>NC_044387.1:40019849-40680564 GCF_006542625.1 Nomascus leucogenys
CATATCAGCAATAAGCTTCTTTTGTTTTCTCATCATTAGTGTGTTCACTGGAATGGCACTTTTAATTTCCTTCAAGAACTTTTTCTTTGCTTTCACAACTTGGCTGTTTCATGCAAGCAGTCTACCTTTCAGCCTATCTTGGCTTTTGACATGCCTTCCTTGCTAAGCTTAATTATTTCTATCTTTTGATTTAAAGTAAGAGACATGTGGCTCTTGCTTTCACTTGAAAACTTAGAGGTCTTTGTAGGGTTGCTAAATGGCTTAATTTCAGTATTCCTGTGTCTCAGGGAATAGGGAGGCCCAAGAAGAGGAACAGAAATGGGAAAATGGCTGATAAGTGGAGCAGTCAGAAAACACAACATTTATCAATTAAGTTCGCCATCTTATATGGGCGCTATTTGCAGCAGCCCAAAATAATTTCAGTAGTAAAAATAAAGAACATTGGTCACAGACAAACATAACAGATATAATAATGATGAAACATTTGAAATATTACAAGAAGTCTTAAAATGCGACACAGAGACATGAAGTGAGCACATGCCATTGGAAAAATGGCACCAAAAGACTTGCTCAGCACAGCGTTACCACAAATCTTCAATTTGTAAAAAACACACACTGTCTGCAAAGTGCAAGAAAATGATGTGTAATGAAATGAAGAATGCCTATATGGGCTAGGCTATAGGGCAACTGAAATTCTTATACATTGCTTGTAGGAGTTGAAAATGGTCGAGTCGTGGCCAGGTGTGGTGGCTCACGCCTGACATCCCAGCACTTTGGGAGGCCGAGGTGGGAGGACCACGAGGTCAAGAGATAGAGACCATCCTGGCCAACATGGTGAAACCCTGTCTCTACTAAAAATACAAAAATTGGCTGGGCATGGTGGCACGCGCCTGTAATCCCAGGTACTCAGGAGACTGAGGCAGGAGAATTGCTTGAATTCGGGATGCGGAGGTTGCAGTGAGCCGAGACCACGCCATCACAGTCCAGCCTGGCAATGGAGCGATAATCCATCTCAAAAAAAAAAATAATAAAATAATAAAAATGAAATAAAAATAATTTAAAAAAATGGTCCAGTTTTTGTAGAGAACTGTTTGGTAGTTTATTATAAAGTTAAATATACATCTAGTCCATGATCCAGTAATTCTACTTCTAGGTATTCATTAAAGAGAAATGAAAACATAAAATCACAAAAAGACTTGTACAAGAATATTGGTAGCAGTTTTATTGATAATAACCAAAAACGGATCACTCAAATGTCCGTTAAAATATTAAAAGATAAAAAAATTGTAGTATAGTCATATGGCAAAATATACAGCAATAAAAAAGCACTACCTACTACATGCAACAACATAAATTAAATCTCATAAGCAAACATTATGTTCAGCAAAGAATGCGAGGCACAAAAAAGTACATACTCAATTTGCTAAAGTCAGGCAAGTTTATAATAATACAAATTTAAAAGTGTTTGCCTAAGTGGTGGAAAGGTGGTGTATGGGAAGAGGGATGGTAAAATGGACTGGGAAGGAGTTTGAAGGAACTTCCTGGAGCTATGGAAATGTTCTACATCTTGTTTTAGGTGGTGCTTCATGGATGGATAGAATAACCAAAATCTTAAAATCTGTGCATTTTTTACATGTTAATTATATATCAATATAAAATGATTCCCAAATGGATTCTCATATGTTGGATTCCTATTGCATACCAGACATTCTGCTTATGCCTTTAAAAGTGATATCTATAAATAAACCTATCAGTTCCTTATGGGAATGGGTATATAATTTTTTCTTATTTTAACATAGGAGGAAATTGGAACTCTGTAGATCAACTCCATGAAACTTATATGGCTAGTAAACATTGGAAATGTTATTTAAATCAAGGTCTAGTGTCAAAACCCATGCTCTTCCTAAAATGTCACACTTGCATAGTCAATGCCACTTATAGTCTCTAATGACAAAGTAAACAGACTTGGTAATTTGTGGGTGCAGTTGAAATAGATGGAGCTATGGAGAATGAAATTCAAAGACTGTGACTTGATGTCAGAAATTCTGTTTGTAAGAACCCATGTGTCATAAAGGGAAGCACAAAGGGATTCTTAGCATAATGCCAAACTTACAATGCCCATTATCTAAATAATTTGAATGTGAACTATTTTAAGAAACTGAGTTATTTGGTGCACGTGCCTGTTAGAATAAATCACTTTATAATTCTTTCATTTGATAGAATTACAACTGTCAAAAAGATTCAGACAAAAAAAGGTATTTTTTTCTCCTTCAATTGTTCCCTGCTAAAACAGCATTTTACTAAGAGAAAGCAACAATAGAAACATGGAGAACAAATAGGACTTTTAAATACTACTGGAGTAAATGATAAAGCTAGAGAGGCTCTTAGAGAGTATCTCTCTATACGTGAATTTCCCTTGGTCTTTATCACAGTATTCAATTTTTTTTTCGGTATCAGAGATCCATTTCTTTTAGGGTTTGGTGATATTTTGCTCCTCACGAATACCTTACTGAAATGCAAATACCTCTCAGAAGGAGTGAACCATTAAGCTCTATCAATAAAAAACATGAGTTTCTGGATAAGGAAGTAGAAAACAGAAAGCAATTATGTTAGTCAGGATAGGATAAGCTATGTTGTGGTAATAAATAAATCTTGAAATCCTGGCCGGGCATGGTGGCTCACACCTGTAATCCTAGCACTTTGGGAAGCTGAGGTGGGTGGATCACCTGAGGTCAGGAGTTCGAGACCAGCCTGGCCAACATGGTGAAACCCTGTCTCTACTAAAAATACAAAAATTAGCCAGTCATGGTGGGGAGCACCTGTAATTCCAGCTACTCAGGAGGCTGAGGCTAGAGAATCACTTAAACCTGGGAGGTGGAGGTTGCAGTGAGCCAAGATCATGCCACTGCACTCCAGCTTGGGTGACAAGAGCGAAACTCTGTCTCAAAAAAAAAAAAAAATCTTGAAATCCCAACGATTTTCATAGCAACATTTGTTTCTTGCTCGTGAAATTTCTGATGTAGGGTAGGTGACTCCACAGACACTTTTTATCCATGTACTAACATGGGGATCCAGGTTGTCTTTACCTTATTGTTTTATTGTTTTGCCTCTTTTTTGTTTCTTTGTTTTGAGACAGAGTCTTGCTCTGTCACCCGGGCTAGAGTGCAGTGGCCCGATCTCGGCTCACTGCAACCTCCACCTCCCAGGTTTAAGCAATTTTCTGCCTCAGCCTCCTGAGTAGTTGGGATTACAGGCGTCTGCCAGCACACCCAGCTAATTTTTTGTATTTTTAGCAGAGATGAGGTTTTGTTCTCCTGGTAAGGCTGGTCTTGAACTCCTGACCTCATGATCCACCCACCTCGGCCTCCCAAAGTGCTGGGATTACAGGCGTGAGCCACCGCGCCAGGCCTTGTTTTGCCTTCTTAAAAGGTGGCATTCCAGTCGGGCGCAGTCCTCGCGCCTGTAATCCCAGCACTTTGGAAGGCCAAGACAGGTGGATCACCTGAGGTCAGGAGTTCAAGACCAGCTTGGCCAACATGGCGAAACCCCATCTCTACAAAAAATACAAAAATTAGCCAGGCATGGTGGCAGGTGCCTGTAATCCCAGCTACTAGGGAGGCTGAGACAGGAAATAGCTTGAGCCTGGGAGGCAGAAGTTGCAGTGAGCCGGGATCAGACCGTTACACTCCAGCCTGGGCAACAAGAGTGAAACTCTGTCTCAGAAAACAAACAAACAAACAAAAGGTGGCATTCATGGCCTCTGGCAAAGAACGGTGAGCATCACCTCTATTCACGTTCTGTTGATCGGAACTCTGTATCCCTGTCCATTTTATGGAAAATGAGAAAATATTTTTCTACATGTGTAGGCATAGAAAATATGTTATAAATACACACAACCTTCCACAGCAGAGTTATAGTGGTGAGAAAAACACAGAAAGAGAGGCTTGCAAATTCAAATGTGAATTTAGTCAATTTCAAGGAACATCTAGGATGGCTAATCTTGTATAAAAATGTAAACTTTAGAAACCACAGCTACCTCATTCCATATCTATATGTTCTCTTAGTGTATTCCTTAGACCTGCAAGTGTCTACTGCCCTTTTGATTGTGCCATCTTGTTAACTCTCAAACCTTATCCTTAGGAGAGATCTGATGTGCTCTTTTCTATTAAGGCATAGGAAAGTCACCATCAGGACTGTGACCAAGCATACTTCCCTACTTTTTCACATTCCTAAGAAGTACATAGCTAGAATTATGTGGCATTCCCTCAAGTAACTTGAACTTAAGAGAATGCTACTTATTTTAAATCTGTAAAACAAAAGCAACCAAAAAATCGTTTTATTTTTAGATTCTGTATGCTCTATAAATCTCGTATTTTACAAGCTCCTTTTGGATCATGAAAATAACTTACTAAAGAAAGAGACATAAAGGGAAGACAAGGCAGACTGACTATGAATAAATCACAATCTTAATTAATATTTGTTTTATTTAAATATTCTTTACAGGAAAGTTATTTATTTTCCAAGTTTTCTCATCAGAACTTGCAACAATGATGAAATGCATCACTGAGAAATCAAGGGATGGAGAATAAAATTTTTCTTTGTGTTTGAAAATTACCTTTATGAAAATTAAATTACACACTTTTTAATATCTGGTGAATTAAAAAAGAAACCAAAAAGGAAACAAAAAATTTTTTAAGACATATGAAAATGGAAACACAGCACATCAAAACTCAAGGGGTGCAGCAAAAGCAGATCTAAGAAGGAAGTCTATAGCAATAAATGACCACATTAAGAGAGAAAAAAGATCTTAAGTAAACAACCTACCTTTACACCTTAAAGAACTAGAAAAAAAACTAAGCCCAAATTCACCAGAAAGAAAAAATAATCATAAATATTAGAGGAGAAACAAATTAAATGGAGACTAGAAAAATAATAGATCAAGAAAACTAAGTGTGTTTTCTGAAAATACAAACAAAATTAGCAAACCTTTAGCTAAATTAAGAAGAGAGAAGATTTAAAGAAATAAGCTAAAAAATTAAAGAAGAGACAATCCAACTGATTCCACAGAAATACAAAAGATCATAAGAGGCTATGATCAACTATGAAAAATTATATGCTGTAAATTGGATAATCTAAAAGAAATGGGTAAATTTCTAAAAACACAGGCTACCAAGACTGAATCATGAAGACAAAGAAAAGCTTAACAGACCAATGATGAGTAAGGGAATTAAGTCATCAAAAACCTCCAGAAAAGAAAAGCCCCATAATCCATGGCTTCACTGGTGAATTCTACAAAACAGTTAAAGAAGAAGTAACATCAATCCTTCTAAAACTCATCCAAAAAATTAAAAAGAAGACAACATGTCCAAACTCGTTATATTAGGCCTTCATCACCCTGATATCATAACTAGACAAAAACACTACAAGAAAAGAAAATTACAGGCCAATATTCCTGATGAACATCATCGATGCAAAAATCCTCAATAAAATATTAGCAAACTGAATTCGACAGCATGTTAAAAGGATTATACACCATGATCAAGTAGGATTTTTCTCTGGGATGTAAGGATATTTTAATATATGCAAATCAGTAAGTATGATTACACCATATGGATGGAATAAAGAAAAAAATCCAATGATTTTTTCTGCAATAGATGCAGAAAAAACATTTGACACAGTTCAACATCCTTTCATGAAAAAAACTGTTAACAAATTAGGTATAGAAGGAATGTACCTCAGCATAACAGAGGCCACATATGACAAGCCCACAGTGAACAGTATACTCAATAGCGAAAAGCTGAAAGCTTTTCCTCTAAGATAAGGAACAAGATGAGGATGCCCAATCTTATCACTTCTATTTAACGAAGTACTGAAGGCAAGAAAAAGAAACAAAATGCTACAAACTGGAAAGAAGTAAAGTTGTCTCTGCAGATGATATAAGCTTATACATAAAAACCTTAATGCTCCACCAATAAAATGGTTAGAACTAATTAACAAAATCAGTGAAGTTGTACAATACAAAATCAACAGTGTGTTTGATTATAATGTTTCTATATACTACCAATGAACTACCCAAAAGAGAAATTTTTAAAAAATGCTATTTCCAATAGCTTCACAAAAATACAAATAGATTTAACTGAGGCAGAGAAATATCTGTGTAATGAAAACTGTAAAACATTGATTAAAAAATTGATGAAGACACAAATAAATGGAAAGATATCCTATATCCATAGATTGGATGAATTAATATTGTTAAAATGTCTGCACTGCCAGGTACAGAAAGACAAATGTTGCATGTTCTCACTTATTTGTGGGATCTAAAAATCAAAACAATTGCATACACACAGAGAGAGAATAGAAGGATGGTTGCCAGAGGCTGGAAAGGGTAGTGGATGGGGGTAAGTGGATATGGTTAATGGGTACAAAACATTAGTTGTAAAAAATGAAGACCTAGTATTTCATAGCACAATAGGGTGACTATAGTCAATAATAATTTAGTTCTACATTTTAAAATAGCTAAAAGTTATTTAGTTACTTACAAACTGGGCTGTTTGTAACACAAAGGATAGTTGTTTAAGGAAATGAATACCCCATTTTCCATAGAGTGATTAGTACACATTGCATGCCTGTATCAAAACATCTCATGTACCCCCAAAATGCATACACTTACTGCGTACTCACAAAAATTAAAAATTAAAAAAATAAAGAAAAATTCCTGTACTATCCAAAGCAATCTACAGATTCAATGTAATTCCTATCAAAATTCTAGTGATTTTTCCACAAAAATAAAAAAGAAATCCAAAATTCATATAGAAACACAAAAGATCCCAAATAGGCAAAGCAATCTTAAGCAAGAAGAGCAAAGCTGCAGGCATCACCCTACCTGATTTCAAAACATACTACAAGGCAATAGCATCGAAACTACATAGTATTGGCATAAAAACAGACTCGTAGACCAAAGCAACAGAATAGAAAGCCCAGAAATAAATTCATGCATTTACAGTCAAATGATCTTCAGCAAAGTTGCCAAGAATACACAAGGAGGGAAAGGGCAATCTCTTCGATAAATAGTGATGGGAAAACTGGAAATCCACATGCAGAAGAATGAAATTGATCCGTATTTCACAATACATACACAAATCAACTCAAAATGAATGAAAGACATAAATGTAAAACTGAAAACTGTAAAACTACCGAAAAAAAAACATAGGAGAATAGCTCTACATCATTTTTATGAAAAAAAAAAAAAAAAAGCATAGGGGAATAGCTCCACGTCATTTTTATGGGCACTGATTTTTTTGGATGTGACCCAAAAAGCACAGGAAATAAAAGCAAAAGTAGACAAATGGGATTACATCAAACTAACAAGCTTCTGCACAGCAAAGGAAACAATAAACTGTTTGAAGGGATCACCTATGGGATGGATGAAAATATTTGCAAACCATACATCTGATAAGGGGATAATATGCAAAATACATAAGAAATTCAAATGACTCAATAGAAAGAAAACAAATAACTTGATTTAAAAACTGGTAAAGGATCACAACGGATATTTTTCAAAAGAAGACCAATGGCCAAAAGGTATATGAAGAAATGCTGAACATCACTAATTATCAGAGAAATGCGAATTAAAACCACAATGAGATATCACCTCGCACCTGTTAGAATGACTATTATGAAAAAGGTAAGTGTTGGCAAGGATGTAGAGAGAAGGGAATCCTTGTACACTGCTGTTGGAAATGTAAATTAGTACAGCCATTATCGAAAATACTACAGAGGTTCCTTAAAAATTTGAAAATAGAGTTACTATAGGATCCCATTATCTTATTTTTGGATATGTATCTAGAAGAAATGAAATCAGTATGCTGAAGATATATCTGCACTCCCATGTTGGCTGAAGCATGATTCAAAATAGTCAAGCTGTGAAAACAACCTAAGTGTTCATCAATGGATGAATGAGCTATATGTACAATGAAATACTATTCAGCCTTTAAAAAGAAAGAAATCTTATTATTTGGGAAAGCATACATGAACCTACAGGACATTATACTAAGTGGAAAAAAAGACAAAGAAAGACAAATACTGCATGATGTCATTTATTTGAGGGATCTAAAAAAGTCAAACTCACAGAAGCATAGTGTGGTTGCCAGGAGCCAAGGTGGGGGTGGGGCAATGAGGAGATGCTGGTGAAAGGGTACAAAGTTTCAGTTAGACAGGGTAAATAAGAGTGATCTCTTATACAGCATGGTGACTACATTTAATAACAATATATTGTATACTTTAAAGTCGCTAAGAGATTAGATCTTACATGTTCTTACAACAACAAAAGTATGTGAGGTGATGGATATATCAATTAGCTTGATTTAACTATTTCACAATGTATATTATATCAAAACATCACGTTATATACCATATATGTACAATTTTTATTTGTCATTTACATGTTAATAAAAAATAATAGGAAATCTGAGTAAGAAAAAAAGAAAATTATCTTTACAGGGTAAGTTTTCAGTTTATCAACAAAAAGAAAGATTTAAGCAAAACTTTTACTTAGCTCTGGAATATCTTTTTATCAAGATAAGGAAATGAAAAATAAATTCTTCATGGAAACCAATTTCAAAAGGCTATACCACTCTTTTACAGGAAATACAGTTTCACACCATTATAAGTAAAAAGAATTGATTGTCACCAGCTCAGTTTGGTAATATAGTTGCAATATAGTTGCAATAATTACTTCTGACACTGTCACAAGCATCAAAATGTTTAAGAAATATTTCACAAATGTAGTGAAGATAATTATAAGTGATTTTTCACTATATTTCTTTGTTATTTGATAACTGTAGCAAAATGCCAGATGATTCTCATTACCATAGAAGTCAATTGGCAGGTGACAAATAATTTTTACAAAGTTATTGAATCAATGTCAGAATCAGAGTAAAAAAAATTGTGATGGACTTGCTATAAATAGAACAACTGATTGTTTCTGATGTCATTGCTTTCTGAGTATGAGGTTTAAATAAATAATAGAATTGTAAGGGTTAGAGAAATGGCCTCAAAATTAAAAGGCGAGATTTATATGCATTCTGAATAGAAACCAGAGGAAACTGGAGAAACCACCACCATTACAGCAACATCTAGCTTTTGATTACTTATAATCATAACCATTTGATTGCTATTTGATAGAAATAGTCTTTTACAGCAAGTCAATTTGATGAAAAATTCCCATCACATTGAGTATTTCTTTCAGGACACATGGCTTTGATGACTTTGATTCCCTTTCTCTTTCTTTTTGTCTTGGTGGCCATGATGCAATAATCTGTAAGAATAGGGAGATGATGAGGCTGAATAGAGCAGCTGTATGATTGACCATCACAGTGGTCAGAATCCAGACGACCCAATCAGCTCTCTGGGGTGAGGATTAGCACGCAGGAACTGCTGATTGATGGGCACTGCCTCTTCTCAGCTCCAACACAACACGACTTATCCTGCAACCATGACATCTGAAATATGAGATTGTGGAATGAACATGACTTGAAGTGAGGGTGCTTTCCTGAGGGAAAGAGAAAATTAGGGAGAAAGAAAAAAAAGTCTTGATTATAAGCACTATGATTAGGACCATGATAACCACAGCTCAAACTGAAGCATAAAAGGTATTTGGTTTTTTTTTTAAACATGTGAACACAGCAGATGCAGCTTTGACTTGCCTCAGCAATAGCCTTTATTTGGTGTAAGTCTAGCCTCGTTATATACTTAGCAATTTAAATGTGTTGAATAAGATTTTTAAAAGAAAAGGATACTTAGTACTCAAAAATATTAATACATGTGTTTCCTAAAGGTTATAGGGAAAAAAATATAATGTCCCAATTATATGTTCTGAACTAGTGCAAGTCTAAAGTTAAGCTAAATGCAGTTTATCTTCTTGTTAAGAACTCAATGCTTGGCACACATTAGGATAAATCGTGTTATTTCAGGTCAGTATCTCCCCGGAAATCTTTTTTCCAACCCTACCTGCAAACACACAAATTTCTCTATTCCCAAATACCACACATTTCATAAATGGAGAATTATCTTACTCTAATTTAAATCAAACTGGTAAGCATACAAAGTTAGTATTTCTACTGCTTTTGTCTAATGATTCCCTCCTGGTGTGAGTTTTAATATGTGGGAAGTAGAGAGGAAGGGGGTTAGATTTTGAAGTCAGTTAAAGGAGAGAAGGAAGTTAACAAAACAAAATTATGCTTTCTTTAGTTTTTTTCTAAGTACATGATTTTTGGTATTGTTTTAAGAAGACAAAGGACTGATACCATAAAAGTCCATTTGAATGTTTTAATTCTAAACATACAATTTCTAGATCTACCAAATGCTAATCAATGTTGGGAATAAATTCATAAAATAAGGGAGTAAACTTCTAGAATAAGAATTTTTTTTTTAGTGCAGAGAAGGGATTTTTAAGGTAGAACGTGAATATGTTTTCAGCACCATTTTTTTTTAAAGTGGGAAATTAAATTATCTGGAATTTGGTTACAGAGGAGCAGCTTGTATGCAAACTAAGTCAAGATTATTTCTCAATAATTTTCTAAGTGTTATTTATAAGTGGAACACACAAAAGAGAAAATGGTCCTTATCTTCTCAGATCAACTCCTCAGATATACCACATTTTCCACTGGCAAGAAGTCATTCTGGCTGGCAGAGGCTCAGGCCAGTAATCCCAGCAACCGGGGAGGCTGAGGCAGGAAGATCACTTGAGCCCAGGAGTTTGAAATCAGCCTGGGCAAAATAGACAGACCCCATCTCTTAAAAAAAAAAAAAAAAAAAAAAGACTGTAACAGAAGCAGTCTTCATGGCAGTGAGAGGAGCAGAGTGCAAAATGAGAGAGATAATGAGTGACAAGGCTTTGTACAAACCTAGAGGCTATGTTAAGAATTATTTTGCTTTTGTTTTAGATTTAGTTTTAGTTGTTGTTTTTTTTTAATTCCAAGAACACTAGGACATTGTTTAACATTTTTTGTTTGTGTTTTAAGGAAGAATATGGGTCAGATTTGGGTTTTGGAAAGATAACTCTTCTGATGCTGAGGAAGGTAATTCATTAAAAGGGAGCAAACGTACATAAGGGAAAAGTGTTTGGGATATTGTAATAATCAAGGAGGAAGAGGTTGCCTACTTGGACTAGGCTGGTGGCAGTAGAGATGGAGAGAAGGGGATAGATTTGAAAAATACTTAGGGCATAAATCAGCAGACTTTGGAGCTGGAGTTGATATAAGGGTGTGGGAAGAGTTCAAGGGCAAATTAGAGGTGCTTGTGATTTCAAAGAGGGACTGTTAGATGAAGTTTGAAGGTGGGGATGGGGAAAGAAGATCTTGAGTTTAGATCCAGACACTTTGGTATTGAGGTGCCTACAAAGGTTCATAGAAGAGCTACAGAGCAGGGATTTGTTTGTACTCATCTGGAGCTTAGAGAAGTAATCCAAACCAAAGATAATGCTTGTGATTCAAATCTTATAGACAAATCATAGCAGTGGGAATGAATGATACAATCCATGGAATGAAAAGAGAAGAGGGTCACATATTGAGAGACTTCATTACTTCATGTCTGGATAAAAAGGGAATGAACTTGGATACTGGGGAGGAAATTCGATCTCTGTCCTGAATTTATGTCTTCTATGATTTGTTCCCATTCACAAGCTACATTTGGCTGTGAGAGCCATACTTTACTGTACTCCAAATGTAGAATAAGTGGGGTTCTGACTATCAGATGACCTTTTCACTAACTGGGTCTGAGGGTCATTACTTGGTTCAAGGTTAACTATACAATCTGTGAGGTTTTTCTATACCTCACCTCTTTGACTCAATCAAATTGAGACCCATGGCATTCTTACCCAAACATCAAGAAATAAGGAGAAAAAGCCATTGCATCATTTCTGGTGGCCTTATTAGGCATATACTAGGAATGCTACAAGTTTTCTCCATCATAACTATTAATGAAAAATTTCCCAGCATTTTTAGGAGTTATGTTAAACTTTGCTGTAAGGGAACTACTTAGACTTTTGCAAATAATTTTAACAGCAGGTGGCTTTCAAAATTCTATCCTAGACTTGAGTGAATTCTCATTAGGAAACCAGGTAATGTGATGCCTCCAGATTTGTCCTTTTTGCTTAGTATTGCTTTGGCTATGCAGGCTCTTTTTTGGTTCCATATGAATTTTAGGATTTTTTTTCTAGTTCTGTGAAGAATGATGATGGTATTTTGATTCTAAGTGTGTTGAATCTGTAGATTGCTTTTTCCAGTATGATCATTTTCACTATATTGATTCTAACCATTCATGAGCACGCGATGTGTTTCCATCTGTTTGTGTCATCTATGATTTCTTTCAGCAGTGTTTTCTAGTTTTCCTTGTAAAGACCTTTTACCTCCTTAGGTAACTATAATTCTAAGTATTTTATTTCTTTGCATCTGTTGTAAAAGGGATTCAGTTCTTGATTTGATTCTCAGCTTGGTAGTGTTGGTGTATAGCAGTGCTGCTGATTTATATACATTGATTTTGTATCCTTAAACTTTACTGAATTTGTTTGTCAGATTTAGGAGCTTTATGAGTGAGTCTTTAGGGTTTTCTAGGTATACAATTATATCATTGGTGAACAGCGACTGTTTGACTTCCTCTTTTCCAATTTGGATGCTCTTTATTTTTTGCTCTTGTCTTACTGCTCTGGCTGGGACTTCAATACTATGTTGAATAGAAGTGAGGAAAGTGGATATCCTTGTCTTGTTCCAGTTCTCAGGGGTAATGCTTTCAATGTTTCCCCATTCAGTAGGATGTTGGCTGTGGGTTTGTAATAGATACTGTATTCGTCCATTTTCACACTGCTATAAAGTACTACTCTAGACAGAATAATTTGTAAAGGAAACAGGTTTAACTGACTCACAGTTTTGCATGGCTGAGGAGGCCTCAGGAAAGTTACAATCATGGCAGAAGAGGAAGCAGGCACGCCTTACATGGCAGCAAGTGAGAAAGAGTGAAGGAGGAACATTTATAAAACTGTCAAATCTCGTGAGAACTCACTCACTATCATGAGAACAGCATGAGGGAAACTGCCCCCATGATCAAATCACCTCCCTCCCTTGACATATGGGGATTACAAGTCCCTCCCTCGACATGTGGGGATTACAAATAGAGATGAGATTTGGGAGGGGACACAGAACAAAACCATATCAGATGGCTTTTTTTTACTTTGAGGTATGTCCCTTCTATGCCAATTTTATTGAGGGTTTTCATCAAAAAGGGATGTTGTATTTTGTCAAATGCTTTTTCTGAATCTGTTGAAATGATCATATTATTTTTGTTTTCAATTTTGTTTATGTGATGTATCACATTTATTGACTTGTGTATATTAAATCATCTCTGCATCCCTGGCAGAAACCCACTTGATCTTTTTGATATGCTGCTGGATTCAGCTAGCTAACATTTTATTGAGGATTTTTACGTCTATGTTCACCAGGGATATTTGCCTGTAGGTTTCTTTTTATGTTATGCCTTTTCGTGGTTTTGGTATTAGGCTAGTACTGGCTTCATAGAATGACTTAGGGAGGATTCCCTCTTTCTCTATCTTTTGGAATAATTTTAGCAGGATTAGTATCAGTTCTTTTTTGAATGTCTGATAGAATTCAGCTGTGAATCCATCTGGTCCTGAACTTTTTTTGTTGGCAGTTTTTAAATTACTAATTCATTCTCACTGCTTGTTCTTTGTCGGTTCAGAGTTTCTATTTCTTCCTGATTTAATCCAGGAGGGTTGCATATTTCCAGGAATTTATCCATCTCCTCTAGATTTTCTAGTTTGTGTGCATAAGGGTGTTCATGGTAGCCTTGAATGATCTTTTGTATTTCTGTAACATCAGTTGTAATATCTCCCACTTAATTTCTAATTGAGATTATTTGGATCATCTCTCTTCTTGTTTAACCTCACTAATGGTCTATCAATTTTATCTTTTCAAAGAACAACGTTTTATTTTATTTGTTTTTTGTATTTTGCTGTTTCAATTTCATTTACTCCTGCTCTTATTTTTGTTATTTCTTTTCTTCTGCTGGGTATGGGTTTAGTTTATTGTTTTTCTAGTTCCTTGTGATGTGACATCAGGTTGCCTATTTGTGCTCTTTCAGACTTTTGGTTGCAGGCATTTAATGCTATGAACTTTCCTCTTTGCACCACTTTTGCTCTATCCCAGAAGTTTGGATAAGTTGTGTGACTGTTACCATTCAGTTTAAAGAATTTTTCAACTTCCATCTTGATTTAATTGTTGACCCAAGGATCATTCAGGAGCAGATTACTTAATTTCCATGTATTTGTATGGTTTTGAGGTTTCCTTTTGGAATTAACTTCCAGTTTTATTCCACTGTGAACTGGAAAGATACTTGATATGATTCCAATTTTCTAAAATGTATTGAGACTTGTTTTGTGGCCTGTCATATGATCTATCTTGGAGAATGTTCTATGTGCTGATGAATAGAATGTATATTCTGCAGTTGTTGGGTAGAATGATCTATAAATATCTGCTGAGTTCATTTGTTCTAGGGTATAGTGTAAGTCTATTGTTTCTTTGTTGACTTTGTCTTGATGACCTGTCTAGTGCTGTCAGAGAAGTATTGAAGTTCCCCGCTATTATTGTGTTGCTGTCTATCTCATTTCTTAGATCTAGTAGTAATTGTTTTATGAATTTGGGAGCTCAGTGTTAGGTGCATATGTATTTAGGATTGTAATATCTTCCTTTTGGATTAACCTTTTTATCATTATATAATGCCCTTCTTTGTCTTTTATCCCCCAGTATTTTATTTGAGTTGATGATTCAGGATGTAGGCAAATAAGGGAGGTATTCCAGGCTAGGCACCAGTTGTGGCTAAGGCAGGTGTGTAGATTTAATACCCAATGGTGGAGTGAGGTCGCAGCCTTGATGAGGGTGGCTGGGGGAGCTCTCAATTAGATGTATTGAGGTTTGATAGGGTGAAGAGTTGGAGACACCTCAGCTCCCCAACCAGGCAAGGAGGAAAACTGTTCACTTAGCATCCTTACTCTTCTCCCAGAGTTTCAGCTATTCAGGTCAGACAGGCACCTCTTTTCATCTGTAGGAATACTGATGTTCCAAGTAGGGAGGAATTGTGATGGTGCCTCTCATGCAGGCCTGAATCTGGGATGTGCTCTTCTTGTGGGGCTGCACTCACCCTAGATTGTTCCAGGAAAGCTGCCTATAGGTGCTCTATAGTGTGCTCCTGTGAGAAAAGCTCCAAATGTGTCTGAAGTGGAGTGCCAGGGGTGAACAAGGACTCTTTTGCCAAGCTCCTTCATGATCCCAGAGGCTGCCTGCCTGTTGGGGTATAGGTGCAGACTTTCCCTACTGTGCCCAACACTGCAGTTGTGCCTCTGCTGTAAGAAACTTCCCACCAGTGGAAGGATCTGGAACACAAGGCCCGCTGTTCAGATTCTTTTGTCCCATTGGGGTGATCCCTTGATGTGGTACTCTTCTCCTTCCACTAGGGATGGGGCTTCCCAAGAGGTAGACTGCAGTGATTATTATTGCTCTTATGGGCCTAACCACCCAGTGGGGCTGCCAGGCTCCAGGCTGGTGCAGGGAATGTCTGTAAAGAGTCCAATGATGTGATTAGTCTTCAGGTATCCTAGCCATCTAGCCATGGGTATCAGCACCTGCTGTGATGGAGGCGGCAGGGAAATTATGCAGATTCTGTGAGATTCCTTGGTTGTAGATAGGTGTAGTGTGCTGGCTTTCTCAAATGATGGTTATGCTAGCAGTGAAATTGCCATATGGACAGACTCAGAACCTCTGGTTAGCCAGGGTGTTGCAGGCAGCAGTCATTTTATTTTATTTTATTATTATACTTTAGGGTTTAGGGTACATGTGCACAATGTGCAGGTTTGTTACATATGTATCCATGTGCCATGTTGGTTTGCTGCACGCATTAACTCATTATTTAGCATTAGGTATATCTCCTAATGCTGTCCCTCCCCACTCCCGCCACCACACAACAGTCCCCGGAGTGTGATGTTTCCCTTCCTGTGTCCATGAGTTCTCATTGTTCAATTCCCATCTATGAGTGAGAACATGCGGTGTTTGGATTTTGTCCTTGCGATAGTTTACTGAGAAAGATGTTTTCCAGTTTCATCCATGTCCCTACAAAGGACATGAACACATCATTTTTTATGGCTGCATAGTATTCCATGGTGTATATGTGCCACATTTTCTTAATCCAGTCTGTCATTGTTGGACATTTGGGTTCTTTCCAAGTCTTTGCTATTGTGAATAGTGCCACAATAAACATACGTGTGCATGTGTCTTTATAGCAGCATGATTTATAGTCCTTTGGGTATATACCCAGTAATGGGATGGCTGGGTCAAATGGTATTTCTAGTTCTAGATCCCTGAGGAATCGCCACACTGACTTCCACAATGGTTGAACTAGTTTACAGTCCCCCCAACAGTGTAAAAAGTGTCCCTATTTCTCCACATCCTCTCCAGCACCTGTTGTTTCCTGACTTTTTAATGATGGCCATTCTAACTGGTGTGAGATGGTATCTCATTGTGGTTTTGATTTGCATTTCTCTGATGGCCAGTGATGATGAGCATTTTTGCATGTTTTTTTGGCTGCATAAATGTCTTCTTTTGAGAAGTGTCTGTTCATGTCCTTCGCCCACTTTTTGATGGGGTTGTTTTTTTCTTGTAAATTTGTTTGAGTTCATTGTAGATTCTGGATATTAGCCCTTTGTCAGATGAGTAGGTTGCAAAAATTTTCTCCCATTCTGTAGATTGTCTGTTTACTCTGATGGTAGTTTCTTTTGCTGTGCAGAAGCTCTTTAGTTTAATTAGATCCCATTTGTCAATGTTGGCTTTTGTTGCCATTGCTTTTGGTGTTTTAGACATGAAGTCCTTGCCCACGCCTATGTCCTGAATGGTATTGCCTAGGTTTTCTTCTAGGGTTTTTATGGTTTTAGGTCTAATGTGTAAGTCTTTAATCCATCTTGAATTAATTTTTGTATAAGGTGTAAGGAAGGGATCCAGTTTCAGCTTTCTACATATGGCTAGCCAGTTTTCCCAGCACCATTTATTAAATAGGGAATCCTTTCCCCATTGCTTGTTTTTGTCAGGTTTGTCAAAGATCAGATAGTTGTAGATATGCGGCATTATTTCTGAGGGCTCTGTTCTGTTCCATTGATCTATGTCTCTGTTGTGGTACTAGTACCATGCTGTTTTGGTTACTGTGCCTTGTAGTATAGTTTGAAGTCAGGTAGCGTGATGCCTCCAGCTTTGTTCTTTTGGCTTAGGATTGACTTGGCGATGAGGGCTCTTTTTTGGTTCCATATGAACTTTAAAGTAGCTTTTTTCCAATTCTGTGAAGAAAGTCATTTGTAGCTTGATGGGGATGGCATTGAATCTATAAATTACCTTGGGCAGTATGGCCATTTTCATGATATTGATTCTTCCAACCCATAAGCATGGAATGTTCTTCCATTTGTTTGTATCCTCTTTTATTTCATTGAGCAGTGGTTTGTAGGTCTCCTTGAGGAGGTCCTTCACGTCCCTTGTAAGTTGGATTCCTAGGTGTTTTATTCTCTTTGAAGCAATTGTGAATGGGAGTTCACTCATGATTTGGCTGTCTGTCTGTGATTGGTGTAGAAGAATGCTTGTGATTTTTATACATGATTTTGTGTCCTGAGACTTTGCTGAGGTTGCTAATCAGCTTAAGGAGATTTTGGGCTGAGACAATAGGGTTTTCTAGATATACAATCATGTCATCTGCAAACAAGGACAATTTGGCTTCCTCTTTTCCTAATTGAATACCCTTTATTTCCTTCTCCTGCCTGATTGCCCTGGCCAGAACTTCCAGCACTATGTTGAATAGGAGTGGTGAGAGAGGGCATCCTTGTCTTGTGCCAGTTTTCAAAGGGAATGCTTCCAGTTTTTGGCCATTCAGTATGATATTGGCTGTGGGTTTTCATAGATAGCTCTTATTATTTTGAGGTACGTCCCATGAATACCTAATTTATTGAGAGTTTTTAGCATGAAGGTTGTTGAATTTTGTCAAAGGCCTTTTCTGTATCTATTGAGATAATCATTTGGCTTTTGTCTTTGGTTCTGTTTATGTGCTGGATTACATTTATTGATTTGGGTATGTCGAACCAGCCTTGCATACCAGGGATGAAGCCCACTTGATCATGGTGTATAAGCTTTTTGATGTGCTGCTGGATTTGGTGTGCCAGTATTTTATTGAGGATTTTTGCATAAATGTTCATCAAAGATATTGGTCTGAAATTCTCTTTTTTGGTTATGTCTCTGCCAGACTTTGGTATCAGGACGATGCTGGCCTCATAAAATGTGTTAGGGAGGATTCCCTCTTTTTCTATCGATTGGAATAGTTTCAGAAGAAATGGTACCAGTTCCTCCTTCTACCTCTGGTAGAATTTGGCTGTGAATCCATAAGGTCCTGGACTCTTTTTGGTTGGTAAGCTATTGATTATTGCCACAATTTCAGAGCCTGTTATTGGTCTATTCAGAGATTCAACTTCTTCCTGGTTTAGTCTTGGGAGGGTGTATTTGTCCAGGAATTTATCCATTTCTTCTAGATTTTCTAGTTTATTTGCATAGAGGTGTTTGTAGTATTCTCTGATGGTAGATTGTATTTCTGTGGGATTGGTGGTCATATCCCCTTTTTCATTTTTTATTGCATCTATTTGATTCTTCTCTCTTTTCTTCTTTATTAGTCTTGCTAGCGGTCTATCAATTTTGTTGATCTTTTCAAATAACTGGCTCCTGGATTCGTTAATTTTTTGAAGGGTTTTTTGTGTCTCTATTTCCTTCAGTTCTGCTCTGATTTTAGTTATTTCTAGCCTTCTACTAGCTTTTGAATGTGTTTGCTCTTGCTTTTCTATTTCTTTTAATTGTCATGTTAGGGTGCCAATTTTGGATCTTTCCTGCTTTCTCTTGTGGGCATTTAGTGCTATAAATTTCCCTCTACACACTGCTTTGAATGTGTCCCAGAGATTCTGGTATGTTGTGTCTTTGTTCTCATTGGTTTCAAAGAACATCTTTATTTCTGCCTTCATTTCATTATGTACCCAGTAGTCATTCAGGAGCAGACTGTTCAGTTTCCATGTAGTTGAGCGGTTTTGAGTGAGTTTCTTAATCCTGAGTTCTAGTTTCATTGCTCTGTGGTCTGAGAGACAGTTTGTTATAATTTCTGTTCTTTTACATTTGCTGAGGAGAGCTTTACTTCCAAGTATGTGGTCAATTTTGGAATAGGTGTGGTATGGTGCTGAAAAAAAATGTATATTCTGTTGATTTGGGGTGGAGAGTTCTGTAGATGTCTACTAGGTCCACTTTGTGCAGAGCTGAGTTGAATTCCTGGATATCCTTGTTAATTTTCTGTCTCGTTGATCTGTCTAATGTTGACAATGGGGTGTTAAAATCTCCCATTATTATTGTGTGGGAGTTTAAGTCCCTTTGTAGGTCACTCAGGACTTGCTTTACGAATCTGAGTGCTCCTGTGTTGGGTGCATATATATTTAGGATAGTCAGCTCTTCTTGTTGAGTTGATCCCTTTACCATTAAGTAATGGCCTTCTTTGTCTCTTTTGATCTGTGTTGGTTTAAAGTCTATTTTATCAGAGACTAGGATTGCAACCCCTGCCTTTTTTTTGTTTTCCATTTGCTTGATAGATCTTCCTCCATCCCTTTATTTTGAGACTATGTGTGTCACTGCATGTGAGATGGGTTTCCTGAATACAGCACACTGATGGGTCTTGACTCCTTATCCAATTTGCCAGCCTGTGTCTTTTAATTGGAGCATTTAGCCCATTTACATTTAAAGTTAATATTGTTATGTGTGAATTTGATCCTGTCATTATGATATTAGTTGGTTATTTTCCTCGTCAGTTGATGCAGTTTCTTCCTAGCCTCGATAGTCTTTACAATTTGGCATATTTTTGCAGTGGGTGGTATCAATTTTTCCTTTCCATGTTTAGTGCTTCCTTCAGGAGCTCTTTCAGGGCAGGCCTGGTGGTGACAAAATCACTCAGCATTTGCTTGTCTGTAAAGTATTTTATTTCTCCTTCACTTATGAAGTTTAGTTTGGCTGGATATGAAATTCTGGATTGAAAATTCTTTTCTGTAAGAATGTTGAATATTGGCCCCCACACTCTTCTGGCTCATAGATTTTCTGCCGAGAGATCGGCTGTTAGTCTGATGGGCTTCCCTTTGTGGGTAAACTGACCTTTCTCTCCAGCCGCCCTTAACATTGTTTCCTTCATTTCAAGTTTGGTGAATCTGAAAATTATGTGTCTTGGAGGTGCTCTTCTCAAGGAGTATCTTTGTGGCGTTCTCTGTATTTCCTGAATCTGAATGTTGGCCTGCCTTGCTAGATTGGGGAAGTTCTCCTGGATAATATCTTGCAGAGTGTTTTCCAACTTGGTTCCATTCTCCCCATCATTTTCAGGTACACCAATCAGACGTAGCTTTGGTCTTTTCACATTGTCCCAAATTTCTTGGAGGCTTTGTTCGTTTCTTTTTATTCTTTTTTCTCTAAACTTCCCTTCTCACTTCATTTCATTCATTTCATCTTCCATCACTGATACCCTTTCTTCCAGTTGATCACATCAGCTACCGAGGCTTCTGCAATCTTCACGTAGTTCTTGAAACTTGGCTTTCAGCTCCATCAGCGCCTTTAAGCTCTTCTCTTCATTGGTTATTCTAGTTATCCATTCGTCTAATTTTTTTTCAAAGTTTTTAACTTCTTTGCTATTGTTTTGAATTTTCTCCCGTAGCTCAGAGTAGTTTGATCGTCTGAAGCCTTCTTCTCTCAACTCGTCAAAGTCATTCTCCATCCAGCTTTGTTCTGTTGCTGGTGAGGAACTGCGTTCCGTTGGAGGAGGAGAGGTGCTCTGCTTTTTAGAGCTTCCAGTTTTTCTGCTCTGTTTTTTCCCCATCTTTGTGGTTTTATCTACTTTTGGTCTTTGATGATGGTGATGTACAGATGGGTTTTTGGTGTGGATGTCCTTTCTGTTTGTTAGTTTTCCTTCTACCAGAGAGGACCCTCAGCTGCAGGTCTGTTGGAGTTTGCTAGAGGTCCACTCCAGACCCTGTTTGGCTGGGTGTCAGCAGCGGTGGCTGCAGAACAGCGGATTTTCGTGAGACCACAAATTCAGCTGTCTGATAGTTCCTCTAGAAGTTTTGTCTCAGAGGATTACCTGGCCAAGTGAGGTGTCAGTCTGTCCCTACTGGGGGGTGCCTTCCAGTTAAGCTGCTCGGTGTTCAGGGACCCACTTTAGGAGGCAGTCTGTCCGTTCTCAGATCTCCAGCTGCGTGCTGGGAGAACTACTACTCTCTTCAAAGCTTTCAGACAGGGACATTTAAGTCTGCAAAGGTTCCTGCTGACTTTTTGTTTGTCTGTGCCCTGCCCCCAGAGGTGGAGCCTACAGAGGCAGGCAGGTCTCCTTGAGCTGTGGTGGGCTCCATCCAGTTCGAGCTTCCTGGCTGCTTTGTTTACCTAAGCAAGCCTGGGCAATGGTGGGCGCCCCTCCCCCAGCCTTGCTGCCACCTTGCAGTTTGATCTCAGACTGCTGTGCTAGCAATCAGCAAGACTCCGTGGGCATAGGACTCTCCAAGCCAGGTGAGGGACACAATCTCCTGGTGTGCCGTTTTCCAGGCCTGTTGGAGAAGCGCAGTATTAGGGTGGGACTGACCCGATTTTCCAGGTGCCATCTGTTACCCCTTTCTTTGACTAGGAAAGGGAACTCCCTGACCCCTTGCACTTCCCAAGTGAGGCAATGCCTCGCCCTGCTTCGGCTCACACAGTGCGCTTCACCGACTGTCCTGCACCCACTGTTTGGCACTCCCTAGTGAGATGAACCCAGTACCTCAAACGGAAATGCAGAAATCACCCGTCTTCTGTGTCACTCACGCTGGGAGCTGTAGACTGGAGCTGTTCCTATTCGGCCATCTTGGCTCCACCCCCACAGGCAGCAGTCTTACCTGCTGTTTTCTTTTTCCTGGGGGCAAGAAAAAATAAAGTATTATTTTTCCAAGAGTTACTGTAATGGACTGAATTGGTTGTCCTCCAGCCAGGAGGTGGTGCTTTCAAGAAAGCATCAGCTGAGTTATTAGCAATGGGATTTAAACTTGCCCTAAATTGGCCACAGGAAGTTTCTAGTTTCTCAGGTGACAGGAAGGGCCATAAAGCTCACAAGAGTTTATGTCTTTTGTGTTTAGCAACCAGGGTGGGTAAAGAAAGACCACTGGGTTGGGACAGGGTTAGGCAGGGCTGAGCTGAAACTCTCCCTGGGCAGGGCTTACCATAGCCATTGTGGATGTGGGGGTGTGGTTCTCAGGCCAATGGGGTTATGTTACAGAGGGGAGTATGGATGCCTCTACTGTGTAGTAGAGTCCGCATGGGGAGTGGGGAATAAATGGTAGCTGTAGGCCTCCCTCAGCTACTAAGCAGTTGGCAAGGCCAGTCTCACACCAACAGTGCCCTGCTAACAGTGCCGAGTTTAGATCCAGGCAGCCTTCACACAGAACCCAGACCTGCCCCAGGCCATAAGCCTCCGTGATGAGAAAGCAAGCATGGCCTTCAGGCCCTGCCCCTCTTTGTCTGCCCACAATGCCAGCATTCTTCTCCCACACTTGTATCTGCAGCAGTTTCCATTTGCTCCCTGGGTTCTGTTTAAGGGAATTCATGCCCACTCAAAATTATCATGAAATTTAGTTGGGAGCTTCTTTCACCCTGCAACCCCTCCTTAAGTTCACTGGCTGCCTTCTCCAAGGACCCCTGTGATATATAGTCAAGGATGGTTTCCCTGGGCTCCAGCTGGAGACTGGGAATACCTACAAGGTTCTTCCCACTGATGCTTCTACTTTTTTATATTTCATGCCGCTCTCTAATTCATTCCAGCTGTAGGTGAGGTTGAAAACTTCTCCTGTGATCCGGATTTTCAGATTCCTCAGTGGGGATGCATGCTCAAGGGCAGGCTCTCCCCATCTTCTGCTCTGGGAACTCACAGCTTTCTGCCTGTCTCACAGAGTTTGCCTTGGCATGCTACTTCTTTTAAAGGACATGGTAATTCTTTCAGTTTTCCTGGTAAATTCCTGCAGTAGTTCTTGGAACAAAGGTTCGCAGTGTGAATCTCTTTGTGCTTCTCTCCTTCCAAGTGGGAGAGGCACTCTAGCACTGCCTCCTATCCACCATTTTGGAAAAAGAAAACACAGTGTCCATGTTTCTATCAGCACTTTGGCCAAAACCATTTAACCTCTCTCTAAGAAGTTTTAAACTTTCCCTGAACTTTCTATCTTCTTCTGAGCCCTCCAGACTTCTCCAACCTCTGCCCATTACTCAGTTCTAAAGCCACTTCCACATCTTTGGGAATCTTTATAGCAATGTCCCCCTCTTCAGTATCAATTTTCTGGATTAGTCTATTCTTGCATTGTTATAAAGGAATATCCAAGGCTGGGTAATCTGCAGAGAAAAGAGGTTCTTTTCTGGCTCATGGTTCTGGAGGCTGTACAGGAAGCATGGTATTGGCATCTGCTTCTGATGAGGGCCTCTGGAAGCTTACAGTCATGGTGGAAGGTGAAGGGGAGCCAGCATGCCACATGGCAAGAGAGACAGAGACCAAGAGAGAGAGAGAACAGAGAGGTCCCAGACTCTTAAACAATCAGATCCCACATGAACTAACTGAGCAAGAACTCACTTATCACCATGGGGATAGTGCTAAGACATTCATGAGGGATGCATCCCCATGATCCAATAACTCCTACTAGGCCCCACCTCCAACACTGGGGATCACATTTCAACATGACATTTGGAGGGTACAAATATCGAAACCATATCAGAAACTTAATCCCAATGCAACAGTGTTGGGAAGTGGGCCTAATAAGAGGTTATCGTGTCCCGAGTTCTTCGCCCTCATGAAGATTAATGTTGTTATTGTGGAAATGGGTTCCTAATAAAAGGATGAAGTTTGGTCCCCTTTCTCCTGCTCTCTCACCTTCTGCTGTGGGATGATGCAGTTAGAAGGCCCTCACTAGAGGCCTGCCCTTGATCTTGGACTTCCCAAGCTCTATACCATGAGTCAAACAAACTGCTTCTCTTTATAAATTACCCAATCTGTGGTATTCTATTATAGCCACACAAAATGGACTAAGACAAGCTATTTCTTGCTTTTTTATTGTCTTATTTTAAATTTAGCTTATTATTTATTTTTATTTATGCTTTGCCTTGAGGCACTGTATGACTCTGACTAGGTAGTGGAAAAAGAAAGTGCATAGATAAACATTTCAGGGCATTATCTGGTAACACTCTTACTCTCAGAAATGAATTTTTATATTCCAAAAAAAATACTTGCACTTTAATCTACATGTTTTATCTGACCATTCCCCTATTCCTGGAGATGGGAGTATGTTGGGATCCTAAGGAGGCAAAAGGTCTTTACAAGGAAAACTACAAAACACTGCTGAAAGAAATCATAGATGACACAAACAGATGGAAACACATCGCGTGCTCATGAATGGTTAGAATCAATATAGTGAAAATGATCATACTGGAAAAAGCAATCTACAGATTCAACACACTTAGAATCAAAATACCATCATCATTCTTCACAGAACTAGAAAAAAAAAATCCTAAAATTCATATGGAACCAAAAAAGAGCCTGCATAGCCAAAGCAATACTAAGCAAAAAGGACAAATCTGGAGGCATCACATTACCTGAATTCAAACTATACTACAAGGCTATAATTATCAAAACAGCATGGTACTGGTATAAAAATAAGCATGTAGACCAATGGAACAGAATAGGGAAGCCAGAAATAAAGCCAAATACTTACAGCCAACTGATATTCAACAAAGCACACAAAAGCATAAACTGGAGAAAGGACACCATATTCAGGCCTGGTGTGGTGGCTCACACCTATAATCCTGGCACTTTGACAGGTCGAGGTGGGTGGATCAGCCTCGTTCAAGACCAGCCTGGCCAACATAGTGAAACTTTGGTGAAACCCCAACTCTACTAAAAATACAAACATTAGTCAGGTATGGTGGTGGGCGCCTGTAATCCCAGCTACTCAGGAGGCTGAGGCAGAAGAATCGCTTGAACCCAGGAGGCAGAGGTTGCGGTGAGCCAAGATCATGCCATTGCACTGCAGTCTGGGCACAGAGTGAGAGTCCATCTCAAACAAACAAAAAAAGACACCCTATTCAATAAATGGTGCTGGAATAACTGGAAAGCCACATGTAGAAGAATGAAACTGGATCTTCATCTCTCACCATATACAGACATCAACTCAAGATGAATTGAAGACTTAAATCTAAGACCTGAAACCATAAAAATTCTAGAAGATAACAATAGTAAAACTCTTCTAGATACTGGCTTAGGCGACCAAATTATGAATAAGACCCCAAAAACAAATGCAACAAAAGCAAAAATAAATAAATGGGACCTAATGAAACTAAAAAGCTCCTGCACAGCAAAAGAAATAATCAGCAGGGTAAACAGACTACCCACAGAGTGAGAGAAAATATTCACAAACTATGCAGCCAACAAAAAATTAATATCCAGAATCTACAAGGAACTCAAACAAATCAGCAAGAAAAAGAACAAATAATCCCATCAGAAAGTAGGCAAAGGATATGAATAGACAATTATCAAAAGAAGATATACACACAGCCAAGAAATATATTTAAAAAATGCCCAAAATCACTAGTTATCAGGGAAATGCAAATTAAAACCACAATAAGATACCACTTTACTTCTGCAAAAATGGCCAAAATTTAAAAATCAAAAACCAATAGATGTTGGTGTGGATGTGATGAAAAGAGAACACTTTTACACTGCTGGCGGGAAGGTAAACTGGTACAAGCACTATGAAAAACAGCATGGAGATTCCTTAAATAACTAAAAGTAGAACTACCATTTCATCCAGCAATCCTACTACTGTGTATCTACCCAGAGGAAAATGTTATTATATGAAAAAGACATGCACATGTATGTTTATACAGCACAATTCACAATTGAAAAAATATGGAACCAACCTAAATGCCTATCAACCAACAAGTGGACAAAGGAAATGTCGTATATATACACCATGGAATACTACTCAGCCATAAAATAGAATGAAATAATAGCACTTACAGCAACTTGGACAGAGTTAGAGGCCATTATTCTAAATGAAGTAACTCAGGAATGGAAAACCAAATATCATATATTCTCATGTATAAGTGGGAGCTAAGCTATGAGGATGCAAAAGCATAAAAATGATAGAATGGACTTTGGGGACTAGGCGTGGGGGTGGGTAGGTGGGAGGGAGTGAGAGATGAAAGACTACATATTAAGTACCGTGTACACTGCTCAGGTGATGGGCATGCCATAATCTCAGAAATCACCACTAAAGAACTTATCCATGTAACCAAAAACCACTTGTTCCCTGAAACTATTGAAATAGAATAATAATAATAAAAGCAAATATGGACAGTGAAGGTAGGCTGACAAGGCCTCAGATGGAAATAAGGAAGTTATGGGAACTGGAGTAAAAGTCACCCATGTTACTCCCTAGTAAAGAGCTTGGCTTCATTGTGTCCATGTTCTAGGGATCTGTGGAAGGTCGAACTTAAGAGTGATGACTTAGGGTATCTGGTAGAAGAAATTTCTAAGCAGCAAGGCATTCAAGATGTGGCTTGGCTGCTTCTAACAACCTATAGTCAGATAAAAGAAGCAAAAAAATGAGTTAAAATCTAAACTTAGATTTAAAAGGGAGGAAGAGTGTAAAAGTTTGGAAAATTGGCAGCCTGGCCCTGTGATAGAGAAAGAAT
The DNA here is from genome assembly GCF_006542625.1 of Nomascus leucogenys. Taxonomy (NCBI): domain Eukaryota; kingdom Metazoa; phylum Chordata; class Mammalia; order Primates; family Hylobatidae; genus Nomascus; species Nomascus leucogenys. The sequence goes on from NC_044387.1 coordinate 40,046,702, forward strand.
CTAAACAGACTGGGAAGCAACTACTTGCTAGAAGGATTAGCATGGCTAAAAGGGATCCAAGTGCTAATATCCAAGACAATGGGAAAAAGGCCTCAAAGGGATTTCAGAGATCTTTGAGGCAGCCCCTCCTATCACAGGCCAAGAGGCCCAGGAGGTAAGAATGGTTTGAGGGACCAGGGCCAGGGTGTGCTGCCCTGCTCATCCTCAGGACACTGCTCTCTGCATCCTGTCAGCTTCAGCAGCTCTAGCTTCAGCCTCAGCTCACAGGGCCCCAGATACAGCTCAGGTTGCCACTCTGGGGGTGGGGAGTGCAAGCTGTAAGCCTTGGTGGCTTCTATGTGGTATTAAGTCTGCAGGGTCACCAATGCAAGACTGAAGGAGATATGGAAACTTCCACCGAGATTTCAGAGGATATATGGGAAAGCCTGGGCCCCCAGGCAGAAGCCTGCCATAGGGCAGAACCCTCACAAGGAATCTCTACTAGGACAATACTAAGGGAAAATTTGGGCTTGTATCCCCCACAGAGAGTCCCCAGTCCCTACCAGGTCACTGCCTAGCAGAACTGTGGAAAAGGGCCCGTTGCCCTTCACACCTGAGAATGGTAGAGCCAGTGGCAGCTGCAATCCTGAGCCTGGAAAAGCTGCAGACACTCAACCCTAACCCATCAGAGCTGCCGCAAGGGCTGCACCCTTCAAAGCCACAGGGATGGAGCTGCCAAGGCCTTGGGAGCCCATCCCTCACACCAGTCTTCCCTGGACACAGGACATGAAGTCAAGGATTATTTTGGAGCTTTAAGATTTAATAATTGCCCTGCTGGTTTCAGACTTATGTGGGGCCTACTGGCCCTTTCTTTTGTACAATTTCTCCCTCTAGGAATGAAAATATCTCCTCAATGCCTGTATCACCTTTGTATGAAAATATCTCCTTTTGGAATGAAAGTATCTCCTGAATGCCTGTGTCACCATTGTACCTTAGAAGTAAATAACTTGTGCTTGATTTCACAGGCTCATAAGTGGAAAGAGTTAAGTCTGAGATGAGACTTAGGACTTTGGACTTGATCCTGCAACAAGTTAATACCTTGGGGGACTATTGGGAAAGGATGATTGTATTTTGCAATGTGAAAAGGACATGATATTTAGGGGGTTGGGTGGAATGATGTGGTTTGGGTGTTTTTCTCCTCCAAATCTCATGTTGAAATGTAATTCCCAAATGAGATTTGGAGTAGTGGCCAATATTGGCCATGTATTGGATCATGAGGACAAATCCCTCATGAATGGCTTAGCACGATCCTTGTGGTGATGAGTGAGCTCTTACTCAGCTCATGTGAGAACTCGTTGTTTAAAAGAGTCTGGGACCTCCCCCTTCTCTCCCTCTCGGTCCTGCTCTTGCCCTGTGACATGCCTGCTCCCCCTTTGCCTTCTGCCATGGCTGGAAGTTTCCTGGGGCCCTCACCAGAAGCAGATACTGCCACCATGCTTCCTATACACCCTGCAGAACTGTGAGCCAAAATAAAACCTGTTTTCTTTATAAATTATCCCATCCTCATTCCTTCATAGCAATGCAAGAACAGACTAACACAGTTTCCAACACAGAAACTGTGAGGGACACATTCCAATTATAGCATAGTCTATGCTGAGATTTTTACTTTAAGAACAAGCTTTTTCCTTTCCATTTGAGCAAAGTCACAGGTCATCTGGGAGAAGGAGTCTCCTTACCTGCTCCATCACTAGGGTATGAACCTCCCATCTACTGCCTATATGTTGTGTGGGGTGGTCTATCAGTGGGACAGTTACTTGTTCCCCTAGGTATTGTCAAGCCAGGATACTCTTAAGTCAATCTCAATTATCAGTGGAGATGAGTATCTTTAATACCCAACAGGCTGATGATATCCTGCAGCATGACTGCCAGAGAGAAATCAACTTCCTTTATGTCAATGATTAATATTTTATTTACAGTGTCATTATAGAAAAGCAAAACTAGTTACCTTAGATGACCCACCAATGCACACTTCAGAGAGAAATCCAAAATAACTAATTCAATGATAAGTTCCTAAATATTCAGGAGATCCTTAATTTTTTGTCATTTCAGCATAACTAAGTGCTAATGGAAATATGGCTGCACAACTAATATCAAATAACCATGGAGGCCAGTTGTTATTATTATTATCTGATATTATAGCAAGAGACTGTTTTGATTTTTCAAAGATATAGATGGTTTGATATTTAAACAGATACAAACAGTACCTGTTTTATCCCTACTCTCCCTCAAAATAATATAAGATGCTGATGTATTGATATTGGATATGAAAATGGTGCACTTATGAACAGATTTTGATTTTTGCAGGCCCATGGCACATTAGTTCAAAATAAAAGTTTTCATAGAGACAAATCTATTTAGCTCAGTTGGTGAGGGATACAATGATAGCATGTGGAATTCCAATGACTCCAAGCTAGTATAGTTGGGGAAATACTTCACTCAGGAGCAGCTCAAGCGTGTATGCACTGGTGCAAATACACCTACAGCCTAGGTGTAGGGGAGCACGCCTTTATGTTAGCAAACTGAAACCCATCCTCTGTGGACAATTCTGTACAAATACAAGAGTGCAGTAGCACCAAATCAGCATGCTGGCCTCTCAGTGCAGGCTGGCTGGCTGGCAGCCAAATCCAGCCTGCTGAGAGAGAAAATTGAAGGAAGAAATAAAGCAACTGCATAAGATGAAGTCTGTTGGTGGATGTGGAGATTTTTCTGGGAAAGCTGTGGAAAAAGGTCAAGGTTTGGCTCGTGGGCACTTTTAGAGCTGGACCCACTGCTGGCGGTCCTAGTTTCATGAAAGTTCAGGTCCTTTTTGTGGGGAGAAATACACACACATACAAGCTAACTCAGAGTGTGAGCACTGAAGTGTGCTGTTAGGAACAGGTATTTGCCAGCAGCCACTGTGTTGTTTTTAGTATCTGTCATTTGCAGTAGATCTAGATTTCAAAAATGATTCACTGACTGCCAGGATCTGCAACTCCCCAAAATTAATGCAGTCTGTAGATGTGCTTAGTGACATAATTGCAGAAAGATGTTCTGAATAAGAGTGCAAAATATATACTTATCTGGCCACAGGCTTTGGTACCCAAGTCTTAGTCAAATATCTCTCACTGCATCATTGTTTGTCACAGGGCTCCTTGCTAAAGAACACAGAAGTCCATTTTCCTCTCAAGGCTCTTCTCAACTCACAAACTCATGATGACTTGTCTCTTTGACAATTGCTACCGTTCATTTAATGGATGATTACTGAATTCTTTTTTTTTTTTTTTTTTTTTTTGAGATGGAGTCTCGCTCTGTCACCCAGGCACCCAGGCTGGAGTGCAGTGGCTCGATCTCGGCTCACTGCAAGCTCCACTTCCCGGGGTCACGCCATTCTCCTGCCTCAGCCTCTCCGAGTAGCTGGGACTACAGGCGCCCCCCACCACTCCTGGCTAATTTTTTGTATTTTTAGTAGAGACGGGGTTTCACCGTGGTCTCGATCTCCTGACCTCGTGATCCACCTGCCTCGGCCTCCCAAAATGCTGGGATTACAAGCGTGAGCGATCGTGCCCGGCCTGATTACTGAGTTCTTAATGTGTGCTACATAACTGATTAGTATCGTTTTTCTTAACATATGCTTTTACAGTTGTCATTTTCCTGATTATATCCCATCTAGGGCTATGAGGTGCATAGCTCTAGGTGACACCACTCGTGTTGTATTCTATGTAAATGACCACCTTGGAGTTGTGTCATGCAGAGTCCTTGCTATTTTGACCAAGAGGACAAGTTCTTTGGGGGCAGAACCAATATGTGTTGCTACTTGAATTTACTTTTAGGGTTAAAGAAAAGATGCTGCACATGATAGTTGCTCAGTTAATGGAAGTAGATTATTATGACAATGATGATTATTTTGAATTTGTTTCCGTCAGTGAAAGAATCACTTCAAGTATGTGCATAGGTTGTTAAGGTTATTTGGTCTCTGAAAATGTATCAATCAATGCCCTTTCGTGACCATGTTATTTTTATTTCTTATCTTGAGAATGTAAATAGTTAATATATTTGGGAAAGATTTCACTGTGATATCTGCTTTTACCAAGGAAAATAATTGCATTTAAATCAAACACCATTTAAAAATGATATAACTATAGATCACTAATGTTTACACTAGCCAGAAAGAAATATCTTTGATTTTGCCCAACTATGTATGCAATCTAAACTGTTTTTATACTAAATAAAATAGAAGTATTGACTTTTTTATCACTGTGCACATGAATATAGCTCCTTATTTATGCTTCACTAATGTTAATATTGATAAAACACACTCAAGGGCCTCTGAACAAAGCTGTGCCCCAGTGTTTGCGTAGACTGCTTGGAACAAGCTAGTCCTTGTCCTGGCTTCAAAATTGATTTTACATTCCATGATGACATTTTCAGTTATCACATATATGTGAGACAGTATCATACTTCATATTTGGAAACTATATAGTTTCACAAATTAAACTTTACAATTTATTTAATTTGCAGACATAGTCTTGAATTAATGTAATTAGAAATTACAACTATAAATAAATAAAAGGAAAATATCAATCAAAGACCCAATTTACAAATACATATTGTTCAGCAAAGTGTTAGGTCTTAGATTGGTACATAGATGATTTAAAAACATGGTTCTTATGGTCAAAGAACACACAATTTGAAAATTAATGAAAACAATTACAACTGGTTGAAAACAATATACGGTAATATGTTGCTTACCAATGGGTTTACAATCTGAGAAACACATCCTTAGGCAATTTCACTGTCATGTGAACATCATCGAGTGTGCTTACACAGACTTAGATAGGGTAGCCTAGACACCCCTAGGCTATGTCGTATGGTCTATTGCTTCTAGGCTACAAATCTGTATAGTATGTTACTATACTAAATACTGTAGGTAATTGTAGCAGAAAGGGAAGTATTTGTGTGTCTAAACATATCTAAATACAGAAAAGGTACAGTAAAAATACAGCATATTAGATAAAAAATGGTACACCTGTATAGTAGAAGAAGTACACCCTAAAACAATGATAAAAAGTATAGTATAAATGTAAACTGTAACATAGTCATCTATTGTCATTATTGAGTATTATGTATTATACATATCTGTATGTGCTATACCTTCATATGACGGTCAGTGTAGGTTTGTTTACATCAGCAGCACCACAAACTTGTGAGTATTGTGTTGTCCTATGATGTTACAACTGCTACAGTGTCACTAAACCATAGGATTTTTTCATCTCCAGTGTAATCTTATGAGATCATGGTTATATAAAGTGTCCATTGTTGACCAAAACAATGTTATGTGGTGCTTGATTGTACTGATATTAAGGCTGTGTTTTACATTTAGGATTGTTGTAAGTATTCCCCGCAAAAAAGTTAGAAGATCAATGAAGAATGGACGGAAACTTGAACTGGGTCTTTAAGAATAAATTGAAAATGAACGTACCTCTCAGTCTCCATCATTACTGGAATAACTAAGTATTGAATAAGCAGCAGCATTTGTCCAACCTAGGGCCTACCCTCTTGACATTCCCTTTACCTGAAATGTTTACCTCTTGTTCCTGCCCACTGTGTCTTACTATCCTTGATCATCATCCTTAAGTTCTCAAATTAGTTCCCCATTATACTTCTTCATTTTACTCTACATTCTCCCTTTGTTGCATTTATCAAGACTGTCATGAAATCTTTACTTATGCAATTACATTTTAATGATTGTGTTTTTGCTAAAAAATGTATATTCCAAAGGGTGAGTATCAAATATATTTTGTTTACTACACATCACAGTGCCTAACACATTAGGCACACAATGCCTCATATGAATGAATGAATGAATGAGTCAAGCACAGTGGATACTGGGGGAAGAAAGATAACTAAACCCTTATATGACTCTTGGAGAACACGCAATATAACATAGAAGAGCAGGTACTCATAAAACAGTTAAGATTTTAGGGCTAGCTTTCCTAGAAAAGTTTTAAAATAAAGACTATTCACTTGGGAGAGGATTTATAGCATTCCTGACTTGTGAAGATCACCTTGTCCCACAACGTATAATTCAGGCTACTTAATATAAGCCTGAATGGTTGCACTACAAGATCTACTTGCAGATTCTAAAGAATTATGATTTGAATGCCTTTGATAGAGTAAATGCATTTGAAGCACAGTACCCTTAAAATGAATTACAATCTGAGATGGTATTCTAGGGAGAATGGAGAGATTCAAAATGCTCTTTGTTCTTTGATGTTTTTTTCTTTATCCATATGTAATTATTCTAGTCTTTTGTCTTTAGAATTATTGTTTTATGCTTCACATTTTGGTTTGTTTATTACCAGCAGTTACATGGATTTACTATTTTATGAAGCCAAAGAAATGGCAATTAACAGGTTTAGAACACTGGTGATTTTATTTTTAGATGTATTTTCCTAATATTAATCACTATATGTAAATCATCACATTAGTCAGTTGTAGTGGTTTTAATTGTGCTGGATGAAAGAAACAATGATAATTAAGAAATGCATATGTATATGTGAAAAAATATAAATAGCAAATGTAAAAGTTGTCTTTAGTGAAGGCTTAAGAGGAATTTAACTCAAACGACACTAAGCATTTTAATACAAAGCGAATTAGAAAAATTGATGTCTTCTCCTGTTTAAAACAAAAATAAGAACCTGAATAAAATGTTATCCATGATTGTAACATGAAATAAAGATTTGCTCAAGGGAGAAAATTATATTGGAGAATTTAAATCCACAAAATACTTGACTGCTGCTACTTAACACAAGAAACTTGATTGCCTATGGATGAGCATAATAGTATCAGTATCACTGGTATAGGAAATGAAGCTTAGTCATCAAACATTCTGCATGTGAACCATATGTATGGATTTTAGGGTGTCCCACGATAAAGAGATATTTAATTGAAGAATACTCTCTTCTTCCTTTTTTTCCCCTTTTGGTTGAGGAATAAATAAATGTCCCTCTTCTTACTTTTAGTTCAAATTAATACATTTGGCTAACAATGGCTTCTAAAATGTTAAATTCATTTTCTTGTGTAACAATCATTCTGGAGAAAGGCAACATAGGGTGAGTGTAGCTGCTCAAGAAAATGATGAGAGACCCAGACTGCTTCTTTCTTTATGCTCTGCCATGGTGTGGCATGTTCTGAAACCTGTTAATTGCCATTTCTTTGGGTTAATAAAATAGTAAATGCACATAACTGCTGGTTATTTTGTGACAGTTATTAATTTTTGCAATATAATAAGCGACTTGAAGTGTGAAGCATAAAACAGCAATTCTCAAAAGACTAGAATAATTACGTATGAATAAAGAAAAAAATCAAACATGCTCCAACAGCATCTCAAGATGGCTGTTGCATTTCCAGGTAAAACATTCACATTCCAGGTAGGAGAAAGTGGGGAGAGAAGAGATTTTTCCCCATTGAGCCTACATTAGGGAATGAAACCTCTGTCCAGGAATTGTTGTCTCCATCTTATTGACCAGAATCGTATCACAAAGCCATCTCCAACTGCAAGAAAGGCTGGGAACTTGAGAATTCAATTTTTTAGCCTTATTGGAAAAGATGATAAAAGTTGTGGGGGGGGGGTGGTTTGGAATGGGTGTTGTTGAGTCAATTTAACAGAATCTGCAATAATACTACTTAAGAAGTTCCACCTTCCCTTAAAGAGGTCCTCATAACACAGGTTCTGAGGAAAGGTAGGGAAAGGATAACCACTTGGTTATTCTAGCTGTGTAACAAACCACCCCAAACTTACTGGCAAAAAGAGTAACTTTTCTTATGGTCCTGTATTCTGTTGTCCAGCAGCAATTCAGAAGGGCACAGTGGGCACAGCTTGTCTCTCTGCTTCTCTGCCCCACAGTGTCTGGGGCCTCATTTGATACAATAGTGCACATGGCTGAGAGTGACTTTCATCACGGGGGGCACTGGAATTATCTGGAGGCTGCTTCACTCACATGTCAGGCTCCTGGGCTGGGATGACTTGAAGGCTGAGCTCCGCTGGAGCTGTCAACCAGATACCCACACTTGGTTTTCTCAGGCTGCTATCAGGGAGGAGGCTGGATTCTGAGAGAAGACACTGGAAGAACAAGTATGCAAACAGATCCAAGCAGAAGCTACATGGCTTTTATGACTAGCCCTGAAAGTCACATGGTGACTTATAAAAATAGTTACCAGTCCACCCAGATTCAAGAGGAGGGGACAAAGACCACTTCCTTTCAATGGAGGATGCCCAAAGAATTTGCAGCCATTTTTAAAAACTGCCACAGTCACAGTGATGGTACTCAATATAGAGCATGATTCTCTTCTCTTCTCTTCTCTTCTCTTCTCTTCTCTTCTCTTCTCTTCTCTTCTCTTCTCTCTCTTCTCTTCTTTCTCTTCTCTTCTCTTCTCTCTTCTCTCTCTTCTCTTCTCTTCTCCTCTTCTCTTCTCTTCTCTTCTCTTCTCTTCTCTTCTCCTCTTCTCTTCTCTTCTTCTCTTCTCTTTTTTCCCTTCTCCTCCCCTCCCCTCTCCTCCCCTCCCTTCCCCTCCGCTATCCTTTCCTCTCCCCTTCTCTTCTTTCTTTCTTTTTGAGTCAGGGTCTCGCTCTGTCACCCTGGCTGGAGTCCAGTGGTCCGATCATGTCTTACTTCGAACCCTGGTTTATCATGATCTTCTAAGAATGGTCTTACTCAACTTTCTTTCCATTTTCCCCATTCCTCAAGCATACTAAGAAAAGACTGTATTACATGGACACATGGAGGCAAACAATACACACTGGGGACTGTCAGGGGGAAGGGGAGGCATGGCTTCAGGAAGAATAGCTAATGGATGCTGGGCTTAATACCTAGGTGATGGGATGATCTGTGCAGCAAACCATCATGGCACACGTTTACCTGTGTAACAAACCTGCACATCCTGCACACGTACCCCTGAACTTAAAAGTTGAAGAAAAATAAAAAAGAACTCTTCATCCAGGTGAAGTTTTCCAAAAACAACAACAACAACAACAAAAGAATGCTTTTGGAGTTCCTGGAGCCGGTGGTACAAATTCAATCAACTGATACCCTCCAGTGTCAAGTCTCACAGAGAGACAATTCTCTACCTCAGTGCAGAAAGAAAGAGCGAGGCCCTCCAGGGCTACTGGTTACAATAATATTACAATCTTTTTTACTACCTTGTACCTGGTGCCAGGGCATATCCTGCAGATTCAAAATTCAGCTCCTGTAGTACAATCCATATGAGTAATCATAATGGTTGCTGACCTGTGTGATTCCAGGAGTGTGTCTAAATCTTGAGACTGTAAACCAAAAACAAAATGCTAAGGCCCCCCAACCATCTGAGTGGACTCCCTCCTCAGCCGAGGAGCTCTTAAAATTTAACCTGAAAGACTGGAAGACTGGTTGAGGCCACGACGGGGCCGTGGGTGGCGGGTATGCCTCATACCTCTCTGGCATTAGCATCAACACAGCCCTTAAGTCTGGTAAGAAGAATTTGAAGCATTTACAGTCGATTCTCTCTGAAGCCTGCTGCTCGAAGGCTTCCTCTGCACGATAAGAACTTTGATCTTCACAATCCTTTAACCCAGACACTTCCTTTCAATTGATCCCAGGTCTTCATATAAACTCAACCCAGAATTAATTAATTAATTTATTTATTTATTTATTTTGAGGTGGCGTCTCGCTCTGTTGCCAGGCTGGAGTGCTGTGACGTGATCTCGGCTCACTGCAACCTCCGCTCCTGGTTTCAAGCGATTCTCCTGCCTCAGCCTCCTGAGTAGCTGGGACTACAGACACGCAACCACACCCAGCTAATTTTTGTATTTTTAGTAGAAACAGGGTTTCACCATGTTGGCCAGGCTGGTCTCCATCTCTTGACCTTGTGATCCACCCACCTCGGCCTCCCAAAGTGCTGGGATTACAGGCGTGAGCCACCGCGCCTGGCCCAGAAAAATTTTAAATTCACCTTTAACCTGGAAGCCACCTCCCCCACCACCCATCCCCCTCCCGTCCCCTGCCCCACTTCAAGTTGTTCTGCCTTTCTGAACAGAACCAACGTATTTCTTAAATGTATTTGATCGAAGTCACATGCCTCCCTAAAATGTATTAAACCAAGCTGCACCCTGACCACCTTGGGCACATGTTCTTAGGACCTCCTGAGGGCTGTGTCACAGGCCATGGTCACTCATATTTGGCTCAGAATAAATCTCTTCAAATATTAAAAAAAAAAAAAAAGACTGTGTTAAATCTATTGACGAACACCTCCTTCCAGTGTTTCTGAAGGAGGAGTAAGCTGTGGATACACTGGCCGGGAGACAGCATTCAGAGATGAGACTGCTCCGCCAAGGCCAGCTTGGTGGTGTCTGCCTAGTGAGCACGACCAGGATAGGGCAACAGTAACAGAATTAACCAATCTCATCTTCACCAAAATGGCTGGGTTTTTCTATGTGCATGTTCAAGTGTAGAGAATTGCTTTTCTATTTTCCATGAAGTTTGGAACGTATGACCTGTGTTTGTACCAAGGAAGCTAGATATAAGGTTAGATCATGAAAAGACAGTGAGGTGGAATCCAAGAAGACTCCTCTTGATCTGCAGTGAAGAGTGACACGTTGTGATACTCTTCATAGCACAGGAAAAACATCACAGCAACATTTCTGAGTGAATGGGGTCTATGAAGAACAATTTCAGGCACTAGATACCATTTCTGATTTTGAGGCTCGCATAGTCCTATTCTTTGCAGGTAAGTGCAGTGGAATGATTTAATCTTATCTCTGACATGTACTAACTTTGGAACTCTGGGCAAGTTCACATAGCTCACTCTCAGTTTCTTTTTCTCACTTCAGACAATGGGGATAAAAATGCCCATCTTAAACCGCCATTATGAGGATTAAATGCATATTTTTCCTCCCTCTTGCTTCCTGGAATTCCTGTCTTTCTACCTCTGCCCCTAATGATGAACAGTCTGCCGGTGCTGAAGGATGTCACTTCTTCCTGGAAACCACATGACATGCTGTCAAAGACTGGGTCAACTCTCTCCTATGTGCTTCCAAATAGAGCTCTGTGCTTACCCCTGTCATAACTCTTAACATCCAGCAATTCATTTCACGAATTCTAGTAGAAAAATGAGTGTGTGCCAGGCACTGTCCTAGGGTCTGGAAACAAAGCAACGAATAAAATTGGAGAGGTCTCTACCCTTGTGTTTTGAACTGTCTAGTAGGCAAAAGAGACAATTAATAAGCAAGCAAATAAGATGAATGTAATTCCACAGAGTGACAGGCACATAAGGAATTAAAGCACATGGTAGAAATGAGAGTGACTCTTGAGGAGAGCCTGGTTTTAAAAGGTCTATGAGTCTCAAAATAAATATATTAAAAAGGCCGATGGGAAAATTCCAGTCAAGGACATGACATTTGAGCTGAAATCTGGATATTGAGAAGTAGCTAGGTATATAATCTAAATACCAGGCAACTTTATAAGCACTCCCAGTGTATTAACTCATTTTATCCTCACAACAACATATTGAAGTAAATGCTCTTCCTATTCCTAATTCACAGTTGAGATGACAAAGGTCCAAGGCTGAATTAACTTGCACAAGATTACAGGGCTAGCAAGTGGCAGAATTTGTATTCAACCCCAACAGGCTGCCTTCAAAGTCCATATTTCCAAGTGCTGTGTTGTAACTGCCTCTCAAAAGCATTTGATATTGCATCAACCTTGACTTTTTACTTGTATGTTTCTCCTACTGGACAGTAAATTAGTTTATGGTTAGCGCTCAGTCCCAAAAATGCCCAGCTCTTAGTGTGTGTGTGTGTGTGTCTGTGTGTGTGTATACATATATACATATATTTTTCTTTTCCTTTTGGTCTGAGAGAGGGTCTCGCTCTGTTGCCCAGGCTGGAATACAATGGCGCAACCATAGCTCGTTGCAGCCTCAACCTCCCGGGCTCAAACAATCCTCTCACCTCAGCCTCTCTAGTAGCTAGGACCAAAGGCACACAACACTACACCTCGCTAATTTTTAAGTTTTTTGTAAACATAAGATCTCCCTGTATTGCCCAGGCTGGTCTCAAACTCCTGCGCTCAAGCGATTGCTCCTGCCTCAGCCTCCCAAAGTGCTGGGTTTACAGTTTTGAGCCACCTTAGTACAATCTTAATAAGTATTTATCAAACGGATTCATGATTTCAATGAGCAAATATATATGACATGAAGGCTGTCACTTAGTGCTTAGCATCAGATAAGTGATTAACATGGTAATTCTTCCTCCCTCCCTCCCTTCCTAACTCCCTGAGTTAGACTCATATATCCTGCTGCTGCACTAAAAGTACCTGGAAGATTTATAGAGGAAGGGTGGGGGGCTGCCTTCATAACATATCAAAGAAGAAATTAGAAGAAGTTTTTCAGTTTGTTAGAAAAGATGGAAAAGTAACTTCAGTGAGCTCTGAAGAAAAACATGTGCAAGCAAGGAGCTTGTAAAGTAATAAATTTCTCCTCTCCAACACTAAAATGATGTCCTCTGTGCTTTAAGGAAAAGCAATTTGGAAAATTTCCACACATACACGTTTTGGGGAAAATGTCGGGAAAAATATGAAGTTAGTTAAATGTCTTTCATAGGCACTTCAAAGCCCTGAACCATTAAATCATTTCCACAGCTTTTTGACTGTTATCACCCCCACCCCCAGAACATTGCCAAAACCACCTCTTTAAAGGTTGCAATAAATTTGAAAGCCAAATCAGATTTGGGAATGTTGCACAAAAGAGAAGTATATCTTGTACTTTAGACACATTTTTTTAAATATCAGCACAGAGCTTCATCCTGCCAAAGATGAACTTGGAAGCAGTGACCTTTGCAGATGACTTCTCTTTGTCAGATTTTTGCCCTACAGGATTTTAGAAGCCTGGTCACAAGAACATTTAAGGATACCAGGTGGTTTTGAAATGCGTGGTTGAGCTGGATTACTTATCTGGGCCTGAATGTAAATCTGGAAAAGGAATTCTGTCATGAAGAAAGTGAACATTTGTACAAGAAGAATCAGCTGCAGTGTTCTCAAAAGTAACTGTAACCTTCCCGCTGCTGCTGCCGAGTTTGATGGATAAAGATGGTGAGCTTAAGAAGAAAGCAAGAGATCATTCTCTGCACTTTTTTTACCCAGTGCTGTATTGAATTTCTTTCTAGTTACAATTGTAAAGTGTCACAAACAAAAGTCATTTAGCCTATGCAACTTCTGCCATTAAGGTGTTGTCTCTAGAAAATGAACTAAAATGTTAGCAGATGGTCCAGCAATGTTAGGGAGAGACCTCCCTGCTAAATGAATTACTGAGATGGGCACACTTATAAGAAAAAGGTAACATTTTATGCACTTAAACGCCTAGCATTCACATAAAGGATTGAGGAACAACATGTATTTAGTCTGTATCGTGAACCCAGTTTATAACTCCAAAGTTAGAGAACTGAGCCTGCTCAGTAATAATGGAGCACAAAGGGAGCAAACAAACTGCAAGGAAGCAACATTTACTGCAGCCCAACTCTCCTGACAGTAAGTGTGGCAGAAAGATGAGAGCGTGGTATACAAGCAACCAAGATAGCAAAGCGGAGGTTGGGCAGCTGGAAGCATGCAGTACAAATCAATGCTATTAATTCATTAGTGGACTGCAGTTACACCTGGTGGCTCCAGCTTACAATTCTGGCCTCAACAACTTAAAGACTGATTTCCTCAATGACCAGCCTTCTGTTCTTGAAAGGAGAAAGAAATAGGATTTCTTAGGTTATTATGCTACTAATTTAAAAGACAGAGTGTGACAAAGGAAGTAAACTTCTACAAATGGTTCTACTGGTTCGAAGGTCATGTTTAAGTGTGATCGCGTGACAGGATCTGGCGATGCATCAGTTTTGTTATCTTTACCCACCCCTTACGTTAGAAAATACACCATCAACGGTGGATAGCATTGACAGCTTTCATAAATGTAGTCTGAACAGCAGGTGGCAGCAAAGGACACTGTAAGAAACACTTCCACTAGAATATCTGAGAAAACTCTAGAAAACTCATTTTTCGTAGGATGCAGGTAGAGAAGGCACTCAAAGATGATTGCTCTCTTACCTCTGACTAAAGCACGTGATAGAAAAAGAAAGCTATTGGGAAGGTTGATCATGATAACTAAGTTTAAATGCTTTTCTGTCATTTTAATCACCTTTCCACTAAATGAAAGGATTGAAAAAGCTTACCAAAAGTTCAAGTATCCCACAGCAAAGCCAACTAATCCTCTTACAAAATGCTGAAAAGAGATTTTTATAATAAGAAATGACATGCAATATTTATTATAAAATTATCATTCAGTCCAGTATGGAAATATGCCAGTTGGACGTTATCTGTCTCTTGGCTCAGAAGAAATATTAATGGAAGAATATTAACATCCTTCAAAGAAAGAAGGATATATGTAAAGAAAACATTAAAGCCTCATTCATCATGAATGGCTCTTTGAGAATGAGACAATAGCATGGGACAAATGAGACAGGACAGAGCATCTGGATCTTTTGATTAAAAAACCCCAAAATAAGAAGGATGAAAATACTATAAGGAAAAGGATGTGCCTTAATTTGTTGGAGGGGTGGGTTTCTGGGAAAAGGGGAAATGTGTACCTGTGAGTAATTATAATCCAGGGGAATCTACCTATATGCAGATAACAGAGATAATTCAACATTAAGACCAGCTTCTAGGTTTCTGAGAAAACCAAAGCAATGATCTTAGTAAATCAGATTTTGAAAAAGACTGCAACTTACTTCTGTACATCTTGGCTGTGATATTATCTGTTTTACTTGATGCCCAACTAGATCAGTGAGTAATTAGATGGAGTCGAATATTCCTCCGACGTAGTCAAAATAACTAACTGATAGAAAGAAACACACATAGCAGAATAATTTTAGATTCTGGAATTATAACCACTGGTCTCCAAATGCCATTTCAGCCCTAGGATAACAATCTTTGTGGTGGTTTAAGTTATGAAACCTCTGACTCCCAGTTTCCTGACTGCGAAATGGGCATGGATGACTACTCCTAGCACCAAGCCATGAGAGGATTAAGTAAGACACTGTATCAAAATGCTTGCCCCATATAAATTGCTTCTTAATACATCTTATTTTCTTTCTCTCTTCAAGAACATTCCCAAAGGCATTGATATATTTTGAGAAATGTCTCCAAAACATCCTCACTAATATCTGCAAGTGTCAGAAATTCCTAATTGTAAAGTTCTATCTTTAGATGGAGACAAAATGCCTAGGAGGATTAGCTCAGTATGACCAAGAACTGATGCTAAACAATAGCACACAGCAGATGATGTAAACATGGCGATGGGCACAGTTCTCCATTCTAACCACAAATAAGGTCTAACTTTATTTGAATTCCAATTTCATATTTCCTTCCTTCCTTCCTTCCTCTTTCCTTCCTTCCTTCCTCTTTCTTTCGTTCATTCATTCTTTCTCTTTTTTTTTTTTTTTTTTGATGGAGTTCAGTTTTTCGCCCAGGCTGGAGTACAGTGGCGGGAATCTCGGCTCACTGCAATCTCCACCTCTCAGGTTCAAGTGATTCTCCTGCCTCAGCCTTCCATGTAGCTGGGACTACAGGCACCACGCCCAACTAATTTTTGTATTCTTAGTAGAGACAGGGTATCACTATGTTGGCCAGGCTGGTTTCGAACTCCTGACCTCAGGTGATCCGCCCACCTCAGCCTCCCAAAGTGCTGGGAGAGAGACTTTGATTTCTCCGAATCCTTGTAAAAGATTCATCCTTTTCCAGTCAGTTGTGGGCAGGGAGAAGGCAGAGGTAATGGTGGTTAGATTGGTTGCATAGTAAAAATCTGGCTGCCCAGGTTCAGGTCTGTGGCAGGAGGCGGAGTTCTCATAGCAGGTGTCATGAAGTGGTCAGTTACCCCAACCTGTGTGTGCTACCGCCACTACTGTTGCTGTACACACGCCTGTAAACGCTCAAGCACATTCTCTTCTTTATGTCACATTATCATGTAAACTACCATAAAATGAAAGCAAATTATTTATGAACTCTTATTGTTTTGCTTAAACATCACAGATAATTTTTTTTTAAGTAATCATAAAACATAACATTTTTGGAACCAAGTTGCCAAGAATACAGTGAAAATCTCAAATACCAGCAAGACTTCAAAGCAAGTCCCTTAGTCAAACTAGTGCTTATTTACTAGGAAAAAATTCAAAAGGCTGGGACGCATAGCCCAGATAAGCCAGTTCTGAAGTTGCTGTCATAAATGAGGTATGGGATGCGAACAGCTTCAGTGCTTGTGTCTTTGAAATGTTCATTCTCTCTGTAACCTTAAAAATAATTACCTCTTATGATTAAAAACTGTATTTTTCATATGATTGATACTTTATTTTACTAAAAGATATTACTATGAGTGTTGATGTAACCACCGAGCATCTAAGTGCTATATTGTGTTGTGATTCTTGATGAGAATTAACAGTGAAAACATCATGTTCTGTTGCTGTTTACAATTATTTTCTGTTTCCTTTGAGATACTTCACCTTTAATTGGTGCCTTCCCAACACATTTTTCTGCTGATACCGATAATCACAGCCTCCTCTGCTAAAGTGTCTCGGTGATGCACATCTGATTCTTGAGAACTGAAACCCAGAAAGGGTCTCAAATATTTCATGCTGAAGCCCCTCAAAGGGCAGTCAATCACAAGTATCTGCTCACCACTTAGCCAGAGTGGTAAAACAGATGACGTAAAGATGGTGATGGGCACAGTTCTCCATTCTAACCACAAATAAGGTCTAACTTTATTTGAATTCCAATTTCATATTCCTTTTTTTTTTTTGAGACGGAGTTCAGCTCTTTTGCCCAGGCTGGAGTGCAGTGGAAGAAAAATTCAGCGTTTTCTTCCCTTTTAAATATCAATTCATTTGTGGAGACAGTAGCAAAACTACAAAAATACTATGCCTGGATTGCAGGACTGGTTGGGTGAATGGAGCAGCAATGATAGGTTGTTTAATTTTATTTTAGTGTGAGTTTGTGCTATATTTCCCTAATGTTTATATGATTTTTTTGGTACCAGACAAAAATTTCTGGATATGCCTTGACTATAGAAAAGGCCACATTTCAAAAATCTGGATTTATAATAATAATTCCTCTTTAAAAGGATGAATATAACATATAAAACATATATCTGCAACCTTTTTTTTTAGTAACGTGTTTTCTCTAGTGCTTCAGGTTTACACATTCAGTAAATCTAGAAGGTAACTTAAAATTATCCCATGGGATCACTTCATTTGTGAAAGAGGAAATTGAGGCACAGCTTGATTAAAAGAATTGTCCAAAGTGAGTCAACAACTTACTGCAATAAGAATCTGGTGTCCGCCTTAGAGTGGTGGACTGCTATTACTTGCCCTCCTCACAATTATAATTTTATATTAATTCTATTTTTATCACTATTGATAACACTACATATATTTTACCCCAAGGAAAGAAGGAAGGAAACAAGAACCTAGTCTTAAAAATCTTAAAATTTCAAGATACTGAAACTCAAATCACTTTTCCAATAACCTGAAAAAAAATATCTTTCAAATAATGCCTCCCAAGTAGCCTAGGAAATAATGGTGAGCCTGTGGTTTTCTAGGTAAAATAAGTAAATGTCAAATGATATATAAAAGTTAAATATTAAGCCAGTTAACTTTTTCACTTGCACTCTAACCAGGAAATTCTCAAATATTGGTTCTCTAGAGTGATAGCATATTATATTAGCTGGGAAAAGAAAAAATTGCCTAAGACCAATAATCAGAATATCAGAATCCCTGAAGGTGGTTGTGTGTGTGTGTGTGTGTCTGTGTGTGTGTGTGTCTGTGTTTACTATTTCGGTTAGAACACTAGTGTGAACCGCGGTCTAGAACCGCTTTCCCAGTCTCAGCCCTCAACCCTATCCCACTCCAGTCCGCTGAGGGACAGCATGAGACCGCTCAAACGCAGAGGGCACGCCGCGAACCGCGTCTCTTCCCCCTGAAGCCACGAGGGGGCGCTCCTGCACCGGGTTTGCCATTGGCTGCCTCTCATACCCCAAATTCAGAGACTGCACCGCAGAAAAGGCTTTCGTTTGGAAGCCGGCAGAAAGAGAAAGGGCAGGGAATTGCCTTTGTATATCCGAGGGCCGACGGGTAATCCGTGTAAACAACAATATCCCCCAAGATGAGCTCTTCGGAGCTTCCTACCCAGTGGTAGCTCCCCGTTTTCTCCTTTGGACTTGGAAAAACTTCACTTCCCGCAAGGAGAAAGTCGGGGGGCCGGCGGCTGGGTGGGATGGTTTATGGCTTTGGATCTTGAGCAGTTCACTGTTCAAATAAATCTTGGTGAGCCATAGAGAACAATCTCCACATTAATCTTGTGTAATTAGCGTTATAACCCTCGGCAGCCTAAGAAGCAGGAAAGACAAAGCTGTATGCAAATGTGGCTTCCCTGGCCTCGGCTCCTCCTCCGCCCGGGCCTCTTTCTCCCTGGGCTCCTCGGTCGCGCGCCGCAGACTGCGAGCCTCTTTTTAATGGCACGGTACCTTAAAATCAGTGATAAGGTTCTTGACTTTAAAAATAAAAGATGAAAAAGGAGAAGCAGCGGCAACCGAAGGAGGGAAGAGACGTGCGCAAGCTGAGGCTATTAGAAGGATTTAGCCTCTGGGGAATTGGCACCTGCCTTTGGCAGCCAGCACCGTCCAGTTAAGGACGGAACCCAATACGTGGGGAGACTTAGGGACTGGGAGGTGGCGTTTTCTCCACACAGCAGCTCTTGGGAGGCGGTGGGTAGGGGGGTGCGGGGGCAAACCCGTGGCTGGGGCGCTTTTCTGGCAGAAAGGGTCAGCCCTCCGAGTTCGCACCAGGGACTCCACTCCGCCTTCCAGACCCGCACATTTCCCAGGCAGGAGTCTTGAACCAAGCCCTCAGATGACAGTCTCTGCTGAGCCGAGACAAGGCCCCACAGGAGGAGGAGGGTGTGAGGAATCCCAACACACAAGTCTTCACTTGCAAAGGTTGGGGAGGGGGTTGAGGGAGCGGTGCCCGCAGAGGCCGAGGTGCGCGCACAGCCGCGCACACGCGCCGGCACCGACGCGAAGCCGAGAGGATGCAGATCCCCCGCCTGGCTCTGGATTATCTGCTCTGTGTTTACTGTTTCGGAGGGCTTTACGTGAAACGAATAAATTTTTACTTGCTCCCAGGGACCGGCTTGTTGTTTTATGGCATGTACTTATTTAAAAGCCTCTTTTGTCTGTGTTGAAATGGTCCAAGTTCCCAAATCCTGTGCCGGGCTATGAGCGTAGAACCAGCCGAACTGCAATGAGCATCATTGCAGCAGCAAAAGGCAGTGAATAGAGGGGCCTTATTCTTTCCAGTACACACACATACGCACACGCACACGCACAGGAACGCACTCACGCCCTGAACGCTTGCTTTTCTTTCTCACAAACCAGAACCTAATGCTTTTAATGCCTTACACAGGGGGCTAAGGGAACGTATTCTAGCGAATTGTACCTGAAGTACTGCAAGATTTGAAAATTTTCTACAGAAACTGTATTCTGATTAAAAACAAACCTCAATACAAATCTATTTATCCTCCTTCCGTGTGTATCTGCTTAGGGTTTATTCCTCCCTTTTCTGACTCCCCCACCCTCAAAAAGGTAAACATAATGCCAGGCAAAAGCTAAGACTGGGCTCTTTTAACCCGTAATCGCTGTCGTCTCTACACTTTGTTTATGAAACGGAATGAGAATGGGAGAGAGACTTAATTTAACAGCACAACCAGGCTGTATAAATACAATATTCATTTTTTAAAAGAGAAGTGGATTTGGTTTACTCTGAAGAACAGTAATTCAAACAGCACCTATCTGCTCCAGATAGAGTAGCTATGCACATCTATACAGGCAAGTTTGAAATTTAGAACAAGGCTTTGATTTATTCCCTTTCTATCAGTGATTAATGCCCCTTAATTAGCTAATCTCAAAGCCGTTATTTACAACTAGGGCAGACAAAGGGAAAACTGATTATCCAACACTTATGTCAGTTTGAAATTTTGAAACAACAAAAAGTGCTTTATTCAGAGTGGAATTCTGAGTCTCTTAGATGAATCTCAAAATAACAAAGAAACTCAAAGAAAAAAATACAACAAAAATAAAACAAAATAAATGGGAACAAATAAAACTCCATCTCCCAAACAATCCCAGCCGCCCCTCCTTTTTCGCAGAAATTGCTGCCTGGAACAATTTGAAATGTGTCTATTTAAAGGGAAAAGGAATATATCATGTCTTCAGTCCATCTAAAATCTATAAGTTTTCAATTTTAGCATAAGAGGAGAAAGCGTTTATAGCTGAGTTTTTCCAAGTTGTTTGAAAGGAAAGGGTTTTGGGATTTGAAAAATCAATTTTCTCTTTGTACTTTTCCAAGGCGGGAGTTTGAAGCTGGGCACTGGATTTGCTTCTCAAGATCTGGTGCCTTAAACGTTGGGGAAGGGGCTGCGGGGGAGTGTGGGGAGAGGAGGTTTGTAAGGCGCCCTTTAACGCGGACGTGGCCTAGGGTGCTGAGGAATTCCTCTTTGAACTCTGCTCCCTAAAGCACCGCCCTCGCAGCGGCTCCATTTCAAGTGACCCTTAAAACTCGTTTCTGGACAGAACTGCAGGTCTTCGGGGTCTTTCTTGGTAGGAAACCATTCAGATAGGGTATCAGGGGTGCTGTCGGGGGGTTCTTGAAGGTTCCAGGGAGTCTCCTCAGGAAACGGAGAGCGCAGGCCTCGGTAGCCTGATGCTGCAGAGGAGCCTAGGGAAAGAGCGGAGCAGGCCACGTCTGAGCCCAGGCTTGGGTCCTCCACTGTGGACGCGCTGCAGGTCGCCTCAGACCACTCAGGTCATCTCGGCGGTTTATCCAGCTCTCCCCCGCTTCAGATTCCGGAGTGAGGAGAGCACCCCCATCCCCACCTTCACCTCCATCATTTTTACCAGGAAAACCTGTTCATTCGCTGCATCTGGGGGCCCTTATGTGCGTGTGCCTGTTCAGAAATAGAAAATACGAAAGGAACAAAACCGCAGGACACGTTGCCAAGTCGACGGGGGCAGCTTAAGGTGTGCAAAAGTGGATTTAGGAGGACCTCGAAAGTCCTTCCATCTGAACAGTTGGGAAAAACAGCTTTAGGTTTATTCCTGGGCTCCTGAATCCAAGACCCGAACGGGAACAGAAAAAGCCCTCTGGAAATCGGAACATGCCTTCAGGCAGCAATAGAATGGGATTAGAAATCCCTCCTGGAAAGCAGGAGGCGAAGGAGAGGGAAACTCCAGGGGATTGGAAACTGGGGTAGGAGAGGCAGAGCTCGGAGACGGGTGAGTGTGTGTGTGCGTGTGTATGCGTGTGTGTGTGTGTGTAGGGGGTGGGGGCTCGGGGCCAGGGAGGGAGGAAAGGAAGAGGGTAAAAAAGAAGCTAGAGGAGCGAAGAAGGCAAAACTAGAGGACCTCGTGTCTTTCGTGTGAAAGCACCCGCGTCCTAAATCGTAGGAACGAGGTCGTCATTAGCGCTCTGACCCGGAGGAGAGACGCATTAGAAATGAACAGAGAACATGCACCTCCCTGCCTGGTTCATTTCGCTTTCCTTGAAATCCCTGGGCCTCAAGGTTCCCATCGCTTAAGCTTTCCCCATCTCTCCCTCCCCCGCCCCTTCAACATACAATGCACTGAGGCTGAGAGGGGAGGAACGGAGCGAGTCAGGGAGAGAAATCCTGAAGCTTTTCAGGGTAAAATACAAACCTGCGCATCCAGCTTGCCAACACTTTTTTAACATTGGCATCGACTTCTTTGTAAACAGTCGTTGGGGTGATAATTTCGCCTGAGAGATTAACCATTCAAGTCTCAAAGTTCCCAAGGATTGTGAAATCCTGCTTGTAAAAATACAGATTTTGAAGTGTTTCTTTTTTCTCCCTTTCCCAAATGAAACCCCGAGGATGAGCTTTGGACTTGGGGACTGAGGGCGTGGTGGGCAGACAGCTGTTGAATCCAAACAAAGACTATTCTGGCTCTGACGCCGTTTCGGTTTCCATCTGGGAGTACTTTTCACTTCCTTCTTCCCATTCCAATGGAAAGAAATGGATTAGGAATGGGGCAGTCAGAATTATGTGTTTATGGCGGACAGATGGAATAGGAGAGGATGAACCTTCAGCAACAAAAGGATCATTGAGATTTGGTTCCTGGGTGTGCAAATTTGGAAACAAACAAAATAACCAAGGAAGCTATGGGGATACCAAGACTCGAGCTATCGACAATGTTGACTCATAGATGAATCATCTCTCCTTCTCTACTTTCCTCTCATCAATCAAGAATTGTGGCCCCATCTCACAAACTGCCGCGGAAGCTAAAATTGCAGGACATTTTGAGAAACAAGTCTTGAAATCTGCCTGAAACTAACAAAAGCCACCCGCCAGTCAACCAGAGTCAGTCTCTCTCTCTCTCTCCCTTTCTTCCCTCCTCTCCCCCCCTCTTCCTTGTCTCCCGCCCCCGCCCCCCATCTTTCTCCAGCCAGCCTCGCCCCAATTAACGCCCCACAGCAAGTCAGCCTTACACCTGCTGGAAAAATCTTGGTGGCAGTGGTGGGAGGTGGTGGTTTTGGTTTTTAGCAGAGCGCGGGAGCACCCTGTCACACCCGCCTGCGACCGACCTAGGACCGTCCTCTGGAATATCTTGGAGCCAGGAGCCAGGGAGGCTTTCCTCAGCCCCAGTCGTTGCCTGTCGCCGCTTTCGGTTTCTCTTCCCGAACAGCACCCGCCACCCCTTTTCTCTGAAATTCTCAAAGCAATTTCATCCTTTGCAGAGTTTGCAAAGCTCTCCTACTGACTTCGGGTGTGCGGTTTAAAAAGGGGAGAATGGAGTAGCTCGAAAGGGAAGGAGGGTCATATTGAATTCTCCTTTTAAAAATTTTAATTTCATTGACACTTCTTGAAAGGTTTGTTTTGGTATAAGGCAACGCTGGCAATTCCAAATACAAACAGATGGACACACACTGTGCGTATCAGATGTTGGGAATAAAAATGGTTTATTGATTGAAATAATAGAGGCATTATTTTGATTTGTCTTGACATGGACGCTGATTTATAGAGCTCTTCCCCCAGTGATTTCTTCTTGTAGTCCAGACACATGGAAATGATAAAAATCTCACCAAAGCTCACCTTGGTGCTAATCAAGACTGCTCGATGCACGTTATAAATCTGATATAATATTTATTGCTTATCTGTATTCGAGGGGTTAGTCTCCATCCTAGGATTGTCCCTTTCAAAAAAATTTTTTTGGATGCATCTGTTTTCACTTTGCACTTTCAACGGGCTGGAGCAGACAATAGTGTGAAAAACATCTGAAAATATGAGGCGACAGAGCTGCATGTGTGTTTCATTTCTGCAGTGTTAAGGGAGAAAATAACAAAAGAAACACACACTACAACACACACGCACGCACACACACACACACACGCACACACACCGGCCCAGGACCTCAGCACAAAGGGCGCGCTGACCCAGCGCTAACACACAAGACAAATTAAAGAAAGGGGCAAATCGGAGGAGGGGCTAAGGCGAAGGTCCAGGCATTTCGGGAAAAGATCAAGGACAAGGAGAGTTAAGAAACTGAACGTGGGCCAGGGAAGACCGGAGAGAGAGAAAGTAAAGTGCCCAGGACTGGAACTCACGTCCCTGAGGCTGGGGACAGTACGTTTGCTTGTAACAGACAGTTTTCCTTGACTGCAGGAAACAAGAAAAATAGTAATCATACAACAAGCACAAATCCCACAAACATCAGGGGGGTAAAACCCCCACTACTAGCCATCCCACACCAAAACCCAAACCGAGTCTTTTCTGCTGAATTGCTGCAAGATCACAAGACACCAAGAGACCCGGAGTCAGGCTGTGAACTTGGGAAAGATCAGTTGCCCGGCGAGGTTGGAAGTAGACTGAGGAACGCCTTTTTTTGTGAAGGACACAAATATTTGCAGAGTTTAAAGCTGCAGGAATACAAAAGCAGGAGTGAGATTATCTGATTACGGATACAGGATGTCCGAGTTTTTGCCTCCCAAAAATGACTGCGTTAAAAAATAAATAAATAAAAGACCAGTTCGAAAAGGGACATTTTAATATCAGTGAAAGCATCAGAGGGAATCGGATTGAACGCGGCAGCTCCGGAACTGGAGGACAGCTGCGTGGTGCAGCCAATCCCGGGGCCTGCGGGAGCGAGCGACAGATCTCAGGACCACGCGGGCGAGAGCAAGGAGCCTCCCGGCCACAGAGCCACGGGCGCTGCGGGACCCAGCCGGGACTCCCCCGGGCTGGAGTGTGCGAAGGGCTTCCCGCCCCGGGGCCCGGGGGGTCTTAGTGCAAAAGGGATGGCACTGCAGCACCGACCGCGTTGCCCTGGGTTCTCCGTTTCTCCTTCCCGAGTCTCTGCCGCTGTTTCCCCCTGGCCCGGAGGACGCGCCTACGGAAGAGACGTCTGGTCTGGGGGGCGCGGGGGCGCGGAACGGGGAAGGGCAGGTCTCATCCCGGGGGCGCTGACACCCCCTCCCCACGGCACTC
Organism: Nomascus leucogenys; assembly: GCF_006542625.1. Lineage (NCBI taxonomy): Eukaryota > Metazoa > Chordata > Mammalia > Primates > Hylobatidae > Nomascus > Nomascus leucogenys. The sequence goes on from NC_044387.1 coordinate 40,071,331, forward strand.
CAGCTCCGAAGAGCGAGCTTCGGTTCCGCCCGCCCTCCAGACAATTTGCTGATTCTCACTATTGTTTTAATTTATTGCGCAGCCTGTTGCGCCGCGGGCCCGGCTGAGCCATTGGGGCCCCCTAGATGCCCTGCAGGGTGCCTGTCCCCGGGCGGCCTCCCCGCAGGAGCAGCGGGGCACGCGCATGTTTCCTTGTGGATGACTGCTTCGGACTTGGCGGGGCCGGTCCCCACCTGAAGCTCACCTCAGGCAGTCGCTAGAAGCTCCAATCCAATCGTGAGCTTTCCTCTGGGAGGGACAGGATCCCGTCAACTCCTGAGGCTGCTCTTCTGGGCGAATCCCACAATAATTGTGCATTGCTCTCCATTTAGTGCTTTGGAAATTTAGAAAGCGCGCTTTCATTTGTACGTCGCCTGCCGACAGCCCCTTTGCTGGTTAGAGAAGCCTTGTTCCCCCTCTCCACGCGTACGCGCACTCATTTTTAGTTTTAATAAATGACTTAAAAATCAAAACAAATCTCTGAGTCAGTCCGCCCAATTTTATGCTCCATCTCCTCTATGTATGTGTTAGATTCTCTCTGCCAATCGATGGGAAAGAGCATTTAGGGGCATTTGCAATTTCCTTTGTCACTTGCCACTCTGTGCTTATAGATTTTACATATCATTTGTTTACCAAATCAGTTCGTATTTTCTTAGCCCAGGGTTCAGGATTTTGCGTTCGTGGATTAATTGCCCAGTACCCAAAGGGCAGGACAGGCAGAGGAGCCACCTGATGCAAGAAGGGTCAGCTCACGTTAGGACAAAACAAGGAGGTTGTTGTGAGACCTTCTGCAGGTTCTGAATTAATTCAAACAGCCCTTCCTAGGACTTGTTAAAAAGACCATACCTTGAAGGGATAGTGTGGTGCCTAATGTCTGCTAGCCTGTAACTCAATGCATTACAAGATCATTTTTGCCCAGCCCAAAGAAACTGCGTAAATCCAATATCCCTGGTTGAAGATAATACGTAGTCACTTCAGTTCTGGCCATATGGTGCCTACCTGCATTCTAGTCTTGGAAAGTCTCAGGTTCCTTACTGGGTCTCACTTATTGATTTCTTTACTAGATTACATCATAATTTAATATGGCTGAGTGATGTGGAGCTTGTGGATGATCCTTTTATTGCCCTGATTAAAATCCACACAGTAAGAAATTTTTTAAACGGAGGTTGATGATGGAAGCTTCCTCAGTAAGTATCCTTCAGTCAAGAAATGATTGAGCTTTAAATTATAAGAATCTCAAAATTACTGTGCAAGTGTTTGGCAATCAATTTCAGGTTTTCATGACAACAGGAGCCTAGGCCATAGGATGGCAAACTAAATTCAATGATCACTTGTCCGCTTCTGCAGATAATCTTAAAGGAATCTTCATTACAATGCACCCACCAAACAACTGGTATCTCAAAATGCATCAAGAGCTTTGTCTATATAAGCAGATAGCACATTCTATGGCATTTGAATTTTATAAAAATAACTAGTTAAAAGATATATTTTGAGGTCAGACTTAATTTTTGTTTGGACCAATTTGCCTTATCATTTATAAAGGTATCCTTAGATGTGTGTCGTTACACCAAGCTTTCAGCTGTCTCTGAGGACACATTAAGGTGAGGTGGTGATGCTAAGATTCTTAGGAGAGCATTCATGGGTAAACAACAGAAAAGCCCTGTGCCCTTAACCTTACTTCAGAGCACGGCAGTTCCACTGGATTCAGGGTGGCTTCTTCCTACTCTTGTCTTCATTATTGAACGTAATTTGATCTTATTTAAGATTATAGTAAGTTCCCTGACAGAACAATGCTGGCCCAGGATAGTCCTTTTCCTGTGAATGAAAGGACAATTAATAGAAAACCCTGCTGGTCTTCTATATCGTCTTTGCTATGATGTGGGCAGAATGAGTCAATAAATAGAATTTGAAATAAGCAACACATATTTGCCCTCCAAATCTTAAGCTCTAATTCAATATCTAATGGATTTGAGGAAAGAAAAAAGAGGCGCCTGGTCTTCTGAGCTGATAGAGGGTTAGATTATAACCTGATTGAAGGATTGGCAAAAAGAGTAATAGACACAGTTGATGGTGTATTTTCATTCAACCACCAGCGAGGCAGTAGAGATGTGGACCAAGGAAATTCCACCTCAACTTTCTTTATTCAGATTCCATGTTCACCAACAAACTTTCAGATTATAATCGAAAATGCTGTTTATATCTGCTAATTAATGGGAATCAATTTAGGTCTGAGTTTTTTTTTGTATATATATATATATATATATATATACACATATATACATACATATGTACACTATAAACACACAAAACATTTTAATCAATGGATTCAGGTCTTAATTGCTGTGGTTAAAGTGATTTTGCTCTGAGAGACAGTTTGCTAAGAAGTCAGGTTTCCGGCTAGGTGTGTGGTTCACGCCTGTAATCCCAACAACAATTTGGGAGGCTGAGGCTGGTGGATCACCTGACGTCAGGGGTTCAAGACCAGCCTGCCCAACATGATGAAACCCCATCTCTACTAAAAATACAAAAAAATTAGCCAGGCGTGGTGGCAGGCACCTGCAATCCCAGCTACTTGGGAGACTGAGGCAGGGGAATCATTTGAACCCAGGAGGCAGAGGTTGCATTGAGGCGGAGGTTGCATTGAGCTGAGATCCCACCATTGTACTCCAGCCTGGGTGACAAGAGCGAAACTCCATCTCAAAAATAAATAAATAAAATAAAAGTCAGGTTTCCAAGCCTGTGAGATCTAGAATTAGGCATGGCAGACTATGAGGAGCTTTCCCAGAAAGATACCCAACCAACGTTTCAGGAATGGCCAATTACATCTTCCTAGTAGAAATACCACCTTATTGGCCATCTGCCCATACTTCAACAGACAGCAACTTTGCCACTGTATTTTCAGTCCTTAAACTTAGAAGTGTTTGAGAATTATTATTATTTTTTAGACAGAGTTCAGCTCTTTCGCCCCGGGCTGGAGTGCAGTGGTGGGATCTCGGCTCACTGCAAACTCCACCTTCCGCTTTTAAGTGATTCTCCTGCCTCACCCTCCTGAGAGCTGGATTACACCACATCCAGCTAATTCTGTATTTTTGGTTTAGTTTAGTTTGATTTAGAGACAGGGTTTCACCTTGTTGGCCAGGCTGTTCTCGAACTTCTGAGCTCAGGCAATCCGCCCACCTCCCAGAGTGCTGGGATTACAGGAGTCAGCCATCGTGCCCTGCTGTTTTCTAAATGAACAAATCAAAATCTCACAAACGTCCCCAGCTTTTATTAAAAATTAACTTATCTAAACTATTGTTGAAATTAATTATAGCTTTGGTCTTTACCAAATCTTGGGTTTATTGTTTGATACCTATCACTGTAAAATATCAGGTTCTTTAACATTTAATGTAATTTAATTGGGTGTTCTCTAGGTGCTGAATTCTGCCTTTTAGCGAGTACAGATGTTTTATTATTTTATTATCTTTGTTTGTAATTCGGTTAACCCTTTTCTTTCCTCAGAAAAAAGTACTACCAAATTTATTTATCTGCTATCCCCACAGAAAACTCTTCACCTCCCAATTATAAAAGTTTGCTTATCACTTTTATGTTAGTTTTTTTCTTGTGTGGCAGACAACATTACATGCCCTACTTCAAAGATGAATGTACCTGAATTTTGTAAAAATTTAATACCTACCTTCAGGACTGTTGCAGGATTAAATTAGAGAACCCATGTAAAGGATTTAGCCAATGACTGATTAATTGTTGCAAGTTTTAGCATAGATGTCCCCTGGCTGAAAGTTTCAAGGGATGGACTATATTCACACCTGTTTCCTTTGCCTGTGGCTAACTGCTTGAAATTCTTCCCTCTTAATCACATATTTAGAATTATTTTTCTCTAAAAATATTTCATTAAAGTTGTTTATGTTCAGGGATTTAACATAAATGTAGAGATTGTTGCTTTTGCTGTGTAACTCTTTTTACAAATTATTTTAAACAAAGTTAACATAAGGTATAATTCATCATCGATCTTTTGGTGACCTCATTTTTTTGCATGTCTCTGCTCACAGATATTTTTACTCACCCCTTCCATGTCTTTGAATCATGGAGTTAGAAAACAGCCCTGAAGATGAAAGAATTGTAGAATCATTGAATTTTCAACTGTAAATGAATTTAGATATAGCAGGTTTCTAGAACCTAAGCCAATTCTTTATTCATCCGTGGTAACTAAGCTATTTTCTCTTTAAATGCTCTTACAAAATTCCCTTTAAAAGTATTCCTGAATTGTATCTCCTAATTTCCTCTACTTCACAGGGTTTTTCAGTCCTCTTAAAAATGCTTTCCTGTTAGTAAGTAATAATTTCTTCTTATATATTACATACTGGCTCTTCTCTATTATCTGACGCTTCCTTTAAAAAAAACTGATCCTTTGCATTTAAATACATTTCCTCTAATTGCTATGAATTGAAGTGAAATATCCTAGTTATCTCTAGATAATTGTTTTTAGATAGATTTGTTTTTGCAACCCATCAGAACTACAATCCAGTGAGGGTTTGTATAAGAAGTTATACATCATTATTTAAAATATCTCAATTTCACATTTAAGTGTTACGAACAATATTTGAATGACAATTATTTGGACAAATTATATCTGGACAAATTATCCAGATGATTTGTTTATGACCTATCTGTTAAATAGGTCTTGAGTACCCTGCACTGCTATAACTGTGATAACTTTAACCCCTTCCCATGTCTTCAATGAATTTCAGAGCAAAGAAGTTCTTAGTTTTATCATTATTGCTTTTTCCACCTTGAGTATAATTTTTACAGATTAATGAATGCACGTAAAATGATTTTAAAAGAGTCATAAACCAAAAATCTGAGTATTTGAGGTAGGCTCTATCATCATAATTTACTGTGTGACTATAATAAACCCCCCTAAGTTGTTTCTCTTTATTATTTATTCATTTGTTCAATGAGGATAATACCTCTTTTTACTATAAAGGTTTTGTGATGTGTGTGTGGGTGTGTTGGCAAGTTCAGGCTGCTATAACAAAAATATGATAGACCGGGTGGCTTAAACATAGAAATTTATTTCTCACAATGCTGGGTGCTGGGAAGTCCAAGATAAAGGTGTGGGCAGATCTGGTTTCTGGTGAGGCCCACTTTCTGGTTTGCGGAGGGCCATCTTTTCCTTGTATCCTCACAGGATGAAGAGCAGCAACAGAAAGCAAGCTTTCTTGTGGGCTTCTATAAAGGGAGTAATCTCATTCAGAGAGCTCTATTCTCATGACCTAATTACCTCCTAAAGGCCCTGCCTCTGAATACCATCACATGAGAGGTTAGAATTTTTACATAAGAATTTTTTGGGGACACACACATGGCTCTGTGTGTGTATGTGTGCACGCGTGTGCATGTGAGAGGCTGAAGTTAGACCCTGTAATTTATACATCCAGGGGAAAAAAAGAAAATTACTTTAACCACCTTCCCTGGGCATGCCTTGTTTGGGGCATGTTACATCTATTATTCCATTTTACAGTATCATCACTCACGTTCATAAAGAACATTATTAGGAAAACTATCCAGTTCGAATTTGTAGTTCACTACTTTTTTCTCTATCTGATTCTGTATTTGCCAATCAGGTTTTGCCAATTCTGTTCTTTTTCATAATAGCCTGTTCTTGGTTTAGGGATGTGATAGCCTCTCTGATCTCTTGTAGGATGTCAATTACATATAGATTTTGAAGTCCCCATCTGCTCTAGAGACTTCGTTTCTACAGATGATAATACTCCTGACTTTAGAATTGGGAACCTTGCTTTTAAGGTTTTGGCTGTGCTAAAATGTTTGTTATTTTTTGGCCATGTTCTTGGCTTTGTTCTTAAGTGTTTCTATTTGTGTATGGACATATCTTGTCTTTACTTGCTTGTAAGGAAGGTTAAGGATATGTGGGAGGGTAGAGTGTGTAAGTAGCTCATTTTCTGAGCTCGAAATATTCCTGTTTTGTCTGGGTATCACCTGTCAATAGGATACAACATTGTGTTTCCAACCCAAGCATCAACAGGCACTGGTGACAAATATTTCTGCTGCCATCTCTTGCCACAAAGAAAATAGGAAGACTCCTTTCCCCAAATCGTTTGCCTGAATCTTGCTTCTCTCGTTTCTGAAACTGGAGCAGACCTGAAACTGCTTTCAATATTTGCAACAGGTTTAAGCTGTGCTTCTCTGGACTGCTTACCCACATGGTTCTCAAATGCCCCAGGTGCCACAGCAAATTCACATGGTACCATGGGATATTTAAGCAATACGAGAGAAACACAGTGATATTCACCATCTGTCAGACACTGCAGGAACTACCAGTGAAACAATCAACTCACAGTTTCAACATTAGATCATGCTACATTCCTTTGGATGATACCATATTTTTGTGAAGCTGATATTTTAGAGGTTGCTGTGATTAAAAAAAGTATCATGTGAACGTCAATTTGAAACAAGAAATAAGGATAACAATGTCAACTTCCAAGATTCGAAAAGATGTGTACACATCCTACTAGTAAATATTTGTGGTTATTTAAGAATGAATATTTTTCTTTCAATCATATGTATTACCTTTTTAAGTGGCTACGAAGCTTTTAAGACACAAATACTTATTAAGTTGTTTGTACCTAATTACTTAATAAATGGAACTGTTAGGTATTTCTTTTAGCCCCAGGGCATGATTTAAACAATTACTAAGACACTAAGGGTGGTATAAACAAACAGGGTTTGGGAACCTCTGGCTTTAACATTTTTCATTGTGGTTTCCCAACCAACTGCTCTGGTATATGCCCAATAGATATTTGTATTCATAAATGTTGAAACATGATTCATGATCTGATTTGAAAATTTAGAACTTTTGTGAAATCATCTCTCTTTTTCTGCACTGAGCTTTTTAATAAAATAGTTCTCCCCTTTAGACTTGGGGCAACACTGAAGGTTTCTTTTGGGCAATAAGTGGGAGAAAAAAATAACCTCTCCATCACTTTTCTTTCTGGATTCCCTCAATTTGGCTAGCACTATGCCTAAAAAAAGCACAGGAATTTTTCAACCTTATATTTCCGCTTCTGCAGACTAGATAGTAGTTGGAAGGTCAAATGAAATTATGTTTACACAACATAAAATAATTGATTAAAAATTCTAAATCAAACTGGTTATTGGTCAACATACTCACACACGGGCATGTACACACACACACACACACACACACAGCACTGTCAGGCATGTCTGCACACATAAACACAGCCTGACCCACCCACAGGTACAAGAAGACACAAGTGCCATGGGGCAGAGTTGCCATCACCTGTACCATTTGGAAGTTTTCTGGTTTTATGTCAGTGGATGAGATAAAACTTGGGACATATCTTGGTCCCTGCCCTTGGCTATAGCCCCATGTCTCTTAAGGCTGCTGCAATGCCTGAAATCAGCTCCACTTTTTCTCAGTGAATTGTCCAGTGGTACTAATGATGCACTGTTTTATAGGAACCTATTAGTTTAGTTTACCAGATGAACTTTAACAGAGAGAACCCTGAGCACAGAGGCAATGGAACAGATAAATTTTAAGGGGTGAGCAGGATGACAGAAAAGTTTTGTGATTATTTTCATATGAGGAGATTAATGAAGGAGCCACGATCTGTGAAGCCTGTACCTCCCAAGTACAAGAGTAGCACCCAGGCATCCTAAAAGTAGATTTATGAACAATAGAAGTGATGCGTAAACCTTAGCTACATCAAGAGCTGGCCTGGAGTCAACGCCATGCCTCTTTGGGTTTATCCTTCAGCTCCTACATTCCTAACTATCCAGCTGACTAGGCAGGTAGAATCTGATCCTTCATAAGAACCCTACATCCCAAAGGGCCATGACATGAAAGCCCTCTTTAGTACCTTCAGAACTCTCAATAGAATTACCCCAAACCTTTTATATTGACAATCCAAATCGAGTTCCAGAAATTTTGCAAAGAAGAAAATAGTAAAACCCATTACAGAAATTGGCATCACTAAGTTGGAATTTGCATTAATTCAAATGGGAGCCTCTCTGAGTTGACCCATTATTAGCAAACAATACAAGTTAGAATAATAGTCTACATAAAGTTTCAGTGAGAAGAAATGTGGAAAACTTAAAAAAACAAAATGCTTGAGAATATCCTGGAGTTCTTCAGTCTGCACTTTGTTGATCTAATCAAAGTTCGTATGCTAATTCAAACAATAATTTTAAAAAATGTATAGTGTGATTACAATTTCCACTATTTCCGCTCTTTCTTGGAAGGCAGATTGTTGACCTATTGCTCTGAAACTAGTGGGGGATCTTGATTGATAAGAAAAATTTTCAATTTGTTAGCATAGTTTGGTCCACAAGTACTTTAGAGACGGAAAACTTGAATATATTTACTTAAGGGACACTTACACGTAAGTTTCCTAGTTTGGCTTATATGATTGGTCATGCACTTTCAAACTAAAAATATAAATCAGTGAATAAGTTCAAAATTTTCCAGGTCATGCTAGCTGAAGTGTTCCCAAACTGAGATAGTAATCTTGATGATAAGCCCAGTTTGGCAGGCTCAGTTCCATATGTTCCATTTCTTGTTTAAATATTTGATTTCTTAGAACTTGGGGATGAGAAATCTCTCACTTAAAATGTAGTTATTAGACAAATGACAGACTACTTTGTAAAGAAATCCCATTGTTGCTATGCTTCATAGCTGTCAGCAGGTTGAAGTATGCTGGGGTGAGGTCCTTGCTGTGTTTGAGCTTGTGATTCACTATTTAGCAAATAGAATCATGTCCCTATCATTGCAGCATTGCAGAAAAATAACTGCTGAGAACAGGGACGAAAAGTCCTGGTTTTCTTATTCTGAGGTAATTTTCGTTTCTAGAAATATGGATCTGAATAAGAAAAGTAAGTGAGTCAGTTGCAAATGAAAGATGATTGAAGTACTGCTCTCGTTTTACAAAACAGACACATTTTAATTCATCTTTCTCTTCATTCTGTTGCACATCTGTTTTCTTTGTCACATGCATACCTTCTTAGTCTCCCCAAGTGACAATTCTTTCTCACTACCAGTGATATTCTTATTTGGCCAGGGCACAACGGCACGTTCCATTGGTAAATGTTATTTTGGAGATGAGGAAACTGAGACCAAAATAGGAAAGTCTGTTATTCATGGTCACACCTAGTTGGCTGGAAACAAAGCAGGAACGAGAACCTACTTCTGGCTCCTAATCAAGTTCTCTCTACTGACTTCAAAGCTGAGTTCCTCCTGATGTGATTTCAAAATACCTAACTATTGCTTAAGTTTCACTTTCAGCTTTTGATATAATTTGACCCTTAAAAGGCAAGTTAGATTGGGTTGATTCATGAACAAACAGCATAAAGAAAGTGATAAATGTATTTCAGAGATAAATATGTTTAATTAGAAAACAAGCATGTGTCCCTATGATAGGAACCTCACTACTTCCAAAGGAAGGTAAAGCATAAGTGTGATTTCTCATGCTCTATTGTTTGGGAAATGAATTATGTATAAATTGTTCCTAAAATAGCATGACAATTTATTAACATACTTTCAATGACTTCCAGGAGAGTGTTCTAAGATACAAAGGCCATGTCTGTATGTAATCATAGAATTTACCATTTTAATGTAGATTTTTGGTAGGACATCTTATCAGGCCAGTTTGGAATGACAGTGGTATAATAAACTATCTTTTTTTTTTTTAATCTGTTGTTTTGTTCTACAGAAACAAACAAAAGTGAAAGGAAAAAACATCACTTAATTGACTCAGTACAAACGTGCTTTAAATAGCCTCTCCAGAACTGGTTCACCTTTTTTGTTGTTGTTTTGTTTTGCTTTTCAAATCCTTTCCCTCTCTGTCTCTTTTTCCTTTCAATAAATGTAAAACATGATGTAGAATGTACAGTTTTTGTGAGGTTTCCATTTATGTCAACTCATTCTTACCCATTCATTATTTATTTGGCAATTAAGGGAATCTGTACTGCTACTCAGTTTATTTTGTCAACAAGCATTTGTTACAAAGCTACTAATTTTCCTGGGTTCAGAAGAAGTGGAAATCCTGGCATATTCCCAGGAGCCACAACATTTAAGAACTCAAAATGCTTAGTAAATGATATTCTAAGTTATTTAGATTGTTCTGTGTGTGTGTAGGAGGGTATGGTTTTTTAGAAATGGAATTTCAAGGTGGGAGAAGCATAGGAGATGCATATAATACACCATCATTATAGAACAAATTTAACATTGACATTTTGATGCAACATCACTGTATTTGAATATCCAGTGACTAGTTCTACTAAGTCAAGCTCCAGTCTTCATTTAGGTATTAGAGTAAAGAATAAGCTTTTTCCCTCTGCTCTTCATAAAAGACTTTTTCAGTTATGAGTGCATCTATAAAAGCCTAAAATATAAGATCTGATTCAATTTCAAAACTGTAAAACTTTGTTCATACAGATTAATTTCATGCATATTATCTATATGTCTTCTAATATCTCTAAAGTTTTAATAATCTAAACTTTGTATCTTTTATAATACATTAAGATAACTCAATGTATTATATTCTGAATGACACAACCAAAGAACATTTGATAAAACAAGTTTTATGTGTTATTTATGAGGAAGACACTTAAGGATTTAAATAAGCCTTAAAAATATTTACATTTTTACTTCTGACTTTTTGTTTCACACTCTTAAAAAAATGGACTTTTCTCTTATATTTGATGTAGGTTTCAAACTTTAGATTTATATTTCAACACCTCACAACAAATTTTGTAAATATTCGGTGGGGGCTTGGCCTGAAATATAAACACTTCTTGCTATTGAAGCACTGAAGAAAAGCAGAACCCCTCATTTATTATGAGACATCCAGAAGACTAAAGAGATTTTGAACTTTTTTTTTCTTTTTTCTGGAACATCTTCTTCAACAAGAAAAATGAAATGTCATCATGCTAAGGTGAATCATAATAAATGTTATGTCTTGTCTGACACTGAAAATAAATCCAAGTAAGTTTGGAGAAATATTGGTGGCTTTTTCCCCCATAGAGGTTTAGATCAGCTTTATAAATTAAACAGTATGCGTTGACAGCTCAGGGCAGTAAGTAAACTATTCAGTAGATAATCTCCATAGAAACAAAAAAAGTTTAAGCATCTCAATCTAAAATAGCACTTCTGGAATCAGCAGTTGAATATAACAGGAGCAAATCCTTCCTTTCTTCAAACTGGCAACAAAATTATCTTTTATTTAAAAAAGTTCGATATAAAATAACTTAGAAGTATCACATAGGTATTAACAGTTGTGGTGGTAATCTCAACATAAATTTTTCTCCTGAAACTGTCTGATAATCTTTGCTGACTTTCAGAGAGTACTGCTTGTTTACCAGATATTTTTCTAAGCATTTTATATATATCAGCTCAGTCAGTCCTATACCAATGAAAGGAGTTTCTTTCTATTATCCCTATTTGACAGATGAGGACACTGAAGCACAGAGAGTCAATGACCCTACGTAACTGGTGAAGCCTGGGCTCTGTGGTCTGCCATATTCACCATACAAACCACGGAGCTTCCCCACAGCACAAACCTGCATGAACATTTGTGTCGGTTTTTTGTGGACAAGAAGACATATTATTTTGAACGATAAAACCTTAACTCAGTTTTAATCCTCCATAAATCTCTGGTGGCATAATTAGACAGATATTAAAAGGTATATTCTCCAACATTTACTTGCGTTTGAGCAGGGGTCCCCAACCCCTGGCTATGGCCTGTTAGGAACTGGGCTGCACAGCAGGAGGTGAGCAGCGGGTGAGCAAGCATTACCGCCTGAGCTCCGCCACCTGTTAGATCAGTGGAAACATTAGATTCTCATAGAAGCGCAAACCCTATTGTGAACTACACATGCGAGGGATCTAGGTTGCACACTCCCTATGAGAATCTAATGGCTGATGATCTGTCACTATCTCCCATCACCCCCATCTGGGACAATATAGTTGCAGGAAAACAAGCTCAGGGCTCCCACTGATTCTACATTATGGTGAGTTGTATAATTATTTCATTATATATTACAATGCAATAATAATAGAAATAAAGTGCACAATAAATGTAATGCATCTGAGTCACCCCAAACCATGCCCTCTCCCTGGTCTGTAGAAAAATAGTCTTCCATGAAACTAGTCCCTGGTATCTAAAAGTTTGGGGACCGCTGCTCTAAAGTTGGCAACTGCCTGAAATGCACATTTTTTCCCCCTCCTTTGGTGATAAAGGACTGTAGAATATAGCAGGAAATCCTGTAAATTGTGAATGGCAACAAGCATAGATTAGTTTTTACGTTTGTTTAGCTAGTGTAGAGTACTTGGTTTTCCTCCCAAAATTCAAGCCCACCTAGAACCTGTGAATGTAAACTTATTTGGAAATAGGGTCTTTGCAGACGTACTTTAAGATGAGGTCATGCTGGAGTAGGGTGGGCCTTAAATCCAATGTGATTGATGTCCTTATAAGTAGAGGAAAATTTAGACACAAAGACACTGGCACACAGAGGAGAAGACCATGTAAAGAGAAGGCAGAGACTGGAGTGATGCAACTGTAAGACAAGAAACACCAAGACTGTCAGCAACTATTGGACATCTTGATTTTAGACTTCTAGCCTCTGGAAATGTGAGAGAATACATTAATATTGCTTAAGCCATCCAATCTGCTACACTTCATTATGGCAGCCCTAGAAACGAAGACAACTAGTAATTAGCATCCATTGCCATCAGAAGAGTACAAAAACCTACGGAACAAGTACAGCAGGCAGATTTGAGTGGTACTGCCTGGGGTTGCTAAAATGTCTCAAATTGAACTATGAGTTGGAAGAGCACTGGCACTTAGAAGAACCCAAATTAAAAAGGTAGGAAAGGTTTTAGAAGAGTAAATCCTCAAAGGAGAACTAAAAAGGCACTAGCTGGAAGCATTTTCAGCCTCGCAATCCTAACTAGGGCATGTCTTACCAAAAAATAGAAGTTTGCAGAGAATTAGTGAGCTTCACTTTACCCGTCCTCTCCCCTTGTCTAGAAGCATTCTTCAAAGATGCACTATTATGCTGACACAGTTTACTAAATTCATCAGAAACAGTGACAATGTCTTTTTCATTTCTGTACCCATACTACAAAGTGCATGCTACCAGACAAGGGCTGGGACCAAATCTACACACGAAAATCCCTTCCTCTCTGCTTCTGTTGCCTGTGACATTTGTTTCTCATCGGATAAAGCTTAATCTGCATTTGGAGAGAGGCTCATTCAGATGTTTCTTTAAAAATCAGCCTAAGAACTGTCCAAGGTTTGACCATCAGATACTACGCTACTGAATTCTAGGAGCCCTCACTGCAGTTTCACCTTTTCTAGGTGGGCCAATATGTTGCCGTAAGTTTTGTAATATTTTCTCTCTTTTTCTTTCCTTCTCCCTTCACTTGCTACGGGTATCACTTTTTGTCCAGAATAGGTATTCAACATTTATTTATTAAGTAGTTAATTATCATAAAAAATATGCCAGGCATAATTTTTAATCTTAGCAATACTGCAATAAACAAGATGGCCTCTGCTGTCAAGGCACTACTGCCTGGTAAGGCAGACTGATACATAAAAACGCAGTTATAATTCAGTGGAATAGTGTTTGAATGGAATAGAATAGTGGTAGGAGAAACATTCCTCTTGGAAGAGCTGGGTTTTAAATAGAAGTGAGCCCTTTTTGTCTGTTTCTTTCTTGAATTGAGATAGAAAAGCATGTGAAAGACAACTTACAAGGAAATACAAATGGTTATTAAGCACACTGTCTTATTTCTTCCAAATATACTATAATTTCCATAACTATGAGCTCATAATGATACCATTTTAGTCCTTATAGCTGGTCATAGGAGATGAAGTTTTTAAAGAAATGGATCTTTTTAAGTTTTCCTAAATAACTTTAAGTCAGTAACCACTGACTTTGCTTTTTGTGTAGCCAATCTTTAGTCTGAAACCCATTATTTCCTTCTTTGAATTTGGTGAGAAGTTATTTTGGTGGAACCTTAGCAAACCCTTATAAAGTATCACTCTATGCTGAATTTAGTCTTTGGAAAGAGGTCAATCAACAAGACAGACAAGCTCCCTGCCCTCCCAGCAGCTAGCTGTCCTAGGAAAAGAAAGAATTGTCTTTCTCAGAGAATTACTTGCATCCTCATTTGAATTGTGCCCAAAATTTGCTAGGGGAGATATAACCACAGCTATGAGATGGTTTAAGGTTATTCCACCACAAAGGCAACAATGGTTGGAAATGGAAGCGTTCTGGTTGTTTTTGTTTACTTGAACTCAGCAAGCACTTGGCTTGATATAACCTCTTCCCTGATCACCAATAGAATTTAAACCAAGTGGTGGACTTGGCCCAGTCTGTAAATATTTCAATCTTTGTAGATGCAAGAAAAAAAAAAAGAAAGAAGAAAGAAAAAAGAAAAAAAAATCCCAATTAAAAGCTCAAAAGTATTTAGTTACCTTCTTTTGAGACTTTACCTTTAATCCTGTTTATTACTCTTAAACTACTCCAGAGCACAGTATTTTTTATTGGTGACAGACTGCCCAAACCATTGCCAGTGACCTAATCTCCCTCAGCAGACATGACTGTATACTGCGGAAAGGGGTTCTCTTGAACGAGAAAAAGGTGAGTGTCTTTCTTATGGCAAGCGTGCCACTCTTTGTTACCCCAAATATCTATTATGGGTTCATGCAGATCTATTATGTGTCTCACCAATTTTCACTTAAAATCTTGGCATTGGATGTGGCTCGATATGCAGTCATATGGCTTCATTCTCTGAATCAGTTCCTCCTTATGTTTTGTTGGTGGAAATTTAGTATTTGGTGTCCGAAGTTATTTACCACATGTGATTTGTGGTTCTAAGAAGAAGCCTAAGTCTAGATCCCTAGCTTCAAAAGCAAGTGTCGAAAATAAAGGCCCTATTTTTAACTTCCCTAATCACCTTTAGACACCTCACTGACCTTTGTACCTCAGTTTTCATGTGTATTAAACAGTACTATTTATAGCTTTGCTTATGTATGGAGTTCAGATGAGCGCCCGCTCATATAAGATAAGGGTTAATTATTGCTGTCAAAGATAGTGGCAGGATCCACTGGCTTAATAATCACATTTTATTATCTCTTTCTTTCCCAGCACTTCATGAGGTAGTGTTCATTGATTTAAATCGCTTGAGTCAGAATAAAATTAGTTTAATGTGTCGCATCAGTAAAGAAGCAGGTAATGACAGATTTGAATGAAAAATAATATTAAAGGGTCTGTGGGATCTTTCCTGCCTTATCTCCTTGTATATAATATATGTAATCATGTATGTGTGTATAAATATATAATCTCTTAATTATTAACATTTCAAAAGATTATTTGGCACTTGCTCTCAATGAGTCCTTGCAGGAACCTGGCACAACAATGTATATAGAGATAACAGGTGATTTGACAAAGAATTTTTGAGGAAAAACATATGTGCAGTTCATGCATATAAACCTCAATCGTGTATCCTCTTACTCCTTTACTAGCTATAGATTATAAGATGAAGAAAAATGAGAAAAAAAAGAAACATAGAAATCTTCTGTATCTACCACTCTAATTTTCAATCCCAAAGATTAAAAGGTTTCAATGTTAAGATTGGTAGGGAAATAACTGACTTTAAATTATGTATACATAAACAACATCATAGGGGCTAGAGAGCTTTTATAGGCAGGCATGGTCTACAATACTATGAAAATGAAGTGGCAATGCTTACTGACCAAAGAATATGTGAAGGTGAATTCATTCCCTTATAAGCAAAAGGCTAGTAAGTTATGATTCTTATACAACCCAGATCAGACTCAATAATATGTTTGCAAAAGGTTACATTTTGCATGTATGAAATACTTGCGTGGACACTAAGAATTTTACTTCCATCTGCGCATGCTTTGCTGATATATATGAGCTTTGGTAGAAGTTCAACTACAAGAGGCTGGTAGGGTTAAATAAATTTCAGGTAACATCCAAAGCATGGTTAGTTAGAACTCCCCCTCAACAACCTCTTTCCACATACACACCCACTCTCTTCTCTCTTATACAGACATTATATATTTGATATTGTCACAATCATAGGTTAAGAAAAAATCTTTGCTACCTTTTAGGAAAAATTCGAAAACATTCAAACACATATATACAAATAACAATTTCTATATTTTTGGGTCTACGTATTTAAGGATCTACTAATATTATTGACTTTTAGATTTTTAAGATCTGTATCATAATCTACCCAAAGTTTATGTTTAATTTTTCAATAACAAAACAAATACACTTTCCAAAATTGAAATATTCCTGCAGTATAAAAGAAAATATAATCAAAACCTGGGCTTTCACATTAATTATCTAAACTGAGAATTTGTTTACTTTACTTTGAGAACAGATGTGATCCATCATGGTAGTCCATAAATATGGTGTCAGAATGTTAGGCTGATCAATGAATATAAATTATTAAAAAATAGTGTAACTCTAAGGTCACCAAGGAATTGAGCTTAGTGTTATTTAAAAGGAAGACTTTCCATTCTTAAAAATAAATGGGCATACTTAAGAATGAGTGGTTCTATTCTAAATGGAATTTCTAGCCCTCAAAGGCAGATTTGTGTTTGCTCATAAGAATAAATGATAATTCTCAGAGTCTCTTTCAGCAACTTCATTAGGGACAATTCTTTTAGAATTCTTACATAATTTTCTGTGGTAATTAAAATATGTCCACGTCTGCAAATCCTTTGTTGCTCTTCCCTTTAAAGGTATAGACTGATTTCCCTGCCCTTGAATGTGGGCTATTTATTACATTCAGTCACTCAACTTTTAATGAATCGAATATGGGGGACATGATTGTGCGTGACTTCCAGGGCTAGTCCTGAAAGACATCTTCACTTCTGCCTTGCTCTCTGTTGGACTATTTGACCTGAGGGAAGCCTAGCTGCCATGTTGTGAGGACACGCAAGCATTCTGTGAAGAGGTCAACACTGAGGGAAGCTAAGGTCTCCTTGACAAATAGCACAACTCACCAGACATGTAGGTCAGTATGTCCTTCAGCCCCAGTCAACCTTCAGATGAGACTGTAGCCTTGGGGGATGTGTTAATTGTAACCTCATGAAAGAGCTGGTTAAGCTGCTCCTGAATTCCTGAACCACAGAAACCAGGTAAGCAGTGTTTACTATGGTTTGAAATCTCCAAGTTTTGGAGGAATTTGTGAATGCAGCAATAGATAACTAAAAAATAAAAACTCATTTATTTATTTATTTGTGCCCATGCAAGGCTGGGGAAGTGGAGGATATTTTTCACCTTTACCAATAGTAGCCTGTGGGCATTAATAACTGTAGAGAATAACTCTATTGGTGGCAGGCCAGCAGAAAACATAATTTAGGAAGAGAAGGATATTTAAATTGTAACAGGCAGGCTGGGCATAATGTCTCACACCTGTAATGTCAGCACTTCGGGAGGCTGAGGCCGGCGGATCAGCTGAAGTCAGGAGTTTGAGACCAGCCTGGCCAACATGGTAAAATCCCGTCTCTAGGAAAAATACAAAAATTAGCCCGGTGTGGTCATGCATGCCTGTGGACCAAGCTACTTGGGAGGCTGAGGCAGGAGAACCCCTTGCACCCGGGAGGAGGAGATTGCAGTGAGCTGAGATCCCCCACTGCACTCCAGCCTGGGTGACAGATCCAGACTGTCTCAAAAAACAAAAACACAAGCAAACAAAAATTGTAATAGGTAAACTGCTGCTAAATTCATAGTGTATAACTTGGTTTTTCTGCTTTGTGCATTGCTGTCATGCTTCTAGTAATGAGATTGCTATCAGTCAGGGCCTATATACTTTTCAAAAGCCTATAAAAATACTTAAACATTTAAAACAAACAAAGATTCCAAAAATTATGAACAAATGAAATGCAGTTAGAAAATAAAAATTTTACATCATGCTAAACTTGAACAAATGAAAAGAAATTACAAAATAGACATTAGTAGTTAATATAAGTTTACAGAATATCACTAATTAACTATGGCTTAAATAAGCTCTTCTGATTATATAAAAATTATACTTAATGTAGGATGTGTCTGCAAAGTAAGAGTTCTTGGGGCCTGCAAAGGTCCTGAGTGCCTCTGAATTTATTGTGTCTGTATAGAATAAATTCTATATTTATCTATATTTCTACTTGTGGATGCCCCTGGAACAAAAAGGGAATTACATATTCTTCATACAAATTGAGACTATTTACTCTTTTCTCTTTGTAGCTGATGACAGGCATACCCTTTCAGGAAGTGAGACTCGGAATTTTATAAATGGCAATTATTTAAATGGTGTATCTAAATAAGTACACGAGAAGTGTTGAAGGGAAAAATGGAATTCTAATAAGGCTTGGTAGTCCTTTCTTCTTTGTTTGCCTCTCCCTCTTTCCTTTTCTTCATCACTCCCTTCCTTCCTCTTTTCTTTTTCTCTTTTTGGTTATTAGAGCAAGCATTTTCTGAAGGATTTTGGATGACACATTGCAAGATAAAGTAAAAAAAGCTTGGTAGAAAAGTTTCAGCATGGGCAGAAAGTTGGAAGTATGAACAGTCATATTTTATTCATTTCATGGCCTGAGGTGAATTTCTTACTTTTGATAATTTTTCTCATCTACATAGTGAAATAATAATAGCTCAGATTTTTATAGAGTATGCAAATACATTTTTATAAGTCCCTTTGAAAATAGAAGTGTCACATAAATGCAAAGTATCTTGATAATACCACTGAAGGAAATAATATCTCTAAGCCACACCACAGGGCCTCCCACAAAGGAACTGGATGCCATGTAAGTTTCAGCTTGGGCAATAGAGTCCTGTAGTGCTTAGTTTTCTTTATATTCTGATCATAGAAATGTGTCCAATTTTACCCACTTTCTTCTTTCTGCTCTTCCACTACTGAAATGGAAATTTGATGAAAGATTTGATAAGTGGAAGAACAACAGTGGCCACATTTGGCTTTGGGGGAATGTAAAAAAAAAAAAACCTTATTCATCCAAGTAGATTTTGGGGACACCAAAAATATTTGTGTGCCTACTTGAGCAGAAATCATATTGCTGTTCAAAGAAAGGGGTGTGCAATTCCCTGTGAGGAATTTGCTGGTGGCTGTTTTCTGAGGAGTGACAGTTTCACTTCAGGCTGTTCACCAAATTCCAGTCTTCTTAAGAGGTGTGCAAGTTCATGTTTTAGTCTTTGGTTTATAAAAATTTTCAAATAAATGGGCAGCTCTAAGGCCATCTATAAGGTCAGTAAGTATTAGATTATCTGTTAGAACTAGACTTCTCAGGTACCTTTTCTGTTCCAAATTTTTTCTTTCCTAGCGATCCATGTAATTAAGGGTACAATCTGATATTATGTTCATTTGAAGAAATCTGAGTCACTGACATTATTTTTTTCAATTCTAGGACAAGACGAATGTGGAAAAGATACTTTGAGGCAAATAACACCAGTATTCTTTTCTCATTAGATATAATTAGAATAGATGTGATTTATATAAATATAATTCAATAAGTAAATGAGTGAGCTATAGGAAAAATTAGTTTTGGTCTAATTTTAGTTTTCAAGACCACTTTTCTGTCCTAGCTATGAGTTAGTTATGAACTTGATTATATGGGATTTTTGGTAAAAGAGTTGCATTTTGTGGTGAAATGAGGTGAAAGGGTAATCAATATGCCATAGACAGAACTCTACTACAGTCCCCAAGATTCCTGGCCCCTGGGGCATACACATACACACACACCTTTTCTCAGTTATTCCAACACCAATCTATGTACTACTATGAGGGGATTTGCAGATATAATCTAGGTCCCAAATAAGTTTACCTTAACATAAGAGGATTACCCAGGTGGGCCTGACCTAATCACATGATCTCTTTAAATCTGGATTTAGAGTTCAAAGACTAGAGATGTCAGAGATTTGAAGCATGAAACCAAAGCATTTCTGGCTTGATGATGGGGGTGGCCACATGGCAAGGACTGCATCCAGGTGCCCAGAACAGCCACTGCTTGGCAGCCATCAAAGAAAAAGGGATCTCAGTCCTACAATTGCTAGGAACTTAATTCTGTCAACCACAAAAATGAGCACGGATGTGTATGTTTTGCTGAAGCCATCAGATGAGAGCAGCCTGGCTGACCAAGGCCTTATCTTCAGCCCTGCAGTACCCTGAGCAGAGAACTCCACCACTTCTGTTCTACAAAACTATGAGCTAATAAATGGATGTTGCTGTAAGCTGCTAAGTTTGTAGGATCTTCTTACACAGAAATAGAAAACTAATACGTGATAAAATTAGCATCATATTTGTATTTAATTTTAGCTCATGGCCACAGCAAGAAAGAACAATAACTGACTCTTTAGATGGGTTGTTTGATACACTAGCATGCAATCGTTTTTATCTAGATACATATTGGTCATGCTTCAAGCTTCAGGAATCAACAGGAATAATGTATTTGGCATTTTCAGTAATACACTGATCGCTCTGCTCAGAAACGCTATCTAATCAGTGGAAGAAAATCCAACATCTTCTAGGTGGTTCTCTCCCCAAATGTTTCTGAGATGCCCTCAGTTGTGAGGGCCGAATATGTGTAATCCTGTGGTTGGGTGATTAGCATGGTGGCTTTCCCTCTCAGAGTGTCAGGGCACCTTTCTGAAATGCCACATTCCTTCATTCCATGCCCATCTTTGTGTTGCTCATCTTGGACCATGTGCACCGGTTGTTAATTTCTTTCAGGCACCTGCCTTTTCCACTGCCCGTGGGGCCCTGTGCGGTCTGTTGCTTGCTCCGAATCGTGTGCAGACCACGCAGGGTGTGATCTCAGGCCGTGGCCTCTGTACTTTCTCTCCCTTCCTTCAGCTCTCACAATGTGCCGCTGGGTCTCTGCAGCTTGTCTTTCTGTTTCTGGCCACTGGGAAACTGTCCACCCCTTCATGCACAAATCTTTTTCTGTTTCGGATGGGAGAGGCAGGAGAAAGGGGGTGATGAAGAGTAGCGCTTCATTGACCTCTAGGGATGAATTCTGGCTCTTTTTGGCATAGCCGTTGACTTCCTCAGAGTGACAGGCTCTCCAAAAAGGTGGGGTCGGGGGTGGTCAGGGACTGCCTGAAAGCCTTTCTACAAGCAACCAGGCCCACCTGCTGAGTCTAGCTCCCATCTGCCACTACTCACAGGGGTTTCCCCCTCAGAGGCTTAGTTTTCCTCTCTGAAATACATTCAGCCATGTTTGTGTGGGTCTAGATTTCAGTGATAGACATATCTTAGTCCTTTCCCATGAGCTCCTGGCTTCAGTCAAACCAAGGAGGTGATTGGACATTTATTTGAATCCCAAATACTTTATGATAGGAATTTGTTCACTAAAAACATAAAAAAGGGAGATGGGGGAGCAGTGTGAGGGCTGGGGTTGCCTACCTCTACCTATAGCCAACCTGGCTGGATCTGAGGGGCAGTCAAGCTAGAACAACCATAACTCTTATTTAAATAGCATTTCTGAACTTTATCTGTAGACAAGCAGCTAAAAACATAGCCTGCACCTGGTTCCCCAGTGCAATGTGAAAGACTTCAGAAACTAAAAAATATTTATGAATTGCAAATGTAAATGCAATTACTAATGATTTCCACCTGATTGCAGTTCTCAGCTTCTAAATTTAGACTTCTAAATAATCAATCATGGACAGACCATCACTTTGTTAAGTTTCTGTCACGACAATTAACCAGAAATCAACCATTATTTTGTTTTGCTTTCTGAGAAAAGGGCATTTAGGAATTAAGTTTACATTGAGTGGATATAGTTGCCTTTGTTGTGCACCTGCTATGTCTCTAAATGTAAGTAACTTCCATGGATTTAAACCTCAGAGTAAACTTTTACTACAGATGAATTATCTGTTGAATTAGGAAGTAAAGAGATCAAACAATAAAAGAACCCATTTTACCATTGTGCACTTCCTATGTGCTTTTGTGGGAAAAATAAATATCATAGGATAAAGGGACAGAAATGGATTATGGTAGAAAATAAATACAAAACAAAATGCAAGTGACTTCAACTCTCAAAATGTCTCTGGCTTGAAAGGCACAGAGTCTGTTTAAGGTGTTCATTGTCTTGAAATCTTTTTATTTTTTTTTAATTTTTAATTTTTGTGAGCACATGGTAGGTGTGTATATTTATGAGTTCCATGAGGTATTTTGATGCAATCATGCAAGGATAATAATCACATCAGTATAAATGGTGTATCTATCATGTCAAGCATTTATCCTTTGTGTTGAAAGCTTTTTTAAAAAACATACATTTTATTTAGATATACTTTATATCAAATACATTATTTTGGCCAATTCAATTTAAAAAAAAATGGTACCTGGTACCCTTAAAGGGAACTAACAGAGTTAGACTTAGGACTCTATTTAATTGTTTGACCCTTTCCCTGGAAGATAGCTTTGTGAAAGGATTAGCTTTGGCATGTTAAAACTACATTATTCTCTGAAAAATACAGAAAATATTGATGCAAATACTTATTCTTTAGCACAGCTAAAGTAGAATAATCACCTCTATTTTTGTTCATTAGATTACACGTTTAAAAACTGTATATTAAATACCTAGTGACATTGTTATTTCTCTACTGTTATTCTTGGAAACAATCATGTGAAGAATTTTTCTTGGCTCCTTTTGGGTTTTTCTTTCTCCCTCCAAATGTATGGGATAATTCATCTGCATGCATTCGTATGTATATGTTATCAGTTTGAACTGATTACACATTTTACAACCAACTAGATTATGTTGGTCTCATCATCTCACACATACTACCTTACCTCACTTATTACTCAACTTCCTGGCCCAAAAAGCTGGAATATCACACACAAATGCACACACACACACACACACACACATGCAAATAGAATCACACAAAAAATAGAAGCCAAAAGAAATGGTGATGAGGTTTAGAGTTGTCATTGTCCCAGACATTCCTAATACTTTATAAAAACAAAAGTAGTATGTCTAATTTCTGCTTTAGGGTTGTTAAGTTGGATAAAAATAAATCACCTACTCTTGCAGCTTTACTAAAAGTGTAAGAGAAAAAAATGAGCTTTTTTCTTATCACTAATGAATCCAAGAATATTGGTGTGTGCAGTTCTGAGAAAACCCTTTCGTGTCATAAGTTTCAGTCTGTTCAATGTAAAAATAATTCTATAAGCCCTGTATCTACTGTCTGAAGCAACTGTCACTTCTACACATGTTTAAAAACCCACTTATATCTGAGTTTTAAATCACTGAGACATGAAGTAGAATTTATTTTGTGTGGCTTCATGGTGCCAATGACTCTATTCTTATTCTACACAGCGTTAGTATTGTATGACTGAATTAGACCGAAAATGCAAGATATGTTGCTGTAATCAGTGTCTTGCCATTAATCACTTCCCTTGTCCCTTTGCCTCACCATCACTCCTTCATGGCAATACCTTAGGGGCTATTTCAATTGTCCACCTCCACTGGTGGATCTCACGACCAAAGGGCTTGGTGCTGTGTGAGTCACGGTCCAGACAGAAAATAGAAACCAATATCTGTATTTAAAACAAGGTAATTTCATGTGAGAATTGGTTAGCTAGAACTGAAAAACCCACCTGAAATTGCAAATAAACTCATAGATGAGCAAGAACAGGAAATCACATTGCACTAGGCTGCAGGGACAAAGGTAGGAGGGCTATTATCAGAACAAGGGAATGTCTAGGATAGATATGACATTAAATCAAGTTTGGATAGGCACAAAAAGCATTAAAGTATTAAGTAATGGCAACTGGAACTTTAACCACCCTTCTGTCCTTCTGTAGTCTGTTGATATAGATTGGATGTCTGTCCCCTCCAGATCTCATGTTGAAATGTGATCCCCAGTGTTGGAGCTGGGGCCTAATGGGAAGTATTGGGTCCTGGGGGCACATCCCACATAAATCGCTTAGTGACATTGCCTTGGTGATAAGTGAGCTCCTTCTTTGAGTTCATGCGAGATCTGGTTGTCTAAAAGAGTGTGGCACCTCTCCGCAGCTCTCTCTTGCTCCTTCTCACCATATATCATGGTCGCTCCCCATTTGCCTTCCACCATGATTGTAAGTTTCCTAAGGCCTCACCAGCAACAGGTGCCAGCACCATGCTTCCTGCATAGCTGTTCACTCTTATTCTTCACAATGGCTACTGCAAATATTCTCCAGATGTCAAAGCTCCCTACTCCACTCTGTGCCCCTCCTACACTCAACTTGTTAACACTCTTCACTCCCGGTGCAAACCCATTTGTCCTTCCTGTCACCATGGATGTCTCTCTCCTCCCAGTGCAGTTACCTTCCTGTGCTTTGGTTTCCATTTCCTTTCCTTTCATTAGGAACTTTAGATCATTCATTTTAAACTCTCCTCTGTGTCCTTAAGTCTTTCCACTAGTCATTGGCATCGACATTTTAACATGCTCAAGTCTCCTCTATTTCTCCTTCCCTCCAAAAAAAGAAAAAGAAGAAAAAGAAGAAGAAAAGGCCCACTCTTCCATCCTCCCACTCACAGTCAAGATTTTGCAAACACTGTTTATCCTCACCTTCCATTCACTTCTCAGCTCACTGGAGTCAGCTCGCTGCACTGGATTCTGAATCCTCAGCATCCATTTACATATACATGTAAACCTCTGATTTCTAGTTATCCCTTAGCTTTCATATCAAGAAGCAGAATTGGAGGACTCAGAAAAATACTGTAGTGAATAATATGTTACTGTTTAGAGAGAATCTTCCAAATTTTAGACAGATGCCTTGAGGCTTAATTCAACCCCTTCTCTTTCCACTTTCACCACCAATAGGCTGTAGAACAGTAATTCACTAAGTGAGGCTTTGGGACCAGCAACACCATCACCTAGAAGCTTATTAGAAATGCCAAGACTCAGAATGTACCCTAGTCTAGCAATCTGGACTTTAATAATTTATTCAGGTTATCCGATGTATGCTAAAGTTTGACAACTACTGAGGAAGGGAATGCTCTTTTCAGGAAGGAAAAGAAAGTAGAAAATACCAAAGACAAGAGGTAGAGGTAGAATAAGGTTGTTAGGTTCCAGAATGTTTGTTCCATTCCCTCTGGTATGGTGGGAATGGGGAACATGTGGGGCTGAAGGGTGGGGACAAGGGGCATCAAGGGCTGAGGGGTATAGCAGAAACCACCAAGGAGTGATGACAGATCCTTAGAACATTACAAGGAAGGGTAATAGATGAGCTGGGTGCTTCTCCAGGCAAAACCCTTGGAGGAGATTCATGCATCATGACAAACTGTGGCTCTGCAGAGGCTGTGGCCACAAATGCATTGCAGCCAATGCCTAAATCCCAAACCCACCTTGGTGAGCTGCAAATACAGTTGGAATGCTAGACCATGTGAACACAGAGGACAAGAACAGGCAACCGAGGGCACATTCCTTGGTGACTAGAATCAGTTTTCATGGCTGGTTTTGAGCAGTGGTGAATGTTTATATTTGGCCAAAGGTCCATATGCAAGCAGGCATAGCTTGGTAGTGAACAGTGCTAGTGCAGAATAAAGTAGGTCCCCACTGCAGAGACAAGAGTATATGAGTAAAGGTCTAAGTCATTTCTTCCCCTCCACTAGGAGGACTCAGTAAGCTTGTGTACACTCCCACATCCTAGGGAAGGATAAAGTTGGGGAGTAAACTAATTTGAAAGACGGAAGAATTTATTTGAAAGGGACTTTTGTCAAATGTGTTAAGAAACTGTAAACTAGAAGAGCTTGTGTTGTTATTAATTGGAGACCCTAGGTTTCTCCATTTCTCAGTAGGGTGAGAACTTGTGGAGATGTTTGGATAACTGATGTAAAAAATAAAGAAGCCACTCTTTTTGTATCCTGAGGATGCCGGAACATCACCTTTCTTGGTGTCTGCTGCTTTGCATGCGGTTTGCCACTGCTCCCTTGAATGCGTTCTCCCTTTGGCCTCAGTAGCACCAGACTTTCACTGCCTTCTCCTACCTCTAGGATAACTTCTTCTCCATGTGCATAACAGATTGGTCTTCCTCCATTAATTCCTAAGATATTGATATTATACAAAATGTTATGTCCCCACCTTTTCTCTTTATGCCTCACAATCTTTGTGTTCTTATTCTTATAAACGCAAAATGACTCTGGTGTCCTCAGAATCCAGTCTTCAGTTCAGGAAAAAGGAAGAAAAGAGGAAAGAATAAAGAGGAAAGGCAAAATAACTGCACTTGTGAAGCCTTGCTTTTTCATTTAGAAAGGGAAGCGCTTTCCAAGGAACTCCTGTCTGTATCTGAACAGTTAAAATTGTGTCACATGGGCATTTCTAGCTGCAAGAGTTTTGGAAGGTAAGTATTATAGCTTGGTTTATTTAAGTTAACAGAAAAAAAGTGGAGCAAAGGGAGAAAAGATTTTAGGTAAGAAACTGTTAGTGTCTGTCTCATCCGTTATAATCAGTTATTCATTAAGAAACCATGGTGATTTCACTTAAAATGAGAATTTTTTTTTAATTCTCTCTAAAAAAAATCTTTCATTAGCTTTAACAACACAACACAGGATAAAAATTCAAGTTTCTTGGCATAACATGTGAATCCCTTTATGATCTGGCCTCTTCTTTCTTGTTTCTTTTTAAATTTAATGTATATTATTTCATTTTTTAGAGACAGGGTCTCACTCTGTCACCTGGGCTGGAGTGCAGCAGCATAATCATAGCTCATTTCAGCCTCTAACTCCTGGGCTCAAGCAATACTCCTGCCTCAGACTCCCAATTAGCTAGGAGTATAGGTGTGCACCATCATGCCCAGCTACACTTTCTTGTCTCTTAATACTCTCCTTCCATCATTTGCTGCTTTAATCCATTTGAAGTGCTCAAAGTGCTATTTGTATCTTTGCCTATATTGTTTTATCTGTCTTGAACAATTTTTTCTGCATTTTCATCTGGGTAACTCATATTTATTCATAGGGATTCCAATGAAGTGGTCAGAAACCTCCTGTGTCATCTGAGGCTGGGTCAGGAGTCCTCCTATATTCTCTCTTATTCATACCAAGCACAGTTACACTCTGTTGTAATCTTCTGTTTACTTGTCTGTCTTCTGTTATATGACTTGATAGAAAGTATTATATCTCATTTGTTATTATACATGCATCCTGGCACATAGTACATACTCAATACATATTTGTTGTTTGAACAAATAAAGTAGAATCAAAGTTCAGGTTTGAGTTAGTCTACTATAAACAATTAATTCAAATATATAATGAGGTCTACTTGCACTTAAACTAACTAGAATTTGCATTTGACCTTTGTGTTACTGCTGGGGAAGACCAGGGATAACTCTCTGGAACCTGTCTGGAGAAAGAGGACCACGAGTAAGTAATTTTGGTTCTAGTTTGAAGTGTTGCCAGTTTTAATCATCTTTTGACTTTCATTCTTGTTTAGTAGGGCTTTTATAATTCTGATATCTTTCTGTGCAAAATCTTTCAACCAATCTTCATGACTATATAAGTTTGGAGATACTTTAATTTTAGTTTAGATTGCCAAATAGTGATCCTTTTCAATGCAGTTAAATGGTTTCAGCTGTTAATAGTGGCAAAATATGAATCAAACACAGAGCTTTGGTTCACTGTATAAAGACTATGATACTGAACTTCCCTATAGTTTTTCTAGTATATATAAACTCATGCATGACAGTCATAAGTTCATGAACATGTGTTCACATATAAATAAAGATACTAATGTGCTAAAATCCAAAACCTACACAAGTTCAGCTATTCACCCAAGCAGCTGTGGAAGTCTTATCAAAGACATTGTCCAATATATCAGTCAATACTGCTTTTGTAAACTTTCATGTTAATTTTTTATAAGATTTAGTGCCAGGACATATTCCTATTTTTCTAACAAATTGGGAATGTTCTCACCCTCCCCTCCCCTTCCTCTTCACTTGATCTTAGCCAAAAGACCAAGAAGCGATGCCCTTCCTCTTTTTAACAAACGATGTGCATTATATACTTGACCTCTCTTTAGTAGCTGCAATGAACAGGGCCAAACTTGCAATTTTATTATTGTGTTTACATTAGTTCTTATACTCTAATTTCTTGCCTTCTCATTTTACGTGGTCTTTGAATTTTTCCTAAGCTTACATAAGCTTTAATACTTCTTTGATGTTTTCACTTTTATCATAATTTTATTATAGATGGTTTTGTTGTAATTTTCCTTAAATTCTCTGTGGAATGAGTGGTGACACAAACAAGTAATAAACTTCCATGTGTGTATTCATGCTTGCATAAGATTGAAAACACATAAAGGAGAAACTTGTCTATGCTTGTGCTGAGAACGCTTCATAGAGTAATTCTAAGTGCAACATTGAGTCTAATCAGTCTGTCTTTATATTTCTCTGCTTGGGTGTTTTCTTAGTTAACATGCTTTTGCTTCTCCTCATTATATCACCATGCTGACTAATCTGACTACAATTTATACTTGCAGAAGTTCCTGAAATTATCCTGCCAGCTTACACATCAACAAAACAAGAGGGAATGGAGAGATTTTGTGAAAAACAATGACATAATACACATTCCGATCTATGATAATTGACTTCAGATCTATTGTAGCAAGAGAATGGAAACTGATTTATTCAGGTTGTTTGAATAACTATAACAAAGCTTACATATCGCCATCTCTCATGTTATATATTAGGAAACTGAGATTCAGAGAGATTAAAGAACTTGCTCACTGCCACAGAGATAGTAAGAGATATCCTCCAAAAATGCGATGAGATAAAAAAATCACACTTCACCATTCCTCTGGAGGTGAGAGGAATGTGCTTCGGTCCCAGACACGTCGATGAATCCTGCCTCCTAATCCAGCTGTGTGAACCTGGGCAATTACGTAATTCTCTGTGCCAGAACTTCATTGTCTGAATTGGATGACGTTTTATTTATGAAGTTGTTTTCAGCAGTAAATGAGACAAATATAGAGATTTGACAGCACAGAGCCTGGCACATAGGAGGTGTTTAATAAATGTTAACTCTTGTAAGTGAATGGGAAGATGAAATATTTTCTTTCTATATAGAACAGTGAACTACATATCTTTAAAATATATTTCCATAGAAGATATATATATATACTCACATGCCTTAGTTGGTAGGTCATTTGAATCATAAGCTACTTCATTTTCTCCCTCAGCGAAATGAATGTATTCTTAATTTTAATTTCGTAAAACATGTAGTGTGATGCATGTGATCTTTCCTGTATTTTTATTTGGGCTGCCAGATTAATTTAAATGGGACCCGACAGCCAGTAGATTTCCTTTGTGCTCATGGACAATGTAAACATTCATATGGCCAGGAAAAAAAAAACAAAAAAAACAAGAAACCTTTAGCCATCTGTGTTCCCATTCTTCATCTTTGATTATTTTATTACTATCATCCTCATCATCATCAACAACAAACATTGATTTGTCATTTATCACATAAAAGCTAATATATTAGAGCATTTGGGGACATTTAATAATTTTAAATTTCGGTCTTTAAGAAGTTTACTCTCTCTTTAAAGAGAGAGTGTGTGTGTGTCTGTGTGTTTGTGTGTGTGTGTGTGTGTTTATTTGTGTGCATTTTGTTGAGACATTCTCACTCTGTCACCCAGGCTAGAGTGCAATAGCATGATCACTGCTCACTGCAGCCTCAATCTCCCATGCCAAAATAAAAGTTCTATCCCAGCATCCCGAGTAGTTAGGACCACAGCGATGTGCCACCACACCCAGCTAATTTTTGAATTTTTTTGTAGAGGTGGAGTCTCCTGATGTTACCCAGGCTGGTCTCAAACTCATTGGCTCAAGTGATCCTCCCATCTTGGCCTCCTGAAGTGCTCACATATATTTATATAATTTAACATATAACAATATGATCTTATAATAATAATTCAAGATGGAATGATGCAGATCTATGAATAGTAAGATCAAAACTGATGAACGTGGTTCTTGTGGGGCAAGAGGGCAGGCAGAAGGAAAATAAACGAGCTGAGGTTTTAATGAAGTAGAATTGTGGTCAGTGAAAGCGGAGTAGAAGAGGCTCTGGGAGAATGGTCATCAACAAAGAGGGAATTAAATCAGTTAGGTGGGGCATGTATGAAGTGTGTGTATGGAGGTCTGTGGGAGGAAGTGGTGGGAGATAAGAGATAAGAAGATTTGGACATCCCTCCAGATGGAATGATTCTGAAGAATTTTGAACAGGAATCAGAACCAAGAAATTTCTCTTATCTGATGTTAAAGAGACTTTCTAAGTAAATCAAGTTTGATCTCCAAGTAGCTAGGACTTTAGGATGAGTTTCAGCTTGATGGGAGTTTATTTTTTCATGCCATTTAAAAACAAAGTTCAAATTCTACATCTTTTGAATTTTATGTGAAAGGGTTGGAAAGTCAAGCTGTGTGATTAGGAATGGGAGGATGGATGGGATTTCTGGATTATAGGAGAATAGCTTTTCAATTTAGAGTTGGTATAAGATTTGAAATGTCATTTCTGGAGTAAGATTTTTGACAATAAAGGACCATCTGTGTCTATGTTTAGCTCTGTAAAGTTGTTTGTTTCTTAGAGGAAACTTTACAATCTTGTATGGCTATTTTGGCTCAATTGTTTATATACTTCTACCAATTGGCCTAATTTGTTTAAAACCTTTGGAATATAGGACACCAGAACATGCCAGAGATTGATCCTCTCATCATGCAAGAGCATCTTTAGACTTCTCTTTAAGAATGTTATTCCTGACCCCCATAATACTCCAGTTACTATGATACATACAAAAACATAGATAGGACAAGTCTGGTGATCTACTTATTTGTTAATAGGAACCTGGAGCAGGAGAGAAAATACTGTGCAAACACGCCTGGCTTCAAGCTCATGTGAGTGGGAAAGAAGTAAGTAAACCATGGCTGTTCTATCAAATATCTCCAATGACAACAGGAATGGGTCTATTATATTTCCCATTTCCCATTTTCCTGGCTATTGCCCATTTTCTTAGCAGAGATAAATGGATTTGCTCAAAGAACCCTGACTGACTACATGGGTGGCCCATTTAACTGGTAAAAGGAGTCCCAGTCATGAAAATATTCAGTTGGTAAATTACACACACATACATATACACATACAGACACATCACTTTTATTTTGGTCCAGCCTAGTACAAATATTTTGTATGCCCTTGGTGTCCCTTCCATGGGTTGCAAATGTAGCTATCATTTGTATACACATTCATTAATTTTCCTATTCTACATATAGTAATACTGCTATTTCTGACTCTGAGCAAATAGCACAACACATTTAAATGAGAATCTTTGCAAGCTCAGAAGTACAAAAATAGCAATGATACATCACACTTTTAAAGAGCATTTCATTAATAGATGGATCAGAACATACTTCTTGTTGTACATCATTTAATTGTTATGTATTTAAAATAAGACATATATCTAATATTCTTTTCAAGATTTCATATGCCTCAAATTTATTATGTCAGTTGTTAGTGGCAATGACATCACAAGATGAATTCAAAGCAGTGATTGCTTTAACATTTAAAAAGCTTAGAGTGTGCCGATTATTCAGGCTGCTAAGTGAAAGTACAAATGTCAGTTTAGCTATCTATAATCTCATACTGTTTAAAGGTTCATGAATTACACATGCAGTGGATAGAAATGGAGGAACTGAATTTGACTAAAAGACCTTTTTCACAAAAAAATTTGCTGAAAAGATTTCTTCTAATGTATTTTAGTGATTAATCAATTTGATTTAAAATGTTAGAATTATTTAAGGTCTGTACTTTGAATTTATTGTGAACTCAAAGCATGTTTATATTTATTGCATCAACTAAGTAAACAGCATATGCTTAATGCTTTTAAAATGTTCCCTGGTAAAATTTAGGTCAGTACTTACGTGTTAGCTATCAGCCCTGGAGATACATTGACATATTTGATTAACAGTGTGCTTCTCCCACACTGCTTTGTGTAATTTCTGCCATTTTATGTCACAGGCAAAAATTCAGTATCAGCTGCTATCATACACTTAAAGATGCTTTACTTGCATTAATTTTTCATATTTTTCAATATTTATACTTAAAAATTATATTTATCTTCATTGAAGAATAAACAATTCTACCATGTAGATATTTTTTGGAGCAGAAAAATAGAGATACTCAGGATGCATTGATTTCCTACTAACACAGAGTGCTGATAGACCTGGTTTCAAATATAGTGAGGACGATTAATTATTGAAAATTAAGATTATTTGAAGTTTTAGCCACTATCTGGCCCAATAAACACTGTATATTACTATTACTATATAGGTGTATTAGTGGAACCAAACTACTGAATTGTCTGGAAAGAAAGATCTTACTTCCCTTCTCCAGCAAGCAATTCTTGGTTTTGATCCAAATTATTACTGGTAAATATGAATGGATAAATGCTATAATGGACACCAAGAAAAATAGGGGGAGATAACTCAGCTAGAGATATTAGGAGGAGAAATGGTTTGATTATATGTTGTCAACCACCAAATTTCACTTATCTGTACTGAAGAAGATGTTTCCTGCTTATAAATCCTTCCACCCACTTAGGAAAGAAAAGAGGAAGGGAAAATGACAAATGTCAGCCCCAAATATTGAAATCCTTCCTCTCTCTTTCTTTTTCTTTCTATCTACATCACATAAAAGAATGTATGAATATATAAAAAACCACACCACTTCTGGCATTGAAAAATGCTGATATGGCTACATTTATTCAGCAAGCAAAATGTCCTGCTGGATAATGGACATTTTGTTTAAGGTTGAAGAGTATAGAACCACAGGCTGACAAATGGGAATTACAAGGCTGATTTCACTCAGTTAAAAATCGAGGCCACTGGACACTCCTGGCTTAGCTGAACAGCCCCGCTTAGGATGAACAATGTTAGCCTAAACTGACCAGGTATTTCACCATTGGTATCTGTCTAGGAGAGGTCAACTAAAAATTCTAGGATTCTTTCACTTTTGGATTTTGAAAAGGTAGATGAATCGGTAAGCAATGGACTGGGTTCCTTTATATCTTAGTAGAGGAAAAGGGAGCAGGATTCAAGGATTCTGCCTCGTGTTTTGGAATTGTCTCCATTGTCCATGTTTTTAAATGGTTCACATTGTTGGCTTGGAGTTACTTGAGTCAGAGCATCCTTTATCTTCACCCAGATATCTTCCATGCATTCCCACTTAAGTCAAAAGTCTTCAGGGTATTTTCTCCTGGAGGTCACTTTATACTTGGTATGTTCAAATCAGAACTTATTATGTTTCCACTTTAAGTGAATCTCCTTCTCAGTGTGTCCTTCCTATGATTGGTGTTACTAGTTTTTTAAGTCAGAGAAGTATTCCCAGTAAGTTTTATTGACATTTCCCACTCTATTGAAAAGATGATGGCATCTTTTCAATCTGTCATCGACCCGACATTCCACTGTCATTTCTACCTTACCTTGGCTTCAATATTTTAGATTTATTTTTTTAACTGACCACCTTCTTCCAGGCGATCCAGCCACCACTATTCTTAAAACTGTCATGCAACTAACATATCTAAAATACGCTCATGTTCAGAAGTTGTAATAACACTTACAATTAGTTCCAAATTCACCTGTGTCTAGTTTTCAAAGATCTCTTCAGTTTGGCTTCTCTTGTTTTAGATTAGTCTCTTCTGGCTCCAACTAGGTTAATTCTTTCCTGAGCTTTGCATATACAATTTTAATTTCACATTAGAATTTAGATCTAATACTCAGAGTAATACATATATTTTCTCAGTCTATCCAAAACCTACCTCTTTGTTTTTTTAAGTCCTTTCATGCCTCCCAAACTTACCTTTATGTTACTTAGTCCAGTCCTTTTTAATTCATGACTATGCGTTTGTTTTTGACAATCATTCTTCCCATCTGAAGCCTTCTGGAGTATATGGAACCATAGCTATATTTTCTAAGTCTCTTCTACATTTCTGTTTGTAATCCCACCTCCTTTTCCCTCCTAGCAACTGCATTTCAAGCTCCCTGCAAACTTCAGTCTCCCAGACCTGATATTAAAACCCCTTCTTCACTTGTTGAGTTCTCCTGAGGTCAATTCAGTTACAGTACTCATTACTGGGGCTCAATGACATTTCTTTCTTTCTTTTTTTTTTTTTTTTTGAGACGGAGTCTCGCTCTGTCACCCGGGCTGGAGTGCAGTGGCGCGATCTCGGCTCACTGCAAGCTCCGCCTCCCGGGTTCACGCCATTCTCCTGCCTCAGCCTCTCCGAGTAGCTGGGACTACAGGCGCCCGCCACCACGCCCAGCTAATTTTTTTGTATTTTTAGTAGAGACGGGGTTTCACCGTGGTCTCATCTCCTGACCTCGTGATCCACCTGCCTCGGCCTCCCAAAGTGCTGGGATTACAAGCGTGAGCCACCGCGCCCGGCCCATTTTTTTCTTAAATTATTTATTTACTTATTTATTTATTTGAGACAGAGTTCACCCAGGCTTGAGTGCAGTGGCACAATCTCAGCTCACTGCAACCTCCGCCTCCTGGGTTCCAGCGATTCTCCTGCCTCAGCCTCCCAGGTAGCTGGGACTACAGGCATGTGCCACCATGCCCTGCTAATTTTGTATTTTTCGCAGAGATGGGGTTTCACCATGTTGGCCAGGCTGGTCTCGAACTCCTGACCTCAGGTGATCCACCTGCCTCGGCCTCTCAAAGTGCTAGGATTACAGACGTGGGCCACTGTGCCCAGCCAAAAATTTTTTAACTAACAAAATAATAATTGTGTATATTTACAGGGTACAATGTGATGTTTTGCTGTAAGTTTACATGTGGAATGATTAAATGAAGCTAATTAACATATGTGGCATATATACACAAAACAATACTATTTAGCTGTAACAAAGACGGAAATTCTGTCATTTGCAACAACACGGATGAACCTGGATGACCTTATGCTGAGTGAAATAAGCTAGGCACAGGAAGACAAATGCTGCATGATGTCACTTATATGTGGGACCTAAAAAGTCAAACTCATGGAAGTAGAGAGTAGAACGGCAATTACTAGAAGCTGGGAGAAGAAGGTAGTAAAAGGTGGTAATAGGGGACAGTCAAAGGGCATAAAGTTTCAATTAGACAAAGAGAAATAAGTTTTAGAGATCTGTTGCACAGCATGGTGACTATAGTTAATAGTAATGTACTGTACATTTCAAAATTGCTAAAAGAATAGACTTTAAATGTTCTCAATGCTACTTTCTGACCTTGGGTTTCACTGATTTTAAAAAGCTTTTCCTGGTAAACCTAATCAAGACCTCTACTTTCTGGAAATCAACAACACTATTTTCTGTGGGAATTGAGCATGATAAGTTGCAGCCCTTTACAATAATTTCCCAGATTCTTTCAATGAGATCTAAATTTCCTTGAACGTAGGGGAAATTTTGGTTCTCCTGACTCCTTCCTGATTTCATCAGGCAATTAAGTAATACGTATTGAACTAAACTGAAAAACAGGTAGAGGGATAGGAGTGATGTAATATGGAGTAAGAAGTGGGATGTTGAGCTGACAGAACACCAGAGAGTCAGAAGAGGACTTCAGCAGCTTGCTCTGAAGACTTGGCAGCTTGTGGAACGGGGCAGATAAATGAACGCCATTTGATTTTACTAGCATTAGAACAGATCAGTGGGTCTCAAACATGTTGCACTTTTCCACCCTATGAGAGCTTTAGCAAAGTATTATTACTTGTTTCACTCATTTACCACCCTCTGAACAACCGCCCCTATTCTTTTTTTGGTTTAATTGATCTGGGATGGAGCACTGATTATTTTTTAAAGGTTTTGTAGGTAATTCTAAGGTACACAGAGAGCTAAGAACCACTGATACAGGACTTGGTTACTCAATATGTGGTCCCAGGATAGCCAGCATGGGCATCATCTTGGAGATTAAATCTCCTCCCACCATCTTACCCCTAAACTTTCTGAATCACAGTCTCTATTTTAAACAGGATTTCCAGGTTATTTATATGTACAATGAAGTTTCAGAAGCACTGTTTTATGGGATCTATAACGATTTCATCCTAGGGGACCTCTGTGACAAGCTAACACTCTAGTTTGGTATTACTTTGGGCAGATTCCCTACACCGGGATTAGACATGGCCCATCAAACTCTGATGGCTGGTGGCATGCTGAATGGGTGTAAGAGAGGCAGAGGGCAGGAGAAAGAAATTGGGGCCAAGAGGAAGGCACAGCTCCCCCAACCCAGGCAATTACTCCAATTAGCCCTGGGTCCCTATATTTTTTTCAGGATCAATTTGATGTACTGTGACTCAGCACCTCCGCCTCCCTCCTGTCTTCTAACAATTTCACCCTCCCCCAAGAAAATCTATTTCTTTGTTGCTCATCTTGAATTTTAAAGCTACTTATCCAAAGCTTCTTATGGGGAGCATTAATGCTAATGGATTTAGTGCTAACCACACCAGTCAAGATGGCAACCACATCCATGAAAGGATATTCCTGTTTCCTACCTCTTTCATGCTGGGGAAGTAATCAATAGGAAATTTGGAAAGGATGTGAGTGTGAGAAAGAGGACATCATCTCCTAATGTTGACAAGGGCTCTCTGTCTTTCAGTAACTAACTCAAAGTTTCCTTTTAAACTTTGAAAGTGTGAAACACTACCTCTGACCGAGGAGCTCAGTCCTGGTTTATTTCCAAAGTCATCAGGAGCAGAATGGTCTATAGCTGAGCTGTCCAAACTTAAGCCGCCAGCCACAGGTGGCTCCTGAGCATTTGGAATATGGTTAGTCCAAATCGAGGTGTGCTGCATCAGTGAAATACACACTGCATTTGAAAGACTGTATAAAAACAGAATGCAAAATACCTGAGTAAAAATTTTATGTTGATTACCTATTAAAACCATAGTATTTGGAAATATTGGACTAAATACAAATATGAATAATATTAATTTCACCTGTTACTTTTTATTTTTTAAATGGAACAATAGAAAATTTAAAATTACATATGTGTCTTGCATTATATTTCTATTAGACACACCAATCTAAAATAGCCGAGCTGTCCTTCCAGGTAGTTAAATATCTAGGTTGGTATTCACTCTCCCTCTGATTTAGCTAATTTACAATGAAGTAGTGGGTCTCATAGACTTAAGCTATAGTTTTAGGAAGAAGCTATGTCTTGGGTAGCTAGGGCAGAGGCAGGAAATGGCAGAAACATCAAATCATAGTTAATTTAGTTTGAGTGTAATTTTTTGTCCTTTTACACCAGGCTGTCCAGAAAATTTGCAAGCCTTCATAAACAGTCTTAGGGTGATTCTCACGAGTTCAGAGAAAATTTTGGAGATGCTCTGTTAAAATGATGACATTTAGTGTTTGAGAGTACATACAGGAGATAAGTCCTATCTAAATAGCAAATATTTATAGAACCTACTATGTGCAAGGCACTGTGCTAAGTGATGCTTCATGCTGAAAGGATTTCATATTTTATAGTGGAGATGGAAAACAGGAAAGTCTGAAAATATTCTGTCTATTAGCCCAGTATCTCCAAACAAAAGAGGTAGGTCAATGTTAAGACTATATCACACTATGGAAGTTGTGCTTTTATGAACTGGACAGACTGAATGCTCCACATCTGTATTCAGTTTGTTTTTAACATACTGACACTTCCAAATCAGCCTTCAAAATCATCTCATGTTTTCTTTACTCTTTCTCATTACTGAGAGTATTAGCTGTCTTTTCTCTTTCTACATTACTGAGTATTAGCTATGTTCTTTCTTGGGCTTCGGTGGGCCAAGCGTCAGGCTAACTTTGTGTCAAATTTCACTACTTAGGGAAGATGAATTGTCAATACTCGCAACAAATATGGTATATTTAGTCTTTCTTGAGGGAAGAATGTGATGATGAAATTAGACTCATATAAATCTGTGGTTGCCAAATATTAAATTCTTAGAATATCACAGGTAGGTCATTTATTTAGCTGTGTATCAAGTGTAATATTTTTTCATGATATCAATATCTTTCAATATCTATAACAGCTTTTCCTTTGACATTTAAAAAGAACTATTTAAAAGCACAATATAATCTACCAATGCTTTGTAAAGAAATGACACAATATGAACAGAGACCAATTATTATCAGTCTTCACTTAGAAGTTATGATGCTGACTCCTATGTCCTGAATGGTATTGCCTAGGTTTTCTTCTAGGGTTTTTATGGTTTTAGGTCTAACATGTAAGTCTTTAATCCATCTTGAATTAATTTTTGTATAAGGTGTAAGGAAGGGATCCAGTTTCAGCTTTCTACATATGGCTAGCCAGTTTTCCCAGCACCATTTATTAAATAGGGAATCCTTTCCCCATTGCTTGTTTTTGTCAGGTTTGTCAAAGATCAGATAGTTGTAGATATGCGGCATCATTTCTGAGGGCTCTGTTCTGTTCCATTGATCTATATCTCTGTTTTGGTACCAGTACCATGCTGTTTTGGTACCAGTACCATGCTGTTTTGGTTACTGTGCCTTGTAGTATAGTTTGAAGTCAAGTAGCGTGATTTCTCCAGCTTTGTTCTTTTGGCTTAGGATTGACTTGGCGATGCGGGCTCTTTTTTGGTTCCATATGAACTTTAAAGCAGTTTTTTCCAATTCTGTGAAGAAAGTCATTGGTAGCTTGATGGGGATGGCATTGAATCTATAAATTACCTTGGGCAGTATGGTCATTTTCACGATACTGATTCTTCCTACCCATGAGCATGGAACGTTCTTCCATTTGTTTGTATCCTCTTTTATTTCATTGAGCAGTGGTTTGTAGTTCTCCTTGAAGAGGTCCTTCACATCCCTTGTAAGTTGGATTCCTAGGTATTTTATTCTCTTTGAAGCAATTGTGAATAGTTCACTCATGATTTGGCTCTCTGTCTGTTATTGGTGTATAAGAATGCTTGTGATTTTTGTACATTGATTTTGTATCCTGAGACTTTGCTGAAGTTGCTTATCAGCTTAAGGAGATTTTGGGCTGAGACAATGGGGTTTTCTAGATATACAATCATGTAATCTGCAAACAGGAACAATTTGACTTCCTCTTTTCCTAATTGAATACCTTTTATTTCCTTCTCCTGCCTGATTGCCCTGGCCAGAACTTCCAACACTATGTTGAATAGGAGTGGTGAGAGAGGGCATCCCTGTCTTGTGCCAGTTTTCAAAGGGAATGCTTCCAGGTTTTGCCCATTCAGTATGATATTGGCTGTGGGTTTGTCGTAGATAGCTCTTATTATTTTGAGATACGTCCCATCAATACCTAATTTATTGAGAGTTTTTAGCATGAAGGGTTGTTGAATTTTGTCAAAGGACTTTTCTGCATCTATTGAGATAATCATGTGGTTTTTGTCCTTGGTTCTGTTTATATGCTGGATTACATTTATTGATGTGCATATGTTGAACCAGCCTTGCATCCCAGGGATGAAGCCCACTTGACCATGGTGAATAAGCTTTTTGATGTGCTGCTGGATTCGGTTTGCCAGTATTTTATTGAGGACTTTTGCATCAATGTTCATCAAGGATATTGGTCTAAAATTCTTTTTTGGTTGTGTCTCTGCCAGGCTTTGGTATCAGGATGATGCTGGCCGCATAAAATGAGTTAGGGAGGATTCCCTCCTTTTCTACTGATTGGAATAGTTTCAGAAGGAATAATACCAGTTCCTCCTTGCACCTCTGGTAGAATTCGGCTGCAAATCCATCTGGTCCTGGACTTTTTTTGATTGGTAAGTTATTGATTATTGCCACAATTTCAGATCCTGTTATTGGTGTATTCAGAGATTCAACTTCTTCCTGGTTTAGTCTTGGGAGAGTGTATGTGTCGAGGAATTTATCCATTTCTTCTAGATTTTCTAGTTTATTTGCATAGAGGTGTTTGGAGTATTCTCTGATGGTAGTTTGTATTTCTGTGGGATCGGTGGTGGTATCCCCTTTATCATTTTTTATTGCGTCTATTTGATTCTTCTCTCTTTTCCTCTTTATTAGTCTTGCTAGCAGTCTATCAATTTTGTTGATCTTTTCAAAAAACCAGCTCCTGGAAGGTTTCTTTTGTGTCTCTATTTCCTTCAGTTCTGCTCTGATTTTAGTTATTTCTTGCCTTCTGCTAGCTTTTGAATGTGTTTGCTCTTGCTTTTCTAGTTCTTTTAATTGTCATGTTAGGGTGTCAATTTTGGATCTTTCCTGCTTTGTCTTGTGGGCATTTAGTGCTGTAAATTTCCCTCTACACACTGCTTTGGATGTGTCCCAGAGATTCTGGTATGTTGTGTCTTTGTTTTCGTTGGTTTCAAAGAACATCTTTATTTCTGTCTTCATTTCATTGCGTACCCAGTAGTCACTCAGGAGCAGGTTGTTCAGTTTCCATGTAGTTGAGTGGTTTTGAGTGAGTTTCTTAATCCTGAGTTCTAGTTTGATTGCACTGTGGTCTGAGAGACGGTTTGTTATAATTTCTGTTCTTTTCCATTTGCTGAGGAGTGCTTTACTTCCAACTATGTGGTCAATTTTGGAATAGGTGTGGTGTGGTGCTGAAAAAAATGTATATTATGTTGATTTGGGGTGGAGAGTTCTGACACCAAAAGCAGTGGCAAGAAAAGCCAAAATTGACAAATGGGATCTAATTAAACTCAAGAGCTTCTGCACAGCAAAAGAAACTACCATTAGAGTGAACAGGCAACCTACAAAATGGGAGAAAATTTTCGCAACTTACTCATCTGACAAAGGGCTAATATCCAGAATCTGCAATGAACTCAAACAAATTTACAACAAAAAAAACAGACAACCCCATCAAAAAGTGGGCAAAGGATATGAACAGACACTTCTGAAAAGAAGACATTTATGCAGCCAAAAGACACATGAAAAAATGCTCATCATCCCTGGCCATCAGAGATATGCAAATCAAAACCACAATGAGATACCATCTCACACCAGTTAGAGTGGCCATCATTAAAAAGTCAGGAAACAACAGGTGCTGGAGAGGATGTGGAGAAATAGGAACACTTTTACACTGTTGGTGGGACTGTAAACTAGTTCAGCCATTGTGGAAGACAGTGTGGCGATTCCTCAGGGATCTCGAACTAGAAATACCATTTGACCCAGCCATCCCATTACTGGGTATATACCCAAAGGATTATAAATCATGCTGCTATAAAGACACATGCACACGTATGTTTATTGCGGCACTATTCACAATAGCAAAGACTTGGAACCAATCCAAATGCCCAACAACGATAGACTGGATTAAGAAAATGTGGCGCAGATACACCATGGAATACTACACAGCCATAAAAAATGGTGAGTTCATGTCCTTTGTAGGGACATGGATGAAACTGGAAATCATCATTCTCAGCAAACTATCGCAAGGACAAGAAACCAAAACCACATGTTCTCACTCATACGTGGGAATTGAACAATGAGAACACATGGACACAGGAAGGGGAACATCACACTCCAGGGACTGTTGTGGGGTAGGGGGAGGGCGGAGGGATAGCATTAGGAGATATACCTAATGCTAAATGATGAGTTAATGGGTGCAGCACACCAACATGGCATATATATAAATATGTATCAAACCTGCATATTGTGCACATGTACCCTAAAACTTAAAGTATAATAATAATAAAATAAAATAATAAAAGAAGTTATGATGCTGAAACAAATCAATTCTAAATGGAAAAAAAAAAAGGAAACACCTCACAAACCAAAAGAGAATTGATAGTGTATAATAGCATTAATGGCAAAAGTGAGCAAATGTACTATCAGAGTCCATGTGAAACAACATATTCACATAACCCATTGAGAGAAGGGTAGAGATGGACCATGCTTTAGACATCTTGGCCTTTTCTTTTTCAAACATCAAGAGCAAAACCTAATGAGTTGTAACTAGAATTTTTTAAAAAGATACAAAATATCAATATTCATTACAAGTTGTAAGGGTAAGTACTGGTTCATGAAAAATCTTGCTTTAGTTGTCTGCGTGTGTATATGTGCAGGAGGTGTGTGCATGTTTGTGAGTACTAGATCATCATGTAAAATATCTCTTTATTATGAGTGGTCAAAATTATTTGAAGAGCATTATAAAACACATTTTAATGGATAACTATGAAAATGATGAGTCTGAGGTCCAGGAAAATTAAGTATTTCCCCAAAGCTACAGAACTGATTTTATGTTTATGTTTATTTTTTAAATTTTTAATGTTTGTGTGCTTATAGTAGGTATATATATTTATGGGGCACGTGAGATATTTTGACACAGGCATGCAATGTATAACAGTCACATCATGGAAAGGGTTATTCATTCCCTCAAGCATTTATCCGTTGTGTTACAAATCATCCAATTATACTCTTTTAGTTATTTTTGAATGTACAATTAAATTATTATTGACTATAGTCACCCTATTGTACTATCAAGAGTATTGATTTTAATAAAATAAACAGTCATATAAACTTAATGACCCCCTTATAAACTTCACCACCCTAGGCTGGTATTTCATTTTAATCTCAAAGATCCTACATTTGAATATGGAGAGAAGATTCTGCTTCAGCTTTTATAAAAATTGAAAACCTTATTACTTCATAGATCCTTTTGTACATGACTTTGTAGACTATACAAATAAGGTGAAAGTGTACTGATACAAAGTTTTCTTCTAGTTCTATTTTAGGTTTAAGTAACAGCAATGGTTTTCATATTTAAGAAAAAGATGGGCAGGGCGTGGTGGCTCACGCCTGTAATCCCAACACTTGGAGGCCGATGCAGGTGGATCATGAGGTTAGGAGATGGAGGCCAGCCTGGCCAAGATGAGAAACCTCATCTCTACTAAAAATACAAAAATTGGCTGGGCGCGGTGGCTCACGCTTGTAATCCCAGCACTTTGGGAGGCTGAGGCGGGCGGATCACGAGGTCAGGAGATCGAGACCGCGGTGAAACCTCGTCTCTACTAAAAAATACAAAAAATTAGCCGGGCGTGGTGGCGGGCGCCTGTAGTCCCAGCTACTCGGAGAGGCTGAGGCAGGAGAATGGCGTGAACCCGGGAGGCGGAGCTTGCGGTGAGCCGAGATTGCGCCACTGCACTCCAGCCTGGGTGACAGAGCGAGACTCTGTCTCAAGAAAAAAAAAAAAAAAAAAAAAAAAAAAAATTAGCCAGGCCTGGTGGAGGGCACCTCTAATCCCAGCTACTCGGGAGGCTGAGAAAGGAGAATTGCTTGAACCCAGGAGGTGGAGCTTGCAGTAAGCCAAGACCACTCCTGCACACTCCAGCCTGGGCGACAGAGCAAGACTCCATCTCAAAAAACAAAAAAAAAAAAAAAAAAAAAGAAAAGAAAAAAGAGAAGAAAAGAAAAGGGTGGATGCTGATTTTTCTCTTTTCTGACGTAATTCTAGGTGATAAATACAATTAGTTATACCATGGTTACTAGACAGCAAATTTGGTGAGCTATCATGAAAGTGTTTTTTGCTTTTCTT
The DNA here is from genome assembly GCF_006542625.1 of Nomascus leucogenys. NCBI lineage: Eukaryota > Metazoa > Chordata > Mammalia > Primates > Hylobatidae > Nomascus > Nomascus leucogenys. The sequence continues at coordinate 40,114,899 of NC_044387.1, forward strand.
TGGCTACTTAGGAGTTTCTGATCCAATAGAGAGCACAATCATGAATTTTAACCAGCTGCCAAAGGGTTCGTTCAATAGATTTGGGTGTAGGATTCAGTATGATTGTTGTGTGAACAGAAAAAATCCGAATGGAAGTACTTAAAGAGATTAAGCCATTTTAAGCTATTGTAAACTATTGTAAACCGCCACTAGTCATTGAAAAAAGCTAAATGGAAGGGAAGGACGTTTTGTAACCATAAAAATGTATGTTCCAAATGGAAAAATAGTTGAGCATGTGTCTCCAAAAATGGGGATGTAATATATTCATTAACTTTTTACCATATTACAAAGATATATTTTTATGATCTTTAAGGTCATTAGCATCCACTTGAGGTGTATATTAAGAATGCAGTATCATAATACTTTGTAACGCCTCCAGAGGCGAAATTTAGGTTGAGACAACATGAAGAACTTTGGACAAATCTTGTGGCAGGACGCAGTCTCTTCTTTTCACCAACCTACCCTGAGACCCTGAATCTTAATAAGATACACACAAAATGAACCCTGTTATTTCAAGTAACCCTGGCAATTTGCTTGTTTCCTTTCAGTAACAAGCATGAAAACGTGTACCTCTTTCTAGGAAAGTACGCTCTTACCCCTTGATTCTATACTATCTTAGGTTGACTTAGGTACTGTTTTCCAAAGAATGTATGAACTACTTCTGTACATGTGTGGATACATGCACATATAACTTAGACAAGTATATTAGAATATTTATGGAATTATTTTTAAATTACTGGTGGAATAAATATTTTTTAAGTATAGCTGTATTAACCTCACCAGTATTTTTACTGACATGTTAATTGTTGCAAAAACATATATTTTCATATAATTATCATTAACCTACAAACAATAACCTTCTGCATGTTTAAAGTGGTTGCAGAGCTTGTTATTATAGACTGCTTTCAGTGCTGTTCATTTAGTATGCTGTGTTTTTAACACAAATGTAATCCACTCTGCATTTTCCATTTAAAATGCATAAGGCAAAGTGCATCATAACAGGATGTAACTATGTATTAATCAAATTAGCACAACACTTCAAAGGCTTGGGCTTTTTGCTGGGCTACTGTTAGATCACAATTCATGAAGGAAAGAAGCAGCATAATGAAAGGCTTGGCAAGGGAGCAGTTTATTTTCTTTCCAGAAAGATATAGAGTGGGTTAATTTTCATGATGGGAAAACATGTTGAGAAAGGGTAACAGCAAGCATTAAGCTAAAGAACAATAAGTGGAATTTAGAATACTAGGGTAGTTTTGCTGCTGATAAAACATAAAATTCTATAATTATTTGATGACACAACAGAACTCCAGTGACCTGTGGTTAAATTATTAAATCTTCATGACCCAAACAAATAAAACCCAGTATAGTTGATATTAATATTCAGAACATGGCAGATCAGATGGTTCTTTGTCACTGTGAACAGCATGCTGTATAGCAATGGAGAATATAAAGTGTAGTGTATCCAAATACAGGACTCAATGCAAACATAACATGTGACATGTAATATAGCATAATTGAAATTGATTATTGATCTTTTGGCCAGTGTTTTATTGTGCATAATCCTAAATATGTATACAGGATAGTGCACAAACAAAATAAACTGGATAGAACTTAGCTAGGACAAGTGATAAAGAAGAAATCAGACAGCCAAATAAATGGAAGTCAATTATTTTGTAGACCATTCAACTGATTGTTATCATTAGATGCCTGATGCTCGGCAAACTTCCTCTTTATTGCTACTGACAGATAACAAATGAGTAACTAATTTCCTTTTAACCTAAAACTCTATTTTTCTTGGCATGGGGCTTAGAATGAGGGGGACATAGTGAGAAGCACTCACCCCGCTGCAGCATTTTTCTAAACGGTAGTACAAGGTTGTTTTAATGGCAGGTTCCATTGCTTTTCTTCCTCTGTGTAAGACCATGTGGTCTACTTGATGCAAGAGAGAAAACAGACAATTTTCAAGACTAGATCTAGATGAAAGTAATTTTTATTTCTGAGTGATTATAGGTGTGTGCTACTGTATACAAACAAAGTCCTCTTTCATGGTACATAAATCCAGATATCTGCACATGGGCAAAAAATGTGTGGTATTTAGAGTAAGAAATGTAGAAGGAAAGAGAGCTGAGCTTGTTTCAGAAACTTGACAAAGGAGAAAAAAGGAGATGGGAAAGAAATGGGAAGGACAACTGAGGTGGTGTAAAGGAGAAATGATAAGGGCATAAATGCAAGAAGAGATAAATTGGCGGGGAAGGGAGAGAAGCAGAGAGGTCAAGGAGAGACATGAATGACTCATCCCCAGGGCAAGCAGTTGAGTTTAACTGGACACCTCACCTCTGCTCTCTATCTATAAAATGATGGTCATGGTGGTTGTGGTGATAGATAAGAGGAGTTCTAAGGAGTTTATAATTCTTTCTTCTTTTTTCATTCTCGTTCCACTTTAATCATTTATTCAAAATTCTTGAATTTGTAAATACAAAAACACCGTAGCTTACTACGGACACAAGAATGGCAATGCACTAATGATAAAATCCAAGTAGATGCTAAACTATTTAGAAGTAGTAGCAAGCTTAAAATCCAAAAGTTCTGTAACCTGTGGCTCTATGACTTTTTCTACAAGTACCCATCAATTTTTCCTTTTGTTTAATAAGAGAAAGGCTTTCTTTCTTTTTTTTTTTTGGAGGCAGGGTCTCACTCGGACACCCAGCCTGGACTGCAGTGGTGCGATCCAGGCCCACTGCAGCCTTGACCTCCTGGGCTCAAGTGATCCTCCAGTCTCAGCCTCCCAAAGTGCTGTGATGATAGGTGTGAGCCACTGCACCTGGTCTTTTTTTTTTTTTTTTTTAAATTTTGTAGAGATAGGGTCTCACTATGTTGCTCAGGCTCGTATCAAACTCCTGGGCTCAAGGGATCCTCCCACCTCAGCTCCCCAAAATGCTGGGATTATTGGTGTGAGGATTTCCATTTTTAAAAGGGAGGTTGCTACTTGCAGCAAAACCAGCATTGGTCTCATAAACGAACTAAGAAATCAGGAGTGTTCACATTGCTAAATCCTACACTTTGCGTTTTTAGTTGTTCAGCTTTCTCTTTGAGAGAGAGTGGAATCCACATGAACCAAGGAATTTTTACCTGTACATTATTTGCATTTTGAACCGATAATTATTTGGCGGTGATGAGGAGGAGGCACTGCTGTCCTGTGTGTTGTAGGGTGTTTGGCAGCACCCTTGGTCTCTACGCACTAAATGCCAGTGGCAACACCCTCCAGTTGTGATCACTAAATGTGTGTCAGACATTGCCAAATGTCCCAGGGTGGCACAAACTGTCCCTGATTGAGAACTACTGATCTAAATGGAATGTAGTTTCATACAGCCAGACACTCAAAGAACAAAGATAAACTAAATGAAAATCTTTTTAGATTTCATAGCATATAACACCAAGTGGTCCAGGTAAATTGAAAAAAAACTCCAGGTCTTAAGATACATTTGTATTAGACCAAATTTATTTAAAAAACAAAATAGGGCCGGGTGCGGTGGCTCATGCCTATAATCCCAGTACTTTGGGAAGCCAAGGTGGGTGGATGACCTGAGGTCAGGAGTTCGAGACCAGCCTGACCAACATGGAGAAAACCTGTCTCTACTAAAAATACAAAATTAGCCGGGCCTGGTGGCGCACCCCTGTAGTCCCAGCCACTTGGGAGGCTGAGGCAGGAGGATCGCTTGAACTTGGGAAGCAGAGGTTGCCGTGAGCCAAGATTGCACCATTACACCTCAGCCTGGGCAACAGGAGTGAAACTCCGTCTAAAAAATAAAATAAAATAAAATAAAATAAAATAAAATAAAATAAAATAAACACCCAAACAGAGTGCATGGAGAAAGTAAATGAGTTTTAAGTAATAGCTGAGAGTAAAAGAATTGCAAATGTAGTTATAACAGGTTTGACAGAGAGAGAGAGTGCGTGTCTGACTCCATTTAGGTCAAAGTCCACGATTTGTGACAAACTTTGAAACAGACCAAATGAATTTAGTAAACACATGATGTGCTGCTCTGAAAACCTTATCGGAAAGACTAAAAATTAGAGTTAGGCCAGTTTATACTTACATCAGTCACTGATTAGAATCCTGTAGCAGTAGGAAGCAACATGTCCCTTAATCTGATGACTTTCGGGTGAGGGAAAAATCAAATATTCTGTGCTGACCTTGCTTGAAGTCAGTTTTTCTCCATAGCTTTGCTGGGGGTCAGAGGATTTAAATGGCAGGACTGTGACACTGCAGGCTACGTCTGGGAATCATTTTGTTGAAGAACCTGTTTTTTAGACACTCAGATACCTAAGGGAGGCACATTACATAGGACAGGTACGTGAGAGCCGGGACATTGAGATTTTCTCTGTGGTCGTTCTCAAAGTCCAGTGTGCATCAGAATCACCTGCAGTCTTTATTAAAGTAAAGCTTGCTGGGCACCAACCCAGGGCTTCTGATTCGTAGATTTGGGGTGGGACCTGAAAAAGTGCATTTCTAACAAATTCCCAAGTAATGCTGCCGATGCTGTGGTCTAGGGCCACATGCTGGGTGCATCTGCCTCAGTGTTTTCCTAAATTAACCCTACACAAAGTTATTATTTCTTTCAGCTATTTTTTTTATTGCTTCCGTTTTAGCTATTGTGCCTTTCTCTTATTTGCTTATATATTGCCTCTGAATATGTCACTAATTTTTTCATGGTAAAAACCTTGTCTCCTCCTATAGAATATTTGCTCTGCCTTTCACTTATCACATAGTGCTGAGTACACAATAGATTCCTGATAAATGACTCCTGAATATAGAATGAATGAAGACAATGGAAAGTGTAAACTACAGTATATTTTATCCTTTTGATTTTAATTCATCAAAAGTAGCTATGTTTTAGCTTGGCCTAATACCAACTCCATTTTCTTCCTACTTTAAATCTTTTTTTTTCTGCATATAGACCTCATTTAGGAAGAAGAGGAACACATATTACGGCTTACATACTTCAACATGAAAAGCATATAAAAGGACTTTATAGCCATGCTTCTATTTTCATTATCTAAGTGTATTAGTAAAAGCAAACCTATTACATCTTCCTTTAGAGAAGCCAAAAACATCTGGAGTTTATGTTATGAGAAATAGCTTTGACAGACTTTATTTGACATGCACATCAACTGCTAAGAAAAAAAAAATCACTGGAGGAAATGTTAAACTAAGTTATGACACTGTCCTAGCAACAGAAGATTGAGGTTGGTTTGTTGGCTGTATCTTGAAGATGCATTAAAATATGAAGGCACAAAATGAACAGCTGTTTCGGAGAGATCAACCCCGCATTATCCTAACTGATAAATAAATGTGCAATATAATATATAATTCCAGTGTGGGGCTCCAGATCTGAGATAATTCTTAAGAGCAGGGCTCAAGTGATTTGTCATCAGGCCCTTAGAAGCAACACTTTGTGTTACATTGCTGCACACTCTGCTTTTATTTAATGGGAGCTATATCATTTTTATTTGATTTCTTATTTATATTTCAGAATTCTTGAAAGGTTATTCTGCTATCAAAGTGAAACTATGTATATACTGCCAAGCCATTTGAGCTCATACATGTATAAATAAGAGATTTCCCCTGCCCCTGGCTCCTTGATGTTCACTGAGATGTTCCACCTTTCATACTGTGATCTGTAAGAGGGAATGGACATAATGTATCTGTCCATTTCCCCCCCCCACTCCAGAACACACCTCCAGATGTCCTCTGAAACTGTAGAAAGGAGAAAAACCTTTTTCCTTTTCTACGTTCCTTTTATTTCTGCATAAGATGGCATATATACATATATACACACACATATATACACATATATATGCATACATGTATATTTGAATTTCAAATTAAGAAACATAAAATGATACTTCAAATTAAGGTTGTCTGAGAAAATGCAGGATACAAGACCATTGCAAGTGTTTGATTTAGATACATGGGTTTTCTAAGAAATGTATGCTGTTAGCATCATGATTGCCTGTAAGGAAGAGCCAGAAGTGTTGATACTCAAGCTTTCTTAACTTCTCTTCGGAATCTGTCCATTTTCCCTCATGGTCAGGTTTCAACATTACTTCCCGGAAAGACCATGGTGCCTCAAGGGAGACACAGCAAAGGGACCCCAAAGCAATGACACATGTGTCTGGTTGTGTTGTGGGCCAATGATCTGATGGCACATTGCCCTCTCCTCTTCAAATAAATCTGCAAAGAGCTGTTCTCCATTGTTGTGTATGTATGACCTTTTCAAAGTCACTGGAGAGGGTTAGGTCAGAAGATCCTAAACATTAAAAAAAAATTAAGAAAAGCCAACACATGGTTACAAAAATTAAAATATATAGTAAATATTCACATTTAATAATGCTTTTAATCATCCAAATTCAAGACAACATAATCAGGCAACTCAACAAGCAACAAATTAAATAAGATATATTAATTTATAATGTGTTGGGTTGTATGTTTTAATAATGGCATGCACATTTAAAGTGTTATGAAGAATATCAACTTTTTTCAATCTTAACAACTTGTCTATCATAATCTCATGTGAAAATAACATCACAAATCTCAATCTGGGGCCTTTTATGACACCTTGAATAGGCGCTGTATACAAGATATTCTCCAGTCCACTTTGGGGCATTAGGCTCATTATTTCACAGATTTATAGCATCCTATAAAATGCTTTACATCAAGCTTGTCCAACCTGTGGCCAGTGGACCACATGCACCCCAGGACAGCTTTGGATGGCATTCAATACAAACTCATAAACTTTCTTAAAACATTATTATTTTTTTTTTTTGCTAATCAGCTGTCATTACTGTTAGTGTATTTTATAAGTGGCCCAAGACAATTCTTCTTCCAATGTGGCCCAAGGAAGCCAAAATATTGGATATTCCTGCTTGACATGGAAGTAACCAACCACGGAAAAAAATCTAGACTTCACTTTTTATCTAGTAACTAAACTAAATTTATGCTTTAAGCAATACGTATATATATTTGAGCAATATGTAAATATATTGCTCAAAGCATAAATTTAGTTAATAAACTATATATACTATATACATATATATGTATATATGTATGTATGTGTATCTATACATACATACGTATATATGTATATATGTGTATATATACATATATACATATATGTGTATAAATGTATATATATGTGTGTGTGTATATATTGCTCAAAGCATAAATTTAGTTTAGTTACTAAACTCTATATATACTATAAACTTATATATATGTAGTACAACATATGTATATATATAAACACACACACACACACACCCGCACATACTACTGGTTAACATAAGAGAAAATTGTACTACTGGTTAACATAAGAGAAAATTCTGGTGCTCAGGCCCTAGTACCTATTTATCAATGTAGTTAAATACCAGTAAATTTTATGTCCAAGTCTCTGATCAAATGTTAATTGCATCCAACCAGAATATTTTATTGGAGAAACTTTAGTGGTTCAACCCATTAAACTCTACATAGAGGCATTTCGTCTTTCAGCATAATTATCATGATCAAATGAGCTTTCTTGATTTTTTTTAAATAAAAGGAATCCTTACTACTTTTTCTTTCTATTTTAATACTTCATTTCTAAAGAATGTTCGGAATGGTCACACAACTGAAAATCAAATAAATGACCCCTTTTCCGTTTTTAGCTAAAGAAAGATATTGTTGACAATAACTTTAAAAGAATTTCTTTTTGTTACAAACCAAGCCAAAAGAGGAACCATCCATCAATTTTCTTAAGTGTGGCCCACACCATTGAATGTACCTCATAAAACATTTGGAGAGTGGACCCCAGTATATTCTCACTGAAATGCAGCTCCCTATAGATAATGTTCCCTGCTCCAAGTCAAGAAGTTATACAAACATGTGTACTTCTATGACTTTGCCTTTTCAGGATTTTGGAAATGATTGTTTTGAATAAGGTGTTATGCTTTGTTTCCAGATTGTATATGTTCTTGAAAGAGCTAAGACAATAGCACAACAGCATGACTATAGTCAACGATAATTTCGTTGTACATTTAGAAATAACTAAAGGGGTGTGATTGTATTTTTTGTAACACAATGGATAAATACTTGAGGGAATGGATACCCTATCTGCCATAATGTGATTATTTCACATTGCATGTCCGTATCAAAACATCTCATAAACTCTATGAGTATATGAGATAAATATATACACCTACTATGTACCTACAAAAATTAAAACTTAAAAAAGAAAAAGAAAAAAGAGCTAAGAAGATCGTAGAGATTTTGTTACCAAGTCATTTCAGGTGAATAAGTTAGATTTTTCTGATCAAGCCATGCTTCACATTGTAGTTAAGATTTTATTAACATAGCAGGGTTTTTATGCTCCTTTTCAGTTTCGACATCTGAATTATTCCTAATTTCTCTGTCTTGAAGCTTTCTAGTTGCCTCTATGAACAAGGTAAGTATACAGTTATTTTTATGTGGAGCACAATTCTAGCAATTCCAGCCTACTTTTGATAGCTTTTTCATATTCATCCTCCCAAATTTTTCTTAACTAGATGCTCCTTTCACTAACTTAAGGAGTATACCTAAGAAATGTTTCTCTACTCACACTGTTCACCAAATATTTATGGTTTCAAACCGAAGTTCTCTACAACTTCCTCATTTTCTTTTGCTTCCTACTGACTGTCTTTTGAAATGCCAACTTCATCTGCTTCCAATTTCACCTTTCCTAAGGGAACACTAGAGGTCTAATCTGGAGACATGGATATCAGTTATTTTTCCCTTCCCAATGACTCTTCTCCCATCACTCTTGGTAACAGTCAATCAGTTTCCCTTTAAGCAATCACCGTTCTTCACATCAATCATCTGGGTGGGGTTATCTTTACTCCTTGCTCCAGTAATGGACACGTGCCCAACCTTGGCCAACGAGATTGTGACCTGGAATTCAGCTGCAACAATTGGGAAAGAAATGCTCTCTTCCTTTTTCTCTTCTTTTTTTAAAACTTCAATCATGACATGGCATTTGTCAGACAAAATTTGGATTGTCAAGTAAATAAAACCATGTTATAGAAGTTTAGAGTCCACAAAAATACCAGTCTACTTCACAAAAACTCCCACAACATTGCAAAAGAGACAATCCACGAAAGAGCAACTAACCATTGTGCCTTACTCTACTTAACGTGCATTGTATAATGCAAAATTCTGCTCCCAGATACTCTGATCTTCACACTCCATAAGGTATAAAATCCTCTACTTAAAGGCTGTTCACAGTCTAGTTTCACATGGCCTGACCAACCTTCTCACACAGCACTTTCAATACAACCTCTTTGTAGGCAGGTGGGTACAGGTACATACACAGTATTTCATTGAGGAAGGGTTCTTGAATTATTAAGACTCTTTAAGGTGGTCAGAACAGCTGAAAGGGATTAGAAACCAAAAATGCCAGTGCAATGAGTAAGTAAAGCGAGAAAGTCAGATGCACATTCAGAAGGGGGAAATGGACAACAAAGTTATTTGCCTGTTTCTCTGGGAGCAAAATTGAGGCTAAAAATAGACAGCCCAAGAGGGTGATGAATACTTCTTTGGAATTGTTTTTTGGTTTTCATCCATTTTCAGAAGTGACTATTATCCAATATTATCCCAGCTCCACGGGGATTCTAAAATTGTGAACATTTGTGGATTTGCTCCTGAGGGAAAGAAAAGCTATTTCTTTCTACTAGGGTGACTTAGCTGGGAAGAAGTATGCCTGAAGATGCAAAGGGCCACAACCTGGAAGAGTGTGCCCAAGAGTGAAGCTAATACCAAGGGAAGCAGAGTTAATGTGCCTGACTTTTTAGTTATCTTAGCCAAAACATACATCCCTTTCCTCATCTCTCTCCCTATATTAACTTATGAGTACCCACTATGGACCCACAAGTGTAGTAGGAAGTGGGGTGCAATACAAAGAAGTACATTACAAGTTACTTTCATAGATGAGACCAATGTCCATGATACAGAAAGCAGCAAACAGGATATTTAAATCTTAAGTGCAAAGACCCAGATGATAAATGTATTAAGACTGAAGATGGCAGAGACCACCAAGGTGATGTTAGCTAAAAGTACCTTTGGACAAGAGGTGTTAATTAAACTGAAAATTTAAGGATACACAGAATTTTGATAGTTGTAGAAGAGGGTAAAGTTCCCTAGCTGAATACAGAAGAGATCTCCTCCCAACAAAGAGGCTGTGTTGGAAGTGCTGTGTGATAAAGTTGGATAGGTCATGTGAAACTAGACTATAAAAAGTCTTTAAGATAAGTAGAGGGTTTTATACCTTATGGAGTTTGAAGATGAGAGCAATTCTAATTTGGTAAGAAAGGAATGATATGGTGAAAGCAGTAATTTAAGGTTGCCGAATCCTCAAAGCTGGTCTGCATTAAACTGCCTTAAGTGTTTGATAAAAATACAGATTTCTGCTACTGCTTCAGATCCACTGAATCAGAATCACTGGTAGGGAGACCAAGAATCTTTATTTTCAACAAGCACCTGTGGAGATTTAAATATGAAGCCAGATTTAGTGGTTTGCAAATTGAGCATGGATTAACTTCACAATCATAATGACTTCTAGGCTTTCCCCAGGGTTTTTCATACTGTAATTTCATTTACTCTCTCTATCAAGAGATCCCTCGTCTCCCTCTTCTTCATCTTAACATACACTTCCAGATGCACTATTAAAAACAACGAAGGCTCCCTACCCTCTATATGACTCAGTTTCCTCATCTGCAAAATGGGCTTAATTATGCTAATTGAAATTTCCTGGTACTTCATGGGGCTGATAATTATTGTCTTTCTCCATTTTCTCATTCTTATTTTCAATGACATTGGAAACCATTTATTTTCTCCTGCTTATTTCCACTATGCTGTGCCATCAATCTCTGTTTCTCACCTCTACTTTCAAAACCTTGTCCATTCAGTGACAAAGTCTTTTATTTTATCTCTCTAACAGGCCACTGCACTGTAAGGGCCCTACTGTGGTTTTAAAAGAACGGCCTACACTGGCTTCTTAGGTGTTCTTTTCTTCTTACAGCCAAAATATCTCGAAAATTTATTCATTCTCATGTTCATCATTTCTTGATAGTCTATTCACTTCTTAGTTTCTTCTGTTGGTGTTTTGTAGAGCTAACCAGTAGTTCCTTTCTCTCCCCTTCCTTAAATTTGGTGCAAATTAAGGGAGAGAAATAGGTATCAGTGTGAAGGAGATCAAACTATCAGTCTTATCAATAAAAAAATAGATTGGAGTATATGCTTACCTAGGAACTTTACTGAGCTTGATAGTAATATTGAAATACACTTGCTCCCCCAGAATGCAGACTTTAGGAATGCGTGTGTCATGGGAAGGTGACAGTACCTATCCTACATCCTACATTGCTTGCAGCCTAGCTGTGCAGACCAGATGGGCACTGTCTGTAGACAAATGAATGACAAGAAATAATCTACAAGTAACTAAGCTGAACATACTCATTTTTGGGGGAACATGTCAATCAACTAAATCACTCCCACCCTTACCCTGGAGGTGCAAGTGAGGGGCCAGAAGGAGACCTAAAGTGATTTGCAAATGGAAGCAATTCTACAGGAGAATGGGTGCAAAGAAGTATCACCCTAACACCCAATGAAATGAAACTGTGTAACTGAGCAACACAAATGCCAGACCTCTGTTGGTTGCCTTCCTCTACTCTCTTTTTCGTGCACTCCTCTGAGGTGTTGACTACACATTGTGAGCACTTTGCTCTTTTGCCAAGGGCACCTGGCTGAGGGAAGGGTGGGAGGCTGAATTCTGGCTCCTGTGGAGCTTGCCCTTAGGATTGTAGCCACTCAGAGGAAGGGGCATCATTTTCTACTTGCAAGGCAGGTGCACCTCGGGTAGAGTCTATTTGTAAAGGCCACCTGCTTATAATTTGTCTGGCCAGAGGCAGCTTTTTAAAAATTGGTATAAAAGAGCTCACACTGCACACGCCTAAAAACTCTTCTACCTTTTCCTCCCAAAGGGCATAAAGCTCTCCATTTCCCTTCCTCCCTGACAGTCCCCTGCATTCTTTTAGATTATTTTACTCCATACAACCCCTTTGGTCATCATTGTTTAGTTTTTGGCCTCAGCTAAGTTTTCTTTTGCTTTGTCTAAACAGTATTTAAGGTAGGGAGGGCATGCTTGCAATACTCTGGAAGGATGGTCTGCACAAATCACAGTGGACTGAGACCATCAGTTCTGTTAGGATATTGTAGGTTTTTCTTGACTTTAGCATCAACCATGCCACATCATTGGCTCAAAATAGCACACAGTGAACAAACAATTGCCCTGCAGTCTTGTGCATATATGCTCCTATTACTAGCATCTCTTCTGCTATTCCTGAATTTGAACTTATCAGGTGATATATACCATTCACTTCCACAAACTCGACCCTGCAATGTGCTAAGTTAGGAAGAGTATAAGAAAAGGATAGATGCACTACTTTGGATGAAAGAAAAAGCAGAAATTTCTATTTCATGTCCACTTTCTCATTCACTTACTGATTCTCCACACAAACATTAAGCTAGGCCTTATGGATACAGAAGAATGGCACTCTGTCCACACATTCTCTACCCAAGATAAAATCTTCATATTAGAAAGCCAAGGGAAAATGCTGGCAAGAGGCACCAAACAGCAAAGCAGAGGAGATAAAAAGAGAATCCTGGCTGGGTTAATTGTGCTTAAGTCTATTTATGTGGATGAAACACATTCCCTTTTCCATATCTCAATTTTCTTCTTTGTGATCACTTCCCTATGCATTCCTGCCCTCTTACAGTCTCATCTGTGGTTAGATACTTGTTATTCTGTCTTTATATAGGCCCTTTTCTGCTGCATCTGATGAAGAGCTCCTTGTCCTGCTACACTGGCTTCTTTTTTGTTTGTTTGTTTTGTTTTGGTTTGTTTTGTTTTGTTTTGAGACAGAGTCTCGCTCTGTCTCCCAGGCTGGAGTGCAGTGGTGCAATCTCGGCTCACTGCAACCTCTGCCTCCTGGGTTCACTCCCGCCTCAGCCTCCCGAGTAGCTGGGACAACAGGCGCGTGCCACCACGCCCGGCTAATTTTTTATATTTTTTTAGTAGAGACGGAGTTTCACCATGTTAACCAGGATGGTCTCGATCTCCTGACCTCATGATCCACCTGCCTCGAACTCCCAAAGTGTTGGGATTACAGGCGTGAGCCACCACGCCCGGCCTACACTGGCTTCTTAGGTGTTTGTTCACCATCTTCTTTTAGGTAAGTCAGAATTATCATTGTTGCTGTTTAAAAGATTCACATAAGCAATTCTTCTCAGGATCAGATATTATTTTTACCATTGCAGCTTTCGAAATCTGATTTCCCAGAGTCTACAATGCATGTCTGACTTCTCGTCTATCACAAGTTCTGAAGTTATACCGCTATTAATGGTAATAAACATGGACATTTCATTGTTATGAGCTTTTAATTTATCCAGTTTGACTATTATCTTTTTTAAAAAATTTGAGAGTAAGACTCCTTTCAGCAAAGATTACTGTCCCTTTTGCTTCACTACTACAGTCCTTCTAGTAAGTCAAAGTGGTGGCTGTATCTCCTGCCACTTCTACATCTTAGAATATTAAATTGTCACCAAGACACACTGAGAAACAGCTAGATATCCTTCTTTTAGTTGAAGGAGGTGTCTAGCAAGTGTCTGAACTACACAAACCCCTTTTGCCTTGTTTCTTGCATTTGATTTTTTTTACCAAGTCTTATATTTTCTACCCTTACATATCTTTGGAGTATTTCTCCTCTTCGTTAGAAGTTAAGGGCACTTCAAACTGGATCAATGAGAAAAGCTTCTAATTGGAATCTCTGTCCTCAGGTATTTTTCCTTTCAATTTATTCTGAAATCAACTATCAGATTAATCTTAAAACTGTTCTTTTAATACCTAACATCCTGTTTAAAAATCTACAATAGACTTCAAGTAACAGTAGGATAAAGCCCGAACTTCTCAGGTTGACGTTCAAGGTCTCCAAGAACAACTTTACAGATTCGTTTTCTATTTCTCATACTTCTTGGTGGTATTCCACAGGCCCTGCCATATTTACGTATCCTCATCTTTTTGCCTCCATTTCAATGCCTTCTCCCTTCTGGCCTTCCTGGACATTCTAACTCTACTAATTTTGGCATACCTTCTTAAATCAACCAGCAATGTATTTTTGCTACCATTACTCACTATATTATGTTAGGGGTAAGGCAAAATTTCTGCCAGAGGGACTTGTGATATACAGTTTATTAAAGGAGACAGAGTCCTATCTAGAGCTCTATAGTGTGCAGAACATACCCTGATATAGAAAGGAGAATGTGACGTGCTAATGCAAATGTCTTTACATAAGTTTTGGTAAAACAAGATGAGAAAAAATTATTTCCATGAAATTTCTGTGAAAGTCTTTGTGAAAGACTTTATGGAAGCAGGGCCATGTGAGTTGGGCTTTGATTGATGGATAAGATTCTGATGTATCAGAGTATGGGCATTCTAGGTTAAAGGAGTAGTCAATAGTTCAGCTTGCTGGAGGGCAGCATGTATGTCTGTGGTGAGTGGAGAGAAGCTAATTTGAGATAAGGCTGGATAGTTAGAGGGAACAGTGCTAAAGGATTTGCATTTTGCTGTCTAGTCAAGGGGATACTTTGGAAGGTTCTGAGCTATGGAATAAAATGATAGAATCGGGGCTTAGTGAGGATATCTCTGGCAGCAATATACAAATCTTGGATGGCTTTGAGAGAAGGAGAAACAAAAACTGGTGGTCAGATGGGCAGTTGTTGTATGGTCTATGCCAATGGTAATGAACACCTGATCCAGAGAAAGCAGTGAGACAGGGAAGGAAGGGTTAGTAGGCAAGGCATTTCTACAATAGATTCTGTAAGCTTGGAAAGGGACAGAAGGTAAGCATTGGGAATTTGGGAGGAATATTAATTTATTCAGTAAGATTTCATAAGACACAATATTTGTCAGGAACTCTGTTATGAGCTGGAAATACAAAAATGAATAATATAGTCTGGAATTGAAAAACTTCACAATCTATTCAAATATAGGAATATAAACAAATACCACATAGTGTAATTAAGATCTATCTGTCTATCTATCTATCATCTATCTATCTGTCTGTCTGTCTATCTATCTATCTATCTATCTATCTATCTATCTATCTATCATCTATCTATCATCTATCATCTATCTGTCTATCATCTATCTATCTATCTATCTATCTATCTATCTATCTATCTATCATCTATCTACCTATCTATCTATCTTTTTTTCCTCAGGGCACAGAGATATGAAAGATATGTCTTACTAACATGCCATTTGAACGAGTTCTTTAAAGATAAATAGAAGTTTGATAAATAATATGGAGTAGATGGGATATTGAGGCAGAGAGAGCTTTTGCAAACACACTAATAAAGTACATGGTGTGTTCTTAGTGTCCCTGAACAAACAGGGAAGGTAGCGGAAGAACCTGGTAGGAAGCAAGGAAGAAAATTAAGTAGATTGAGCTCAGCATTTCAATTTATTCTAAAGGTGATCATAAAATATGAAAGGGTTTTAAAAGCTGTCTGTGTTTAGAAAGGTAACATTGAGCTGAAGTGGAACTGGGGGTAAAGATTGAAGGCAGAGAATTCAGTAGAACGTTGTTGCAATAATTCACGTTTAAGATAATGAAGCTCTGGACTTGAGCACTATCAAAGGGAAAAATAGAAGATTAAACATTTATGTTGTTGGTGGAATCTGGATTAATTTACCCAGTTTGTCTATTAACAAACTGAACTGAATGGGGAAAGAGGTTAGAAGGTGACTGAAGGTTTTAATATAGGTGATTGAGCTGACACTATTGCCATTGGTTGAGAAAGAATATTCGGCTTGAAGAACAGGATTTATGCAAGAAAGTGTCAGTGATCATCATAATGGTTAACATTTACTGAGCATTTATGTAGTGGGCTCATTCCTGTACTTTGTTTAACGTAACTGTTTAATCTACACAAAAGTGATACGAAATGAGTACTCTCATGATCACCATTTTACAGATGAAGAAATCACGTGTACAGAGTTTAACTTCTCCAAGGTTGCACGACTAGTAAGATGCAGAGCCAGAATTTGAACCTATACAATATTTTATTTATTTATTTTTAATTATTATACTTTAAGTTCTGGGATACATGTGCAGAGTGTGCAGGTTTGTTACATACGTATACAGGTGCCATGATGGTTTGTTACATACGTATACAGGTGCCATGATGGTTTGTTGTACCCATCAACCTGTCATCTACATTGGATATTTCTCCTAATGCTATCCTTCCCCTAACAGGCCCCAGTGTGTGATGTCCCCCTCCCTTCCATGCATTCTCATTGTTCAACTCCCACTTATGAGTGAGAACATGCAGTGTTTGGTTTTCTGTTCCTGTGTTAGTTTGCTGAGAATGATGGCTTCCAGCTTCATCCATGTCCCTGCAAAGGACATGAACTCATCTTTTTTACGGCTGCATAGTATTCCATGGTGTGGAAAGTATTCCATGCTGTGGAAAAAAATGTGCCACATTTTCTTTATCCAGTCTATCATTGATGGACATTTGGGCTGATTCCAAGCCTTTATGGTTTTTAAAATAACTTTTGCCTACCCTTGTATCTGACTTTAGACATATGGAGTTTTCTTTATTGGTAGAGAGTTGAAATTCTGAAGGGTGGGAGAGAGGTGAAACGTAGAGATGTGAAAATAATAGCAACATAGAGTAATAGATAAAGTGGAAATAGAAAAAGGGAAAGGACTGAGGATTGAACTTTACAAAATGTTTCTAAGCAGTGTTTGGAAGTGGTATGTGAGTCAAGGTGAGACTCAGTTGTGATCAGAGACATAGGAGGAGAGGAAGATGAGTGATGTGTTAGAACTCAAGAGACAGATACTGCCAGTAAGAAAGATGTGTTCCCCGGCACTGAGACCAAGATGGTCAAAGACTGCCATGAGATTTGGCATCTGAGGGTGTTTATATCTTTTGAGAAGGGGGAGAATCTAGAGATTAATGGGTGGGGTCATCTTTTGCAAGTGAGGAAGGAAGGTAGTAAGCACAGACGTTGCTTTTTTGTGGTAAGAAACACATGTGATCTATCCTTTAAAAATTTTAAGTGTAAAATATAATATTGTTAACTAAGCATAATGTTGTACAGAAATTTTAATAACCAAAATTTAGACCTCTAGAAATTTTCATAACCAAAACTTTATACCCATTGAACAGCTAGAAGGAAAGGTGGGTAAGTAGTTGGGGAGAACGAGGAATTAAGGGAGGTTTAAAGTTTTTTTTTTTTAGTGTTGTTGGGACAATTAACAGAGTAGGCCAACAAGGAGCTATAAATAGTGAAGAAGATGAAGACACAAAAGAAAGAGATTGCAAAAATAGAATAACTTTTTGGATGGCAGAGACTGGTTCCGGTATACAGATTAAAGATTAAAGTGTTGGTTTTTAAAAGAAAGATGAACACATCCTTCTGTGAAAGATGAGGAATGTTTTAGAAGTTATAGGACCTACTCTAATCCATTTAAATGAACTTAAATGAAGTTTTAAATAATTTCAGAATATTCATCTGAGAGTGTTTCATATCACTGTAGTGATATTAAAAAACCGTTTCAGGGCTTTGCTACATCATCTGTGGGATTCATCCAGACCACCTCCCGGGGAGAGGCTCATCTTCCTTCTCAGTATTCTCAGTCCCTCGACATCCTTGTACTGAGGGTCTGTTTGGGTTTGCCCTCCCTCCTTGAACAGACTCTTCATATTGGATCTTCGTGTCTGTGTCCCACAGCCCCATGTAAGAAGCACTGCTTCTATTCCCTGTCCCATCCCTGATAGGACACACTGGCTGGATCTTCCTCTGGTCTTATGCTCTGCATTAAGGGAGTGTAGTAAGATAGAACTAATCTATAAAGATAATTTTAAAAAGTGCGTGTTGGATGACTTCAGTCTCCTCAGGGAAGCAAAAGGTGAAGTAATTTGCAAACAGCAAGGGAAGGGAGTGTGCTCAAGGGTTTGAGGAAAATGGGGGAAATTTGGAAGAGGCACTGTGGAGAATTCGATTGAGAGTCAAATGAATAAGAGGATTTCCAAGCAGTCCTGAGAGGCTAAACGAGATAGATATCATCAATTTGCAGTGGAGCCAACTGGCAGCTTCTTGACTTTCTCCAGTAATTCTTGGCAGTGGGATAACAAGAGCAAAGGAAACATGTGTTTGGATTTGCCCAACATTGGGATTGGCAGGACAGCTGCAGAGGAAGCTTGAGATGGGCTAAAGGATCTTGATTACCAGTGAGAGAGTGCCCAGGGTGTTCAGGCAAGGCAGAGAAACAAATGATCCAACTGACGCCAGAAGCTGACCAGGGTAAACAGGAGAGGAGTGAGGAGGGAAGGGTCTAGAGACAAACTTGAGTCTAGAGGACAATGAACGAATGTGAGGAGGTGTGAGAAAGAGCTGAAATGGTGGAGGGACTGGACATTACTTTTAGAGGGGCCTTCAGCATCTGTGAACCTGGTGACAAAAAAGAAAATGTTCAGGTGATGATAGGATGTCATATATGCTTCCTACATGTGGCTTACAGAGTAGAATAAAGAAAAAGGTCATCCTAGTGGGAAAAGAGAAGTAATTGAAGGCCTAGGATGTTGAAAAAGCTCTCATCTGTAATGTTGAAACCAGCTGGGGGGGATTGGACAATCTGTGAGGCAAGTGTGAAATTCCTCAAGGAAGGTGAAAAATGAACATAGTGGAGGTTAGAAAGGCCTAGCATGAAAGTCTTAACAACCTAGGTTTTCATCCTCAAATCCCATTCAGCCATGCACTAGCTGTGTGGAAAGATGGAAGATGAGAGAATAAAAAGAAACAAATAGTTCCTTTAAATTTTATTGCACTGGAACAAAAACATTTAAAGGAAAACAAACAAAAATATCCTCTCAAGTGGAGATTTTTCTTAAGTGAGATATATGTATATATTTAAGATACTTTTATTATATTTAATGCCATCAAAAAGCAGTCGTTAGTTCTCTTTTTATGAATAATAAAATGTCAAAGAAAATATAAAGAAAGTTCTTTTTTGGAAGTCTGTAGAAAAATTCTTGATCAGATTTACATGTCAGGCCTCCAACTCTGTTACCGACTTATTATTTGTTTAGTTTTATTTCTGGACCATGGGCATTATTTTGTAAATTCTGAAAATTTAAAATTCCCTGTTTAATACAGGGCTTTTTAGCCACATGACCAACACATTTCATGAGTAATACTGTCTTCTCTCTCAGTTCTCTTCCCGAGATTACTTCACCCCATGGGAATAATTATCAGGCAGAAATTTGGCAACACTTAGAATAACGGAGAAAGATCACCTTGTTGTCATGGTGTTGGATGATGTTATCCATTTTCCCATCCAGTCAACAATCACCTCACCATGGCCACAGTGGGAGTAGGAGCTTTGCTGACTGCCAAATGTTAGGTTATCAAATCCATTCCCAATCAATAAAATATTATCTTCATTTACATATTCCTGAGTGTTTTATCCACCATGATTTTAAATAACTTAAGCAACGTGACTTTAGCTACTTAGAATAGTCTAAGAATTCTGACAGTCTCCAAGAAAAACCTTAATATTTGGTTTAATTGTCTTTTGTTTCACTCAAGTCAGTAAAACCTTGATTTAAATGATTATATTTTACTAAAGACATGTAAGGATGAATTCTCTTTTAACGTATTTTCAAGGTGGCACTCCAAATAGTGGATCATTTTTGGTTAATGTGAATATGACATTCACTAATTTGCAGTGAGTAGGAATTTCTTGTCATTGAAAAAATGTTCTCCATATGTCAGATTGATCTGGTCATCTCTCTGATACAATTTTGATCAAAATTTTATGTACTAAAAAAATCTTTAAAAATCTGGTTTATAGATGGTTTTCCCTAGTTGTCTTCATGTAACTCACTTCCAGTTAAATTCTTGGAGTCACATTTTTGTCTCACTCTCATGCTTGAGAACTGGCTCTTCCTAAGCTGATCAATTGTTCAATGTCCATTTTTTAGCCTTTAAATTACTGGAAGTCCCTGATGCACTTGGTTTGCTGGTGTTCTTTTACACATCACTATTTCTTACTCATCCTATAATCTTTGGCTCAAGGGTCAACTCCTTCAATAAATCTTTATGTCACCCTCTCCCAACCTCCTGGGCTGGGCAAAGTGCCTGCCTTAGGTAATCTTATAATATTCAATATGTTACTCTATCCATGCTCAAAATTTTACCTTCAAAAATCCAGTAACAGAAATGGAGACATGAACAAGTAATTATATATATATATATAATTTCATATTATATATATATATATAATTTCATATTATATATATATATATATATAATTTCATATTATATATATATATATATCTCACTCATATCTCAATTTCTATTACTGGATTTTTGAAGGTAAAATTATATCTAATTCTTCTTTGTATTTTTAGTATTTAAGCATAGACTAGGCAATCAGAACATGCATTTGAATAAAATAATGTACAAAAATAGCAAAATATAGAATATTTTTTACTATGTGGTCAATTAATTTGGATTCTTAATAAACTCGATATACAATAGTTAGTAAAGCAATAGACTTATTTTGATTAAGAAAAAATGAAGGCATGATAAATGGGCTGTTGTATATTACTGTATATTTATGAAGATAGACTGGTTTCCTCTACTATCCCTCTAAATGCCAAAAAAAAAAAAAAAAACCGTTGGTGACAGTGTGTCTGTTGGGAGATAGAGAAATAGCTGTAGAATGCATACTTTTATTGTTGTCCACATTTTGATCTTCAAGCCCAGTTCTACTTAGGGAATTGATTGAATCACCTGTGAGCCAAAATAATTTTTGTCCATTGAGGATCAAACATTGAACTAGATAGCACATCCACATTTACTTGCAGCATTAGTCACAATAGCCAACAATTAGAAACAACTTAAATGCCTATATATGGATGAATGGATAAATAAAATGTAGTGTGTGCATATAATGTGATATTATTCAGCCTCTAAAAATGAGGAAATCCTGTCGCATGCTGCAATATGGATGAAGCTTGAGAATATTATGCTAATTGAAATAAGGCAGTCATTAAAAAAAAAACAAATACTGAATGATTCCACCTACATGAGGTATCTAAAGTAGCCAAGCTCATAGAATAGAGAGTAGAATGGTAGTTGCCAAGGGCTAGGGGAGAGGAAAAATGGAGAGTTGTTCAATGGGTATAGAGTTTCAGTTTTGTAAGATGAAAATATTCTAGAGATTTGTTACACAACAATGTGATATAGTTAATGCTACTGAAACACACACTCAAAAATAGTAGAGATAAATTTCATGTTTTATGTTCTTTACCACAAATAAAAGTAAAATTAAGAATAATAATTACTCTGAAAAAAATAGGCTCAAAGCTTGCAAGGTGATGCCTTTGATCGTCTCCCCAAACCCAAATCCTGATATTGGTTCTCTGGTACCTCAAGCTCTAATGTTGACAAGAGAAATGGAAGAGTTAATCCAAGAGGAGAGAGTTTTTCCTGCCTCCACACCAACAATAGGCAAGGTCTAATATCACAGTTTATCAGTCTTTTACCATGAGCCTCATACTGGTGCCCATGAGAAGATTCAAGAGGCCAGTACTCTCACTCTGAAGTATGAGATACAAAAGAGGTTCATCCATTGAACCAGCTGCAAGAGTAGCCAGGGATAAAGAACTCAGACAAGTGACGGGTTAAGGAATGTACACTTTATTCTGTGAATAATTTCAGCTTCTCATAGCCTTTTAGCATTATAAGTGATCAAATATGTGAGTTAATGCAATTGATCTGGCAGAAGTATAGAAGAGGGATTGGAATAGTGTCAGAGAAGCTAAGGGAAAAGCCACTGCCTAAGATGGAAAGAGAGTTTAAATGTATCATTTCATTTCAGCTTCGATGATTGGATAGCCATTGGAACAACCGATTTAAATTTAATGTCATAATGGAGGTAAAATGACAAGCTTATTGGCCTAAGAAGTAAATGAGAGTTAACAAATAAGAAAGAGCAAGTATACCTGGTCGCCTGGGAATGGAGGCAGGTAAAGGATTATTTAGGGGTGAGAAGATTGCATCGACTTTTTTTGCTTAAGGAGGAAGGGACTTAAGCAGACTAGACTTAGGGTAAAGAGTTAATAGAGAGGGAGAATTAGAAGATACAAGAAGCAGAGGAGACAACCGATATATGGAGTTACCAAAGGGACCATGAATATCTAGAGTTAGGAAGAGGAATTAACATTCGATAGGAGAGGGGCACATGTATTTTCAGAAAAAGTAAGAGAAAGAAGGAGAGATGTGAGATACTGGGCTTCTGAGGTTGAACAAGGATGCCAATTTCCATTCTTCATTTGCAAACTGATAGCTTAGAGCCAACTTTTCATAAGTATTATTTTGCTTAATCTTGACGAGATTGATTTAGATTGTTTTCTAGCCAAGAAAAGTTTGACTAAAATATTGAGTGAAATCTTCAAAGTGATTATAAGGGTGAGTTATAGATGTTTCTTATCATCACTGGAATATAGCGCAAGACAGACATAGAGGTTTTCCAAAAATGTCCTTTATCGTGTTGAGCATAATGACCATTTACCAGGCAGTCTGGTCTCTTGGGGAAGTGCAGGCAAGGGCTCAATTCAGCCCAAGGGATGCCAGTGAAGGACATGTCCAGCAAAAAGGAAAATTGCTTAAATAATGCAGACTGTGGCTTGGGCTGAAATTCAAATCATTTTCTTATTAGGTGATTTCCCAACATCTCTCTATGGGAGATACTGGAAGGTTGGAAATCTTTCAGTAATGTTTTTGAAGTTATTTCATAATGATTCAGTTTCTATTTTTGTTCTGAGTATTAAGGTTATTTATAATCTTCTAACTGCTTTTTTTCAGTTATTTTTATATCATTACAAAAGAACTCCTTCGAAATGGTAAATTGCTGACACCTCTTCATATTGGCTTGACTATTCCTCCTCATTTCATTAGTTCTGATTATGTAAAAAACTGTATCATAAAATTCCCAATACAAGCTCCTGTTGAGATGTGAAGGACAAACATTCTCAAGAAATATAATTTTATGAAAATGCGTTACTTCATAGGGAACACTAACGCCCATTGTGAGCACAACAACATGCAGTCATAAAATGATTTAAATGTCTGTGGTAATAAAATTCTGACCTTAAGTTAGTGACAGCAGATGGGTATCTTTTAAACATCAACCACTACCTGTTACTGTGGGAGGCAGGGGTAGAGAAGTAGAATGTCATGAAATTCTGATTCAGAGACTAGATAAATTCTCAAATATAGCTGAAAGATAACTAATTGATGTCATTTTCCATTACACAATCTAACATATTCTCCAAAACATCTGGTTATTCACATCTATTTTGACTATCTTCTTGCCTCATTGGAAGAATATTCAGCACGACTGTATGTGGGTTCTCAGGGCATTTGTTGTGTGTTAGAAGTTACGATGCCTTGTTAATAAATGATACTTTGACATTAATGTATTCCTCAAGACATTTTCTTTTTGATCAGGAAGACTAAAATGTCTAAGCTGAGATATATACATGCAAACATATGTGTATATATATTGCAAAATGTTGATGGATGTTTTTTCATAATCAATGTAATAGCTTGAAGGGATTCTGAGAAACATGAAAACAAAAATAATCATCTGAAATCCCCCGGTCTAGATGTTAATTATTAATAACATTTTTGACCTAACAGATATCTATGTTCGGTGGACAAAACAGAGCAAAGTTAGCATGGTTCCTGCCATCACGAGAACAGCACTACATAATATTTGGGCTCATTCCCTTCTGGATATCTCCTTGTGAGGATGGTTATATGTGACTGTGTGCTCATATTTTAAACACACAAAAATACAGGTATACTTTATAAAATTAAATAAACTACACGTCATTATCCATATCTTTCTTTTCCCAGGGAACAAGAGGTTGTAACATCTCAATTTGTCAATAATACAGAGCATCACTTTCCTTGACTGCATAGTCCTTTATTGAATTACTGTCTAAAGTTGGGTTCCTTGGTAAATAGAGTCTGATGGGTGTTACAGAAAGATTATGGGAAAGTGATTGTGAGATCACCTTTGAGAGAGCAAGGGCTGTAGCACTGGTCACACAGAAGAGATAGACTGCAGCCAAATTCTTATACAATGACAAAGGAAGCTCAGGAGCTGGCATGGCCCTTTAGGAATATCTCCAACTGAGGCTGCACCCGCCACCACTCAGAAGGAAGCGCAACACCTAGCAGGTCTCTACAGGTTCTCAAGACAGCATATTTTATTCTCAAAAATATTGCTCCAGTTGATTTCCTGGGTACAAGAAAAACTACACATTTTGAGTGGGACCCAGAAAAGAAAAGGGTTCTGCTACAGGCTCAGGCTGCATTTCAAGTGGCCCCGCCAATGGGGACCTTTAACCTGATATTAGAGATATCCTTGCCTAAGACAGAGACTATTGTAATAATGAAGGTAGTACTTGGTGGTAGTTTGGACCAAGATGGTAGAAGTAAAAGTGGTAAGAAGAAACTGAATATATTTTGAAGGTGGAGCTAACAGGATTTTCTGACTAGTTGGATGTGGCTTATAAGAGGAAGAGATGAGTCCAGAAGGACAACAAAGTTACCTATCATAGACTATTAGTTTAAATAGTTGTGTAAGTATCACATCCGGGAACAAGACAGTAAATTTCTAGAGAGCAGCAATCATGTCTTATTTATCTTAAGTTTTGTGGACCTTATTTAATGCCTGGTGCATAGCAGGGCCTCAAAGAAAGTGCTGAGGGCATTTTAATACACATATGTATCTGAAGTATTGCCACTGCAAATATTGTGATATATTTTATTCACTTAAATAAAGATTACTTAATTTAATACTTGCTAATTATTTATGGTTGCCAAACATTAATATTCTTAGCCTGATTATCATTTTTCTGGTACAGAAATATAGGAGATAAATGAACAAGACATGACCTGGAATAGTTCAATGTTATTTTTCCTGATTCCGAAAGTGCAATTATTGATTTTATTTTTATCATGGTTAGAATAATACTAACATTTGTCATCTCTGTCTTTTAGCACTCAGCTCATGTGGAACTATTAAAAATTGCCCTTATAGATTGTTCCATAAATAAAACAGGGTTGCAGTATATGGTGCAACATACCCTTTTAGAAGGTTAGACAAATGCAGTCTCTATGCTATAATGTTAGTATGACTAGGACATTTGGGTAGCAATCAGTAAAGATAATGAGGAAGATACTTTATCAATGAATTATGTATCAATTGTTTCCTTGAAAAAGAAATATAGTGGAGATGAACTTTATTTATGACTGGATTTCTTTAAAAGGGTTAGGAAGGTTGCTGCTTTATTGTATGCTGTAGGTTCTCAAATCGATATTTACTTTGTCCTATGCTAATGCAATCCTATTTGCTAAAATAAACATTAAAATGTGACCTAGTTACTGTGCTCTCAAGTCAACCTGCCTAAGGGTAGCTATTGGAGAATTAGTACCATAGGACTTCCTTTTCCAATGGTATTTTAGAATATTTGATGAATACATTACTTAAGTATTGTCACTCTTACTTCTATATTTATTCTCTGGCTACTCATACTTCCAAGTGTCTGTATCTATCATGTAATGATTCTGGAATTAGTGTCTGGAGCCCTCGTGAAAAAGTATTTCTCTGCCAAATTATAAGATTTATTAATAAACTCTGGATGTCAACTCCACTTTGATCTGTGGATGCCTGGTCCCACCCCCATCCCTTTCTTATGAATGAGGAAGGTATTTTTGTCCACTTGCACACTTGTCTTTGGTGTTCTTTTTAAAACCAGGATGACAGATTGGCATGGCCAGGGTACACTTTGGATAACATTAATTTAGCTGGCTCAGATCTAAACAAGCTACTAATCCCCCCACACCTTTTTATAACCTGAGCTCTCTGTTCAGTATGAGAAAAATGACTATTATATGCCTTTTCTGATTTGCACTCAGAGTAGCTACACGGTGTGGCAGCCTAGTGAGAAATTCATCAGTTGAATCCACCATTTATCTCACTTGATTGGGAATTATCTTAAATCATTCTTGTTTAACAATTTAATTCCAGAAAGTCCAGGTTTAATTCATGAGAACCCATTTACCAATAATGATTATAATTGCTTTTTTGTTTTACTTTTAGGTTGCTCTCTAAAAAGTATATGAATCATGTAGATTTTTGGTCAGAAGACAGGCAGTAGATTTAGATGTTTCATACGTAAACACAGCAATTTCTAAATCCCCCAGTAGGGGTTGTACAGTCAACCGTTGGCTTTGTAGGTCAATAATCACTATAAGGGACACCAAAATTCTACTTCTGGCATAATATTCCATAGACATTTAGTGTCATGGAAAATATTAATATGCTAAAATACAAGTCTAGATCAGAAATTTTCATCCTTTTGTAATTGTAACACTGTATATGTTGATTTAATTTTGAGATTCTCCCGCTTCACTACTTTAAGAACTCTATTCTTGTAGAATATGTTAATTAATAATGATTAAAAATATGCTAACAGTGGAGGAAATTGGACAATTTAATAATTTTTACAATGATGAAGGAACTGCTCATTGAAACATCAAAAATGTTACAATTAAATAAACTTTGGTATTCAAGTCATTAAAAGTGAGGCAGAAAACTTTGAGCTTATAGTTATTGTAAAAACCTATCATTTAAAATTATTTTACAGTTTCTTATAAGCCTATAATATTTATATTTGGACATTTTAAACTTTATAAAGAGTAATTCTATAAATAGCTAAATGACATAAGCATATTAATGATAAGATACAATGAATCTACCCTTTATGACATACTTCTTTTGCAAAAAAGGAAACTGTAGGGAAGAGATTAGATGATTTATCCACCCAGTAATCAGATGTAGTTTATTAAAAAACAAAAGTTGAAGGGCTGTTACACTGCAGCAAAAATAAATACAGGAGAGTAAACTATGCTTAAACTATATTTATTTCACAGTGTCTCCTTCTGATGTGAAGCTGAGTACAATCAGAGACTTCAAGATGTTTCCTATATCCTATTAGAAAAACATGGAAGAATATAAGAGAAAGAACATTTTATTCAACTTTAAAATTGGTCACTTACATTTTTAAACATTTTGGACAAAACATTGTAATTATGAAAGTAACTTTTCCTTAGATTTTTTTTCTTGTTACCTTTGATTTACATTACGTTTTCACTGAGTTATCTAACAAGGGGAACACCAATTTTAAAAAATCATTTTTGCTGACAGCGTTTTAAAAATTTTCTATAGGGCCAGGCATGGTGGCTCATGCCCAGCACTTTGAGAGGCCAAGGCATGAGGATCACTTGAGCCCAAGAGTTCAAGGTCACAGTGAGCTATGATTGGATCACTGCACTCTAGCCTGAGCAACAGAGAGATTCTGTGTCTTAAAAAATTTATTAAAGTTTTCTATCATAATGGGAAGTAGTAAGAAATCTTCAAGCAAATCCTCTCCAAATCCCCCGAAGTTTACCCTTTTTATTAATGAACTTTGACAAAGTTCAATGTTGGTTATGAAATAGAAAACTAGACAAGTTTTGATATGATTTTCCACCAGGGTAAAATATAGTGTTTTGGGAAAAGAAACCAAGTAAATCAACATGATCACTACAGAAATAATAACAGCCAGAATTACAAAATACAGATTTCTTTTTTTTCTGTATTATCTCAGTTGATTCATGCAATAACCTATTGAGGTCCCTATTACTATATCTTAATATGAAAAATATTTTAAAAGGCTTTTTCATTATTCATTTTCAATCAGTTAATTCAATTTGGCATACCAACTGTGATAATATGAATGATGGAAATTACAGGTTTATTGCCTATAGAAGTAAGACTTTTTTTGTGTTGGACAATATCACATATATTACACAACTTTCATTTGGAGGATGTTTTACTTCACCACTTACTTTACCAGTTGGTAGGAATTCAAAACAGGATATTTTGTATTCCCTATTTTTTATGAGGAAACTAAGGCTAAGGAAGTTTCAATGATTTTAGTAAGGTAAAAACTGAGATGAGGGGTAGCAGGTACTCACTGTTGAGTGGTCTGGCCTTAATGTAAAGTGCTGGGTAGGGAAAGAGCAGGCATTCAAGGAAGCTGACTAATTCAGGCAAAGGGGTCGTTAAGCAAATAATTGCTGTGAGTAGTGGAAATATTAAGGAAATACTCATAAAGATATTTATAAATATTATCAAAACAAATCCAGCTAAATGCTGATTTTGTCAGTTCTGTAAGCTCAATGTACCTTGTAACTTCCTACCATTTTCATGAAGGAACATATATCAAGAAAATCACATCCATGTTAGGTCAATAATGCTTGCTCTTAATCTACATCATTTTGGTTTTGTATGGAATAAAGCAATATATATAACATAAATCCTCTGAAAGTCACAGAAAAAAAGGCACTATATAATTGTTGGTATTAGTATTACCATTAACATTTATAAAGCTTGTCACCTCTCTACTTCAGAGATGCATTGTGGACATTTGAATGAGGTAATGTCTGTGAATTCTTATGAGTTTTCTAAATGAGAATTAAGATGTAAATACAAAATGTTTTTATCAATAAAGTATTAGGTGAATCTAGTCTAGACAGAAAGTAATAAAATTTGGGTAGTTAAATAGATGCTGACAGCTTTTTGCAAATAATGCTGGTGATTTGGTACTACTAGTTTGGATTTCAAAGTATAAATTTTTGTTTTCCTAAGATCGTATTAGCATGAATTAAAATTTTAAATATGAATCTTTTAAACACTCTATCCAGAGCAAGTTTATGTTTAACAATCCCATCTTAAAAACACGATTTTCATTATTATATTATATATGTATGTTATAAAAGAAAGTTTCTGTATAAAGAAAGGGCTATTGCCGTTTAATGCATTGCATCTCTTAATTAATTTTTTTGTATGTTTCCTTGATGGGACTTGGATATATCCCATAAAAAGACTCAGCTGGGTTAAGCTTGCAGATAGAACAGATAGGTTGTGGTCACTTAATGATATTATTTACTTCTCCTTTCATCATTCTTGTGATCTTGCATCAATTTACAAGTAAGTTAAAATACATTTTCAGAATACATATACAGTGGTCATAATCTCCCTACTCAAGGAAGTTTGCAATACTCCTTTGAAAACAGCATTTAAAGTACCTCTAATAAAATCACACAGATTATTTTAAGAAATCTTGCTTGAAAAGTAATTTGCTGTTGCTTTCACTAGTTCCTCTGCTGTTGATAGTTATCATTAGCAAAATGATCATCTCCTCACAGGGAATCCTGGAGTGACATTTAAGGAGTTTAACATTTATTCCTGTGATGTTATATTTGCTTTATTCAAACTGACAATGGATTTCTATCCTAAATTAATTAATTAAATGATTGCTCCTCTGCCAGAAAGAAAAAAAAAATCAAGACTTTGATTGTAAGTTGGAGTCTTCATTACCATTTTAAAGATTTCTTCTTTTGGTTCTAGTCTTTACACATCAACTCATGTCTTCATACACAGAAGTTTTAAAATTAAACTCCGTGATCACACAATGACAAACGCACCATGGATGCTTCTGTTCTAGCCTGTCATTACAACATTACAAAGCCTAGCGAAACAGTGTGATAGAACTGAGGTGTCTTTATGCTGAAGCGGTAACTTCAGAGTCAGACTGAAGGAGGAAATCGGGATGTATTCATGGACAGCCTTTACCAACACACAAACAAAGGCATCATATTTGCTTGAACCATTTAGATGACTTAAAAAATTATTTAAGGAGTGACTGAACTACAGAGAGACTACAGCCCCAATCTGTTTCACTGCAGTAGAGAAAAGGTAACTCTGATAGCAAGTCAAATTTTAAGGCCTTGATATCTAATGATCATTGGGAATAATAACGCAGGAAAGCCTGGGCTTGAGTCACTTTTTCTACTTCAGATATGCTTAGTCATCTCCTGATTTCTTAAAATCTGAAAAGCCAGATGCTACATCAAGTCACCTGTTATTTAAAAGGACACTTTAAAAGTATATGGAGGTAACTTTTTAAATTAATAGTCCCAAAAAGTTCCCTGAATAGTTTCTTTGGCATCCATTTGATTAAGTATTTTTCTGTGACTATTATCCAACTCATGCATTGAATGTGGGCTTCTTTCCACCCCCTCCCCACTTTCCCCATTGGAGAAATAATTGCTGTTCTTTTCAAATCTCCTAGGATAGTCTTCGCTCTGCAAAGTTGAAACAAGATGTGACATCCAGTCCTCCTTAATCAGTGTTCAGCCCAAACCCACAGTGGCAGTGAAGGGGGTGGTACTTACAATTTGTCCGTGACACTGACCAGGTTTTTAAGGAATGAGAGTGAGGGAAAATAACATAAAATACTTAAATTTTTATGGAAAAGGTATAACTTGGTGAAAAAGCACCATCATAAATTCCCAAAAAGTGTATCTTAATGATACACTTAGAGTAAATCATTTGCCTTGAGAGACAGGAGGTCTCTGGTGACCCGCATTGCAGCCACAAGAGACTCCTAGACTAGCTACTTTCAGCTAAATGTACTCTCATATTAATATTTTAAAATGCCATAATGCCTCTCTGAAAACCTCAGAGGACAGATACATCAATTTGCGAGGTCTTCACTCCAGGAAATAGAAACAGGGATAATCTGCCATTAAAAGAAATAGTTCATTATGTCTGCTTCTTGGGAGCACATAAACTATGTCCCTCACATACTTAAGTTGCAAATCCTCACTTTAATGTGAAGGGAAACACCATGCCCCAGAGCTTTATTGTCCCACTGTTTATTAGTACAAAAAGGTTTGTTGTGGTATGAAATCTTAAGCTTGTTGCAGTAATCAATCAGCTTCAAAGACTCTTTACCCTGAGCCAGATTCATTACAAATAAATCAATTAAACATAAAGTTTCTATTTTCGGGAGGTTCACAATGCAGAATAGAAGCAAATGCATCACAGTTAGAGAAAGGAATTTTCCTGGAGCGATGTCTCTTCACAAAGAGCCCTTTTGCCTTTATTATACCATGGAGCACATGCTCTTTTATTTTAGTTAACTGCAGACATTCTTCTTCTTAGCATATAGTTTTCATTGGGGAAAAATCACATCCATATGAAAAAGATATGTGGTAAGCTAAAAATATTGCTGGAGGCAGGAAAAAATAAACAATTGGTTGGTGTCTTCTTGTCATTACCAGCCTGAACCTCTAGTGAAGCATTGGGCAATTTTCACTCTCTAAGGTTTATTGTGTGTGTGTGTTTTTTTTCCACCTTCTGTGCTACAGCTGTTTATAGTACAGGCAGCTGGGTGGCAGAAACAAAAACAAAAACAAAAACAACAATAAAAAAACAAATCAAATCCAAAAACAAACGACAATAAGAAAAACCAAAACCAAAAATAAAAACAACAGAAAAAAACTAATAAATATCTCAAATCTCAACATCTCAATATGTCTTCTTCATTAGTGAAACAAATAAAGGACTAAACATTCTAAACCAGAAAGCCTCTTTGATTCATTCTGGGGGTTTAGTAATTGGGAAAAATAGGATTGCAGACACATTTTTCATCTAAGTCAAACTTACTAAGTGAACACTATAAAAACACTCATGAGTGACGTCCTTATTTTTCAGATAGCTTGTCTAATGTGTTTTTAATAAAACTAGCTGTTTGCAGAGACATTTAAGAAGTGAAAGCCTTTGGCTGTGAGAGGGGCCAAAATCAAATGATTCCTTACAGAAAAATAGTCAAAGTCATTCATGTCACTGGCAGAAGGGGTGGGGTTGGGTAGGGAGATAGAGTTGGGGTGTGGGTTGTAGGAGGGTGGGGAGGGTGGAGGAGCAGATCTTTCTTATTTATTACTCTGCTCATATAATAAAATGCTGGCCAGTCCAAACCCCAAAACAAAAAGATGAAAAAGCTTCAGCAATCTAAATAAGTCTCTTTCTCTGGCCAACCATTACTAATAGTTGTTTTGATGACATATGATATGCACTACATATGGTGACATGTGCAGTGCCCTTCTGGAGCCATCCCAGAGGCAGAGATGGAGACACAACCAAATATAACAGCAGGACCCTGTGAGCTCACACTCTTTGCTAGCCTCCATGAAAGGTACGGACTTAGTAGGAAGTATAAAGCCTTTGGTAAAGCATTTTGTCTTTGAGTACTAGATAGTCTTTTTGAGAAAGCCCGGGAAAAATCACCTTTTTCTAGGAATTTACAGTGTGACAGTGCTTATTTGTTTGTCCGTGATGAGATGCATCAAGACCCTGAGTGGTAATAAAACACATGTTCTAACAATAAACAAAATATGCTGGAAAGATAAAGGAAAATCCCCATTGGCACTCTCACCCAATGTGCATCACAGACTTCTATGAAGCACCATTTTTGGAGTGAGCATTCCTTCAATTTATCATCCTCAACAAGAAAAAAAACTTCTGAAAGTATGTGGCACTGCTAAAATACACTAATGACAGCATCAACTACTTCATATCAATGTTATTAGACTATGAATGCTCAAGGGAATAAAGAATTGTGTTTTAATCAAACAAATCAGAGCTTACCATTGAAATTTTTAGTATTTACTAATGAGCAGCACATATGTATTCTACAGATAAGTGCTTCAGCTATAAAAGCAATTGTTTTATTCACATTTATTATATAAATGTCTAATACCAAATCAGATATTTATTTATTTTCAAGAAACTCTAAACTTTCTAGAACTGGTTTGGAACATATTTCATATACTACAGAGATCATTTATATGTTGATTTACTTATATATCTTGATCTAAAAGGTATTTGAGGTGAAATACAGAAAATACTTCTTGAAAATTCAAGGTATTTAAATTAGAATCCATATCAGGAAACACTGGCTAAAATATAGAGTATAATAAAATAAGTAGGTTATTTTTATAAAGAAGGTTAATTCAGATTACCGTCATTAAAGAAGCTCTTGCTACTTCCTCCTACATCCTTACTAGAATTATCTCATATGACAATTGAAGATTACTGTGTACTCTCCTATAAAAAATGAGAGCCACTTGAGGAGTATGGAACTGATTTTTATAAATATTTTTCCATTTTTATGGAATACTCTATTGACTTTCATCTTTTATCATTAAGATAATTAAGAAATATGATTAAAATATCACAACAAATTTTTAAGATTACATTATCTAAAATATGGTATGTGCTTTTACAGTTCTGAAAACACTCTGCTTTGGTCATTTTAACTAAATTAGTAATAGACAAGTTTGGTAAATGGGTCAAACTGAAAGTGTAAACAAAACCAAAATAGCATCATGTTCTTAACAAATGTGCTGTCACAGAAAAAAAAAAAAGAAAAGATGATGACAATGACGATAGTGATTATGAAAGAGGTAGAGATTATAAAGGTAAAGTTAGTGTAACTTTGGCACCTTTAATATTGAAAATTTCTTCCCCACTATAAATAACCCACAAGTGAACTGACTTTAAAAGGAGATTCTGAATTGTGAGAGACAGATCATAAGATATATCCCATCCCTCTATGCTATTATCAATGCAGAAGAGAATATTGATCTTCATATTTGTTATGATAGGGAAGCTTGTGCCTAATTGTTCAAAAACATGTTACTACGCTATTTACAGAAAAGTTCAACAATTCTGATTAGATAATTCAAGAGAATAATTTAACCTAATTTTGATAACCAATTTCTAGCTATTTTAATTACAATGTTGATATTATGATGAAAACATTAGGAAAAACAATTCAACGGGAATGTTATCACTTATTTGGCTAACACATAGATTTAAAAAGACAAACAAAGAATGATGATGGAGAAATAAATATCCTTATTGCTATTACACATTTTCTGAGTAAGGAGTTGGAACGGTCAGTAGGTTATCTTTGCCTGAAGCCAGCCTGCTGCTCATGCAGGTGGTCAGTCTGAGAGCCCAGACCTGTAGGTTGGTGGAAGAAAGTGGGTAAAGTGCTTTGATGCTGAATCCAGGGAGCCCTCATGTATGTATATATGTATGTATATAGTATGGTATATGAAATATTCCCTTTTTATTAATTGATCAGTTTATGTATAATTCCTATTGTCACAAATTATTCCTAGGGAGGCAATGCAAATATGATTGCTGGAATAGGTGTCTATCAATCAGTAGAGAATTTAAATAGTTCAGGAGCCAAAGGATTTTCTCTTGGCTGTCTTTTTTAATTCTTCTTTTTTAAACAGCACATGCCTCCCTGATTCCAATCAGGGATAATTTTTTATCTGTAAAATAATACAGAGGTTGTCATATGGCTGTGGATTCAGGACAAGTCAGTTACTAAGTCATCCAGGAACATTTGTGACTCTCTACATCCTCCATACTTTGTATTTGAAATTATTCCTTAGGAAACTGTGGCCCCACATCTCAATTACTGTGGTGAATAATTTTGAATCCCAGGACTTTCCACTGAAGTTTGCTACAATCTACATAATAAAATACATTATTATATAAACATGCAATGCCTTTTCTGCCTACTCTGACTCTGCTTACTTTACTATGGTATTTCGGCTTCTTGGCAGCTAATATCAAGAGAAGGGATGACCAGTCTGCTATCTCAACCCTACAAAAAGAGCATTCAGGGCATGTGTGGGCCTGCCTAGATCTGTTGAAGTGTCATTAGGGGGAAAGCTTAATTGAAGCAGAGTGCTTTGAATTCTTTGCACTATAATAGAAGATTACTTATAGTATTAGAGAAAAAACTCATTCCATCTCAGCGTAAGTGAACCTCCGAGTTCACCATTCCAATTAAATGTTTAGAATTCCAAGTACCATTGTTAAGCTATAGAATAAATTTAATGAGAAAATTCTAGCATATTCACTTTATGCAGAAATTTATTTACATAAAGGCTAATTATTAAATATCCAATATTGGCTTATATATCAAAGATATTATTTAGATTTCTTGGGCTAGCAAGTAGAGAAAGACTTCAGAGCCAAACTGAAAAAACTGGATAGGAGGTGGATGCAGTGGAGACAGCTATTTTTAAAGTCTATCAGTGAAAGGAGAGAGAAAAGTAAGATGGTAGAAGAGTAACTTCAGGATTGAGTAAAAGCAAAATGTTTTTCCAAAGTGTGGTACTGAGGGCAATGGGAAAAAGGGAGAAGTTCTCACGTTCATATTTCCCAGAGGCAGTAGAGGGACCAGTGTAAAGGGAAAGCTGGCTTCCTGCAGTGGGGCTAGGCCCTGAGTTTAGAGAAGTTCACTGGGGTGGTTTGGTTCTTCTAAGGAAAGTAAATGATGGGTTTTTCTGTTCAATGCGAAAGAGAGGAGGGTAGATTGGGGATTAGGAATGCGTGCTAAGACAATTAGAATTGGTTTTGTGGAGAATATGAGAGAAGATTCATGAGACCAAGGAAGAGTTAAAGAGATTTGGGAGAGCCACTGTGAGCCCAGTTCAAGTGAGAAAACTCTGATTTTGATTCTATCTTTAGGCTGCTTTGACCTACTTTGAAACCTCCCAAATGGTCACAACTTTTCTGCTTTGTCCCTGGACCACCATGGTAAGGTCTTACATGGCCTGCTTGTCTCATGAAGAAAAAAACGTGTTCTAAACCTTTCTCACTTCCAAAAATAAAATTCATTTGTTTCTTGCACCAACCATATCAAACTAATGTGGTAAATGTATAATGTAAAAAGGGATCATGATCACTTCACCTACCCCTACAAGATTTTTGTCATTCCCTCCCAAGTGACATTATTTTTCAATAGGGTAATTTAGAAAATAATTCTATACCCCAGAAGAGAAAGACAAAGTTGGAAAGTTTCAGGCAAGATGGGGGCATTTATAAGGCAACCTGTGTAAGCAGTGGGTTTTGAAAGATTTCTTATATCACATCACATCATATAACTGGCCATAGCTAATATAAAATATATTTGTGTGTATATATGTATATATAATATCTATATGATTATATATGAATATTACCTGTGCATTAGGCCTATTCTTTCCTAAAAACCTAGAGAGAAAAGATTGTGCTGAGCTGTATAAATATTTCTCCCTGATTGCACGGTATATAAAAATAAAATGACACTTTTGAAATACTTTACCCCGAAAACTTTTCTATTACTTGGGGAAGCTCTTCTTAACTGCTTCCTTCGAGTTTGGTTTGTGATTTACTGGGACCATTTAGAGACAGCTCATATTTTCTAGACATACTGTAGGTATTTTAATGCCTTAATCAATTTTTGCCACTTTAGTTCCTCTGCTGGGCTAAGATTAATCTTTCCCTAGGTTCCCAACTTTCAAAGAAGAACACTTATCAAAATCATCTTTACAGGAAAAAATGAAGCTGCAATTAAAAAAAAAAGAACGCTCATCTCTCCCAAGTCATGTATCGTAAATATTGTTAACTATGATATAAACAGCCTTTTGAATGAAGACTTAAAATGAATACATGGTCTTCAGTTCTAGAAACTGTGTAAAAGTAAATACTCTTTCCTTTTCAATTTAAGTTAATTTGATTTTCATTTTCACTCCACTGATAAATTGCAATATGTCACTCCCAAAGTAGTAGAGGCACCATACCTAGAACTTGTGGCATGGGTAAAAATGATGTTGTAAAGCAGGGAAGAAGAAAGAAAGTAGGAGAGGGCATGGGAAGCCCCCTATAAATGAATCTCCAATGTCTAATTGGGGGGGATGGTTTATTAAGTAGGATCCTGTTTATCTTTCTAGGCTCATTTGGTTTCAGCATATATGTGATCTGTTCTTTTGACAAGTCTTCCCCATCTTACTTTTCCAAAAGGCCTCGACTATCATACAAAGAAACTCAGAAGAAAAGGAAAATCATTTTTTTGTTCTTGTTCTTCTGTAATAAGGAGAGAGACAATACATTGGGCTGACCACATTTCTTTCCCCTTCCTTCAGGAGTAAAGGGGTGGCAGAAATAGTGAATTTGACCCCAACTAACTTATAAATGTAACAGACTAAGGTATCTGTCTCTTACAATTTCCTTTGTGATGGCATTCCTCTTGGCTAACTATTAGTAACAAAAGAAACTACATTCTTAATTCAGACATAAGCTAAAGATCTAGGTCCTTTTGATGTCTATATCGGTAAGAGTATCTAAAGATACACAGTATTGACAGTCCAGCCTTGGAATCCCAGGACTGTTCTCAAATAAATATTTTGAAACATTAAAAATTTGACGAGAACATACATTTTCAAGGACTGAAATAAAGCTTGGAT
Organism: Nomascus leucogenys; assembly: GCF_006542625.1. Classification (NCBI taxonomy): domain Eukaryota; kingdom Metazoa; phylum Chordata; class Mammalia; order Primates; family Hylobatidae; genus Nomascus; species Nomascus leucogenys. The sequence continues at coordinate 40,152,359 of NC_044387.1, forward strand.
CACCTCTAAAATAAATTTAAAATTATTCCTCTAGAGATAAATTTTAACATGGGAAAATTTCTACCCATCTTTCCTCAGAAAAAATTACAGCAATATTTGATGTCATTTCAGAAATTGTACTGATAGGAAATATGGTTTTGGTCAGTAACTTCTATGAATATTATCTAGAGATGCATTAATTCCTTAAAGCCCTTTTGGTTGTCATTTGTTGCTTTTATCAGCCTAGGAATATATTAACTATGGACGAGAGGCAAGAGAGGAAGAAAACTTTGGGTTGAGAATCAAGAAAATTGGGAAAGATGAGTTCCTGGCTGGACTCCAATGTTGATTTTTTGAAGTCAGTCACACAGTCCCATTGGACCTCAGTTTCCCCACCTGTAAAATGAGGAGTTAGAGCTAAAGTACTCTCTGGGGTCCCTCCCAGCATTAAGAGTCTATGTTTGAAAGCCTTGTCAAAAGTAGCAGTCTCAACTATTCAAAAAGATTCTGCAACAAGGAAACTCTGATAAAACATTATAAACCTGGTAATTCGTTGACTTCTCAGTGTTTCTGATTTACCTTGAGGTATTTAAAAAAAAAAAAAATGCAGATGCCACTAGGTGAAGTGTGTATTTTCTTTTCTTGCTTTTATATACTGAGGTCTCTGCCCAATAGAACTGTGAGAGTCCATAGCAGTGTAATGAAGTGAGACAGGAAAGGCAGCTTACGTCCATCACTTAGAAGGCAAAATCTGGCTGATGGGAGACGTTCTGAGTGGGATGTTGGTGCTCTTTCCTGCTCATGTTTAATTGAGGATGCATATTTGAAAGTCTCTCAATAGGTTAAGTAGAAATCTGATTCTGTCCTTTGAAAGAAAACGGTTAATAATATGCGATGTGAACATGTTTTCCTGTTCTGCTTAGCAATTTGCATAGGCCAGCACTCCCTGTTTGTCTCTTGATAACCTCATCAATCTCATCCATGCCCTCCTGACCACAGTGCCTGATTGCCGTAATTCCATTTTAGTGGGGCTTTCAGGAGGACTTGGCTTCTGCATTTAGCTAGTACTGCACATTGGAGTGATCCTGTCTTCCCCAGAGTGAGCAGCTGAGATCATATTATGCCTCCCTTGATTTCTTTGTAAAGGCTGCCTATAGAATTTCATATTGATTTTAAGCTGGTGCTGTTTCATTTTTAACTCCTTTGTAAGTCAGAAGTCCAGTTATATTAGTGTCTCCTCCCTGTCATTCTGACAGGCATTGGTTATCTGCTTTTTTCTTGCAGTCCTTGCCCTTCATTCTGTGGCAGCTCTTTTGGTATCGAACTTGTTGCCTTTACTCTTCTGTTGTTGTTGATGTGTTTTAAAAATCTCAGGACAGTATAGCACAAGGATGTAAGGCTGAGTACAATTTTAAAAGTCTAATATGTAAATGAGTAAGCAAAGAGCTCAAAAAACCAGAAAGGTCAATAGAGGATGGGTATTCATGCTGAGGATGCACAGTAGCTTTGGCAGCCTTACCTTATTCTAGAGAGGGTTTTGTAGATGCAAGTTTGCCAAGTAATGAAGCAGGGCCCAGTTGTTAGTTGAATAGTGAGAAATGGCTACAGGTATGACTTGTTGAAAGCATATCTTGGTTTTAATGTTTATTAACTGGCTGCTCTTCAGAACTTTAATTTGGTGTCATTTGGCATAAAATCTGTCCTAAAACAATGCAATATAAAGATTTATAAGTGACACTGCACTCCATAAACATGCATTGTGTAGTGCCTTAGAATTTACACAGCCTTTCAAATCAATTGTCTTGTATGGTCTTCACATAGGCCCTGTGACACAGGCAGTATAGCTATTAATATGCCCATTTTAGATGTAAGGAAGCAGACACCAAGAGAGCACACACATATAATAGAACCGAGGCTGGAATTTTAGTTTCCTAAAACCAAACTTGTTGCTCTTTAATTCTGTGGCAGTCTCAAGTAATGCAAGCAAAAATATAACTATTGCATATCTTTCATATCTTTACATCACCTTTAGATTTACAACTCCTTATTTATTTCCTTGTCTTTGTACTTTCTGAGTGTACTTTCAGATTTATCTCCAGCAGAGCAGAGTTACTTTCATCACAAAAGAGAATGACAGAAATCAAGGTCTCCACGTTAAGCAGATTATTCTTAACTGCTTAGGGAATTTTCCCACTGGATTGCCCTATTGTACTTAAAATTTTATTTTAGCTCCATTTTCTTGTCTGTAAAGTGAAGGGGTTAGGCTATGTTCCTCTCATTCTATGGTAGTGTGATTAGGAGAGTGGAAGGTGAAGGAAGAATCAGAGCTGCAAGTGAATATGATTATCATGGAATCGCAAGTACAGGGCATAATGCATGTTTTAAAACTGGAGATAGTATTTATATTCTAAAGTGTTTCCTTATGAGTTACCTTCATCCTTCAGTGTACCGTTTAGTCTTACGGCAAACATATTCCTTTTACAAATCCGAATCAATTTGTTTGTCTTCCATATAAGATACTTAAAATTTTCAAAATATGTTTATGTCCAAAAACAACATGCTTAGTTTTAGATAACTCTTTCAGTTGATATAGGGTTTTGTGAGACTAAGTGTAAATATTCTCTAAAATAGTTACATTTTTCCCCTTAGTCGTCACTTTCTATAACGCTTAAGCATTAGCAATCATTTTTAATTTAGTGATTTCATCTTCTTTATTTAATGGCTCACTGCTATATTTGAGACTAAACCATGTCTATTTCAACTTTCAAGAGCCAATAGGCTTTGAAAAAACTTGGGTTGGAGTTAATAATTTCCTTTTAAAAATATTTCATATTGTAAATCAGATAAATATCTATTTCATATTTTAACAATTTCCCTTGTTGCGTACAGTGAAACTGATTTGTGTGTTATGCTAAATATCTCTTAGCTAATAGAACTAGAGTAATTTAAAATATTCAGAGATTTGGATAAAAATAAGATTCATAAATATGCTCTTACAAAGCCTTTGGATAAACACTGAGTTTTGCAAGACTCACGGGTTATACATCCCAGGCTCCAATACGGCACTTTGGAAACTGGCATCATGAGCGTGAACAAGATAACACCCACATCACAAAGCCTAGAGAAATACATTTAAGTAGTAAAACTTCCTCTTTTTTCCTTTAAACGTAACTTTTATAATGTCATTAGACTATCCCTAGTAATAAGCTCATAATTCACCCTTTTATCTGGATTTTTTAATGTTCTTAAATAAATAGGAACTCAAATTGAGAGGAAACTTAGGGCTTAATTTCTGCTTGTAATATCTAATATTTTATGTGCAGAAATACAAACCCAGGCTGCATGACTCTTTTTCAACTTTTGTGCATGATTTCCTCAGCGAATTTATTTGCTGCAAAGGCCACCAGACCATTTTTTCTTCTTAACATGTAAACTGACTTTGTTCCCAAGGTTTGTTTTTTTTTTTTTTTTTTTTGACATGATGGCTTTTTATTCCCTTAAGTTCAACCATAAGATGGATATGATCAAAACTGGCAAACAGCAAACATATTCCCTTAATAAAATATATAGTCATAGTTTCATTTGTGTACAATCATGACAGCAAAACCAAAAACCAGGCAAAACTCACCACTTTTTCTTAAAAAATAAAACAGTTCGATATGCAGCTCAGATTCCTTAAATGCCTTGTGGAAGTCTCAATGTCTTTCCATCAACCTGGGTCACCTCTTGCACACACTATGGATAATGTCTGGTTTTAGATGGAACCATTACTAAACTTCAGTATGCTGGATTTGCTTCGAGTCTTAGAGCTTATTCATATTGAAACTTGGGAGATATAAACTGAAATAAAAATCCAACATTCAAAGAGTTGCCTGAAAGTTGAAACCACCCAGCCTCAGGCAGCTGCAGCCACTGTGATCCTATGACCAAAGTTTCTGAGAGGCTTACCCTCAGTGAAGTCATTAACAGAGTAATTGTCCCAAATTTTTATAGGCACATCAACTGGCAATGATAGAATATGAGTTAATTTTTTTGGCCTTCTTGCTTATGATTCGAATTTATCTTTTGTGTGTCTTGTTTCAGTAACATCAAAAGAGAAGAAAAAAAAATCAGGGAGGTGGAGAGTGCATTCTCAGAGAGCACATCTCTCAATTCCAGAAAACACATTCTCACTCTGATGTTTCTGATACAGAATCTTAGAGTGGACTTAAGAGGAGCCAGCTGTGTGGGAGCACATACTGATGACTTGGTTGGCAGTACTTCCCCAAAAGTGCCAAGCTACAGATGCACTCCCAATCAATTCCCATACAGCTACAGTTTAGTGAACTATTCTGAATGAAAAGAACATGGCACTGGGGGCTGTGAGATCCAGAAACATCAGGGCAGGGTCCAAAGACAGCATATCTCCAAACAAAGCAGAGTGGCAGTAGACCTAAAGAGGCAAAGTGACAAGAAAATAAGGAAGAAGTAAACTAAGGCAAAGTGTGTGTGTATGTGTGAGTGTAAACTGGATATGAGAAAAATAGACATTGCTTTCTTATTAATGTCATAAAGTGAGTTTGTTAGTTGCAAGATAAAATACAGGTGATTGCCCTATGTAGTAGAGATCATATACTGCTTGTTGAATTAAATGAAATGGAATAAACAAATACAGTTCTTTAAAAAAAGGACAAATATGAAACCAACAAAAAGTGAAAATATTTACAGACATAATATACAATCTTTTTAAGTGAAATTTTAAAATAATAACGGAATCTGATTGTATAGCAATTACAGCATGAAAACTGACTTCAATTACATTTTATCTGTGAACATCGGGTGTTGTGTTCTGCAATCTCTTTCTAGCATTCGGGTGGTCCTCTGAGGGTTATCTGTGTTTATAAATGTATATGTACCATTTATGATCTCCTAAATGGGACCTTTTGAAGAAAGGAAAAAAGTCTTAAGATAATTTAAAAATACAAAATATTTTATATTGATTTTTTTAAAGAAGTTAGAATTCACCTTTAAAATTCAAAAATAAAAATATTTAATTTTTATCTGGTTTAAATGCTTAAATTGATCAACAATGTATAAAAATTCACCCAAGATAATAACTTTATACTCAATATCAAGTGATTTTTAAAATAATTTTCTAGTACAAAAATAGCAGAGCCTGTTTTTCTTTCAATGCCATTGATTTTTAACTCAATGATAAAAAACAGGCACTTTATTTTAAAAGTCCTCAATGTTTTCTTGATGTTTGTGATCTATTGTTAAAATGGGAAATAAATATCTACCTAAGACAACATAGGTAGATATTCACAATGAACTAAAAACTAAATGTTACTATTTTTTTTAAGTAAGCATCATGGAATAAATAAATCAGGATCAATGAACAAAAATGGTCCTATTTAACTAAGGCAAAAATGTACGCATACATTTTTAGTAGGTTTTATAGGACATGAAAGATAAGGTAGGTATAGAAAAAAATTTCAGAGCTAAAGTTTCTAAGTGGAATATGAGTTGTTTGTAATATTGCAAAGTTTCTCTAGAAAGTGTCTGGGACAAGCCACTTTCTAAGGTAGCCCAGACACAATTAAGTAGGTAGAACAATTCAATTGCACATAAGATTATAGTCAACAATATCTTTTGCCTTAGGCACTTTTATATTTTGCATTTGTATAAATATACATTTCTTTTTAGGTAAATTTTTAATAATATTGAGCAATTACTCTAATATTTACTTAATTCACATAACCTCAATTTTCTCGTTGTTTTTTTCAATCACACGGTGAGGTTATTGTTCCATTTTGCAGACAAGAATCCTGTGTACATGATGGTGAATGGGAATACTAAAACAAAAGCCATTTATTTCAATCACTATTTTCCTTGACTCACCTACTTTCTGGAGTATAGTGCTGCATGTATATCATGCACGTAATATATACTTCATGATTGATTGATTGATCAAAAATTAATTAAGGTTCTTGTCCTGTGAGATATCTACAATAGCATCTAAGAAAACAGAATAAATACCTCCTGTTTTTTGAAAGCTTCCTGTGCCTTTTCTCTTTCCAGGAGTTGAGCCCAGCAATCATGGTATCAGCAAACCTTCCTCAACGTAAAAATATCTTTCTCTTCCTCTGAACTCCCCTTCTCTGTCCCGATGACACCCTGCTCAATGAAGTGCAAACAATCGATGGGTTCGCTATCAATCAATGAGTGTCTCTTCTAAGAGGTACAGAAATGTGGAAAACAGTCCTGGACTGTAACAGGCTGGGGGAAGAATAGCTGGCATTTTTTTTTTTTTTTTTTTTTTTGAGACGGAGTCCCGCTCTGTCGCCCAAGCTGGAGTGCAGTGGCGCAGTCTCCGCTCACTGCAAGCTCCACCTCCCGGGTTCACGCCATTCTCCTGCCTCAGCCGCTCGAGTAGCTGGGATTATAGGCGCCTGCCACCAGGCGCGGCTAATTTTTTTTGTATTTTTAGTAGAGATGGGGTTTCACCGTGTTAGCCAGGATGGTCTTATCTCCTGACCTCGTGATCTGCCCGCCTCAGCCTCCCAAAGTGCTGGGATTACAGGCGTGAGCCACCGCGCCCGGCCTAGCTGGCATTTCTTTACAACTTAACTGGCAGTATGTATTTGGTCATATCACTTCCCACCTGCTCTAGACCTCCGTTTGCTTATCTGCAAAGTGATAGTATTTGAAAGGTTAATTCTAAGATTCCTTCTAGCTGTCATGATCTCTGCTTCTATTTAGAACATCTTTATTTCTTGGGGTGGGCGGGCATTCAAAGAAATAAATTCAGAAGGTAGAAGTGTTCTGAAATACACAGTTTGTTAAACTAAACTCCTTCCAAAGAAGCACACATTCTGTTTTTCTCCTCAACTGCTTTCTTGTTTTAAGGTTTATATTTTCAAAATGATGCTTTCTGAATAAATATATGGGGGCAATAAAACCAGCCATAAAAGCAAACCAGTAAGGTGGCAATAAAATATGAATCATGGTTCCCAGGATCAGTAGAATTGCCAGAATGTACACATCACCATGTATGACACTAACAATTGTTGTGTTCTCTAGGGGGGAGGCATGTACTAACCTAGAACTGAGTAGACATTGAAGTATAGAGTGGGGAAAACAACATAAAAGAATCTCTCTATGTCTTAGAGCCAGTACGGCTCAAAAATTTACCATTTGGAAGAGTTGTAGCTGGATCAAGGTATGATCCAGCAGATAAAATGGTGTCAAGAAATTGAGGGAAGTACTTTCTGTCTTTGATTCTGTACTTTACAGGATGAGTGATGTTGAAGAAGGTTATCGACCTTTATATATCAACTTCTCCACAGTGAACTAGTGAAATAACACTCGACTTCCCTCAGTTGTATGTGTTTCTTCATAAGACTAATATTTATAAAAGGTTTCAGTCTCTTTGTAAGGAAGAACTCTGTAATAATAATAATAGTAATAATAAGGACTGTAGTCATTTCCCACCACAAATGTTCAGGAAATAAAATGAATAGTGTCACAGAGCAATTTGCTGAACTATATTTTGTAAGTACAAATAGGAATTTTCTGCATCACATGCAATTCAGTCTATCGAATTTGTATGAACATTAACCAAGTTAACCAAGGGGAATACAATACAGGAGCTGTAATTTAATGATCACACTAGACAGCAGCCTCCCACATAGCAAGAGGTTATCATAATTATTTACATTTGGGTGTAGAAAGAAGACAAAATGTGTCATCTTTTTGGTTACTGCTTACATTAAAAAAAGGAAATGCTCTTCTCAGAAGGGTGCAGTAAGCAATATGAATTAATTAAAACTCACTCACTTTGATACTGGAAGCATAAATTTATATCCAATAAGTAATTTCTCTAATTTAAGACAAGAGGTTCTCTTGGGAAGAGAAAATCTTCAAAAGATGTAGAGAAAGGAAATCATGACTTTTGACGTATCCCTGCAGCCACATATCCAACAGCTGGCTGATACAGTTTTGAGAATACACTGGAGAACTGCAGATTCTTGAGGGGTCTACACCTTGCCTCCAGTTTCTTCCACTCAGAATTTCCAAGGTTTATACTTGTATGTACACTGCTTGCTGGATATAGATAGGTGTTTACAGAACATATATTATTAGAACCAGGGAGAGTAAACAGAATATCTGCCTAAATTAACTTGAAACAGAAACCTTTTCCTGTCCAGCCACTTTGGGATAATCAGATTTTTATTTGAATAGAAATGAGATTTAGGGATAGAAGATGGTCATAGATAGAGGTGTTTTCCCCAATCTTGTAATGAAATCACCTTCCACTATTTTTACAACATTTTCTAAAATATTAAATTGAGCAAGAGATTAAGAAAAATCTTGCTTTGGTGTGTGTTCTCTACCATGAACGTGGTTTTAAGGATAAAAATGTACTCCATGCTCATGAATACATCCTCACCAGTTTACAAGGGGGAGTGAGGTCATGAAATTCAGCAAGCACATCTGAGCAAACCATGTAATCAGGGTGATGGAGGCTTTCTAGCTTTATTTAGGAGAAAAGAGGACTCTAAAAGGCCAGGACCAGGACCAGTTAGGCAAAATGTGAAGCAGATTGGAGTATTAAAATCTACTAAAAATAGAATATTTCCAAAGATGGTATATGGAGTCCCTTTTAGAAGTAAGAGAATTATGCAACTAGGAGGAAGTAGGAGGTTACTGGGAATATTTTATGTAAAAAAGAGCTTAGAGATCAATTTACCTATTTCACATCTCTTCTGAGATCATGCTCTGAAAACTCTATTTAGTAGCCAGACTTATTATTATTATTATTATTTATTTTACTTGAAGTTCTGGGATACATGTGCAGAAAAATATGGAATGCTTCACAAATTTATGTGTCATCCTTGCATAAGGGCCGTGCTTATCTTCTCTATATCATTCCAATTTTAGTATATGTGTTGCCGAAGCAAGCACCAGACTTATTTTTATTGCGTATTCTCTGAATACCAGATATATGATTAGATTTAGCAAGCAAGTTACTTATCATGTTATATGATGCTTCCCAAACAACATTGTAAAGCTGCATTTCTTTGGAAGTCAACTACTGTACTCAAATTCATATGAGCTACATGAGACAAGTAAAAAATATATCCACAAATTTAAACATATTTATTGAGTGACTACAATATGCCAGGTACCATTCTAGGTGCTGAGTATACCTTGGAGAACAACTGCGAATAGCCCTGAACTTTTTCTACTGGGGAAGGAGATAGATAGTAAATATGGAACACATGTACTGTGTCAGAATATCGTAAGTTTATGGAGGAAAGTAAAACAGGAAGGGGGCCTACGGAGCGCCAAGCCTGGTCAATGGGATAGGGATGTGCAATGTTATCTAGAAAATTCTAAGATAGGTGCTCTGAGAAGGTGGCATTTAGGCCACAACTTGAAGCTCAGATGAGCCCACTGTCAATGAAACTTAAAGTTAAATTTAAATTATTTTTACCTTTATCAATGTAGATTCACTCTTTATTCCATCTTGTCTTATGTTTTATCCAAGAAAGACACAAGTCTAAGATCTTGAGGAATTTAACTTTCTTAAATCTTTACACTTCTCTATGAAAGCACTTACCCCATAAGAAAAACTGTAATCTTTGTCCTGTACTGTAATGCAATGCAGTGTGTGGCAGAAAGCATAAAAGTGAGAACTAAGAAACTGGGTTCTAGTTGTATGATTTATATATTAATTAATAACCTCAGTTTGTTCATTTGGGAAATGAGGTCATTACACTATTTCAATATTTCCAAAAGGAGCATAACATTTCATGGAGCACTTGTGCTGGAGACACTTGAAAATCAAGAGTGGACAATTAAATTTGGAAGCATCATATGTCAGATGGCCCCTACTGAGGAGTCCAAAGGCATTTCAGCAGGTTAAAGAAACTAAGGAGGTAGTGAATAAAGGAAGCCATTTAACGATTAACTTTGTTTAACTCAAAATTTCCTAAACATAGAACAAACTTGGGAAACACTGAAATAGACCATCAACGCTAATGTTTTTACAGTAAGTGTTCTTTTTCATTGTTAGTTCCATTCTACTGTATCCGTAAAGATGACCTAATTATGCAGAGACTGACAACCACATAAAAATCTCAGATACTTAAAACAATAAAACTTATTCCTTACTTATGCGACATGTCCATTGAGGATTGGCTCTAGCCTTCGTTCCACAGTTTTCTCACTGCATTTTCCAATAAGCAAAACCACCACAGTCTAAGCATTATCCATCAGTCTGGCATAAAAAAGAGAGGCTACTGTGACCTAATTTCAAGTGCATTTGGAAGTATATGCTTAATTTGTGCTTGAAAAAGTACAGATATTGGTGAAAGCACTAATGACTCCATGTTTACCTCCTGAAATAACCTCATGGCTACATTAAATCTAATAAATGCTAGATTTTATAAGTTTTATGTTGTCAACTGCTGGATTTTGTGGTCTTCCAGTAAGACTTTATTCTGGTAGGCAATAGGTTACTTGTGGATAAGCTTTATCTTTTTGAGACTTAATTTCAAGTTCTTTTTGGATAGGACTAGAGTATCCTTTTTTCCTAATGCTCATTTAGCCCTGTTTCTGAGGCATGACCCTCCTTTCATGGCCTCTATTGAATGGTTTGATGAGTCAAGAAGGTTTCTCTCTTCTGGCTAGTGGAAATTTCAACAATTCTTGACCCTGTGTAAACTGAATATTATTCATTACCTGCTCTCCAGCAACTGTCATTTCTTCAGAAGTTGTTGCCTAGCCTCCTGGGGATTCACTCTATGCATGCAGAGGTTGATATTAAGCCAAAGATTCAAAGGACTGCTATGCATATTTTTGGAATTCTTCCCCTGTATGGCTCCCTCCTGTAAATGGCCTGCAAATTCTACCCACCTCTTCACTCAGGGAGGCCAGCAGGATCTATTTGGATTTCCCATCCCTGCATTGCAGTCTAGAAATTTTCTCTAGGCATAAAGCCTGGGCAGCAATAAGTCTCATTTCTTTGGTTCTTTTCTGTCAAGGATCCCAGTGCTGTACTGTCTGCTGCTCAAAGTATGAAAATAGTTATTTCCTACATTTTGTCCAGTTTTCTAGTTGTTTATGGCAGGAGGCTAATTTCAAACCCTGTTGTTCCCTCACGGCTGGAAACTCAAGTTTCCTAAATCTAAATTTAGCCCTTGTTTTATAAATACTTGGTTTTCCAGCATGGCAAAGCATCATGTCTTGAATGTCAACAAAATGGATTTCTTGTTTTTCCCTGGGAGAACAGAAAGCTATAAACATGAGAAACTCCAAATACCGTACTTCCAATTTCCTGAAATGTAACTCCTGGAGCCAATGGGAAAAGTATATGCTGACCTAAGTAATTGTCAAGATATGTAAGCAAAGAGACCATTTCTAAGGCAACCAACTTATTTTTTTTTCCTGAAGCATCAATACGTAGTAAAAATATTCATTTCTATAAATATTTGTCTTGAAGTCAAATAGAAACTAAGATATATTATCAAGAAACTAGTACAAACCTAATCTAGAAAACTAGCAATAATTTTATTATACATGATATTTCTTGGTAAGCCAATGATTTGAGTTCTTACATTGGAATATCAAGTATCTCCTGGTACTAAACATTAAATAATAACCTTAGAAATTGTATGAAAGGGCCAAAATAGAAACTGTAGTTTGTAGTGTTGCAGTATCCTAGTGCCTAGAGCATATTAGGTTACCCAATAGATATTACTTGAATACTGGATGAATGAAACAAAGTTGACAAGAAAAGGTGAGGTGTTATGATGTAGTAAAAATTATTTCTTAGAAGGAAGGCATTTCTTTTTACTTCCTTGAAGTCCTGAGTTCTGAGAAAGTGTCTAAGGCCATTGATTTTAGCATCAGACAGATAGATGGATATAATTCTCACAAGAATTCTGGAGACTGCAATAATAATAATAATAATAAATAATGATGCAATAATGATATAGTAATAATAAATAATGAATAATCATGATGGCGAATAATGATAATGAATTATTCTTGTGTGCTTTCTATGCACCAAATGCTGTTCTATGCACTTTTAATGTTTACCTCATTGATCCTTTATCAACTATGAAATGAATACTACCGCCCCATTTTATAGTTATGGAGATTAAGGAATAGGGATAATGAGTAACGTGAGCGTGGTGATGGAGCAAGTAGTGGCAGATAAAGGTTGTGAATCTACAGTCTGGTCCTAGTGCCATCAGTTTTAACTACAGAGCTATACTGACTCTCTGTACACAGGGACCAAATATAGAGGAGCTCACCAATATGAAAAGTATAGAAAATCCTTCCAGAAGTTAAAATATAAAACTAACAATGAATTTTAAATTTTTAAAAAATTTTAGTAGAGACAAGGCCTCAATATGTTGCCCAGGCTGGCTTCCAACTCCTGAGCTCAAGTGATGCCCCTGTAATCCCAAAGTTCTGGAATTACAGGTATGAGCCATCCTGCCTGGCTATAGTTCCTTAGTGTCAGTTCAAGTGTTCCATTCAATATTGGAAGTCCAGTGGCAGTCTGCTTCCATTCTGTTTCTTTCTCTATACATGTTGTGATGAATGATGAATTGTTTTCCTTTTATTTTATTTATTCCTGTGATTTAGCTTATGGAGAAGAATAAAAGGGTTAAAGCTCCCAGGCCCAAAACAGAATTTACCAGAAATGAAGATATGTGTAATAATTTCCAAATTGTATTTACGGATACCATTTTATTCTATCGATTGGAACTGTACTCAGCAAAGGGGATCATACAAAGGAGATAAGAGAGAATAAAAAATTGAAACAAAGCATTGATGGAAGTTTCCTAACAGCAAAAAATGAGAAGGCTGTGCCATCCCAGGGGAAGTGGGGGTGGATCTGATGCCTGAAACAATGAGAGCTGTGATGGAATCAATGGCAGCGGATCCCGTAATTACTAAATTAGACTGTTCCATTTCTGGATAATGCATGCTGCATTTTGATCTTGATTTGAAATCCAATTAGTTCAGGATCATCATTCTTTTTAGTTCTAGCTTCTCTCTGGTGACTTTGAGACTAGAGCTATAGTGTAGTATTTTTGTGTTTGTTCTTTCATGTCTTTGAAGATACGGTTTTTTAAATCTATGGCAACAGGTGTCCTCTGCTCTTACATATTTTACTGATTACTCTCTTGGTTTATTCTCACATGCTCTGAAGTCATAGTAACCAGTGAAATGCTACATTGATACACATTTGGCTTTTCCAATAAATGACAACCAACCATGAAACACTTGTCTTTGAAATCACTGCTACCTTTTAATATTTTTTAAAAATGTTTTATTTACTAGATAGTTTGCCTTTGTGGATTGGTGTTATTCTTAATTCTCCTGCTTTCCTTTACTGAAATTAAAGGGGCAAGTCTTATATTATGAAAGGAACCCTTAAATGAAAAGAACATATTTTAGGTCTGTCACGTATGAAAGATGAAGACTTCTGACAACATAGCATTTGTTTTTTCATTTTCTGGTGAGGGTGAGAAGGGAACTTCAGGCAGCCCATTGAAATAGCTTCAGTTTGCTCATGTGACTATATTAGCAAGTAGTTGATTGAAGATAGTCTGAAATAGTTTCAGCAAAAGACCTTAGGATATATACATTAGAAATATATACACCTGTGGTTCATGATTATGAAATTATTTTGAATGTAGTTTTGCTTTTGCTTGTCGAATACATGAAAAGAAACCTCTGGAATTGTGGTATAATATAAATTATAAAAATATAATTTTCATACTGAAGTATGAATATTTATAGTCTGCAATAATTTTATACCACAAGAAAGAAAACAGGCACTATTTTCCTCCATGGGCTTGCTGAAGAAAATGTGAAACATTGATTGAGAGCTACTTGTTAATTCACACTAGGGAACCATGTAGATTACTTAATTTTGAAAATTACAATGTAAACAAAACCAATGCCATAAAGGAGTTCAAGGGCCCTACATCAAAATAATATTTTGTTCATTTACTTTGACAAGTGTGGTTCATATACTCAAGTGTTACTTATGAGTATATTGCATTTGAATTAACATAGTGCATTTCATCAAAATAATAAAATCGTAGTGACATAATAACTTATAAAGAGAGTTCATCACATTTTTCTGATACAGATATTTTAAATAATCTGTATACATTTATGAGTGCATTAACGTTACAACATTTCTCAGTCTCTGTCTCTTCTCTCTCTTCATCTCACTTTTTCTCACACACACTGAGAACTAAAAGTAAATTTAACAATTTTACTGCCTTTTCCGAAACTCAGAGATTATTAAAACTGATTGTGTGGTTGATAATTCATATATTGCTGTATTAGTCTGATTTTACACTGCTATAAAGATACTATCTGAGACTGGGTAATTTATAAACAAAGAGGTTTGATTGACTCACAGTTCCACATGGCTGGGGAGGCCTCGGGAAACCTAGACTCATGCTCCAAAATGAAAGGAAAGCAGGCAGCTTCTTACATGGCAGCAGGAGATAGAGAAGTGCTTCGAAGGGGAACTTCCAAACACTTTTAAAACCATCAGCTCTCCGGAGAAGTCCCTCACTATCATAAGAACCGCATGGGAGAAACCACACCCATGATCCAATCACCTCCCACCAGGTCCCTCCCTTGACACCTGGGGATTACAATTCTGATTACAATTCAGATTACAATTCAAGATGAGATTTGGGTGGGAAAACAGCCAAACCATATCAACTGCTATATTGTTAGTCTGCATTCTTCCTATTCAAAAGCAGTTTCTATGTTTATGGTTGCATAGCAAATAGAATATTGTGACTGATTTTTAAACAAAATTAAATGTGTTAAAATTATGAGCCTAGTAAATTATATAGTCTAATATTATGAATGAACCAAGAAATGGGGAGATGGGAATATTATTAGGTTGGTGCAAAAATAATTGAGGTTTTGCCATTAAAAGTAACAGCAAAAACCACAACTACTTTTGCACCAACCTAATAGCATATTGATATTGAGGAAGGCAAAGATGTAAGGGTTCATCATTTTTAAAATTCTATCTTTTTAAAGCTTACATTTCATAAAATGGATTAATTTTGCGGCTAGATCAGAGTTCACTTTTTTATATTAATTTTGTATATATTCAGAGAAAGAGCACAGAAATGTTATTTTTAAAACTATTATTATGTAAACTTTATCCTAGTTATCAAAATGCTAGACTACACAATAAAAATTAGCTGGAAAATGAAAGCAATTATAAATTATGTTAAATATATCCATGTCTAAATAGAGAAAAATGCCAATTTATGCATATCTATATTGTGACATATCATGGTAATTATTTTAAAAAGAGATTTCTAAAATAAATTATATCAGTACTACTTCAGTTCACTTTTGTGAGTAGATTTAGTTTATAATTATAAACAACATAAAGGATGCCAAGATGCTTTTCTGCTGTTTTCTTCAAGTAATTTCACAATTTCAAGTCTTACATTTAATACATTTTGAGTTGATTTTTATATATGGTTTGAGAAATGAGTTCAATTTCATTCTTCTGTATGTAAATACCAAGTTTTCTTATCACCAATTATTGAAGACACTATCCTTCCCCCATTGTGCTTTCTTGGCACCTTTGTTGAAGATCAATTTATAGTAAATGTAAAGACATATTTTTGGACTTTCTGTTCAGTTCTATTGCTCTACATGTGTGTATTTATGCTAGTACCATACTGTTTTGATTACTGTGGCTTTGTAGCACATTTTGAAATCAGGTGGTGTGATGCCTCCACCTGAGGCACTTTGATCAAGATTGCATTGCTTATTTAGGGTCTTTTCTGTATGAAGTTTAGGATTTTTTTTTCGTTTTTTTCTTTTTTTTTTCTTATTTATTTTATTTTATTTTATTATTATTATACTTTAAGTTTTAGGGTACATGTGCACAATGTGCAGGTTTGTTGCATATGTATACATGTGCCATGTTGGTGTGCTGCACCCATTAACTTGTCATTTAGCATTAGGTATATCTCCTAATGCTGTCCCTCCCCCCTCCCCCACCCCACAACAGTCCCTGGAGTGTGATGCTCCCCTTCCTGTGTCCATGAGTTCTCATTGTTCAATTCCCACCTATGAGTGAGAACATGCAGTGTTTGGTTTTCTGTCCTTGTGATAGTTTACTGAGAATGATGATTTCCAGTTTCATCCATGTCCCTACAAAGGACATGAACTCATCATTTTTTATGGCTGCATAGTATTCCATGGTGTATATGTGCCACATTTTCTTAATCCAGTCTATCATTGTTGGACATTTGGGTTGGTTCCAAGACTTTGCTATTGTGAATAGTGCCACAATAAACATACCTGTGCATATGTCTTTATAGCAGCATGATTTATAATCCTTTGGGTATATACCCAGTAATGGGATGGCTAGGTCAAATGGTATTTCTAATTCTAGATCCCTGAGGAATCGCCACACTGACTTCCACAATGATTGAACTAGTTTACAGTCCCACCAACAGTGTAAAAGTGTTCCTATTTCTCTACATCCTCTCTAGCACCTGTCGTTTCCTGACTTTTTAATGATGGCCATTCTAACTGGTGTGAGATGGTATCTCATTGTGGTTTTGATTTGCATTTCTCTGATGGCCAGTGATGATGAGCATTTTTTCATGTGTTTTTTGGCTGCATAAATGTCTTCTTTTGAGAAGTGTCTGTTCATGTCCTTCGCCCACTTTTTGATGGGATTGTTTGTTTTTTTTCTTGTAAATTTGTTTGAGTTGATTGTAGATTCTGGATATTAGCCCTTTGTCAGATGAGTAGGTTGAGAAAATTTTCTCCCATTTTGTAAGTTGCCTGTTCACTCTGATGGTAGCTTCTTTTGCTGTGCAGAAGCTCTTTAGTTTAATTAGATCCCATTTGTCAATTTTGGCTTTTGTTGCCATTGCTTTTGGTGTTTTAGACATGAAGTCCTGGCCCATGCCTATGTCCTGAATGGTATTGCCTAGGTTTTCTTCAAGGGTTTTTATGGTTTTAGGTGTAACATTTAAGTCTTTAATCCATCTTGAATTAATTTTTGTATAAGGTGTAAGGAAGGGATCCAGTTTCAGCTTTCTACATATGCCTAGCAAGTTTTCCCAGCACCATTTATTAAATAGGGAACCCTTTCCCCATTGCATGTTTTTGTCAGATTTGTCAAAGATCAGGTAGTTGTAGACACGCAGCGTTATTTCTGAGGGCTCTGTTCTGTTCCATTGATCTATATCTCTGTTTTTGTACCAATACCATGCTGTTTTGGTTACTGTAGCCTTGTAGTATAGTTTGAAGTCAGGTAGCGTGATGCCTCCAGCTTTGTTCTTTTGGCTTAGGATTGACTTGGCGATGCAGGCTCTTTCTTGGTTCCATATGGACTTTAAAGTAGTTTTTTCCAATTCTTTGAAGAAAGTCATTGGTAGCTTGATGGGGATGGCATTGAATCTATAAATTACCTTGGGCAGTATGGCCATTTTCACAATATTGATTCTTCCAACCCATGAGCATGGAATGTTCTTCCATTTGTTTGTATCCCCTTTTATTTCATTGAGCAGTGGTTTGTAGTTCTCCTTGAAGAGGTCCTTCACATCCCTTGTAAGTTGGATTCCTAGGTATTTTATTCTCTTTGTAGCAATTGTGAATGGGAGTTCACTCATGATTTGGCTCTCTGTTTGTCTGTTATTGGTGTATAAGAATGCATGTGATTTTTGTACATTGATTTTGTATCCTGAGACTTTGCTGAAGTTGCTTATCAGCTTAAGTAGATTTTGGGCTGAGACGATGGGGTTTTCTAGATATACAATTATGTCATCTGCAAACAGGGACAATTTGACTTCCTCTTTTCCTAATTGAATACCCTTTATTTCCTTCTCCTGCTTGATTGCCCTGGCCAGAACTTCTAACACTATGTTGAATAGGAGTGGTGAGAGAGGGCGTCCCTGTCTTGTGCCAGTTTTCAAAGGGAATGCTTCCAGTTTTTGCCCATTCAGTATGATATTGGCTGTGGGTTTGTCATAGATAGCTCTTATTAATTTGAGATACGTCCAATCAATACCTAATTTATTGAGAGTTTTTAGCATGAAGGGTTTTTGAATTTTGTCAAAGGCCTTTTCTGCATCTATTGAGATAATCATATGGTTTTTGTCTTTGGTTCTGTTTATATGCCAGATTACATTTATTGATTTGTGTATTTTGAACCAGCCTTTCATCCCAGGGATGAAGCCCACTTGATCATGGTGGATAAGTTTTTTGATGTGCTGCTGGATTCGGTTTGCCAGTATTTTATTCAGGATTTTTGCATCAATATTCATCAAAAATATTGGTCTGAAATTCTGTTTTTTGGTTGTGTCTCTGCCCGGCTTTGGTATCAGGATGATGCTGGCCTCATAAAATGAGTTAGGGAGGATTCCCTCTTTTTCTATTGATTGGAATAATTTCAGAAGGAATGGTACGAGCTCCTCCTTGTAGCTCTGGTAGAATTCGGCTGTGAATCCATCTGGTCCTGGACTCTTTTTGGTTGGTAAGCTATTGATTATTGCCACAATTTTGGAGCCTGTTATTGGTCTATTCAGGGATTCAACTTCCTACTGGTTTAGTCTTGGGAGGGTGTATGTGTCACGGAATTTATCCATTTCTTCTAGATTTTCTAGTTTATTTGCATAGAGGTGTTTGTAGTATTCTCTGATGGTAGATTGTATTTCTGTGGGATTGGTGGTTATATCCCCTTTATCATTTTTTATTGCATCTATTTGATTCTTCTCTCTTTTCTTTATTAGTCTTGCTAGCGGTCTATCAATTTTGTTGATCTTTTCATAAAACCAGCTCCTGAATTCATTAATTTTTTGAAGGGTTTTTTGTGTCTCTATTTCCTTCAGTTCTGTTCTGATTTTACTTATTTCTTGCCTTCTACTAGCTTTTGAATGTGTTTGCTCTTGCTTTTCTAGTTCTTTTAATTGTGATGTTAGGGTGTCAATTTTGGATCTTTCCTGCTTTCTCTTGTGGGCATTTGGTGCTGTAAATTTCCCTCTACACACTGCTTTGGATGTGTCCCAGATATTCTGGTATGTTGTGTCTTTCTTCTCGTTGGTTTCAAAGAACATCTTTATTTCTGCCTTCATTTCATTATGTACCCAGTAGTCATTCAGGAGCAGGTTGTTCAGTTTCCATGTAGTTGAGTGGTTTTGAGTGAGTTTCTTAATCCTGAGTTCTAGTTTGATTGCACTGTGGTCTGACAGACAGTTTGTTATAATTTCTGTTCTTTTACATTTGCTGAGGAGAGCTTTACTTCCAACTATGTGGTCAATTTTGGAACAGGTGTGGTGTGGTGCTGAAAAAAATGTATATTCTGTTGATTTGGGGTGGAGAGTTCTGTAGATGTCTATTGGTCCACTTGGTGCAGAGCTGAGTTCAATTCCTGGGTATCCTTGTTAACTTTCTGTCTCATTGATCTGTCTAATGTTGACAGTGGGGTGTTAAAGTCTCCCATTATTATTGTGTGGGAGTCTAAGTCTCTTTGTAGGTCACTAAGGACTTGCTTTGTGAATCGGGGTGCTCCTGTATTGGGTACATCTATATTTAGGATAGTTAGCTCTTCTTGTTGAATTGATCCCTTTACCATTATGTAATGGCCTTCTTTGTTTCTTTTGATCTTTGTTGGTTTAAAGTCTATTTTATAAGAGACTAGGATTGCAACCCCTGCCTTTTTTTGTTTTCCATTTGCTTGGTAGATCTTCCTCCATCCTTTTATTTTGAGCCTATGTGTGTCTCTGCTCGTGAAATGGGTTTCCTGAATACAGCACACTGACGGGTCTTGATTCTTTATTCAATTTGCCAGTCTGTGTCTTTTAATTGAGCATTTAGTCCATTTACATTTAAAGTTAATATTGTTATGTGTGAATTTGATCCTGTCACTATGATGTTAGCTGGTTATTTTGCTCTTTAGTTGATGCAGTTTCTTCCTAGCCTCAATGGTCTTTACAATTTGGCATGATTTTGCAGTGGCTGGTATCAATTTTTCCTTTCCACGTTTAGTGCTTCCTTCAGGAGCTCTTTTAGGGCAGGCCCGGTGGTGACAAAATCTCTCAGCATTTGTTTGTCTGTAAAGTATTTTATTTCTCCTTCACTTATGAAGCTTAGTTTGGCTGGATATGAAATTCTGGGTTGAAAATTCTTTAAGAATGTTGAATATTGGCCCCCACTCTCTTCTGGCTTGTAGAATTTCTGCCAAGGGATCCACTGTTAGTCCGAGGGGCTTCCCTTTGTGGGTAACCCAACCTTTCTCTCTTGCTGCTCTTAACATTTTTTCCTTCATTTCAACTTTGGTGAATATGATAATTATGTGTCTTGGAGTTGCTCTTCTCAAGGAGTATCTTTGTGGCATTCTCTGTATTTCCTGAATCTGAATGTTGGCCTGCCTTGCTAAATTGGGGAAGTTCTGGATAATATCCTGCAGAGTGTTTTCCAACTTGGTTCCATTCTCCCCGTCACTTTCAGGTACACTGATTAGATGTAGATTTGGTCTTTTCACATAGTCCCATATTTCCTGGGGGGTTTGTTCATGTCTTTTTATTCCTTTTTCACTAAACTTCCCTTCTTGCTTCATTTCATTCATTTCATCTTCCATCAGCGATACCCTTTCTTCCAGTTGATCGCATGGGCTCCTCAGGCTTGTGCATTCTTCACGTAGTTCTCGAGTCTTGGCTTTCAGCTCCATCAGTTCCTTTAAGCACTTCTCTGTATTGGTTATTCTAATTATCCATTCATCTGATTTTTTTTCGAAGTTTTTAACTTCTTTGCCATTGGTTTGAATTTCCTCCTGTAGCTCAGATTAGTTTCATCGTCTGAAGCTGTCTTCTCTCAACTCGTCAAAGTCATTCTCAGTCCAGCTTTGTTCCATTGCTGGTGAGGAACTGTGCTCCTTTGGAGGAGGAGAGGTGCTCTGCTTTTTAGAGTTTCCAGTTTTTCTGCTCTGTTTTTTCCCCATATTTGTGGTTTTATCTACTTTTGGTCTTTGATGATGGTGAAGTACAGATGGGTTTTTGGTGTGGATGTCCTTTCTGTTTGTTAGTTTTCCTTCAAACAGACAGGACTCTCAGCTGCAGGTCTGTTGGAGTTTGCTTCAGGTCCACTCCAGATGCTGTTTGCCTGGGTATCAGCAGCGGTGGCTGCAGAACAGCAGATTTTCATGAACCGCGAATGTTGCTGCCTGATCGTTCCTCTGGAAGTTTTGTCTCAGAGGAGTACCTGGCCATGTGAGGTGTCAGTCTGCCCCTACTGGGGGGTGTCTCCCAGTTAGGTTGCTTGGCGGTCAGGGACCCACTTGAGGAGGCAGTCTGCCCATTCTCAGATCTCTAGCTGCGTGCTGGTAGAACTCTCTTCAAAGCTGTCAGACAGGGACATTTAAGTCTGCAGAGAATACTGCTGTCTTTTTGTTTGTCTGTGCCCTGCCCCCAGAGGTGGAGCCTCCAGAGGCAGGCAGGCCTCCTTGAGCTGTAGTGGGCTCCACCCAGTTCGAGCTTCCTGACTGCTTTGTTTACCTAAGCAAGCCTGGGCAATGGCGGGCACCCCTTCCCCAGCCTTGCTGCTACCTTGCAGTTTGATCTCAGACTGCTGTGCTAGCAATCAGCGACACTCTGTGGGCGTAGGACCCTCCGAGCCAGGTGCGGGACACAATCTCCTGGTGTGCTGTTTTTTAAGCCCATCTGAAAAGCGCAGTATTAGGGTGGGAGTGACCTTATTTCCCAGGTGCCATCTGTCACCCCTTTCTTTGACTAGGAAAGGGAACTCCCTGACCCCTTGCGCTTCCCGAGTGAGGCAATGCCTCGCCCTGCTTTGGCTCATGCATGGTGTGCTGCACCCACTCTCCTGTGCCCACTGTCTGGCACTCCCTAGTGAGATGAACCCAGTACCTCAGATGGAAATGCAGAAATCACTCATCTTCTGCATCGCTCATGCTGGGAGCTGTAGACCAGAGCTGTTCCTATTTGGCCATCTTTGAAATGACCAGGATTATTTTTTCTATTATTGTGAAAAGTGTCATTGAAATTACAATAGGAATTGCATTGATTTTGTAGATTGCTTTGGGTACTGTAGAGATTTTAACAATATTCTTCTAATATATGCATATAAAATGTCTTTTCATTAATTTGTATCTTCTTTAATTTCTTTTATCAATATTTCATAGTTTGCAGTGTATAGGCCATTTACTTTCTTGGTTAGATTTATTCTTCTGTATTTTAGTGTTATTGTAAATAGAATTGCTTTCTTAATTTATTTTTTGGGTAGTTCATTGTTATTGTATTAAAATGCAACCAATTTTTGTATGTTAATTTTGATCTTGCAACTTTACGGAATTTGATTAGTTCTCATAGTTTTTTTGGTAGGGTCTTCAGGGTTTTCTACATATAAGATCATGTCATCTGCAGAGATAATTTTACTTCTTCCTTTTTTGGCTTGGAGGCCTTCTTTTTTTTCTTGTCTAATTGTTCTTAATTGAACTTTCAGAACTATGTTGAATAGAATTATTAAGAATTGGCTTCCTTGTCTTGTTTCTGATCTCAGAAGTAAAGTTTTTAGCTTTTCATTGTTGACTCTGCTAATAACTGTGGGCTTGTCATAAATGACCTTTATGATTTTGAGATACATTTCTTTTATACAAAATTTTTGAGAATTTTTATCATGAAAAGAATTTTGTCAGGGGAATCCAGCCAGGAACTCAGGCATTGGGTGGTTACTTTTTAAAGCTTGCAGTGAACAAATACTCTTGCCACCCACCAATCTCTGGTAGCCACTGAACCATGTGAAATGGTTTTTATAACTTTTACCCTTCAAGATCCCCCTGAATTTGCCAGCATCATCTTGACTTGGTAGTTGGTTAAAATAGGATGATAGGAGGCAGGGCCAAGATGGCCGACTAGAAGGAGTGGTGATCAGAGGCCCCCATTGCAAAGACCCAAAACAGTGTGTGAATCTGGCACTGGCAACTGAGGTATCCAGGTTCTGTCATTAGGACTGACTACGCAGGTGTTATGACCAACAGAGAGGTAAGAAGAGCAGTGTGGTGCAGCACCCACCTGAGAGCCACAAGGGGCAAGGGAGCCCCCACCTCCACCCAAGGGAATCAGCAAGTGAGAGTGTTACTCAACCTGGGAAATCATGCTTTTTCCATGGAACTGTGTAACCCATGGATTGGAAAATCCCATTTTGGAGCCCACACTGCCCGGGCATTGGGCCCCAACCATGGAGCTGTGCAGATTCTCAAAACCCTCTTGGCTAGAATTGGCCAAAGCCTGCCTAGTTCCCTGTGGGAGGGGATGTGGAGGGTTGGAGGGGCAGGGGTTGGAGGTTGGGGGTGCTCCCATCACCACTGCTGCAGCTGCCTGTGTTGTAAGCCACAGGTTTGAGCTCCTTGAGGGAGGTAAGACAGCCAACACCATGGCTGCAGGGCTTCCCTGTAGGAACTCCAAATCCAGCTAGTGCTCAGTGACAGAACTCTGATCTCCCTGGGCCTGAGCCCATAGGGGGAGGGGTGGCCATAGTCTCCACAAATCAGCAGACTTAGTCTTTCCTCCTGCTAGCTCTGAGGAATCCAGGCAGCCCAGATGAATGGCTTTTCCCTGAGTGCATTGCATTCACTTCACCAAGGGACAGCCAAAGTGCCTCATTAAATGGGTCCAGCTTCCTGTGTCACCCAGGTAGGTGAGATCTCCCAACAGGGGTTATCAGACATCCTAAACAGGAGCATTCCTATTGGCATCAGGTTGGTGCCCCTTGAGGTCAGAGGTCCCAGATGAAGGAGCAGACATCCATGTTTGTTGTTCTCCAGCCTCCTCGAATGACATCTCCAGGTACAGGAGTGAACCAGATGAACAAGGCCAGAAGTGAACCCCCAGCAAACTGCAGCATCCCTACAGAAGAAGGACCTGACTATTGAAAGAAAAACAAACAAACTGAAAGCAACAACAACAGCATCAACAAAAAATGTTCCCCTAAAAACCTCATCCAAGGGTCAGTAGGCTCAAAGATCAAAACTAAACAAACTTAAGAAAATAGGAAAGAATCTCCAAAAAATGCTGAAAACCCAAAAGGTCAGAGTGCGTCTTCCCCTCCAAATGATCACAACACATCTCCAGCAAGTGTGCAGAACTGGACAGAGGATAACATGGATGAACTGACAGAAGTAGATTTCAGAAGGTGGGTAATGATAAACTTAGCTGAGGTAAAAAAAAGCATGTTCTAACCCAATGCAAAGAAGCTAAGAATGATGATAAAAGGTTACTGGAGCTGTTAACTAGAATAACCAGTTTAGAGAGGAACATAAATGACCTGATGGAGCTGAAAAATGCTGTACAAGAACTTTCTGAAGCATACACAAGTATCAACAGTCAAATCAGTCAAGAGAAACAAAGAGTGTCAGAGCTGGAAGACTATCTTGGTGAAATAAGGCAGGCAGACAAGATTAGAGAAAAATGAATGAAAAGGAATGAACAAAACCTCCAAGAAATATGGGGCTATGTAGAAAGACCAAACCTATGACTGACTGGAGTACCTGAAAGAGATGAAGAGAATAGACCCAAGTTGGAAAAACACACTTCAGGATATTATCCAGAAGAACTTCCCCAACCTAGCAACACAGGACAACACTGAAATTCAGGAAATACAGAGAACCCCACTAATATATTTCACAATAAGTTCAACTCCAAGACACATAATCAACAGATTCTCCAAGGTTGAAATGAAGGAAAAAATGTTAAGGGCAATCAGAGAGAAAGGCCAGGTCACCTACAAAAAGAAGCCCATCAAACTAACAGTGGATCTCTCAGCAGAAACCCTAAAAGCCAGAAGAGAGTGGGGGCCAATATTCAGCACTCTTAAAGAAAAGAATTTTCAACCCAGAATACCATATCCAGCCAAACTAAGCTTCATAAACAAAGGAAAAATAAAATCCTTTTCAGACAAGCAAATGCTGATGGAATTTGTCACAACCAGTCCTGCCTTGCAAGAGCTCCTGAAGGAAGCACTAAATATGGAAAGAAAGAACCATTGTAAGCCACTTCAAAACATGAAAATAAAAAGATCAATGACACAATGAAGAAATGACATCAACGAGTCTACAAAATAACCAGCTAGCATCATAATAACAGGATCAAATTCACACATGACAATATTAACCTTAAATTAAATGGGCTAACTGCCCCTATTAAAAGACACACACTGGCAAATTGGACAGAGTCAAGACCCATTGGTGTGCTGTATGCAGGAAATCCATCTCACGTGCAAAGACACACATAGGCTCAAAACAAAGGGATGGAGGAAAATTTACCAAGCAAATGGAGAGGAGAAAAAAGCAGGGGTTGCAATCCTAGTCTCTGACAAAACAGCCTTTAAACCAATAAAGATAAGAAAAAGACAAAGAAAGACATTACATAATGGTAAAGGGATCAATTCAACAAGAAGAGCTAACTGTTCTAAATATATATGCACTCAATACAGGAGCACCCAGATTCATGAAACAAGTCCTTAGAGACCAACAAAGGGACTTAGACTCCCACACAATAGTAGTGGGAGACTTTAACACCCCACTGTCAAGATTAGACAGATCAATGAGACAGAAAATTAACAAGGATATTCATGACTTGAACTCAGCTCTGGATCTAGTGGACCTAATAGATATCTACCTAACTCTCCACACCAAAACAACAGATTATACATTCTTAGTGCCACACGGCACTTACTTTAAAACTGATCACATAATTGGAAGTAAAACACTCCTCAGCAAATGCAAAAGAATGGAAATCATAACAGTCTTTCAGACCACAGTGCAATCAAATTAGAACTCAGGATTAAGAAACTTCCTCAAAACCACACAACTAGGTGGAACCTGAACAACCTGCTCTTGAATGACTCCTGAGTATATAATGAAATTAAGGCAGTAATCTAGAAGTTCTTTGAAACTAATGAGAGCAAAGATACAATGTACCAGAGTTTCTGGGATGCAGCTAAAACAGTGTTAAGAGGGAAATTTATAGCATTAAATGCCCACATCAGAAAGCTGGAAAGATTTAAATCAGCACCCTACCATCACAATTAAAAGAACTAGAGAAGTGAGAGCAAACAAATCCAAAAGCTGGCAGAAGACAAGAAGTCACTAAGATCAGAGTAGAACTGAAGGAGATAGAAACATGAAAAACCCTTCAAAAAATCAATGAGTCCAGGAGTTGTTTTTCTTAAAAAGTTAATAAAATAGACCACTAGCTAGACTAATAAAGAATAAAAGAAAGAAGAATCAAATAGACACAATAAAATGATAAAGGGGATATCACCATTGACCCCACAGAAATTCAAACAACCATCAGAGAACACTATAAACACCTCTACATAAATAAACTAGAAAATCTAGAAGAAATGGATAAATTCATGGATGCACACACCCTTCCAAGAACAAACCAGGAAGTAGTCAAATCTCTGAATAGACCAGTTTCAAGTTCTGAAATTGAGACAGTAATAAATAGCCCACCAACCAAAAAAGCCCAAGACGAGACAGATTCACAGCCAAATTCTACAAGAGCTACAAACAGGAACTGGTACCATCCCTTCAGAAACCTTTCCAAACAATTGAAAAGGAGGGACTCCTTCCTAATTCATTTCGTGAGGCCAGTATCATCCTGATACCAAATCCTGGAAGAGACACAACAAAAAAAAGAAAACTTCAGGCCAATATCCCTGATGAACATCAATGGGAAAATCTTCAATAAAACACTGAAAAAACGAATCCAGCAGCATATCAAAAAGCTTATCAACCATGATCCAGTCGGCTTCATCCCTGGGATGCAAGGCTTGTTCAATATACACAAATCAATAAATATAATCCATCACATATAGAGAACCAATCACAAAAACCACATGATTATCTCAATAGATACAGAAAAGGCCTTCAATAAAATTCAACCTCCCTTCATGATAAAAATTCAATAAACTTGGTATTGATGGAACTTATCTCAAAATAATAAGAGCTATTTATGGCAAACCCACAGCCAATATCATACTAAATGGGCAAAAGCTGGAAGCATTCCCTTTGAAAACCAGCACAAGACAAGGATGCCCTCTCTCACCACTCCTATTCAACTTAGTATTGAAAGTTCTGGCTAGGGCAATCAGGCAAGAGAAAGAAATAAAGACTATTCAAATAGGAAGAGAGGAAGTCAGATTGTCTCTGTCTGCAGATCCTGTATTTAGAAAACCTCATTGTCTCAGGTCGAAAACTCACTAAGCTGATAAACAACTTCTGCAATGTCTCAGGATACAAAATCAATGGGCAAAAATCACAAACATTCCTGTACACCAACAATAAACAAGCATAGGGCCAAATCATGAATGAACTGCCATTCACAATTGCTACAAACAGAACAAAACACCTAGGAATACAGCTAACAAGGGATGTGAAGGACCTCTTCAAAGAGAATTACAAACCACTGCTCAAGGAAATAATAGAGGACATAGACAAATGGAAAAACATTCCATCCTCTTTGATAGAATCAATATCATGAAAATGGCCATACTTGCCCAAAGTAATTAATAGATTAAATGCTATTCCTGCCAAACTACAATGTCATTCTTCACAGAATTGGGAAAAACTCATTTAAATTTCATATGGAACCAAAAAAGAACCCATATAGCCAAGACAATCCTAAGGAAAAAATAAAAGCTGGAAGTATCATGCTACCTGACTTCAAACTATACTACATGTCTACAATAAACAAAACAACATGGTACTGGTACCAAAACCGATATATAGATCAATAGAATAGAATAGAGACCTCAGAATTAAGTTCACACATCTACAACCATCTGATTTTCTACAAACCTGACAAAAACAAGCAATAGGGAAAGGATTTTCTATTTAATAAATGGTGCTAGGAAAGCTGGCTAGCCATATGCAGAAAACTGCAAATGGACACCTTCCTTATGCCTTATACAAAAATTAACTCAAGATAGACTAAAGACTTAAATATAAAACCCCAAACCTTAAAAACCCTAGAAAAAAATCCTAGGCAATACCATTTAGGACATAGGCATGGGCAAAGATTTTTTGATTAAATCGGCAAAAGCAATTGCCACAAAAGCTAAAATTGACAAATGGGATCTAATTAAACTAAAAAGCTTCTGCACAACAAAAGAAATTATCATCAGACCAAACAGGTGACCTATAGAAAGGGAGAAAATTTTTGCAATCTACACATCTGACAAAGGTCTAATATCTAGAATGTACAAGGAACTTAAATTTACAACAAAAAAAAACCCCATCAAAAAGTGGGCAAATAATATGAACAAACACTTCTCAAAACAAGAGGTTCATGTGGCCAAGAAAATACGAAAAAAAAGCTCAACATCACTTATCACTAGAGAAATGCAAATCAAAACCACAATGAGATACCATCTCACGCCAGTCAGAATGGTGATTATTAAAAAATCAAGAAACAACAGGTGCTAGTGAGGCTGTGGAGAAATAGGAAAGATTTTACATTGTTGATGAGAATGTAAATTAGTTCAACCATTGTGGAAGACACTGTGATGATTCCTCAATGATCTAGAACCAGAAATACCATTTGAACCAAAAATCCCATTACTGAGTATATACCCAAAGGAATATAAATAATTCTATTATAAAGCTACATGCACACACATGTTTATTTCAGCACTATTCACAATAGCAATACATGGAATCAACCTAAATGCCCATCAATGATAGACTAGATAAAGAAAATGTGGTACATATATACCATGAAATACTGTGCAGTCACAAAAAGGAATGAGATCATGTCCTTTGCAGGGACATGGATGAAGCTGGAAGCCATCATCTTCAGCAAACTAACACAAACACTGCATGTTCTCATTCATAAGTGGGAGTGGAACAATGAGAACACATGGACACAGGGAGGGGAGCAACACACTGGGTCCTATTGTTGGATTGGGGGGGAGTTGAGGGGAGAGAGAGCATCAGGACAAATAGCTAATGCATGCCGGACTTAAAACTTAGGTGACAGGTTGATAGGTGCAGCAAACCACTATGGCACACATATACCTATGTAACAAACCTGCATGTTCTGCATATGTATCCCAGCACTTCAAGCTAAAAAAAAAAAGGAATTTTGTCACATGCTTTTTCTTCATCTATTGAGATGATCATATTGTTTTTACCCTTCATTTTTGTTAATATGGTGTATAACATTTATTGATTTATGTATGTTGAATTATTCTTGCATCCCAGGGGAAAATTCCATTTGATCATGCTGTATAATCTTTTAATGTGCTGTTGAATTCAGTTTATTAGTATCTTGTTGAAGATTTTTGCATGTGTGTTAATTAGGGATATTAGACTCAAATTTTTTTTCTTATATTGTCCTTATCTAAGTTTGATATTGTGTAAAATTAGTTTGTAAAACGAGTTTGGAAGTGTTTCCTCATTTTCAGTCTTCTGGAAGAGTATGAGAAGGATTGGAATTAATTCTTCTTTGAATATGTGTAGAATTTGCCAAAGATGCCACAAGATTAAGGGGTTTCTTTGATGGGAGGTTTTTGATTAATGATTAAATCTCCACTCATTATTGGTCTGTTCAGATTTCCTATTTCTAATGATTAAGTCTTGATAGGTTGTATGTTTGCAGGAATTTGTCAAATTTTTGTATGTTTTCCAATTTGTTGGCATATAATTGTATTTGCAGTCTCTTGTAATTCTTTGTATTTTTGTGATATTCATTGTGTTCTTTTATTTCTTATTTTATTTATTTGAGGCTTCTCTCAACTCTTAGTTTCATTTATCTTTTCCAATCTTTTTCTAGTTTCCATTTCATTTACTTCTGGGATGATCTCTATTATTTTCTTCTATCTGCTGACATTGGGCTTAGTTTGTTCTCATTTTTCAAGTTCTTTGAGTTGTAAAATCAGGCTGTTTACTAGAGAGCTTTCTTTTTCTTAATTCACTTGTTTATCTCTATAAATTTTCATCTTAGAAATAATTGTGCTGTATCCCACAAGTTTTCATATGTAGTTTCTATTTTTATTTGCCTCAAGACATTATTTAGCTTCACTTGATTTCTTTGACTCATTTGTTGTTGTATGTTGTTAAATTTCCACATATTTGTTAATTTTCTCATTTTTGTCCTTTTATTGATTTCCAGCTTTATCCTGAGAAAATATACTTTATATGATGTTTTATGGTCTAACATATATTTTGGAAAATACACCATGAGTGCTAGAGAAGAATGTGTATTCTGCTGTGATTGGAAAGAATGGCTTATATATGTCTGTTGCTTCCATTTGGCCTATAGTTTTGTTCAAGTGCACCATTTCCTTACTGATTTTCTATCCATATGATCTATTTTTTGTTGAAAGTAGGGTATTAAAGCCCCCATACCATTTTCTTTTGCTGACTATTTCTTTCTTCATTTCTCTTAATATTTGACTTTTACATTTAAGTGTTTGCCAATAATGGCTGCATATTTATTTACAAATGTGATATCTTCTTGATGAATTTACCCTTTTATCATTATATAATGACCTTTTATTGTCTCTTGTGGCAGTTTCTGACTTAAAGTTTATTTTGTCTGATATAAATATAGCCAGCCCTGCTCTCCTTTGGTTATCATTTGCACAGAATATTTCTTTCCATACATTTATTTTTAGCTATATGTATCTTTAAAGCTAAAGTGAGTTTCTTGTAAGCAGCATATACCTGGATCTGTTTTTTTATTCTTGTTTATTCAGTCACTTTATGTCTTTTGATTTACATTTACAACAATTATTAATAGGTAAATATTTAGTTTGCTATTATATTAATTGTTTTCAAACTGTTCTGTTGTATCTCTGTTTCTCTCTTAGTGTCGTACTTTGTGAAATGACGTTTTGTTATTTTACACTTTAATTTCTTTTGCTTTATCTATTGTATATCTAACAGAGCTTTTCCTTTGTTGATACTAGAGGCTTACATAAAACATTTTATAACTGCTTATTTTAAACTGATAACAACCTAACTTCAATTTTATACAAAACTGTAAACTTCAATTTCTCCTTCTCCTACATTTTATGTTATTGATGCCACAATTCACATTTTTTACATTGTACATCCATTAACACATTATTTTAGATATTTTTTATTTTAAAATATTTGATTGACAAATAAATATTTTATATTTTAAGGTGTACAATATGATAACTTGATATATATATACATTGTCTACAGATTATCCCATTAAATTAATTAACCCATGATTATACCCATAGTTATTACCATTTGTGTGTGTGTGTGTGTGTATTGAGGACAGTTTAAATCTACTTTCTTATCAAATTTTAGGTAAACAATACAGTATTATTAACTATAGAAACCATATTGAACATTAGATCCCCCAAAATTCATTTTATAACTGAAAGTTTGTACCCCTTTTCAATACTTTTGTATTTTAACTTTTATGCTAGAGTTAAACATAATTTGTACACCACAGTTACAGTTTTAGCCTATGCTGAATTTGACTGTAATTTTACCTTTACAGTGAGTCTTATAGCATCCTTTTGTTTCAAATTAATGAACTCTCTTTAGCATTTCTTATAAGTCAAATCTTGTGGTGATGAACTCCTCAACTTTTGTTTGGGAAGGTCTTTACCACTACTTTGTTTCTGAAGGATCACATTGATGGATATAGTATTTTTGGTAGTCTTTTTTTTCCTCGTTATTTTTAATATATTATTCCACTATCTCCTGGCCTACAAAGTTTCTGCTGAGAAGTCCACTGATCATGTCATAGAGCTTCCCTTGTTATATGATGAGTTACTTTTCTCTTGCTACTTTCAAAATGTCTCTTTGTCTTAGACTTTTGAGAATTCAGTTATATTGTGACTTGATGAAGATCTCTTTTATGTTTAATCTATTTGAGGTTCTTTGGGCTTCATGGATCTGGATGTTCATTTCCATCTCAAAATTTGGGAAGTTTTCTGTCATTACTTCTTTAAATAAACGTTCTATCTATTTCTCCTCCTCTACTACTTCTGGAATTTCCATAGCGTGCAAATTGGTTCACTTGATTGTGTCCCATAAGTAACATACACTTCCTTCACATTTTTTTAAATTACTATATCTATTTATTCCCCTGACTGGGCAATTTCATATGATTTGTCTTTGAGCTCACTGATTCTTTCTTCTGCTAAACTAAGTGTGCTATTGAAGCTCTGTGTAGAATTTGTCAATTCAGTCATTGTGTTCTTCAGCTCCAAAATATCTATTTGGCTCTTTTTTACTTTCTATCTTTTTTCTTAAATTCCCATTTTTTTCATGTACTGTTTTCCTGATTTTGTCTGGTTGTTCATCTGTATTCTCTTGTTCACTGTATTCCTTTAAGGTGACTATTTGGATTCTTTGTTTACAGATGTCCATTTCTTTAGGGTGAGTTAGTGGTGCTTTATTTTCTTTGGTGGTTCATGTTTCCCTGATTATTTGTGATTCTTGTGGCCTTACATTTGTGTATGTACTTTTGAAGAAGTAGTTACCCCTTCCTGTCTTTACAAACTAGTTTTGGCAGAAAAGCCCTCTAGCAGTAAGCCTGCTCAGAGATTCTGGGTGAGCCTTGAGCATAAGTCTTCAGGGACTGGCCTAGCACTGATGACGGCTTGATACCTGAGTCTGTGGAGATGGGCCTGGTCCTGAGTCTGTGATCGTAGGCCTGACACCTGTTTTCACTGGGTAGGGCCGGTATCTGGGTTCGTGAGAGCAAGCCTGGTGCCTTGAACCATGGAGTGGGCCTGGAGCCTTGGTCTATGGACCTGGCTTGTACTACAGTGGGCTGAAGCCTGAGTCTGTATGGGTTAGCCTGGGTCCCAGGAGGCTGGCCTCTGTCTTAAGGCTGTGGGGACCAGCTTGGAGCCTTGGTACATGTATGCTGGTCTGGGGCTGGCAGTTTCAGGAGTTGGCCTGTCATTAAGCAGACCTAGAGCCTGTGTCTGTGGGTGTTGTCCTGAAGTCTAAAACAAGGGACAAGCTCAAAGCCTGAGGCTGCAAGGGCTGGCCTTGCAACAGAGTCCACTAGGGTGGGTAAAGTCTGGTGCTTCCCTCTCTTTCCTTCACGTGGAAGGTATGTCTCCTCATGCTGAGCTTGGGAGGGGGATGATATAGGTAATGTGAAACTGTCCTTCTTATCCTATTCAATGCATCTTTTCTTGTTTTGGTTCTCTATCTAGGTGCTGTGAGCTCCTACCTGAATTATTTGACTCTTGTGAAGGTTTTTTGTGCATAGATGGTTGTTCAGATTGATGTTTCTGTGAGGAGACAAGCTCTATGTATTAGTCCATTTTCATGCTGCTGATAAATTCATACCTAAAACTGGGCAATTTACAAAAGAAAGAGGTTTAATGGACTCACGGTTCCATGTGTCTGGAGAGGCCTCACAATCATGACAGAAGGTGAAAGGCATGTTTCACATGGCAGCAAACAAGAGAAGAGAGCTTGTGCAGGGAAACTCCCCTGTATAAAACCATCAGATCTCATGAGGCTTATTCACTATCAAGAGCACAGCATGGGAAAGACTCACCCCCATGATTCAATTACCTTCCACCAGGTCCCTCCCCATGACATGTGGGAATTGCGGGAGCTACAATTTAAGATGAGATTTGGGTGGGGACACAGCCAAACCATATCACTCTGGAAATTCCTATTCTAATATCTTGCTGATTTCACCCCCTAATCTAAAATATTCTGTTTTCTTATTAAAATAAATAATGTAACACTGTCTCACAAATTAAAACTTAACATTCACTAAATTGTTACTTTCAGTTAAGAATATTTAATAAACTTCTTCATGCAATATGCTAATATTAAACATTTCAATGAATTTATTGTGCCTGTTGAATTCCCAATCCATTAGGAAGATTTTTCTTTAAAATTCTAAGACAGTAAAATTGACACTGACTTAATACATCTGTGTTCTTTATGATTTCTTAGTTTGCTCATAGATTTTCCTCCTCCAATATTATTATACATAGATCAGACAAAATATTTCCTAGTATCTATCATATAACTGAATATAATTCTTTTACATAAAATTAATGTAATATTTATTATTTCATTATTTTTTATTACTTTCTATTTTTATGTAGAGACTATAAATGAGCACACATATTTACTTACTAAATTATTTTAACAGTTTTAAAAGAAAACACCCCTTATACATCAAGTAAAAAAGTGGAAAATATATTTTTCTCCTAAAATGTCTGACATAATTCTTTATCTCTAGTTTATAAGGGCTGGCTTCGAATACCTCTCAGGTCACTTACCAACATTCTACTTCCAAAGAAAGAGAAGCA
Organism: Nomascus leucogenys; assembly: GCF_006542625.1. Taxonomy (NCBI): domain Eukaryota; kingdom Metazoa; phylum Chordata; class Mammalia; order Primates; family Hylobatidae; genus Nomascus; species Nomascus leucogenys. Next base: position 40,186,718 of record NC_044387.1, read on the forward strand.
TATTTCATTCATTACCAGTCCATCTCCACTTTATTAGAAAGCAAATGAGTAGACACGTCTGGGTTACTTTATTCATAACAAATGCACAGAGTACTGTTGGATCTTCCCAGAGGGTCACAAAGATAGGAGATGGCTCTGAAAAGAAAAGTGCTAGTCCTTGGGGATTAGAATCCTTGAACCTGTCAGAAAGTTAAATGTGTCTCAGCTGAAGGCGGCTGTTCACTTAGACTTTCAAAAATGAAAATATTTTTGATAGAATAAAAAGGACCATTTTAGATGGATACATACACATACCTACATACACACACAAACACACACACATAGATATATATTGCAAAAGGATGTGTGCAAATAAATCAGGGACATATGTATGGTTTGTTTTAGTAAAAATAGAGTCAAATTATAAAAAAAAATTTTCTGCCACAATTGGCATGTTATTTCAGCTATAGTAGTCTTTCAAAACTTGATTCTCCCATTCAGTTTTGACCGGGACTTTTACTATTGCCATGGGAGATGTGAAGAATAAACAGGTACCAACCCCTTTATAACTGGAGTATGGTTGCAGGGTCATGGAGGACATTGATAATTTTTCTATCTATTAGGGTGATGAGTGTGTAATATAATATATTTTTAAATTAGGCCACAATTTAAAGTTACCTAGGGTTAGTTTCTGCTCTATTAAGAGCCACTTAATTCACTTCCATCAATTACGTGAATGTAGTTTGAATTTATGTATCCTTTGTCCTTTAGAAAAGCTATGAAAACACATTTTATTTTTTTAGTTTCCTGTAGCTTATCAATACTGCCTGCCACTTTAGTTTGCAGAATTGGAGGGTGGGAGTGGGGTTAATTGAGGTTTCTTGGAAGCAAAGAATCTTAATGAGACCCTGGCCATCTCAAGATTAACAGTTCGGACAGTGTGCTTGGTTAGCCAGGGTGGCCCTAGCTAAGGTCTCTTGGCAGGAAGGAGCACCAAGAGTTTCAAGGTGTCCTCCACAAGAAAGCTGATGACACAAGTTCAACATAGAGCCACATGGATTCATGGGTGACTGTCAATTTTGGCATGAGATATGCTTTGCATTTGTTGTGCTGTATGTACTAGAGAGCAATGAATGTTATGAAGAAAATTACAACATTTGAATTCATCACAACACATCTACAACTGTGGGCACCAGGTTGAGGTCAGTGAGTACAGCACTGCAGTTGTGAGACTGCAGGTAAATCAACCCTTCAGTGGGCCAATTTTTTTTTTTAAAAAAAAGAGGATTTGGTTCCTGTAGGGTAGAGGTGGAGATAATTGGTGAAGATATTAAGTTATTTGCACAATGTCTAGCACTTATTATGTGCTCTATAAATATTTGGTAAAAATAAGTATTGGTTATTATTGGGTATTATAGAGAGGCAGTATATTAGGATGAAATGTACACATTATTCAGGACCAAAAAGCTTTGGTACAAATTCAGGCTCTAAGTGAATTTAGGCAAAACTTTACAGATGCCTAGTATTTTGTAGTTCACAAAACATTTAAGAAAACAGCATGACAGCATCATTAATTGCCCTCACCACCTCGACTTTCTCACCTGTGACACTGGAGAGACAGTAGCACCTGCCCTACCTTCTTTATACACTCATGATTATGAAATATGATGACTTTGTAAGCACCATGTAAACGACAATAAGTTGTATACATGTTATTTATTATCCCTGTCATTATCAGGAGGTGGTGCTGAGCTAGGATCCATGGGGCCAAATACATAGGCACCAGTGAAGGTTTAGCGGCTTTGCTTCAAACAATTTAAGTGGAAGTTCTGAAGACTCCAATATACAAACAAGATATATGAAATTAAATGATAAAGAAGAAATGGTGATGTTTTTCAAATAGCTTTAGGTGATTGTATCTAAGTGAATTAATTTGTATTTATTAAGCACTAAAATGAATCTATTAAGCACTTATGATAAATCTGACACAAGACAATAAGCTTTATGGAAGCAGAGGCTGGGTCTGTCTTTGTTACCATTTTATCCCAGCATCTGGCTTTGATTAAACTAACAACATTGTGTTTGGTATGTTGGGGGTACATCAAAGTGCAAGACATGGTCCCTACAATATCTCTCTTCCTTCCTCAAACATTTATTGAGAAGGTATTAAACAACAGGCACTCTGTTAGACTGGGGAAAAAGGCAAACTGGAAATAGACCATTCCATTGACAAGCAAACAGTCCAGAGAGAGATTTACATGTAGAAAGATAAGACGAATGTGATACAATGTGACAAGTAATATAACAAAGCATGAACAAGTGCTGTGGGAGACTCATGGATAGAGCACTCTACCTTGTCTAAATCTGAGTAGTTACTTCTATGAAAAATACCTGTAGAGCCACACAAGTTTGTGAGTACTCAAGTGATAGATATTACAAGAATGTAGAGATTGAAAGCCTATTTCCATTAAATATCTAAGAATGTACTATATAGTATCAGGAGATAATAGGAAAAATCATCTCATACCTGGTCTATAGAGCAATGAGAAAATAAATATAAAATATTTATTTAGAGGCATTTTTAGTTATGTACCTGATCCCAAATATGGTGCTCAATTGAATCCAAAATTAGACAGTGCTTGGAACAAAACTCTGATCATACTAACAGCTTTGAGCATTTACGCAGTATTAATGCATTTGCAGTTTTAAATCTTAGGTAATGTGTTAATCCATTGTGTTTCTATAAAGGAATTCTGGAGGCTGGGAAATTTAGGAAGAAAATAGTTTTATTTTGGCTCATGGCTCTGCAGACTGTATAGGAAGTATGATGCCAGAATCTGTTCCTGGCGAGGCCTCAGGAAGCTTACAAGCATGGCGGAAGGAGAACGGGGGCCAGCATGTCATATGGCGAGAGAGAGTAAGAGAAAGAGGAGGAAATTCTAGGCTCTTTTAAACAACCAGATCTCATGTGAACTCACAGAGTGAGAACTCATTAATTGCCATGAGAATGGCACCAAGACATTCATGAGGGATCCACTCCCATAATCCAAACACTTCTCACCAGGGCCCACCTTCGACATTGGGGATTACATTTCAACATGAGATTTGGAGGGGACAAACATACAAACAGTATCATGTAATGTTATTCCATGCCAAGAAATGGAAGAAAAAGATCTTCATGCTCCTTAAACAACAAATTCAACTTTCTGTCCTATTGGTAACTAGGGAGGCCTTCAAACAGTATAGGAAATTTTGGCTTCTCTTCTAAAAGGTGAGAGAACTTTAGCTACTGACTCACAGCCTTCTTGTCCATCTCTACTACTATCTTCATTCTTCTTGACTTCAGTATCTCCTCTTCTTTGAAGTCCTCCTCTCTAATTTCCTGGTCTTCTTTTCCCTTTGAGCTGCCCACTCTTGCTCATACCTTAATTTATATAATACCATCAAAATGTCAACACAACACAAATCTAGAGTTTGGACATTCCACTCTGAACCTCGGCATCACTCTTCCTTATTGCTACAATTCAATGGTTCATTTGCCCATTTAATCCATCCACAAGTCCAACTGGTGCTATGTCAAAAACATATCTTGCACCCATTCATTATCTTTCTCTCCTTGTATCACCTTTGGCTAAACAACCATCAGTCATTTAGATTCTGTTAAACTTGTAACTACAGCTTAACAAACCAATAACAATTCTTTTTTTTTATTATACTTTAGGTTTTAGGGTACATGTGCACAATGTGCAGCTTTGTTACATATGTATCCATGTGCCATGTTGATTTCCTGCACCCATTAACTCGTCATTTACCATTAGGTATATCTCCTAATGCTGTCCCTCCCCCCTCCCCCAACCCCACAACAATCCCCAGAGTGTGATGTTACCTTTCCTGTGTCCATGAATTCTCATTGGTCAATTCCCACCGATGAGTGAGAACATGCTGTGTTTGGTTTTTTGTCCTTGCGATAGTTTACTGAGAATGATGTTTCCCAGTTTTCATCCATGTCCCTACAAAGGACATGAACTCATCATTTTTTATGGCTGCATAGTATTCCATGGTGTATATGTGCCACATTTTCTTAATCCAGTCTATTGTTGTTGGACATTTGGGTTGGTTCCAACTCTTTGCTATTGTGAGTAGTGCCGCAATAAACATACGTGTGCATGTGTCTTTATAGCAGCATGATTTCTAGTCCTTTAAACCAATAACAATTCTAATGAAAATACTAGCACAGTTAAGCAGACATGCTAAATTTCCTATTAAAGAAAGATTAGAGTAAATGTAAGATTTATTTACCTTAAAAAGGAGAGTGCAGCTTAAAAGGAAATGTAAATAAGGCTTAATGCACCTTATTTACAGAGTTAAAGGCAATACATCTGCCTTATACTGACATCATTACCCTGTCTATCATCATATATGAGCTAATTTATGTTATAGAAACATATTTAGAGCAAATAAGACTTATCCATAAACTTTCCAAAAGCCAATGTTCTATAAAACTAAGTTTTAATTTTCTCAAGAAACTTTAAAATCTTTTGAATTCTTAATTAATATGAATGAATTCATATACCGTGAAAAAAGTCAGAAAATCTGTGATTTAGTATTTGTAGTGCCATGAGAGAATCATGTGACTTTTAGTTAGTCACTCTAGCTAGTTAGTAACTTCTTTTTTAAAAAAAGCAAATAATTATCCCTGACTTGCCTTCATCACAGGATTGTTATGATGATTAAATGAATTATAATGAGTAGAGAGAGGAACATATAATGAGAATAATGAGTCTAAAACTACTTTGAGCACTAAGAAATACTATGTAGATGTAAAATGTTTAGATTATTATGAGGAAAACTTATTACTGGCAATTGTTAAATCTTACCTTTGTATATCAAAGAGATAATGGCAAAAAGTGCACAGCCTCCAGGGTACTTACCTATGAAACTCTACCTCTAAACAGAGCCACTACCCAAACTCCCGAGAGATGGACATCCAACCTCCTCATAAGAATGTAAGCTGATCACAGGAGGACCAAAGGAAGAATCTTACAACTAAACAAACGTAAGTAGATTGTGAATCAGCCTGGAAAGCGAACCATATTCCCGCTGCCATTAACAGGGACACACGGCATAGGGCTACCCACGACCAATGAGAAAGACATATTTGGGGATAATTGTCCACAGTCATTTCCTCCTTTGCAAGAAATTGAGACAGCATTATAGGGAATCAAAATGCAAATCACTCCTTTAGACCAGAGTCCAAATGTAAGTATACTTATACCAATACCAATACCTAAACCTATATCATTTATATCTATATTTTTAATTGTTAAAGGGCAAAGCAGAAGGTAAGGCTGAGCTGCAATATGTAAAGGGAGGATTTGGAAACTTTGCTAAGAGTTGTTTCAGTGAATGGGCAGTTCAAAACTGAATCTAGAGCCACAGAGAAAACTCCATAGATTGTATAAATCTCAGAGCCAAGCACTGAAAAAAAATGACTGGATGTGATAGATGTAAAAATGGACTCAATTACTCAGGGATTTGATGGTCTTGAAATAAAAATTAGAGGGATGGATGAAAGAATACAGTCATTGGAGGAATCCAACTTGGTATTTAAACAGGGCTTGAAAACCTCAGAGTAGCAGATTGTTGTTATAATTGGAGATAATGTTTCACTTCGTTTTAAAAATGAATCATTGGTAAGGCAGTGGGAAAAAAAACCTGTCTATGGATGCTTTGTCCTCTCATCAGTGCAGGCATTAGAATTCTAAAGAAGAGGACAGGAATAGGCTTCATTCATTTATTTTTCAATCATTCATGCAATATACAAATAATTAATGAGTACCTTCTAGGTGTAAGGCATAATGGTAGGTGTGCAGCTACAATGTAGCACAAATAAAAGCTAAAATCTGACAACTGTGGTTCATAAACAAATACGTAGATGGTCCATGTAAATAGAATACCTTCACAGACCTATTTTACCAATAAATTGATTTTAATATAATAGATTTTATTAAAATAATGAATGTATGTACTTAAAAATATTTAATAGTACAAGCAAACAATGCTCAATCTGCATATATTTACATTTTATTTTGTCTAGTTTTTCTATTCGATAAATTCCTGAAATGGAAAGTCTGGTTCAAAATTATATGTGTTTCGGGGAGTGGAGCCAAGATGGCCGAATAGGAACAGCTCCGGTCTCCAGCTCCCAGCCCGAGTGACACAGAAGACTGGTGATTTCTGCATTTCTGCTTGAGGTACCGGTTTCATCTCACTAGGGAGTGCCAAACAGTGGGTGCAGGACAGTCAATGAGGCGCACTGTGTGCGAGCTGAAGCAGGGCAAGGCAATGCCTCACTCGGGAAGTGCAAGGGGTCAGGGAGTTCCCTTTCCTAGTCAAAGAAAGGGGTAACAGACGGCACCTGGAAAATCGGGTCAGTCCCACCCTCATACTGCGCTTTCCCAACGGGCCTGGAAAACGGCACACTAGGAGATTGTGTCCCGCACCTGGCTCAGAGGGTCCTATGCCCACGGAGTCTCGCTAATTGCTAGCACAGCAGTCTGAGATCAAGCTGCAAGGCAGCAGCGAGGCTGGGGGAGGGGCGCCCGCCATTGCCCAGGCTTGCTTAGGTAAACAAAGCAGCCAGGAAGCTCGAACTGGGTGGAGCCCACCACAGCTCAAGGAGGCCTGTCTGCCTCTGTAGGCTCCACCTCTGGGGGCAGGGCACAGACAAACAAAAAGTCAGCAGGAATCTCCAGAGACTTAAACGTCCCTGTCTGACTGACAGCTTTGAAGAGAGTAGTGGTTCTCCCAGCATGCAGCTGGAGATCTGAGAACGGACAGACTGCCTCCTAAAGTGGGTCCCTCACCCCTGAGCAGCCTAACTGGGAGGCACCCCCCCAGTAGGGACAGACTGACACCTCACTAGGCCGGGTACTCCTCTGAGACAAAACTTCCAGAGGAACTATCAGACAGCTGAATTTATGGTCTCACGAAAATCCGCTGTTCTGCAGCCACCGCTGCTGACACCCAGCCAAACAGGGTCGGGAGTGGACCTCTAGTAAACTCCAACAGACCTGCAGCTGAGGGTCCTGTCTGGTAGAAGGAAAACTAACAAACAGAAAGGACATCCACACCAAAAACCCATCTGTACATCACCATCATCAAAGACCAAAAGTAGATAAAACCGCAAAGATGGGGAAAAAACAGAGCAGAAAAACTGGAAACTCTAAAAAGCAGAGCACCTCTCCTCCTCCAAAGGAACGCAGTTCCTCACCAGCAACGGAACAAAGCTGGATGGAGGATGATTTTGACTAATTGAGAGAAGAAGGCTTCAGACGATCCAACTACTCTGAGCTACGGGAGGAAATTCAAAACAATAGCAAAGAAGTTAAAAACTTTGAAAAAAAAATTAGAAGAATGGATAACTAGAATAACCAATGGAGAGAAGGGCTTAAAGGAGATGATGGAGCTGAAAGCCAAGTTTCGAGAACTACGTAAAGATTGCAGAAACCTCAGTAGCAGATGCGATCAACTGGAAGAAAGGGTATCGCTGATGGAAGATGAAATGAATGAAATGAAGTGAGAAGGGAAGTCTAGAGAAAAAAGAATAAAAAGAAATGAACAAAGCCTCCAAGAAATTTGGGACTACGTGAAACGACCAAACCTACGTCTGATTGGTGTACCTGAAAATGACAGGGAGAATGGAACCAAGTTGGAAAACACTCTGCAAGATATTATCCAGGAGAACTTCCCCAGTCTAGCAAGGCAGGCCAACATTCAGATTCAGGAAATACAGAGAACGCCACAAAGATACTCCTCAAGAAGAGCAACTCCAAGACACATAATTGTCAGATTCACCAAAGTTGAAATGAAGGAAAAAATGTTAAGGGCAGCCAGAGAGAAAGGTCGGGTTACCCACAAAGGGAAGCCCATCAGACTAACAGCTGATCTCTCGGCAGAAACTCTACAAGCCAGAAGAGAGTGGGGGCCAATATTCAACATTCTTAAAGAAAAGAATTTTCAATCCAGAATTTCCTATCCAGCCAAACTAAGCTTCATAAGTGAAGGAGAAATAAAATACTTTACAGACAAGCAAATGCTTAGTGATTTTGTCACCACCAGGCCTGCCCTAAAAGAGCTCCTGAAGAAAGCACTAAACATGGAAAGGAACAACTGGCACAAGCCACTGCAAAATCATGCCAAATTGTAAAGACCATGGAGGCTAGGAAGAAACTGCATCAACTAATGAGGAAAATAAACAACTAACATCATAATGACAGGATCAGATTCACACATAACAATATTAACTTTAAATGTAAATGGACTAAATGCTCCAATTAAAAGACACAGACTGGCAAACTGGATAAGGAGTCAGGACCCATCAGTGTGCTGTATTCAGGAAACCCATCTCACGTGCAGAGACACACATAGACTCAAAATAAAGGGATGGAGGAAGATCTATCAAGCAAATGGAAAACAAAAAAAGGCAGAGGTTGCAATCCTAGTCTCTGATAAAACAGACTTTAAACCAACAAAGATCAAAAGAGACAAAGAAGGCCATTACATAATGGTAAAGGGATCAATTCAACAAGAAGAGCTAACTATCCTAAATATATATGCACCCAACACAGGAGCACCCAGATTCATAAAGCAAGTCCTGAGTGACCTACAAAGGGACTTAGACTCCCACACAATAATAATGGGAGATTTTAACACCCCACTGTCAACATTAGACAGATCAACAAGACAGAAAGTTAACAAGGATACCCAGGAATTGAACTCAGCTCTGCACCAAGTGGACCTAATAGACATCTACAGAACTCTCCACCCCAAATCAACACAATATACATTTTTCTCAGCACCACACCACACCTATTCCAAAATTGACCACATAGTTGGAAGTAAAGCTCTCCTCAGCAAATGTAAAAGAACAGAAATTATAACAAACTGTCTCTCAGACCACAGTGCAATCAAACTAGAACTCAGGATTAAAAAACTCACTCAAAACCGCTCAACTACATGGAAACTGAACAACCTGCTCCTGAATGACGATTGGGTACATAATTAAATGAAGGCAGAAATAAAGATGTTCTTTGAAACCAACGAGAACAAAGGAACAACATACCAGAATCTCTGGGACACATTCAAAGCAGTGTGTAGAGGGAAATTTATAGCACTAAATGCCCACAAGAGAAAGCAGGAAAGATCCAAAATTGACACCCTAACATCACAATTAAAAGAACTAGTAAAGCAAGAGCAAACACATGCAAAAGCTAGCAGAAGGCTAGAAATAACTAAAATCAGAGCAGAACTGAAGGAAATAGAGACACAAAAAACCCTTCAAAAAATTAATGAATCCAAGAGCTGGTTTTTTGAGAAGATCAACAAAATTGATAGACCACTAGCAAGACTAATAAAGAAGAAAAGAGAGAAGAATCAAATAGATGCAATAAAAAATGAAAAAGGGGATATCACCACTGATCCCACAGAAATACAATCTACCATCAGAGAATACTACAAACACCTCTATGCAAATAAACTAGAAAATCTAGAAGAAATGGATAAATTCCTCGACAAATACACCCTCCCAAGACTAAATCAGGAAGAAGTCGAACCTCTGAATAGACCAATAACAGGTTCTGAAATTGTGGCAATAATCAATAGCTTACCAACCAAAAAGAGTCCAGGACCTGATGGATTCACAGCTGAATTCTACCAGAAGTACAAAGAGGAACTGGTACCATTCCTTCTGAAACTATTCCAATCGATAGAAAAAGAGGGAATCCTCCCTAACACATTCTATGAAGCCAGCATCGTCCTCATACCAAAGCCAGGCAGAGACACAACCAAAAAAGAGAATTTTAGACCAATATCCTTGATGAACATTGATGCAAAAATCCTCAATAAAATACTGGCAAACCGAATCCAGCAGCACATCAAAAAGCTTATACACCATGATCAAGTGGGCTTCATCCCTGGGATGCAAGGCTGGTTCAACATATGCAAATCAATAAATGTAATCCAGCATATAAACAGAACCAAAGACAAAAACCACAAGATTATCTCAATAGATGCAGAAAAGGCCTTTGACAAAATTCAACAACCCTTCATGCTAAAAACTCTCAATAAATTAGGTATTGATGGGACGTATCTCAAAATAATAAGAGCTATCTACGACAAACCCACAGCCAATATCATACTGAATGGGCAAAAACTGGAAGCATTCCCTCTGAAAACTGGCACAAGACAGGGATGCCCTCTCTCACCGCTCCTATTCAACATAGTGCTGGAAGTTCTGGCCAGGGCAATCAGGCAGGAGAAGGAAATAAAGGGTATTCAATTAGGAAAAGAGGAAGTCAAACTGTCCCTGTTTGCAGATGACATGATTGTATATCTAGAAAATCCCACTGTCTCAGCCCAAAATCTCCTTAAGCTGATTAGCAACTTCAGCAAAGTCTCAGGATACAAAATCAATGTACAAAATCACAAGCATTCTTGTACACCAATCACAGACAAACAGAGAGCCAAACATGAGTGAACTCCCATTCACAATTGCTTCAAAGAGAATAAAATACCTAGGAATCCAACTTACAAGGGATGTGAAGTACCTCTTCAAGTAGAACTACAAACCACTGCTCAATGAAATAAAAGAGGATACAAACAAATGGAAGAACATTCCATGCTCATGGGTTGGAAGAATCAATATCGTGAAAATGGCCATACTGCCCAAGGTAATTTATAGATTCAATGCCATCCCCATCAAGCTACCAATGACTTTCTTCACAGAATTGGAAAAAACTACTTTAAAGTTCATATGGAACCAAAAAAGAGCCCGCATCGCCAAGTCAATCCTAAGCCAAAAGAACAAAGCTGGAGGCATCATGCTACCTGACTTCAAACTATACTACAAGGCTACAGTAACCAAAACAGCATGGTACTGGTACCACAACAGAGATATAGATCAATGGAACAGAACAGAGCCCTCAGAAATGATGCTGCATATCTACAACTACCTGATCTTTGACAAACCTGACAAAAACAAGCAATGGGGAAAGGATTCCCTATTTAATAAATGGTGCTGGCAAAACTGGCTAGTCATATGTAGAAAGCTGAAACTGGATCCCTTCCTTACACCTTATACAAAAATTAATTCAAGATGGATTAAAGACAAATGTTACACCTAAAACCATTAAAATCCTACAAGAAAACCTAGGCAATACCATTCAGGACATAGGCGTGGGCAAGGACTTCATGTCTAAAACACCAAAAGCAATGGCAACAAAAGCCAAAATTGACAAATGGGATCTAATTAAACTAAAGAGCTTCTGCACAGCAAAAGAAACTACCATCAGAGTGAACAGGCAACCTACAGAATGGGAGAAAATTTTTGCAACCTACTCATCTGACAAAGGGCTAATATCCAGAATCTATAATGAACTCAAACAAATTTACAAGAAAAAAACAAACAACCCCATCAAAAAGTGGGCAAAGGACATGAACAGACACTTCTCAAAAGAAGACATTTATGCAGCCAAAAAACACATGAAGAAATGCTCATCATCACTGGCCATCAGAGAAATGCAAATCAAAACCATAGTGAGATACCATCTCACACCAGTTAGAGTGGCCATCATTAAAAAATCAGGAAACAACAGGTGCTGGAGAGGATGTGGAGAAATAGGAACACTTGTACACTGTTGGTGGGACTGTAAACTAGTTCAACCATTGTGGAAGTCAGTGTGGTGATTCCTCAGGGATCTAGAACTAGAAATACCATTTGACCCAGCCATCCCATTACTGGGTATATACCCAAAGACTATAAATCATGCTGCTATAAGGACACATGCACACGTATGTTTATTGCAGCACTATTCACAATAGCAAAGAGTTGGAACCAACCCAAATGTCCAACAACGATAGACTGGATTAAGAAAATGTGGCACATATACACCATGGAATACTATGCAGCCATAAAAAATGATGAGTTCATGTCCTTTGTAGGGACATGGATGAAACTGGAAAACATCATTCTCAGTAAACTATCGCAAGGACAAAAAACCAAACACCCCTCATGTTCTCACTCATAGGTGGGAATTGAACAATGAGAACTCATGGACACAGGAAGGGGAACATCACATTCCGGGGACTGTTGTGGGGTGGGGGGAGGGGCGAGGGACAGCATTAGGAGATATACCTAATGGTAAATGACGAGTTAATGGGTGCAGGAAATCAACATGGCACATGGATACATATGTAACAAACCTGCACATTGTGCACATGTACCCTAAAACTTAAAGTATAATAAAAAAAAAAAATTATATGTGTTTCACAATTAAACTGATAGTGCAAAATTTGCATTATGTGTGCCTGTTCACATTCCATAATCAGTCTCAGAGCACTCTTGACAACACTGGTATTATAAAAGTATGCAATCTTGTTGAAAGGATAAGTGCCAAACCATACCATATTTAGTGTGTGTTTCTTTAAATATGGAAAAGAATATACTTTTTTTTACATGTTTATTGACCTTTTATATTTATTACTCTGGGAGTTGCCCCATTCCTTGGATTGTTTTGTCTTGTCGATTTGAAATGAATCTCAACTCATCTAGATCTGGAAGGCAGCATGCAAGGGATATCTGGCCCACCATCTTGTAGTATGTTCATATGCTTTGATCATATGCTTTTAACCTTTGACATATAGCATTTCTATGGCCAAACCATCTTTACATTCCTGGGATGAACTCAACTTGATCACATTTTATGATTTTTCCCTGTCCAATATGAAATTTAGGATTTTAGCATCCATATTCATGAATACTATATGTAATATGATAGTTTTTAAAAACTATATATTCATTCATACTATTAAAAATTACGTCAGAGACATGATTTAAAACTAAGCAGCTGAAAAAACATTACATAAGTTTTTGTGTCAACATGGAAAGGCTTCAAATATATATTGTTTAACAAAACAAAAGCCAAGTTGCAAAAAAAGTACGAATAGTGAAATCCTTGTATTTTTTTAAGTACGTTATATGGATATGGGAGTTGTTAGTAATTATTAACCTCTAAGGAATAGGTTTTAAGCCTTGGGTTTGGGCAAGAATTGTGTGTGTGTGTGTGTGTGTGTGTGTATGTGTGCATGTGTGCATGTTTTACTATTAAATATTTTATATTTATTCTTATAAATATTTATAAATATTCTTGTACTCTCTTTGTTACATTTGGCATTGGCCTTGGAAGACTAAGAGATTTTCTCTTCTATATATGACCTAAAATTGTTAAAATAACCTACATGTTCTTTATAGATTTGAAAGAGTTGATAAACTGATTTGTGAAACTGTCTGAGGCAAATGTTTTTGGTGATGGGAGTGACTTGTGATTTTCTTAGTTTCTTCTACAGCAATGGGTTCGTTAATTTGTTGTTACTTTCTCATTTATATTTTAATAGAAAATCATTCATTTTAAAGAGCAAGATTTATATTTTCAGTATATTTTTATTTTACTCTGTGCAAAATAATTTTCTTACTTTTAATTGAATTGTTTTTGTGCCCGCACTTACAATTTTATCTCATTTTTAATTTACTACTTTCCTAATGATACTTCTAACTTCATATATTATGATTTCTCGTCATTTACTTAAATTAAGTGGTTATTAACTTTTCTATTACATCAGATTTCCCTGCAAACAAGTAACTGTTGGATTGCTTTCTTTTCATATTTATTGAATTTGCTTTTAACTCTTAAGTCAATTCTTCTCATATATTTTATCTTTTCTTGCTATTGAATACTTAAATTTTATTTTTATTTCTTCTTGCAAGGAATTTTAAGACTATAGATTTTCTCTTAAAATAATGTTGGCCAAACCCCATGGGTTCTAATTTGTGTGTGTTTTTTTCCTGTTATTATTTTGTAAGTCCTCTGCAATTAAACAAATTGCTTTGTTGAACAAAGTGTTGATAAAGATGGTTTTTACTTTTGTTCTGTTACTAGGTTGTTCCAAATCTCTTCCTTTTAGGTATTCTTTGTGCCTTTTCTGGTATAAGCAACTAGTAAGCACTTTTTTTTTTTTTTTACAAAGTACAATTTTAAACCTAATTTTGTGACCCTAAAAGGTACATTCCTGTATAGTAAAGCAATAAAATTAATATGTACATATCTTTTTAAAATTTTATGGTCTATTTATTTGCCAGTGGCTTTATTTTAAAGACAATGGCTAAATGAACTTACATATATAATACATATAAAATATAATATATTTCATATATTAACATTCTTTAAAATATTGCAAGTTCTCTGAAATTGTGGGCTAGTTTAATTGCAGATTTTTTTTAGTGATGAATAAAGTAATTATATACTTTTCTATTAATGACATCTTAGTTTCAATGAAACATGGTATTATCAGAAACAGACATATTCTGAGATATAATTTTATATTAAAATTTAATTCACTGCTTTAGTAAAAATCATGTATTATTCAAGATCTGTTTGCACCTAACATTGGGACTGTTTTACAATATGCAATTGTATCTTGAGGGTGTAATTTAATCAAACTCTTTCTGAATTCTTGAATTAACTTAGAAAATAGTCATTCTAGAAACAAGACTGTACCAAGAGTCGGGATCATTCTCTCCACTTTATTACTCTCACATCTGCTGTCAGCCCTTGCTGTATCCTGCCCTCAGCTCTCCGCAGTGCTAACTCCATTCATCCTCTGCTGTCCTCACAGGCTCTTCTCTCACCTGAAACTCTGTGGGCAGCCTCTTCCCAGGGTTATCACACTACTCCGGTTACCTTGCCTCTTTTTAACCCTATTATGTTCAAATTATCAAAACACACTTTGGGAAACTCCCATGGGTGCCTTTTCTCGATCCAGATACTGGGCTAATCAGAGTTGGAAGGATCATCTGATCTGATCCATACTAAAAATAAAGAAATTGAAATTAGATAAGTTAATGACCTTATCTCTGTCTCTCACCTTGAGTACCTTGAAGTAATCTGTCATCAACTATCTCATTTTTTACTTCTGTACTTCACAGCCATTCTTTTGTTCTATCCAGTCTTCTCATCCCCTCTTGTTATCTCAGAAAAAGGAATGTATTTCCTCTCTGAAGCTAGTCCATCTATTTCTACATCGACAGGTTAATGTTAATTTTCCTCATGCCATTTCTTTTTCCACTGATTTTATTCTTAGGCCTCTTTTAACTCATAGAAGTTTTTATTTCTCCTTCTTATTTTTGACCAGCATATTTATATCTTTGTTACTATACTTAAAATCCAATGGCTTTTCTAAAAGCATGAAAAATGTTCAACTTCCCACATAATTGTATAAGTGTAAGTTAAAATGACACAAATTTATGTATATCAGACCATCAAAAATTTAAAAGTTTGTCAATACATAAATTAGCCAAGAGTTTGGGTCAATAGGTAGCCTCTTCATGGGAATGGAAATCAGTACAACCTCTATGAATATAAATTTGGCAATATCTGTCCAAGTTTAAAATGCAATTTCAAATCTAGGAAATACTCATACAATTGGACAAAGATTTCATTGTCATGATTTTTAATAATTAAAAAGTCATCAAAAGGTAAATGTACAGAAATAAAGCTTTAATTAAATATGTCGTTGTACATACATATAAGAAACTATGGTGAAGCCACTCAGAAAAATTAAGTGATGAAATTGTACACACTCTGAAACGTTTTTTGTTATTTTAATATCAAGATACAGAAATATATACACACATACATCACTTATATATGCACAGATGTCTGAAAACCACATAAAAATTATTGCTACCTCTTAGTATTATGGTTTAAAGTTTTTGCCGTGTTACTTTCATACTTAAAAAACAGCAGCCAGGCGCAGTAGCTCATGCCTGTAATCCCAGCACTTTGGGAGGCCAAGGCGGGCAGATTATGAGATCAGGAGATCCAAACCATCCTGGCCAACCTGGTGAAACTCCGTCTCTACTAAAAATACAAAAATTAGCCGGGCTTGGGGGTGCACACCTGTAGTCCCAGCTACTTGGGAGGCTGAGGCAGGAGAATAGCTTGAACCCGGGAGGCGAAGGTTGCAGTGAGCCGGAATCGCGCCACTGCACTCCAGCCTGGGTGACAGAGTGAGATTCTGTCTCAAAAAAAAAAAAAAAAAGCTTATTTTTATAGCCAGTAGGGTGTAGTTTGGACTAACCGTAAAATCTCATCATTAAGTTCAGGCTGTTGTTTTTATTCTTGTTACTGTTTACAATTCTGTTCATTGCATAAAATAAAATAACGTCAAAATTAGAAAGAGGCCCGCCTTCCCGTAGTGTGTGTAGATCTCATTACCTAGAAGCAATCTTCCTTAATATTTTGGTATCTTTTCCTTGCGAATATTGTCTATCCTTATTGCTCTTGCCTGGGCTTTCTCTAGACTGGGGATGCGTGGTGGGAAGAGCTCTGGCACCATCCACTGTGGATCCACACCTTCCTGTCTGTGTGACCCCAGGCAAGTTACTTAACCTTAGGGTGCTTCTGTTTTCTCTTATGTTAAAAATGGGACCTATTGGGCCAGACGCAGTGGCTCACACTTGTAATCCCAGCACTTTGGGAGACCGAAGCAGGTGGACCACTGGAAGTTAGGAGTTTGAGACCAGCCTGGCCAACATGGCAAAACCCCATCTCTACTAAAAATACAAAAATTAGCCAGGTGTGATGGCACACGCCTGTAGTCCTAGCTACTCAGGAGGCTGAGGCAGGAGAATCGTTTCAACTGGAGAGGGGGAGGTTGCAGTGAGCTGAGATCACACCACTGCACTCCAGCCTGGGTGACAGAGACTCCATATTAAAAAAAAAAAAAAAAGAGGGAGGACCTATTAAAGTTATGTGGGAAAGAGAAAATCCATGTAAAACATAATAATATCTAGGACATAGTAAGTGCTCAGTGGAAGCTGTTATTATTTCCTTATTGAGGCTATCCTTTCCTAATTTTACTCTCCCCTGTTAACAATTCTCCGAACTCTCCATCACTAAAATGCTTTTCCCATTGACTTTGCTACACACAATTTATTATTCACTCATTTTTCCTCTGCTACCACATTTCTTGAGTTGTAAGTTGCTTTCTACACTGCTACTTCCTTTAACAACTAGGTTGCCCTTTGTCTTTTGCTATCTAAGTCTTTTTCTCTGCATTACTCTACTAAAAGTTCTACATAACACTCTCTAAAGGCCTAAAGTAGTCACCGAATAAAATGGCAGTTCCTCAGTGCTATGCAACCTTTTTACAGCATTTTGAACCTTTGTGTTGATCCTTTTTGAAATTTTCTTTTCTCTTGATTTTCTTCACAATTTTCTCTTTCTTTTATTATTTTTATAGATTTAGGGGATACCAGGGCAAAACATGCATGTATTGTATAGTGATGGAGTCAGGGCTTTTATTGTACCCATCGCCTGAATGGTTAACATTTGTACCTGATAGATAATTTTCAACCCTCCCTCACCTCTCACTCTCCCACCTTTTGTAGCCTTTAATGTCTGTTATTCAACTCTAAATGTCCATGTATACCGGTAATAGTCAGGGTTCTCTAGAGAAACAGAACTAATAGAATATATATATATAATCTTCTATTAGTGTATATATATATATATATATATATATGAGTTCATTAATATATATATGAGTTTATTAAATATTAACTTTCATGACCACAAGGTCCCACAATAAGCTGTCTGCAAGCTTGAGGAGCAAGGAGAGCCAGTCTGAGTCTCAAAACTGAAGAATCTGTAGTCCTATGTTTGAGGGCAGGAAGCAACCAGCACAGGAGAAAGATGCAGGCCGGGAACCTAGGCCAGTCTCACTCTTTCACGTTTTTCTGCCTGCTCTGTATTCACTGGCAGCTGATTAGATGGTGCCCACCAGATTAAGGGTGTGCCTGCCATCCCCAGCCGACTGACTCAAATGTTAATCTCCTTTGGCAACACCCTCACAGTCACACCCAGGATCAATACTTTACATCCTTCAATCCAATCAAGTTGACACTCAGTATTAACCATCACAGTACCCTTTGTTTAGCTCCTTCTTATAAATGAGAACATGCAGTATTTGACTTGGTTTCTGAGTTATTTCACTTAGGATAATGACCTTTAATTCTATCCATGTTGCTGCAAGAGACAAAATTTCATTATTTTCTCTGTGGCTGAGTAGTATACCATGGTGTGTGTGTGTGTGTATATATATATATATATGTATATATATATATACATATATATATATGTATATATATATATATATATGTATATATATATACATATATATATGTGTATATATATATATACATATATATATATGAAAAGGCAGATGAGATATACCATCTTATACCAGTCAGAATGGCTATTACTAAAAAGTCAAAAAACAGCAGATGTTAGTGAGTATGTGGAAAAAAAGGAACACTTAGACACTGTTAGTGGAAATATAAATTAGTACAGCCTTTATGGAAAACAGTATGGAGACTTCTCAAAGAAATAAAAATACCAATTCCCTTTCCAAAGGGAAAGAAATCATTATATCTATATCTATATATCAAAATGATACCTGCATTTGTAGGTTTATTGCAGTGCTATTCACAATAGCAAAATCAAGAAATCAACCTAAGTGTCCATCAATGGATAATTGGAGAAAGAGAAAGCAATATATGTGTGTATATAGATACAAACATATATGTATATATTGCATATATATAGTATGTTGTATATAGACACAATATTGCATATATATACAATATTGGATATATATACACAGATGTGTGTGTATGCATATATGTGTGTGTGTGTATATATATACACAATATTGTGTCTATATACAACATACAATATATATGCAATATATACATATATGTGTGTATATATATACACACATATATTGCTTTCTCTTTCTCCAATTATCCATTGATGGACACTTAGGTTGATTTCTTGATTTTGCTATTGTGAATAGCACTGCAATAAACCTACAAATGCAGGTATCATTTTGATATATAGATATAGATATAATGATTTCTTTCCCTTTGGAAAGGGAATTGGTATTTTTATTTCTTTGAGAAGTCTCCATACTGTTTTCCATAAAGGCTGTACTAATTTATATTTCCACTAACAGTGTCTAAGTGTTCCTTTTTTTCCACATACTCACTAACATCTGCTGTTTTTTGACTTTTTAGTAATAGCCATTCTGACTGGTATAAGATGGTATATCTCATTTGCCTTTTCATTTGCTTTTCTCTGATGATTAACAGTGTTGACCGTTTTTTCATGTTTGTTGGTCGCTTGTTTGTCTTCTTTTGAAAAATATCTGTTCACATCCTTTGCCCACTCTTAAAAGAAGTTATTTATTTTTTTCTTATCGAGCTGTTTGAGTTTCTTATATTGTTGGAATTCTGGATATTAGCCCTTTTAGATGCATAGTTTGCAAATATTTTTTCCCATCCCGTAGGTTGTCTATTTACTCTGTTGACTGTTTCTTTTACTGTGCAGAAGCTCTTTAGTTTAATTAAGTTCCATTTGTCTATTTTTTAAAATTCTATTTGCTTTTGAGGACTTGATCTTAAGTTCTTTGCTTAGCCAAATGTCTAGAAAAGTTTTTCCTAAGTTTTCTTCTAGGATATTTACAGTTTCATATCTTACATTTAAGTCTTTAATCCATCTTGAGTTAATTTTTGTATATTGTTAAAATATGAGTTCAGTTTCATTCTTCTGCATATGACTATCCAATTTTCTCATCACAATTTGCTGAATAGGGTGCCCTTTCCCCAGTGTGTATTTTTGTTGAATTTGTCAAGGATTAGTTGCTCATAGGTATGTGGCTTGATTTCCAGGTTCTTTCTTCTGTTCCATTGATCTATGTGTCTATTTTTATACCAGTAGCATGCTGTTTTGGTTAATATAGTCTTATAGTGTAATCTGAAGCAAAGTAATGTGATGCCTCCAGCTTGTTCTTTTTGCTTAGGATTGTTTTGGGTATTCGGGTTTTTTTTTAAATTTCATATGAATTTTAGGTTTGATTTTTCTAATTATGTGAAAAATGACGTTGGTAATTTGATAGGGATTGTGCTGAATCTGTAGATTGCTTTGAGCAATATGGTCATTTTAACCATAATGATTCTTTCAGTCAATGAGCATGGTATGTTTTTCCATTTGTCTGTGATATCTATAATTTCTTTCATCAGTGTTGTGTAGTTCTCCTTGTGGAGATCTGTCACCTCCTTGGTTAAATGTATTCCTAGGTATTTTATTTTATTTTTAATTTTTGTAGCTATTTTAAATTGGATTGAGTTCTTCACAATTTCTTTGCACCCTTCAAATGATCCTTCTTGTCTGTCATCTGCGTTCCACATGCTCTTTGACCATTTTGTTTTCTCTTTTATGTTTTATCAGTTGGCAAGAACATTGAACCTCAAGGTTTTGAGGAACACTCCCAAGTCTTTATATTCAGCCATGCAATTTCTGCAGTTCATATTTTACATTTCCAGCTAGCTATGTCATATCTCTCAGGGAGATGTTAAATGTTGATCAAGCATTGATCTTCTGAGGTGTGTACCTCTATCTGGGATCTCTATTTTTGTCAAGAAAAACATCTTCTTTTGTCACTTTGATTAAATTCAGAGTTATTGTTGACTCTTTTTCCTTGTCCCCATATCCAACTGTTTCCTAACAATCATCAATCTTACTCTCTAAGTTTGCTAAGGTATTTAAGACTCCCAGATGACTTCAAAAGCCTTTGAAATAGTTTCTACGCTTTTAATCTCTTTCACTCTTTAAACTTTCCTAAACACTGCTTTTGAACAAGTTTTGTATACTCTAGTTTAGGTCAATGTTCCTCGACTATTCAGAAACGTTTGATAGCTTCTCCACCTCTTACCATCTACTTCATTGAAGCAGTTTTAGCATCATTATTAATGACATGGTCTTTAAAGCCAGTCCTCCTGGGTTGAATTCTACCTTCACCACTTATTAGCTGAGTGAACTTGGGCAAATTACTTAACCTTCCTGTGCTCCAGGCTCCACAGTGATAAAATGGAGATATCAATGCTATTTTATAGCGTTGTCAGGATGAAATGAGACAATACCTGCTTACCACAACATAGGTATTCAACCAATATTGACTTAACATTTTCGGTCAATATTCCAAACACTTGGCCTAACATGATACTGTAATTTCCTAACATGCCCCTACAGTCATTGGTTTTTGGTGCCTGTCACAGTGCTTGATATTTTATAAGCATTCAATAACCATCTGCGTGTTTTTCAACTTTGTGTTTTTTGTTCATGCTGTTGCTTTTGCCTGGAATTCCCTTCTCTTTTGCATTCTCCCATTTGAATCTCAGCCAGAATTCCCCCCCTCCATGGCATCTTTTCTCATCCTCTATCTAGAGGTAACAAATATTTTTTCAACTCACAGGGAACACTAACTTCATTTTTCAATTTGTATTAGTATTACCATTATCATTATTATTTTGGCTTCCATTGCCAAATAGGTTGTAAATTTTGTATAGACAGAGACAGCATCCAATTCATTTTTTTCCAGACAACTTCTAGAGTGTCTAATATAGCACTTCTCTTGTGATAAGGGTCCCATAAGTATTTTAATATAAGTGAATGAATAAATAATCCCATAAATGAAAGAAATGTAGAATACAAAATTAAATAGATTCAAAAACGAGTTGTGAACTCCTTCTAAGATAAGATGAATGAATTGAAACTTTAAATATGAATTTGAGAGGTCAAAATACCTTCCCATAATCATTAAATAATTAAATTTGACTAGTAATAAATATGGAGAACCTCTGGAGTCAAATATTTTGTGAAGCTTGAAAAACGGAGAAAGGTATATTTCTTATACCTTAAAGTACCCTTTAAGATAAACCTACTACATTAGAAATAATTTATTCTTAGGTTACTTCATGAACATTCACCATAGTTATTTCTGATACACAAAAGTATCAATTAGCATTCAGTTGCAAAGTAAAACTAAACAAATAAAAATAGTCCATTGCTTTAAAATATTTACCTTTGAGTGGTACTAGAAGAGAGCAGAAGAAACTATAGGTGAACATTAATTTACAAGCAAAAGAAGGTTCATATAAATAAGATTACTAGACTTCATTAATAAAAGCACTTTTTAAAATAACATTAATGTATTCACAAAACAAACTGGAAAATAATACAACATATATGACAGTCAATATTTTATGTAAAATAGTTATTAATTTTTAAAAGATGTGTAACTAAATTAAAATGTGGGCTAATGGCATGAATAGTTCCAATAAAAGCAGAAAAACTGATGTCCAAAAATTAGTCATTTAGACAACCATAAACATTTGCTTTCCCCAAAGAAATAAATGTAAACATCCCCTAGCAAATTAGATATAGTAACAACCCAGTGTTGTTGAAAGTGCATTAAAAAACAGTTATATTACTGGAGGGTATATTAACTGGTGGAGGGTGTATTAACTGGTGGAGGGTGTGGCAAAAAATAATCATTCCATATGTTATTGGAGGTATATTAATTGGTAGAATTTACTTGAAGTAATTTTTAACATGAATTTTAAAAGTGTACCTTTTGAGAGATTAATGATCAGTGGTTTCCAAGAATTAGGAAAGGGAGGGGAATGAATTGGTGCAGCATAAAGGATTTTTAGAGCAGTGAAAATCATCTACTTCACTGAAGCAATTTTAGCATCCGTATGATACTATAACGATACTATATCATTAGTGTCATTAGTATCAACTCTGTATGATACTATAATGGTGGATATATTCATTATACATTTGTCCAGATCCTCAGAATGTACAACACCAAGAGTGAACACTGATATAAACTATGGGTGATAATTATGTGTCAGTGTAGGTTTATCACCTGTAACCAATGCACCACCCTGGTGGGGATATTGAAAATGGGGGCGCCTATGCCCGTGTAGGGGATGGGATATATGGGAGCTCTCTGTACCCCCCACTTAACTTTGCCGTGAACCTGACACTGCTGTAAAAATGAAGTCTATTTTTAAAAAGTGTATCTTTTCTGTATTTGTTCAAAAACATATCGATTATCAGCCAATGTTTATAGATGCCTGGAATACAGAACAAACAAAGTCTACCAAATACCAAGTAGGTATAATGTCAAGGGGTACAAAGACTTGAAGAAAAGTAAAACAAAATAGGGAAATAGATAATGCCTTGGGGTGTTCTCTGACCTGTGGTGGTTGGGGAACATCCTATGGGGTAGATACTATTTGCGGGTAGACTCAACGAAGGGAAAAAGTGAGACTTGGGGCTCTCTGGAAGAGTACTGCAGGCAGAGGGAGTGGTGAGAACAATGACTATGGGTGTACTTGGGAACGGGCAGCCTGTCTGTGTAATGTGCAGTGCACGGTGGCAGATGAGATCAGGCAGGGGCCAGAGCCCAGGTGCGGTAGAACCTTGTCCTAGGATGTGGTAGCACATGGAATTTTTCTCTGAGTATAATGAGAAGCCATTAGGATATTTCTGTTTAGGTATGACATAATGTAATTTCCTTTTTAAAGGTTGCTGCCTGGAGACGAGACTAGACTATGAAGGGATCAGGGCAAGGGTGGATGTAGGGTTAGGGAGACCCAATAATATCTTAGGAATCAGAATCCCTTGGAATCTAAGTTTTCCTCTGTTCTGATATTTTTATTTTAATTAAAAACAGACAAATCTGCTGTCCCTTTGGCTTCTTCGTACCACATCTGGAATTGTGCTTTAGAGTCCTCTGAGTGGTTTATAAATGTTTTCTAGGAATCGAGTTGCAAGGAAAGTCTTTAACCTAATTTCTGCAATAAGTAATAACATTTCTTATCAGAATTTTGCAGATAAGATAGACAAGACCTGAAGAGATTGAGTCTTCTCAAAAATCTCAGTGCTATTAGATGGATGAATGAAGATCACAACTAAGCTTATCTCTTTCCTCTAGCAATTGGAAATCTTTCCTCAAAGGCAACACAGAATACTGAAGAAGATGGAGCATTTTGGTTTCTCGATTTTAAAGTGGAGGGGTCTGGTGTCGAGGGTGGGTGTTTGATGCTGGCTGGTGTTACTTAAAGCATCTGTCTGCCCATCATAACTACAGAAACCTATCATGAAAGAGGTAGTAGTCAAATTCCTTAGGCAAAACCAAATTTCTCACTTCTAGGAAAAAGAACATCCAGAAGGTTTCTTGGATATGAAATCACTTTGGAAAATAATATTTTGATGACTTAAGTGTGAACAAATCAGAAACACATGTTTTCAGTTATCTAGGGAATAATGATTGCTTTAAAATTAACCTAAAGGTGCCAGGTGGAGTTTAGATTTTATTAAGTCTCAAACATTTGGCAAATAGTTCAAGATGTAGGACCCAATGTGCATCTGGATTCATCTAGTCCTGATATAAATTAGATATCACAAACATGTGTTGAGTTGTGTGGCTTTGATCTCCTTTCAGAAGGGATTGGATTCTCAGGACCTAACCTGCTCTCACAAATGGAAGTTTAGTGTGTGCCTGGATTTTCCTTATCTTCACGAATATTTTCTGTTAACTCATGGGAATACGGATGACCATTTGAAAAGTCAGCTTGGGAGTGTGGTGTGATGAAAAAACTTTCATACTTTAATAAATAAGATTTTCAATGATAATCATAAACCTGCTCAAGGAATCTTTAAAATTGGAGGCTAACTCTTAGAAGATATTCTTGTTTGAGCAATTATGTATTAGATTTTTGTGAACATTTCATCATAGTTATGATTCATGGTCATATGAAGTGATGAAGGTTATACATGTATGAGAAAACTCTTCCAATCTCATTCACTGTGATCAAAAAGAAAAGGAAAAACCCTCCACCTCTTAAATAAAATACCTCTTTAGACTTCAGCTCACATTGAAATACTGGTTATAAATGGCACAAAACTAACATGATTCTGATTACTGTTATTCAGTCTAAATTAATAATAGTTTGTAGGCATTGAGTGAGATATATTTAATTTAGTATAATTTATTCTTATTTTTTTCTACAATTTTAATTTTTCTCAAGTAACCATGTATATGTGTGTGTATATGTGTGTCTTTCTAACTTTCTCTCTCTATATATATATATATTTGTGTATATATGTATATATATACATACATACACACACACACATTTATAAATTTTTTATAGGCTCCAATAGCCATAATTCTTCTAATTTGGTGGAGGGAAACTATGCTATAGAAGGAAGTAGTCACAGTGTCCCAGCTGGAAGGGCCAGGCTTACCCCACCTCGACTGAGTTGAATTTCTTCTGTATAGGAAGGGCCAGGCTTACCCCACCTCGACTGAGTTGGATTTCTTCTGTACAGCAAATAGCATTATGGAGCATATTTTCCTTTGCTGATCATATAATCAGCCATTTCTCCCTCGAATACCAGCTGGACCTAGTTTGTTTATCTTAATGGCATCCAACTTCCATTTTTGTCAGGGAAATTTCAAAGCTATTTAGCCTATTTAATAATTCTTAAAGTGAGAAAGTAAAATTATTTAAGTGAATTGATTAGAAGGATGTTGATATGGTTTCATATGATTGATTTTTTTTCTTTTTAATATGTTTGCCTTGGTGGACACCTGCAGAATGAATAGGAACAGAAAGTGTAACATAAATCTTTGGATTAGCCTTATTTCTCTTGCAATTTCATTCTGTAAGTATTACTTAATAATCTATTCCGTGTGTGGCCCTGTGCTATGTATGGTCCTAAAATATGAGACATACTCATCACAAACCATTTACCAGTTTTATAAACTTAAGCTTATTATTTAATTTCCCTGTGCTCTAGCTCTCTCATTTATAAGGTGGAGATAATAATATAACTATCAATAAGGTGAGTTCACATATGAAAAGCACTTACCACTATCCCTAGCATAATGCTTTATTATTATTATTTAAAGGATCTACAGTTGAGACTGAAGTGTATAAAGTAACCTGAGAACAATGCAGAAAATATGTCATTGTAGTGAAATGCTATATTGACTATATCAAACTAGGCTCTACACTGATGGAAACCTAGGCATAGAAGCTCACTGAAGAGGCCTAACGGCTTGGCAGCAACACAAAGATATTAGATCCAAACGCTTTTTAAATGTTTTGAAAAAAATAATTAAGGAATGGATTGTAAAGGGACAAGAGTCAATACTGGAAAACCAGTTAGGAGGCTATTGTAGTTGAGCCCTAATATGGCAATTAGGGTAGAAGTAGTGGATTTAGAGAAAAATGGACATATTGAAGATATGTATTGGAAGTAGAACCTTCAGCACTTGATGGATTACCTATGTCCTGTGAAGATGAGGGAATATACAGAATCAAGCATGATTCTTCCCCCCATCCCCAACCTTTAAATAAATTTTTGGCTTTAACAATGAAAGATTTGGTGACACATTTACTGAGATGGAGACAATTGAGGAAGAAATGAGTTCTGGACCCATGAGGTTAATGGTACCTATGACATGTCAAACAAGGGACCTGGACCAGAGACATACAACTGCATGTAATGAGTTGTGAAGGACATGTAAAGCCATGACAGTGAAGTCAATCACAGAGAGAGAGGGTTTAGTAAGAGAGGAGAAAGGAACCCAGGACCTCCGACTTTGCAAGATTAGGAGAAAGGGGAAAAAGCCCTAGAAGGGAAGGCTGAGAATTGGTGTCTTGTGGAAAACAAAGACGAGGTGAATTAAGAGGAAAACAAACAAATAAAAACAATAAAAAGAGCTAACCTCTGAAGAGCACATTAAGTCAAGTCTGTGCCTCTTGTATTATTGAATATTAACTAGCAAATACCTCTTTACCCTAGTCACAACCAGGAGCTTCATTAACATGAAGCTTTAAAGCAAGGAAGTATGTATTTCAGATAATAGCTCCCAATTAAACACAGCCCCTCAATGGTAAAAGTTAAGACACGATAAGATCCAGAGGTCTTCTGATTTATGGTTCCTTGGTTCTCCTGTTTTGGATGAAAGACAAATCACTGTTCCCAGTAGAACTTAGAGTAGAACCTCTACCATAAACTGAGCTAGAACTGTCTTTGAAAACAATGCAGCCTGGAACTTTTTAAGTTCACCCTTTGTTCCTACTTTCTGATGGCTTATTAAAGGCATAGCCAATCAACAAACTCCCCAAAACTATCTGGTGACATACCAGCCCTTCTGATATTTTCCATCTACCTTGAGATAGAGAATCAGCAAGATTACAAATGGAAATATGCTCCCATACGATTGCTTTGCCTTAAAGACAGAGAACTTATCTTATTCATTTCTGCAGTTTCAGCACATAACCAGTACCAGGTAGAGAGTGGAAACTTAAATCAGCATTTCTCAAAAGAGAGAATAAATAAATACCCAATACAGAGTGCTACAGAACTAGAAATAAAATGACACAAAAAATCTCAGCTTCTATTATGAAAAATTCTTACATCATTTTTGTCTATGTTCTATATACAGTATTGATATGTTTACTGTACTATCAAAATTCCAAAGTCTCTACCTAGGCATCAATATTCTTATATATCTATGAATTTTCTATCACACATTTTTTTTTTTCCACTAAAGGATGCTATTTTGCTAATGCAACAAAGCCAGTAAAAAGAACTGAGCCCAAACTCTCTAATACCAAGGGCTATGGTGAGGCTGATCCAGGACTTGGTAAGTAGTATATCTTATTTTATTTTAAAAAATCGATATTTAATAGTCTGTTAGCTGAGCCAAAAGCTCAGCCACACAGGCTGCAGAAGAAACACTTGTAGATTGCAAAGTGATATTTAAAGAAAAATGCAGACTTGATAAGCATTTCCATGTTTAGTATATTTGGTTTTCAAGAAAAGATGTTGAATAGGCCATTTGATATGTTAGCTGGATGCAGCTGTTTAGATATTTGTTTGGTCTGCTATTGAATTTTTCATTAAAAATATGTGGTTAACAGCAGCCAACCTGATTTGCATGTGTGTGTTCCTGATTTGTTCACCGCAATGCCTCCCGTCTCCTACATCTTAATCACACCCAGGCGTCCGCCCCATTACATTACCAGAAAGGAAGTGATGGACATCCTTTGACTCTCTTCATGACCCCCTGATAATCCTGTTTCACACATAGGCTCCCTGCTGTAGGAAACACAAAAGCTGCCACTGTAGTTTTTTACTTCCAGTCGATATTCTGACAGACTTGATCTAGCAAATTAGTATGCTGTGGTAGGGGCACGACAAAAGACCCTTTTGACACACTCTGAATCAATACCAAGGCTGACAGAGAGCCATTTCACCGTAGTTCTGTTATTTTTCCCCTTTTGATGACCCTTTGCTTTTCTTCCCCAGCTTATATGACCTTGTCAGATTTAAAAACATAATGTTAGAAAAGTCATCCTTGCACACACATGTGCATGGATGCACACGCACACACATGTGCATGCATAGACCATGTAGGATATACTAAAATTCCTAATAACAATATAAAAGAGAAAGGCAGCTGTTGACAAAATTCAAGTGCCTTTAAAAAAATTTTCCTTCTTTCTACCAAAAAGAAAGGGAAAAATAGGAAAATAATCAGACATCTTGAATAGCTGTGTATATTGGAGAATATAGTCTAATTAGGCCACGATAGTTTTCATTTTATGTTATACTTAGTTACTGGTTGCCTTCAAATGCTAACACTTGTTAAAATGAAACATAATGTAATCTCATGGATGTTTTATATTTTAAGCTGCTCATTAGTTGTATTAATCAAGGCTCCCGAGTTTAAAATAGAGAAAATTTTGTTAAATGTTTGAAGTTAAAATCATTAGAAAGTAAACTTCAAATAACTGTGGAGAATAAAATAAAGTTATTAACCAAAATATAAGGTCTTTCCTTATTAATCTTTACCAAAATAAAATTTTACTTTTTAATATCATGCATTTTTGGTACAGAAATTCTAATTTTCCACATTTATAGTGTAAGGCATATCAGTGTTATATCCTACTTCCCACATGTATGATATAACCTCTCCAAATGTTTCTTATTTTTTACTTAATCCCCAATGTGATAGCACAAATGTTTGTTCATCAAACAAAAACACTTACATATTTAGTATAAATGGTGGTCCTCTGTTAAGTTTAATATATAAATGCATCTGGTAAAACAGATATTGGGACTTCATCTTATTTTTATCTTCAAGCTATACTTATATACATTATAAATATGAGTTCACTAAAATAATATATCTTTATTCGCTCTTTATATAGCAAGTGAGAAAACTCATGCTGTGAAAATGAACTCTGTTGAAATATCTGCTGTCTCTTGTTTTTATTGTCATCACAGAACACAAGGAAGTATTTGAAGATGTTTCTCAATGCTTAATATGTGAATGTTCCAAAGATCAGCCAAAGAAAAATAATAAAAAATAGATACATTCTCAGGTTTAAAAAATGCTTTACCTCTGCAAAGAAACTCTCTCCTAAAACAAGTGCACAGTTGATTTCTAGTGTTTGCCAGGGAGTAGGTACACCACCTATGTGGCACTTCACCACCTTCAAGGACGGAAACCTTGTTATCTCAAATAAAACAACTCTACAGATTCAATTCAGATATAAGACTACTTAAGTTAATCCTTTCTGGAGACACAGCGGCAAAATTACCCAAGCTAATTCCAAATCCTTGTTCATTTTTTCAATGAAATATTGCTAGGACATCAAATAGTTTCCAAATCATGCCAGCTTTAGGATAGTATGTGTTCTTTTGATTTATCAGTACTAATATCAGGACGTACTGATTCATGAGCTTTCTATATAGGGCACACAGTCATATGACATAAGCTATATCACAATTGTAATGGCATTAATTATATAAATCTTTTTGTGAAGTCTATATTTGCAGGACAATACAAATCTGGAAATGTATGGTACTCACACTTAAATAAATTATTGTTTAATAAAATTTCTTTTATATAATCCAAGCTATACAGACTTTTGGAGAATAAGCATCTGGTATAAATAATATCTTTATTATTATTCTAGTTTAGGTTATTAGTTAAGAAACCAAGTAATAGATAAAGAAAAACAATTTTCCAAAAATGCTGTGTCTGCAAGATGCAGGCATTTTTAATTTTCTGCATTTTTTGTTTCAAGAATATTAATAATTCTTAAAAATAAATGAAGTAGAAAAAATACTGAGTTCTTTTGGATGTTTGTGGCTTCATGTCCAAACAAATAACACTTCTAATAGCCTTTTTGGATTTTGACTTCCCCAATCCAATGTGCACACATACCCAGCACACACATTCGCGTGCACACACACAAACACCACACACACTGTGACCCACCGCACTACAGAGACTGTAACTGTGCTGCTGTTAACAGTGGAATGTATCTGAGTAACATGGCAACAAAGTATGTTAGCAGCAGCAAATCCCTATGGGTCTGCAGCAACCTCAATTCTTGCCTCCTCAGAAGAAAGAATTCCACTGAGGGGCATAAGGCAGAAGGAGAGACTGAGGCAAGTTTTGAGACAGGAGTGAGTTTATTAAAAAGCTTTAGAGTAGGAATGAAAGGAAATTAAGTACACTTGGAAGAGGTCCAAGTAGGCAACTTGAGAAATCAAGTGCCCTGTTTGACCTTTGACCTAGGGTTTTATGTTGGCATACTTACGGGTCTTGCATCCGTTCTCCCGATTGTTCCCTAGGGGTGCGCTGTCTGCGTGTTGCAGTGCCCTGCTACTGCTTGGGAGGGAGCATGTACTGGAATTGTACACATGCTCACTTGAGGCATTCTTCCCTTACCAGTCGAATGGCCCTAGAATGTATCAGTTAATCTCCACCATTTTGCCTCTTAATGTGCATGCTTGAGCCCACTCACACAACTCCTGAAATCTTATCAGGAAGCTGCTGATCACCAGTTTCAGTTTTTTTTTCTATTAGGAGACTCACTTTCCCCGACACTGGCTGCCACCAATTATTATTTTCGAGAAACAGTTAACAACCGTCTGGTCTGACCATCACCTGATGGTCACCTGACATTCTTGGTGGGGGATAGAGGGAGCCGTCTCCTGCTCTGCTCATACCTGACTAGCTACCTACTGTAACACTGCCGTTAGAGGAAATGATGAAATTCCACTGCAGGTAAGGGAAAACTTTAACTTTAGATGTTGGAATCCAGTTACTAGAGAGAGGACTGCTAGACAACACAGAGAGATATAAAGAAATGGGAAGGATGTATATTTAATTGTGATCCAAAGAGCAAATCTCTATCATGACAAACAAATATCCCTACAGTTTTGCTATTGTTTTCTTCTTTGCAGTAGATTATTTTTGTTTCCTAGTGCTAACTGATTTTTTCTCTGGATTAGCTTTCTTGTCTGTTGCATTGTTACTGCCTTTAAACTATTTATTTAAAGTCTTAGGCCTTGGTGGATAGTTATGAAAACTTCCAGTCCAGTCTAACTTTTGTCCTGTAAAGTTTTTTCTTTAGAAAATAATCTGTTGCAAATTCATCTATTTTTGTTTCTGAAGTTTTCCTCATGTAACTTCACACATCACTCACATACTTCAAGTAACTGATTTTACATTAACATTAAGCTCACAGGAAAGGAGTCATTTACCTGGGCAGGCAGATCTCCTGTCTTTCAGTGTCTTCATTCATCCTGCACAACTTTTTTGGCTAAACAACTCCTCGTGTTGCAACAAAACCCAGTGACCTCCTTGAGGTGGCTTGAGGTCAGAGGAGATATTATCTCTATTTTATAAAATAGCCTTTTCAGTCACAGTTATGTCTCTTTTCCATCTATACAAATCATTTTTTTACATAATTTTGTCAGAGGTGTTTGAACAACAGTGACTCCATCTTGAATAGGGGCTGAGTAAAGTAAGTTTGAGACCTACTGGGCTATATTCCCAGGAGGTTAGGCATTCTTAGCCACAGGATGAGACAGGAGTTTGACACAAGATACAGGTCACAAAGACCTTGCTGATAAGACAGGATATGGTAAAGAAGCCAGAAGCTGGCCAAAACCCGCCAAAACAAAGATGGTGACGAAAGTGACCTCTGGTCTCCTCATTACTCATTATGCATTAATTCTAATGCATTCACATGCTAAAAGACATTCCCTCTAGCACCAGGACAGTTTACAAATGCCATGGCAATGTCCAGAAGTTACCCTATATGGTCTAAAAAGGGAAGGAACCCTCCTCAGTTCCAGGAAATACCCTCCCCTTTCCTGGAAAACTCATTAATAATTCACCCCTTGTTTATCATATAATTAAGACATAACTATAAGTGTACTCAGTCGAGCAGCCCATGCTGCTGTTCTACCTTTGGAGTATTTTGTATTCTTTTACTTTCTTCATAAACGTGCTTTCACTTTATTCTATGGACTCGCCCTGAATTCTTTCTTGCCCAAGGTCCAAGAACCCTCTTTTGGGGTCTGGATTAAGACTCCTTTCTGGTAACAATTTTAGAGGCACTTCTCCTTATTTAAATAAGAGAGAAGTTCAAACATAAAGTTCTTGAATCAGCTATAGCCTTTGCTGAAGAAAATATCTATCTAAAACTGAAGAGCATGATAAGATACGAACATTATTTTCCTAAAAATAAATCATTATAATCTGGCATGAGATTTGAAAGAATAAATGTTAAATATTGGAACTATTTCTTTATACACAACATTAATGTACATACCAAAGTTCTTACACAATGAATTCC
This sequence comes from Nomascus leucogenys, assembly GCF_006542625.1. Taxonomy (NCBI): domain Eukaryota; kingdom Metazoa; phylum Chordata; class Mammalia; order Primates; family Hylobatidae; genus Nomascus; species Nomascus leucogenys. The sequence goes on from NC_044387.1 coordinate 40,219,407, forward strand.
TGATAATTTAGCAACATTTAATCCATTTGTTTTTTAGCTAAGCCCCCCTTTTATTTTTTGAAATACTGCCTGCCTCCTCACAACTTCATTTCCTCCGAGGTTTTTACATCAATGCTAGACAAGTGAGGGTAGGGAAAAAAGTAACTCAAGGCAGTTATCTATGCAGCGATTTTTTTCACGATCATCTTTTATTCTACAGTTTTCAGTATAATTAAAACACTGAAATATTAAGGTAGATGACTACATAATTTATAAAAAGACTGAATGAGCCTAATATGACACAAATAAGACTTGTCAGAGATTTTCAAGTAATGACTATGAGATACCATAATTTTCAGTATTGAAAAACAATCCATAAGGAACAATAAATTACCATTGGTGGAAAAAGAAGCTAAACAAAAGAGGTAGAATAAAGGTGATACCAAGCTGTACACTGACATAGATTATAAACTACTTGCTAATGATTTCTACATGGTGGTTTTATTTTTATCCTATTTGACCTGATATCTGTGAGGGTCACCCCGTCCAGACCATTCCCTTCACCTCCCACAGGCCTTACAATACAGTCTCTTGCACTCTCCACACAGCTACCCCAGGGCAAAAGGCAACCCTCCCCTGCACTGACCCCTCCAGTAACTGTCCAGGCAGTTACGGGATGCAGGTAACATGTCTGTTCACCTTGCATAACAAAACTGGCAAAAAACATCTCCAGGATACGGTCAAGACACCTGCACCCCCGACTCAGCTCCCCCACTCCGACTCAGCCCTCCTGCACACCCGACACAGCTCCACCACCCTGACCCGGTTCCTCACACTATAAAGCCCTGCTGTAGTCTGTAAGCTTTTGTCAGGAGGTAGCCTGGCAGGACTGACAATAAATCAGCTTGCCTGAACTTGGGTCTACTGGCCTCATTCCTTTCTCAGCTGTCCTTCCAATTATCCCTTACAATATCTTGGACCTTTTCTCCTGCAAATATCTTTAACTTCTACAGTGATTACAAATTTGGGGAAAATGCCATGAAAATGCCATTAGTATCTTCATGGCTTTGAGCCAATTGGGGTAATGTGGCAAGAGTCTAAGTTCAATGTTTAATGCTACCCTCAAATTTATTATTCCTCTGACTATAGCTTCAGTGAATCCTTCAGAAATATGGAAGGCAAAAACATGCATGCAGAGCTATTATATCATTTAAATTAGACAAGTCTGATTTGTCTGGAGCACCATTAGCTGGTGCAAAATCCCACTGATGCCTCCCCAAAAAGTTAGGAAACACTCTGTGAACTGTGTGGGTAAAAGCATATGGAGGGATGTAAGTCTCTTCACCACCACAAGCAGTGGTGGAGACATAGGGGGAACTGGTCCAGCCAGCGTTGTGATTAGAAATGGCTGTGGGCTGTCAGGTGGACTGGTAAGCCACAGCACTTGGTGGTCCTGGCTGGAAGAACCATAGTGTTGTGTCTTGTGCAGATACAATGCAGACAACGAGAAGAGTTGAAGTCTTGGAAACAAAGGAGGAGGGATTCCCCCGGTGAGAGGTGCCCTAAGAGCGAGAGGGTTCATTTTCCTGCTGGTTCCTAGTGCCACTGCGAGGGAATTCTCCAGGGTCTTTGAAGATGCTAGAGAAAATTTCTGAATGAAGTGAAGTAGCCTGAGCCCCACTCAAATTTCTCCTTAGGAAAATGTCAGGCAACTCTAATTCATGTGTTTCTACTTTGAAAGAAGGAGCTTAATCAGGGGCATTTTGCAGTCAATCTCTTCATTTCTCTCAGAAGGACACAAATGTGGAGTATATTGTTCTGGGTGTCAGACAAACAGACTAAGTAACAGTGCTCTCTTGACTCCCAGACTCAGGTACCTGCATGAGTCTTTGCTTCCTTGCGTTTGAGAGATGGAGAGGGCAAAATGGGAAGAAGAGGTCAAATGCATTGATTGAAATTAGAAGTTTGAATTATTTTTGTGTGCTTATCTATGGTCCATATACCTATTCAATACCATGGAAATAGTATTTATTACAGCTCCATGAAGAAGTACTACGTCAGGTTTTCTCAACAAACATTCTCCATCCTTAAGCAGCACAGAAGTAAATATGTGAGTAAATTAGACTAATTTCTATTTTAGAATCTGTAATCCATCCTTTTTTCTCCTTGGATAAAGACCCTTACTCCTTGCAACTACACCCTTTAAAACCACAATCCTATAGTGTTCAAGGTTTGTTTGTTTTTTTAACATAACATCAAATTATAGAGCACTATTACAGTATAAAATGTACTCATTTAGATTAATTGATGTATAACTGTGAAGTCATCTAACTTTTTACAATGCCATGGAAGAATTTGAAAATATACAATTTAACTGACTAACATTTCATATTTTTAAGATTGAAGCTGAGAAAGGTGAGTGCAGGAAATCCCATAAAAACTGCATATTTCACAATGTGGCTTTCACTATTACTGGCCTCTATTTGCTCTTCTTAATCCTTATGGTTTAGTTCCTGTTCTTTTTCTTCTCTCTTGTTTTCCTCTTTGGATTCTAAACACTGACAACTCTAAAGGTCATCTCAATGCAAATGTTTTGAACATCTATATTTTAAGAATCTAGACCCAAATGTCTAAGCACAGGCTGCATAATTCAATACATCCCAAACTGAATCGACCACCTTAAGCCAGAAACAATGCATTCCCTTTTGTTCAGGCTCCAAATATCAGGGTCATCATCAGCTCTTCTCTCTTCCTTATGCTTCTATCTGTTGAGTCAAAAAAGTCTACTTACCTCTTTCATATCTTTTACTTCTGTTTATCCACCCCAATTTCTAGCAACGCAGTTTTTGTTCGTGTTCTCCTTACCAGCAACTCTGAGTATTTCAACAGTCTCCTCATGGTTGGTCCTCTCTGTCTTCCACACTGACATCAAAATTATGTTCTTTTCTGACTGTATTATTGTCCTGCTTAAAAACCTTCAATAACTGCTCACAGGACAAAGAACCAAGCTTGCACAGCTCTTCGTCATCTAATCTCATCCTACTTTATTACCTGTAATGTTTTTATGTGAATGTCCTCCCCTATCTCTAATGCCTGAATGCATAGCCACGATAGGATGCTTGCTACTTCTGCAATACTTGCTTCCAACGCTCTAGTTCTCTTATTCAACAGTGCTTTATATTCACATAGTCAACTACCAAAGACTTACCTATTCTCGAAGTTCAGTTCATGCAATCTCCTCCTCAAAGTGTTTAAAGTTTCCACATTTAGAAATATTCTAACCTTTTTTTATAAAACATTCTGCCTTGTGTTAACACTAAGTATATCTTTCTCCTTAAGTCATTCTTGGTCTTGCATTACATAGCATAGGCATCAACAGTGTTTGCTCATTTGAATTGTTCTCTTAGAGGCATTAAGTCTGAGAAAGAGGAAAAACTTGAATGAAGCATATCTGTGAAAACAGGCTGAATTCTATATTTCTTATAATTCCTTCTCTCCCTAAGTCTTTTGCAGAACTCAGCCTCTTTTGCTCTTTCTGCTGAGTGCAGTTGTACTCTTCCAATTAATGTGTCCTCCGTTTTCTTTTCTTGTCAACCAAGCTAAATTTTGACTAAATTTTTGGGCCATATTTCCCAAGGAATCCTTCCCTGTGAACTTCTCTGGCTTTGGTTTTTCTTCAGTTTCTAAGAAAACGTTCACTAGAACAAAGTACACCCATACCAGTATTTTTTATTTCTCTCTTTAAGTTCCTACATATTATCTCCACAAAGACTTAATCTTGGATTCTACTTACAGGATAAGTCAAGGTGTGGTAGAATATTCAGTGGTAATTTGATGACAGGCACCAGGAGCCACAGCTTTAGTTTTTAGGAAACTTTACTCCTCACCAAATAGGATTAAGTCTGTTTAAAAATGTAATTTCTTTTGGATTTCCTTTTTCTTTCAGACACCTGCCTATAGTGCTTATTTTGTCTAGGTGAAAAACATATGACTTGCTGCAGGAAAAAAATTAACTTAGTTTATGTCTGGTGTAATTTTTTAGTTTAAAAGGTTAGAATTTCTCAGTGAAAAACTGTTTTCAGAAACTAAAACATAAGGGACAACCTGATTGCAGAACCGTAACACCTTACTCTTCAGTCAGTGAAACTGAAACCTTATCCAAAAGCTTATAGAAATGTGCTACTTTGTCTACTGCCATGAATCTTAGCTAAATAAAACCCCACAGCCTTTTACAGGACATTCCGCAGCTGAGAGTAAAGTTCAAGTGAAAAGACAGCAGTGGCTACATGTTAAGCCTGACTCAGCAGGAAGAATTGGCCGAGTGCTTATTTGATTCCTAATTTTTCTTCTCCGATTTGAGCCACTTTTCTAGTCTAGATAAATGTTCATACCACTCCTCAACAATCTTCATCCCCTTGCTATTTTATTTTACTATTATTATTTTTTTTCGAGACAGAGTCTCGCTCTGTAGTCCAGGCTGGAGTGCAATGGCACCATCTTGGCTCCCTGCAAACTCCGCCCCTCAGGTTCAAGTGATTCTCCTGCCTCAGCCTCCTGAGTAGTTGGGATTACAGGCCCATGCCACCATGCCCGGCTAATGTTGTATTTTTCGTAGAGACGAGGTTTCACCATGTCAGGCTGGTCTCGAGCTCCTGAGCTTGTGATCTGCCCGCCTCAGCCTCCCAAAGTATTAGGATTACAGGTGTGAGCCACCGCACCCGGCCTCCATGCTGTTTTAAAAGCTTTGTTTCTCACTATTGAAAAATACCGTATCCAAGATTTTTTTCCAGGTACTTATTTCATTTTGAGATATAATTACTGTTTTTTGATAAAAAATAAGATTATCATAAAAGTATGTAGAAAATACTTGGTTGTCTACAGACTACCCTCTACTTTCTTTTTTTCCTAAAGAGAATTTTTATTTTTTTCAATTCTCCAAAACCATGTGTCTCAGGGAAATCTGACTCTCTACCCCCAGTGCTGAGGCAGGTCTAATGAGTTTTAGGATTAGCCTATTGTTTGCTAACAGTGGCGAGAAACGAGAATGTGAACACGTTTTTGTTGATGAGACAGAGAGAGATACTGCAGAGGAGTGTGCAGGAAGTTTCCTCAGTTTAGGAAAAGAGAAGCACAAGATGCCTTTCTTCTTCCTCAGGACATCACCACTGTATGAGATTCCTGCCACTGCTCTTGCTGTCTCCCTCAGGATAAAGACAAAACCAAAGATGTCAGAGAGGGAGAATGGAGGCATTCTGCTCCTGAATGACAGATTGAAGTAGCTGGCTCAGTCATGACCCAACCTCTGGGTTACTGTTCACATGGCAGAATGCATTTTCTTCTTGTTACAACTGTTTTAGTCAGCGTAGGCTTTGCAGATGAAAATATCCTAACTGATGCAAAGGTGCATAGAATTCATGTCCTAAAGATATACATAGAATATTCTTGCTAATCTCACTCACTACCCTTATCTTCAGTACCCATCTCAATGCCCAACTTCTACCAAGAGAGGAAAATCTGAAAACTTTATGGTTTAAATTACCTCTTTACAGAGTGCAAATCTGCGCTGCTACCACGGCTCCCAATATCTGGCAAACTGGAACTATGAAGAATTGACATTTTAACAGGGAAAACAGAGAAAAGGATTTCAACTCTAAGATACAAAAGAGCATCTGGGAGAGAGGGGCAGAATTGCAAGAGCAGCATTACCTGTTTCAGTTTTACCGGCAGGCAAACTTGACAACCAACATAGGTTTACATGTTTATTAATGTACAACTACAAAGGGAGCCTTTTAAATTCCAAGGAACAAGCTCTGTCCTCTCTTTGATAGCATATTTATTCAACATATCTTAGCTGAAGGCACAAGATATTACTATAGCCATGGCATATATCAGACATACCTCTGCAAGCAGAGTTTACAAGTGCAGTGTAAGAAGAGAGAGACCTACAGTTAATATGGGAAGATCATGGAGGTGGTGTGGACAACAAGGCCTCTTCTTTAAAGCCACCCCACAATTATAGGGATGGATGGGGGAACTGCTAATGGTAACAGCCATTCTGCTACATACTATGAAATCAATAATAATAATAAAAATAATAATAAGCACACTTATTGAGTGTTTGCTATACTCTAGGCACAGAACTAATTTGTTACTATGTCATTTGACTTTCACAATTGCTCTCTGTGGTAGATACTATTATTTTACCCATATTACAGATGGGAAAACTGAGGGATAGTAAAATTAAATAATATTCCCATGACTTCACAGCCTCTTCTTGGTCCTACTGGCACACAGGCAAACAAAAGTTGGTAGGTAACCTCAATTCCATACCCAAGGGAGAATTTTACTGCTGTACAGTTTCCCAGAAATTGGATTGACAGGGATAGGAGGGCAAGGTGGCACTGGCAAATTTAAAAATCTGTATAACTTGTAAACTTGCCCTTAAAGAATTCTCAATCTAATGAGAGAGTCAAAGTATTCAAACAGGAAATATTTAATAACAATACCAAATGATGTGTTATATAGCTACATACATTATCATGCCAAGTGATTTACAGTAGGCTATCTACATGTGAAAGGTGCCCATACTTCATCTTTGAATGAATGGGCCCAAGATCAGGCATTCAGACACATTAACTAAAGTGACTCCTTTCTTCAATGTCAGAATAAGCAGTGTCTAAGAAATGTGATAAATAGTGCTTGAAACAGATTGGCACCAGAAGGCCCTGGACATCTCAAGATTCATTGTCTAAGGATGCATTTCCCATATTTCTCAAAAGTGACAGAGATAAATAACAGAAAATAGTTGCATAGGATAGAAGCACAAAATCCAATACATGTCCTCTCTTCTGTAGTTCCGTGCCTCTGCTTCACACTCTCTCCACAGTACTGGGACGCCGTCTCTCCTCTCCTCTACCTGTTAAAATTCATCCCATCCAGCCCAAAGAACAGGTCTTCTAAAAAGTCTACCTAGATCCTGGTTTTGACATGAACTCTTTCTCCTCTGGATTTCTTCCATTCTTTGTGCTTCTCTAATGCCCTTATCTTTTCTATTTTGGGTCAGAGCTATTTGCTCACCTCCCACTATATAAGCTAAAAGTTTCCTTCCTCATCATTCCAGCTTCTTTGGCAACTAAGGTTCAGGTATGTGATGTGGACCAAGACAATAAGATGCCCCAGCCCAAGATTTTGAGTCAAGGATTCATGACATGAAGAAGCAGGAATAGTAGAGAATTCATTCTGGAGACAGTGACAATAGTGACTGCCGTGGAAGCCTCTTTAGGAGTGGTGGTCAGGGTGTGGAGCCAGTGATGGTGGCAGGGAACACCGTGCATTCTGTGACCAGCAACAATGACAGTTGTGTCTTTATGGTACAAGTTTTTTTGTTTGTTTGTTTGTTTTGAGAATGAATCTCCCTCTGTCGCCCAGGCTGGAGTGCAGTGGCGCAATCTCGGCTCACTGCAACCTCTACCTCCTGGGTTCAAGCGATTCTTCTGCCTCAGCCTCCCGAGTAGCTGGGACTACAGGTGTGCACCCCCAAGCCAGGCTAATTTTTGTGTTCTTAGTAGAGACGGGGTTTCACCATACCGGCCAGGCTGGTCACAAACTCCTGACCTTGTGATCCGCCCGCCTCGGCCTCCCGAAGTGCTGGGATTACAGGCATAAGCCACCGTGCCCTGCCTATGGTACAAGTTTTGTAGCATGGTTTGTCTCTACATCTGGCTGACCATAGCTTCCTTGTCCCTTCCAACTTCTAGTTCTCTATTTTTCCTACTACCACACCCTCCCTAGTAACCCAATACTTTTTCAAGACATTCCTGTACTGTTTAAATCATCCAGAGATAGTTTCTGTTACTTTATCCCAAGAACTCTGGGAAATATATTCGCTTAAATTATTGTTTTCTCGTTCTGCTCTTGGTAAAGAAGGAGTTTTTAAATACCATCCTATGTATGATACACTTCATAACCGCAAGGACTAGTGCTATGCCAGTTTCCTGTCACCAATGGGAACCTACACAGGTTGTGTAGATGAGAAATGGATATTTGTTGTAATCAATAAGATTCATAAATCTGTGTTATAATTAGCCTCTTCCATGTTTTCATGTCCTTGACCCTTTCCCATCTAAAGGATGGGGAAAATAATCAAATGCTATGCTAGCTACAGCATTCTCTAGATACTGGAGAAGAAAGTGTCTCATTCTTTACTCTTAACCACTCAAAGTTTGATAATATGTGCAACTTTTTTCTCCTTAGGAGGATTATTCTGAGTATCTTGACTGCTAAGTTTCTGTATTAAGGTATGAAATGTACAAATAGTTTGTTAAAAGGGCAAATGGGCATACCTCAGTGTGGTGTTTATACTGATAGCTTTTTTATTTGCTACATTTGTGATGGTACTGCCTAACATATTATGATTATTCTTTCTTTAAGCATTCTTTACATACATTATCTTACTACATCTTTAAACCAAGTCCAAGAAGTAGTAATTTGTAAGGCAAAAGTCCAGAAGACACTGTATTCTATCTTTGTGAAAAAGTGTTAGTTTTCTAGGTTAAGTGGTTAGCCTCAGGCCACCCAAACTAGTTAGGGAAAAGCCAGAACTAGGCTGTGGTCTTTTGACCCTGAGAAAGTTGTTCCATCAGACTTAAAGGATTGAAATAAGCTCATCAGTCAATCAATGTGTCAGACAAGTATTTTTTTAAGCCTCTGTAGGGTCCTTAACATTGTCCTAACCCCTACCACTTGAGATACAGAAAAAAACCTTTAACACGGTCACTGCCTACAAATATCTTACTCTTCAAATTATCTCCACGTAGACAGCCCAAGCAGACTCTAAAGTGGGGGATAAGGAGAGAGAAGAAAGAGAGGGCAGAAATCTTCAAATATCTCCTTTCTGCAGAAAAATAATAGAGATGACTATCAGCAGATTCCTTCTACTTTTTTGGGCATGTAAATACATGAAGTCTTAAATGTGGCAATAGAAAGAGCCCAGTCTAAGCAAAATTGTGCATTTGGAGGAATCTCTCTTCACCACCCTTTTATGGTTGTTTTCTCTCTTTGGCAATCTCCTTGACTTCCTCTGCCTTCTTCTTCATGGTTAACTCTCACTGCATTCCGTTAGATCCTGGGAAATTGTTTTCTAAGCTTTTTTTTATAGTAAGTTGTTTAAAATTGATAATGATTTAATATGTTATCTGTCCCATCAGAGCTTTCAAAGCCTTAATGAAGAAGACAAATTGCACAGGACCAAAGACATCTTGTTAGTGAATGCTTCTCATTTGAATATGCATTTACTCTTCTCCACCCAACAGCATGTCTGTGTCTACTAAAGATGCTCACATGGATCTGCACCTTGAGCAGTCAGTTCTCTTTCTGATTCTCATTGGCACGGTTCCCTTTATTCTGTTCAGCTTCTGTGTCCTTGAGCAATCTGTCTCATATCTGCAGTCACACTTGGCAGCCGCTCTACAAGGTTGTCAGAAATTGAAATACAGGTCATGCTTCCAGCAAGAGCATCAGGGCCCGTGACTTGTCCTTTGAATGGATCCAGGGCTAGCTTTGTACTTGCTTGTAATGTTGAATATACGATGGGGCTGTTGGATTGCCTTAAGGGATCTAGTCAGAAGGTTATGGAGCTGATTTGACTCTGACACTATTGTCCTTTGTTACTGATTTAGTGACTGGCTGTTTTGCTGAGATAGCAATAAATTCTTGGCCCCTTGAAAGCTTCACTTGCCATATTATTTCCCAAGTTATAAAGGAAGAAAGGAAATATAGTTTTGTAATGAAAGATTTGTTAAAAGTCTATGCATGTGAACAATTAGTTTTGACTCTAAAACTAAGTGTTTATTAAAGCCTATGTCCCTTTGTCTTAATCTGGAGGGATAACCATATCTGGCAATGTGACTGCTAAGAATTATTGTGGGCAAAGATGTTAACAAACAAAAATATGAAAATCACAACAAGCTATACACATTTCTTGGTAGTCACAAAGGAAAAAGCAAGATTTGTGTTGTATTTTATCTGGAGAATTTCTGTTTCCAAGCTCGTGTCTATAGATTGTTTAATTATCACCTATATCAGTGCCCCATACTCGAAAATTAAAGAATAACATCTATATCTTTATATATTAATATAGATGTATTATATATACATCCATATTATATATATACACCTATATATGCACATATACATACATCTTCATATACAGATAAGTATGTAGGAAATGATTGCCTTCTTATGTGGTAAAACTTGTCCTTTAAATATTACTCTTGCTTTCAAAATTGAAGAATTAATGTATTCAGATATTTCCCCTTTTCACCCCCCTCCCCATTAGAATGCAATATACATGCCCAAAAGTCTTCATATCCTTCCATATTTGGGCTCTCCTAGTAAGAGTACACCTGCTGAATTCTGGCCTTTCTGGCTTGAATTCTATCCAACCAACAATAGTCATTAAACAAAACCAGCAACACTGCTTAAACACTCCACAGTTCAAAATGTCCTTGTTCTTAATTTTTGTTTTGGTCTCCTCTTATCGTATTTTTATCCATATACCCAGTTTGTTCTCTGAAGACCTCATGTATTTAGAAACTTCTCTGATTTCCCTGTCTTAAAAATCCCTTTCTTTCTCCTTCCTTTTTCATAAAGAGACCATAGCTTTGGGTTGTTCCAATACATTTAGCTCTTTGCTCATGTGTCCATTCTCAACCATATCTTCATGCCTGCAGTGCAGGCTCTTCTGACTTAAAACTTTAGTTGGTTTCAGCTAGAAGTTTGTCAAATAGGAAAATGGTGTCCTAATTCTATTTTCTATTGCCTATTGATTTTTTTTTTTTTTTACTATTTTCTTTCATTGGCTGTCAAGCTTTGGCCTCTGTTTTATCTTCTTCACCATATCTTTCCATTTTATTTCTATTTTTCATTGTCTTTTAATTTTCAGAAATCTTTCCTTTTCAAATAGAATTTTTTTTTCACTAGTCTTCAAAATGTGTGGAAGCCATACATAATCATTAGGAAAAAACTAGCACAAAATCTGCTTGACCAATCTTGCTTTGTCCTCTAATATTGACTTACAAATTTCCCACAGGTTTGCCTTTGATTCTACTTCTCTTATTTTTCATTCCTGGATTATTGCTACATTGTCTTCCTTTCTAAATATTTGCCATTTCTCACTGGGTCATCCATCTCTTCTCTATCATCAATAGTATCTCCCATTTATACATTTTTATTTTTTGTTTTGTCCAATTAATGCCTTGGTTCTTCTAATAATACCTGCCATATTTTCCAGATTTAGAGTTCTTCCTTATCAAGTATGTCATCCACAGAAACTGTGCCTAAACTTAGCCCACAAATCATTAGCCTTTGATGATCATTATTCTTTCCCCAAACATATTAAGTGACTTATTTTAAGGTTGGCATGTCTGTTGAGCACACATATAAGAAAAATCTGCATAAAGAGCCAATGTGCCTTTCTCCTTCTGGCATATAAATTTCCTTTCTCAACCCCTCATTGAGCAAAAAGATACTGGTCATATTAGTACATGATCTTTATATATGTCAGTGATCTCATGGGGAAAAATCTTGGCTGGCCAATCAAAATCCTTTCTTTATTGATATATAATTGACGTCCTCGCACCTCTAGTCTTGAACATAGTCTACCAAACAGCATTTGTTTTCCACTCGTTTTACCATTCTAGTCTATTATACCTATTGATATTCTTTTAAATCTTTCAATAAGAGCCATTCCCAATGCTTTTTAGAGTTTAACATTAGCAGTCCTAAGTTTTAGTCATCTTTCCCCTCTCTTTTAACACATATATTTTATTAACCTTTTATGTTTCCTTTTGCTTTCCCTTTTACTCATAATTTTATTCAATTACCTTCAACTACATACTGCTTAGAGATACTATGCTAATGACAGAAAGGAATGTAAAAATAAATTAGATGCAGATTTTGTCTTTAAGAGCTTATAATCTTGTAGCCATTTTTAAGCACAAATATTAGGAATCATCTATTCATAACTCTAAAACAAGGTACAGGGTGACAAGTACCATAAACATTTCCAGATCAATGGCTGGGAGGATTGTACAACCACCATTTGTTTGTTCAAGTTGTGCTCAAAACACATGCAGCAGTTGTCTCTGAGGTCAGCAGACCGAGGAACACTTCCCAGCTGCAGTTGCTTCATGCTGCTCATTTCATTTCTTGAGCAGTGATGCCCACTGCTAAGTAATTTGTTTCATCATACTTTGGTTGATGGATGCTCGGAATTAGCCCATGTCATTTCTCAATTCTTCAATTCTCCATTTGCTTCATCCTTTTCCACCTTGTGGTGTTTCTGCTTTAAGTTCTGCACTGTCAACAGCAACTTCACTCCATCTTTCTTCACTCTCAAGGGTAGACTACTCTCTTGCCTAAATGTACGATTCACTTATAGATGAAGCTGACTTGATATGCAGAATACTGTTGTCTAAATAAGGCAGGTATTTTTATGCCAGTTTAATAATAGCTAAGATACTTGAGACAGAGTGTATGTCACATCCTTAAGGTTATATAGTTGCTTAGTGAAACAAATGAGATTCACTCTATCATTAAAGACGTGTTTGCTTTTGCACTGTGCATCAAAATTCAAACATCTTACTAGGAAGAAGTAGTAGAAAACCTAAAACCTTGAAAATGAGTAGGACTAAAAGAAAGAGAAATATTATTTCCTAACAATTGGTTTTATAACAGGTAAACTTTATAACAATAGAGAGATAGATAGAGATATCATTTAATTCTCACAGCAACACTGTGAGGTATTAATGTCTCCATTTTTACAGATGAAGAAAATGAAACCTAGACAAATTTTATTCATAACTAGCATTTATTAAGCAGGCACTGTAATTGATATTGTCTACATTATTACATTCAACACTCAACAATAAAACTGTATGAAAAGGAATGTTATTCTCATTTTACAGAGAACAAAACTAAGGCTCAGAGGGTCTATGAAATTTGCTTGATGCAAAATCTTTCATTATTTTCGTAATTGTTACCCTTTCATTCTCTTTATTTTTCCCTGAAATTCTTATTAGCTTAATACTTTTTATATGAATGTACTCAACTTGTCTGTTATATTTTTTCTCATTTTCTTCACCTGTTTAGCTCTAAGTTCTAAAAAGTTTCCTCAACGTTGTCTTTCAGACTCTTTATTGACCTTCTTATATTGTCAATCTTGTTTTTATTTCCCAAGATCTTATATTGTTTTGGATAGTGTTTTGTTTAATAACATTCTCTTCTTGTTTTGTGGTTATAATACATTCTAGGATCTCTCTGTGGATATTGGTTAGAATTTTCAAATGTCTTTCCTGAATTATTTGTAACCTTTGGAGTTAGTGGCCTTATTTATTCATTTTGGATTTTCTTTTTCATAATGTTCAATGTCATCAAATTTAATTCATCTTAGTTCTCTTATGTGTTATAACTATTTGTCTAGTGATTACTGACTATCTGTGATTATATAGAATAAAGACATACACTAATTAATAAAGGTATCTAGTACAAGTTCCCCTTTCTAATACATAAGCAGCTCTATGATCCTACAAGTTCTCTCCATTGAAGGGGTTGGTTGCCTGGGGGTTCTGTGTATGTGAACAGAAAATGGCACTTAATAAACTTACCTTTAGTTAGTGTGGATATGGAGAAAGCCCTTCTTATGCTAAAATCAAGAGGCTTTCTCTCTGGGGCTTCAATTCCCTCACCAGAAGTCCTAGCTTTTCTGAGACAGATGGTTCATTTTCTGTAGAGAACAGTTGTCCATTTCCTGCCTCAGGGTAAACAGAAGACAGCCAGTTGGTTTGGGTGAAGGGGGTGAGAGAAAGGATAGAGAGATGACCAGAGCAGCTGCTCTGGAAACAGTCCTTCAGTGAATCACTCTGCTTTCTGCTCTTCCACTCATTCCTGATCTCCCTATTTGCCAGGAGAAACTGCAGGTCTTCTCAGGGATTCTGTTGAAAGATATATTCCCACACATGTGGCAAGACTTATCTTCTGTGTATTCTGGACTTCAGATTTCCCCAACTTCTTTTATTCAGCAAGTCATTCTCATTCATTTGATTCTTCCAGAAGAATATTACCTATGCCTCTCCTCTCTAATAATGACTCCTATCCCCATTTCATCTATTTTTTTTTTCTGAGTATGCTTCCTTTTGAATATGCTGCTACCATTTTGATGACGTGTTAGAAAAGAAAGCAGGCCATACCTTGAGCTCATCTTCATCTTTATTTTGAACTAAAATAACTTTAAGGGGTAATAAAAGGTGAAACTTAAAAATCAATGAAAAAATACTCACGTTTTGCCTACATTGAAGTTTTCATTAAGACTTTGAAAAGGGGAGTAAGAGAGCCACTACAGTAGCAAAACAGTTCAGTTCAGGGTGTTGATTTTAAATGACTACAGCCCAGATGACAAACTTAGATAAAGTCACTCTTAATTAATAAGGTATATTAATGCTGTAAGGGCATATATCCTAAGGTATTTGGTTGTCAAGTCTATATTATTTCAGAGTAGAAGCAATGCCTTTCAAACTAAATTTCTATATGTGACATAAATTTTATTCTTTTGAAGCTTGCCATTCTGCAAACATTTATGCAAAGTCCCCGGTGCACTCTAAAACACCAAATAAAAGACAAGCAGCTCACAATCCAGGAATCCCAACTGAGGCAGGGCTATGTGTGCCAAATAGAAGCCACAGTTGTGCCACCATTTTCTCCCTACCAGTGGTTTAAATTACTCAGTTCAAAACTTGTTTTCATTTTGGAAATAAACCAATCGTTGGACATTCTCGACACATCATTCCATTTTAATAATTATAAAGACTTTAATATGTAACATTTTCAGGGTCTATTCAATCAACTTGATAATTTTTAGGTAAATATTGGTATACCTTTTAGTAACATACTAATACAACTTGCTTCCTCAGTTCTACTCTTAAATGCATCAGTTTTACCCAAATTCTGAAAAAGATGGATTCACACAATCTTTCGGCCTTGTCCTTTAAGAATCATGTGAGAGTAGATTAAAGCATTCATCATGCATCACAGTTCTCAAGTTAAATTGTGAGATAACACATTGAGAGGAAAAAATTTAAACAATAATTAAAATGTTTTTAAATTTTTATTTGCTATTTTATTAATAACTTTCTTTTATGTAATTTTATTTGTACATGGAGTCGGCAAGTTGATACTCATCAATCAAATGTTCTTAGAATCCTGAAGGTCAGAAAGATCCCTTGAGCAGCCTGACCTTGGCAGTTGACCCTGGCATATAGCGTCATGTAGTTCCCAGTGAAGGTAAGAATCAGAATACTTTCTTTTTCATTGAGCCATATTCATAAAAAGCAGCAACAACAACAGCAAAAAAATGATAAATGAGTGAATGAAGAAATGAATGACTTATTTGTGGAAGAGAAACTACACTGTCAGTAGAAATGATTACAGGTTCTCTCAAAATTATTTCTTGGTAGTTGTCCCTGTGTGTTTAAAGTTAAAAACAAGAAAATAATTACTACCTTTTTTGGAGTAAGACATTTAAATCCCAATCAAATATTATCATATGATAGTAACTTTTCCATTCAATTCACCTTATCAGATTAGAAAATTATTCACCAAATACAGCTTACAAAATATCAATTTACTGTCTTTCTTCCTGACTGTGTTTTATTTTTTATAGTCTGTCAGTTGGAGGCATCGTTGTCCACTCAGGAGACCTTCAGATTAGAAACCTAGATGTCATCCCTGTCATGTCTAGTTCTTACCTCTCACATAAATCATTCATTGGACCTACAAGTATTTATTGAGTGCTGTTTGTGTCAGGTGCTGTTCAGGTGGTGGATTTGGAGTAGTGATAAAAATAGGCAATGTCTTTATTTCTCATAGAGTTTGCTTTCCAGTCAGAGCAGTTAAAATAAACAAATAGATAGGCCAGATGCAAGGTAGAGAAAGATATTATGAAGAAAAATGAACAAGATCTAGACCAGGTTATGGAATTTCTACATCTCATTCTTTCTACCCCTTGATTCAGAGTTTCTCATCATCTCTAAGACTATTGCAACGGTCTTCTACTTCATCATATCCGACTCCATTAGTGTTTAAAGAATCTATCTAATATCATTGTCAGATCTTTTTAATTCTCTCCTTAAATTCTTCAAAGCTTCCCCTCACCGTAAAGAAAAGCCTTAGCTTCTGGGAGGCCGAGGCGGGCAGATCAGGAGGTCAGGAAATCGAGACCATCCTGGCTAACACGGTGAAACCCCGTCTCTACTAAAGATACAAAAAAAATTAGCCGGGCGTGGTAGTGGGCGCCTGTAGTCCCAGCTACTCGGGAGGCTGAGGCAGGAGAATGGTGTGAACCTGGGAGGCGGAGCTTGCAGTGAGCCGAGATTGCACCACTGCACTCCAGCCTGGGCCACAGAGCGAGACTCCGTCTCAGAAAAAAAAAGAAAAAAAAAAAGAATAGCCTTAGCTTCTTAACAATGAATACCAGCCCTCCATGATCTTGCTTCTGTCTCTACCTCCAGCCTCATAACGTCATCTCTTGCTTTTCTGTCACTGGTGAAAATACCACATCAAGCTAATAGTTTAATATTCACCACTTACTGCTGTGTCCATTGTGAAGGATGTTGACCCTACCCCTTCACCTGCCTGATAATCTGACCTCCCCATCTTCCCTGTGCTATTAAATGTGTGACGATTTTATAGCTCTCATAATGACCACTGTTAATCTCTGTCACTCTGTTTACATATTATATTGTAGTATTTAACATGTATTTAAAATATTTTACTCCTACTGTGAACTGCTTGAGAGCGAGGACCATATTTCTTTGCTCTGTCTACTCAGTGCTTAGCACATTGCTTGGCCCATACTGTATGGTATGCAAGGCATATTTGTTAAATGAATGAATGAAATTCTAAGGGTCTATATCTGGGCATCAAGAAAATTCTGAAATATGGGGCTATTGTGCAAGGGGGGCAGAACAAGGAGAAGGAAAGCATTTAAAAATCCTGAAAACCCGGAGACAAAATAACTTAGTGCATACTAAAGTCATGCAGCAAATGCAAGAGAAATAAAAGCTATGGTGCCAAGCCATTGATAACCCCCTAATTTATTCAAAAATTAAAAGGAAAGTGTTTTACAAATAAGATAATAAATATCAAAGTGATTACTCGAAAGGTAGAATCATTTAGAGAACAGCATTGTATACAAGGCAATACCTTTAACAAAATGCAAAAGGTATTTATGGCTAGCCAGTTAACCTAGCATCATTTATTGAATAAGGAGTGCTTTCCCCATTGCTGTTTTTTGTTGGTCATATCAAAGATCAGATGACTGTAGCTGTGTGGCTTTATTTCTGAGTTTTCTATTCTGTCCCACTGGTTTATGTGTCTGTTTTTGTACCAATACCATGCTATTTTGGTTAAAATTAGCTCAAAATGGATTAAAGCTTTAAATGTAAGACCTCAAACTATAAAAATCCTAGGAGACAACCCAGAAAATACTCTTCTTGACACTGGCCTTGGCAACAAATTTTTGGCTAAGTCCCCAAAGGAACTGCAACAAAAACAAAAATAGACAGGTGGGACCTAATTAAACTAAGGAGCTTCTGCACAGCATAGAAACTATCAACAGAGTAAACAGACAGCCTACAGAATGGGAGAAGAAATTTGCATACTATGTATCCGGAATCTACAGGGAACCTAAACAAATCAACAAGGGAAAACAAGGGAAAATCAAACAGCCCCATTAAAAACAGGCAAAGGTCATGAACAGAATCTTATCAAAACAAGACATACAAGCGGCCAACAAACATGAAAAAAAATGCTCAGTATCACTAATCATCAGAGAAATGCAAATCAAAACCACATTGAGGTGGACACCATCTCATACTAGTCAGAATGACTTTTATTAAAAAGTTAAAAAACAACAGATGCTGGTGAGCCTGAAGAGAAAAGGGAAGAAGGGAACACTTGTACACTGTTGGTGAGAATGTAAAGTAGTTCAGCCACCGTGGAAAGCAGTCTGGAGATTCCTCAAATAACTTAAAACAGAGTTACCATTTGACCCAGTAATCCCATTACTGGGTATCTACCAAAGGAAAATAAATCATTCTACCAAAAAGATACCTGTCCTTGTATCTTCATCACTGCGCTAACACAATAGCAAAGACATGAAATAAACCCAGGTGCTCATCAATGGTAGATTGAATAAAGAAAATGTGGTACATATACACCATGGAATATCATGCAGCCACAAAGAAGAATGAAATCACATTCTTTGCAGCAACATGGATGCAATTGAATGCCATAATCCTAAGCAAATTAATGCAGGAACAGAAAATGAAATACTGCATGTTCTTAGTAGTGGAAGCTAAACATTGAGCAGACATGGACATAAATATGAGAATAATAAACACTGTGGACTGCTAGAGGCAGAGAGGGAGAGGTGCATGGGTTGAAAAACTGCCTATTGGGTACTGTGCTCACTACCTGGGTTATGGGATCCATACCCCAAACCTCAGCATCACACAATATTCCCATATAACAAACCTGTACATGTACCCCCTGTATCTAAAATGACAGTTGATTTTTTTTTAAATTTCAGATGGAGTCTTGCTCTGTCGCCAGTCTGGAGTGCAGTGGGGTGATCTCAGCTCACTGCAACCTCTGACTCCCTGGTTCAAGCGATACTCCTGCCTCAGCCTCCCGAGTACCTGGGATTACAGGCACATGCCACCACACCCAGCTATTTTTTGTAGTTTTAGTAGAGACAGGGTTTCAACATGTTGGCCAGTATGGGCTCGATCTCCTGACCTTGTGATCCGCCCTCCTTGGCCTCCCAAAGTGCTGGGATTACAGGCATGAGCCACTGCGCCTGGCCTGAAAGTTGAAATTTTTAAAAAAATGTTTAGCTTGTGTAGGAGAGAGATTCAAAACAGGGCTGGAATGGGAGATGGAGACTGAATCAGATTTAATGATGACCTGACCACAAAGAGGGTTGTTCAGGCAAGAGGACCAACACTAGTCAGGGCTTAAAGGAGGAGAAAGCAGGAGCAGCAGAAGGGGAAGATTAAATATTGAAACAAAACTGTTAATGGGAGTGGGCACAAATAATCATTTCCATAGTAATATTGTTTCTAGGAACAATATATAAGCATAAAGAGAACAACTGATTTTTCCAAGAGAATCTATTGGGCAATACTTCTGTAGACTTACAGACAGCATATTCAAATGAGAGAAGCACTACGTACACATATAACATGTGCTGGAGATATCAATCCTGAGTTCTTAAAAATACCTTTATAGTAAGAAATTAGTATCTCAATTTGCATTGCAAAGTCTGTTAGGCTTTAGAATTCAGAAGCTAATTAGGCTTTGGATAAAAACTATGTCTAAATCTCTAAAGCTGAAATAGTATAATTTGATATTTATACAATTATTTTAAATAATTTTAACTCCTAATTCAGCTCAGGGAATATATTCATGAAATTGATGTGTGTAGCAAAAACTAGATGCAACTCGAAGTCCATCAACAGTAGATTGGATATTTATGATGGGTTGAAAAAATGTATGAGGGGTGTAACCATGGAATACTATATAGCAATGGAAATGAGCTTCAACTACTTGTAATAATCTGGATGAATCCTCAAAACATTTAACTGAATGAATTTTTAACGATTAAGTAATAAACTCAGCATAATTCTAGTTATTTAAACATCCAAAATTAGAGAACTAAGTAATATGTTATTTACAGATGAATAAATTGAAGAAAAGGGTGGAAATTGTTTTTTTTATTAGGCCACAAATTTAAAATTAGGTTACCTCTTGGAGGAGGAAGGGAGATTCAGTAATGAAAAGTTGTCTAGAGAATTTAACGGTCCTGGTTACATTCTGTTAAGCTTGTGGTGGGTAAATGGTTATTTCTTTTAGCTTTCTTTAACTGTACATTATACACACATATTGTAAATAATATATACAACATATACACATTGCCATACATATATGATAGAGTGTATAATTTCATTTATGATGTAACACTTTCCCTCTAAGAAACAATTCTATGTGAGTTGATACTTTTATGAATCAGGAGTTTCAAAATGCATGTTAAATAGGTCTCTGCTGGCACGTGATAGACTAAGTGAATTGTTAGAAAGCCAAGAGCATTATTTCAGTCAGCTGGCAATTGATACCAATCATCACAGCTGACTTTTCCACCTAGCAATCTGTGCCAATTGTTAACACGGGTGAAGTGAGCCAATTGCTTGAGCCCAGGTTTCCTTAATTTATATTAAAATTTAGCCTTAAACAGACATGTTGAGGAATTAAGAAAATAAAAAGGACAAACCAAAAATGCCAAAAAAACCCAGAATATTTTGAAGCCAGTGCTTTCATTTCACATATAAACCTTTATTCAGAGTGATTGGAAATCAAAAGCCTATTGAATGCACATCATTTCTGGCAATTGTATAATTCATAAATAGACAAATGGCTTAAGAAACATGATGAAAAAATGTACTCCCAAGGAGGTATCATCTATGCCAAGTTTACTGCTGAGATCATGAACCAGTGACAATAGGGGTTAATAATGGAAATGTTGGTAGTCCTCTACTTATAATAGAATGAACAGTGCTGCTATAATTACAATTTTCTTTTTTTTTCTGTTATATAGAAATGAATCAATATCCTAGTAGAGAGAGGATAAAAATGTCTTTAATAATTTGCTTTGCTCTTCAAAAGAATTGGCTTCCTAGGTCTGCAAGTCAATTGTATCATTCAAAATTATCACAAGGCTATTTATCAAATAGCGTAAATTAAAATTTGTTTTGACTTACTGAAGGCTATTTTATGTGATTTTCAGTAGAGACTGAATAATCATGAACAATTTCCTTTTCTTTACCAAGTGACTTTAAAAAAGAATCAATATGTTATTTCAGCAGATATTTAGAAGATTCAACTCTTCATGTGATCTTTTGCTAAGTTATGCCAACACCAGAACTGTTACATATGCATTCTTGTTGCCTTGGCTTGTTTTTAATTAGGACCAGAGAAACATTTGATTAGTGACTGTAGTGGTAACTGATATATCTTACTTGGACTGTTATTATTTCCAAGAAAAATAATAGCCAATCTGATTTGCCAATAGAGCAATATTATAGGATAAGTAAGTAAAATTGGGAATATATGCAATGAAAAAATGTACACTTTCCACATACCACAGACTTTAAATTTGTTTGAGTTGTGTAAATAATTTGGCATGTAGTCTAAGTTAAATCAATAATAGTAGTCTCAAGTTATCCTTGATACTTTGTTTCTTTTATTTTCTTTATTAACTTGAGAATCTGTATTTGCAGGAGGAGACTGGAATAAAAGATTGCTGAAATTTTGCACAAAATAAATCTTTTTAGAGGTGAGTAATATTAAGTCTCCTTTAAACCTACATAATGAATTCAATTTAATAAAATTTAAAGACAAAAATAAAATTTGAAGAAGGAAGAAAACTCTGGGTTTTTTCATATCTCTGGTTTTTCTATTAATTGGTATTTCATTACCATCTTCAAGTACAGCAATACCATTTTAAAGAATATTGTTGATTGATGTTCTGTTCTTTCTGTTTAGTCTTTTACCTGATTAACTAATTTTCTCTTTCACTTATTAATCTGCTAGGTCTCTGCCCTGTGATTCTGTGCTCACTTTCCTCTAACTTCCTTTAGCTCTTCTTCAAGTTGTATTCACTATAGGGCCACAAATTGTGCTCACAAGAGCCCCAGCACCCCACTTAAGAGCTCTGTGATTATCAGGTAGGACTTAATCTCCCTGGTACTCATTCACTCATTCCTAAGAGCCTCAAATAAGGAAGTGTTTCTGAAACAAGTGTGAAAACTCTCAAAGGGCCTCTAAAATTCCATTGACTTGCAAACAATGTCATACCTATGCAATTAATAATACTAATACAAAAACAGACAATGCTGTTGGGTACCAGGTACTCTCTCCTAAGTGTTTTTTCTATTTTAACTCCTTTGATTTTTCATAGATATAAAAACTGAGTCCTCAAGAGGTAAAGTATTTTACCCAGTGCTTATAGTTTCCAGATCCCTCCCAGTAACCACTATTTAGCCTCTCCAAATTTCTGTTCATTAATTTATGAAAACATCCAATAAAACAAAGGAAAGGCCAATACACTTTTAAAACTTCAGTACAACTGGCTTCTTTTCTTCCTGAACTACTTGTCCATATTGAACAATGAATAGACATGGCTTGTATCTCTGTGATCTCTCATTTTCCATCTTTAGGTTCCATTTCTCTGCAGATGGCACTTAATTTCAACAAGTTAATCTTAGTATCTTTCTAAACGACACATTCTATTTAGAGTCTCTGGCAAATTTACTATCTTGCCGAATTCTCAAGTTTGACTCTGGAAAATATCAACTTTTTGACATTCTCCTCCAGCTTCACTTTTGAAGAATTTTCTCATAAATCTGAATGAAGTAAAGACGCCATCATCTTTCATGTGTACTTCTCTGATCCCTACCACCAAGCTAAGAGTGTGGGCTCCTTTCCTATACCAAAATGCTGCTATTTATTCTTTCTTGAAATTGGTCATATTTCTTTATCCCTCCTTTCAGAAACAAATCTATGCTGGCTTATGTATAAACTCCTATTTTTCTACGTGTTACTATAGATCTTTGTTTTGTTCTCACACTTAAGTAATTACACCAAGATTCTTATGCTATTAATATAATCTGTTGACAGGCTTAATGCCTTGGAATTCATTTGTATATGAGACTGTTATCATACTCTTTACATTTTAGTGTTCTATAGGCATGTATTATGTCTTTCAAATTTTTATATGTTCATACTAACTAGCATAGTGATCAATGCTATAAAATTTAGATAATAAAGACTGAAGAAGCATTATAGAGCCCTCAATTCAATCTCTTCATTTTACACAAACAGAAGCTGAGTTGTTGGTTGTGAATTGGAAATTAATAGCATTATTTGTCCATTACATATTTATTCAGTGTTTACATTATTGAAAGCCTATAATGTCCACATATCTTAAGACATTAAGTTTCATAGCTCTCAGTGGGATGGTCATTTACCACTATTTACTACGAATTGGCTGAAAGGAATTCAGAGGTGTGTTTTAAAATATGTTTCTTTACTAAGTGGCCTGAGAGAACATGGCATGATTGGGGAAATGGAAGCATTCTGGGATATTGCTGTGTAGGGCCATTGAGAGGGGAATTTGAGAGATGAGGCTGAACAGGTATTAAGGAGTCAGTCATGAAAGGCCTCGTGTTTCATGTTAAAGGATTCATGTCTTCCCACGGATAATGGGATGCCTAAGAGACCAGATTCACCTACATACCTTTTCCAGGACAATTCATCATCTCAGTGTCAAGGGCACATGTCATGTTCCTCTTTCTTGCTGCTTACCAAGAAAGGTAGGTGGAATTCCTAGATGGTCCCTAAGATTTTCTACCCTAATCCTTGGGAATGCGAATACAAGGAATTGTTTCTCCTGTAATCAGGTTATGTTGTAGGGCACAGTTAACTATGAGAAAGAGAAGTTATCTGAATGGAGCTAACCTACCTAAATAAACCCTTTAAAACCAGAGAAATTTCTCTGGATGCTAGCAGAAGAGCAAATCAGAGACTCTAAGCATGAGAAAGATTTCATACCCTATTTCTGGCTCGAAGGTGGATGAAGCCATGTGCCCAGGAATGCAGGAGAAAATTACCATAACAAGCTGACTGATTTCACTTTAAAATTCAAAGATTAAATAGACACTCAATAATGCCCTGAAATCTTATGTTCCTATAGCAGGCTTACTTTTCCTACTACTAAAAAGACTGTTTTAGATATTCTTCCCTTTCCTCAAACAGTCCTCATCTCTACTCCACTATTAGTATCAGGGGATGGCCTTATCTCATATTTTATTGAGAAAATGGAAAGCCGTATGATAGGAAATACTTTACATTTTCTCTGCCAAATCTAAAATCCTACCTATACTGAAATCTATCTTCTTTTTTCCCTCTCATTTCAACTGAGGATAATTCACCTCCACCAGCATCAAATGCAAATTCCTACACTCCTTCTTTATCTCATTCCTCTCCGATACTCCAAGTTCCTGGGGCTCTGCCTCTTTTAGTTATCTTCTCTCTCCCCTTCTACTGTATCATTCTCATCAGCACATAAACATAGTCTATAATCTCCCATCATAAATTAGAATGCATCCCTTTTCCTCAGCTACAATCTCATTTCTCTGTGTCCCTTCAAAGTTAAACTTCTAAAAGAGTTGTCTACATTAGTTATTTGTGTGTCTTCACCTTCCACAACTCAACCCACAACGGAGTGATTTTCACCCTATAATTCCACTGAAAGTGCCCTTATCAAAATACAAGGTTGTCCAAGAACCTATTTCCAAAGAGCACTCTGAATTATTACTGAAACTTTGAATACGCTTCAGAAGTCAACCACTCCCTTCTTGAAATACTGTCCTCTCTTAACATTCACAGCAGCACTCTCCTGGTTTGCCTCAACTCAGCGGCTGCTTCTTTTCTTCCTCTCTGGTTTCTTCATTATTATTATTTTTGCTTCCAAATGCCTAGATTCCTTCATGCTCATTCTTGAGTCCTCTAATTAATTTTATACACATTTACCTTGGAGATAGTTACCCATTTGCAGGAATTTAAATGTATCTCCATGTTAATAATGTTTATAATTTATCCTTCGTCTAGATTTCTCCTCTAAAGAAGACTCCAATAAAGGAAATGAATTAAATTTTGTTTTCCCCGTATAGGGAACAGGAAGAAATATGAGAGTACATGTGGACTTTAAGTGCTTCACATGGCACCCCAGTAGGTCGTCATTTATGATAGAAGTAGGGCTAGCTCTGTTTTCCAGCTCTGTTACATAACTGTCTTATTGGACTAGATTCTAAGATTATTCTAATACCTTCTAGGCCTATGACCTTGAACAAGTTATTTAACCTCAACAAACCTTAATATGTGCATTTATAAAATGAATTTATCATTACTATGTTATGATTTACATTGAGGAAACTAAATAAAATACGAATTTGCTTAGTACAATGCCTGACATATTCCAGATTTTCAGAAAACACTAATTATTTTCTATATTTATGATAAAGCTTTCTACATTTTTCTGAATTATAGCTGCTTATATTTTATAGCATCTTACAATACCTATAATCTATGTAGAAATGATAATACAGTTGTATAAAAATATTCTGTTGATGCCTTCTGGTAAGATCAAGTATCAAAGGGTCTTAGATTTGATGAACTAAAAGCCCTTAAACTCTGTCTTACTAGAACAAAGCTTTGTCGATAATAGAAGTAGAGAAATTGAAGATACGTTATCAGCCTTCAGAAAACTTAAAATTTAATTGGTGCAAAAAAAAGTTAAAATTGGAGAAATGAATGGAGTATTTTGTTTATGGGCAGCAAGTATGTAAAGGTGTAGCCCAAACTATGAAATAATGAGAAAATTTAGCCTGATCCAAGATGTCATGGCAATACTTAGGAGAAGAGGAGTTTGCATTGAAATTTATGAAGAGCAATCAATGAAGGGGAGGCAAGGGGAAGCAACTATGGAAGAACTACATGATCAGTTTTGGAGAGATGGGAATGAGTATGCCTTGCTGAAAAATGTAAGAAACTGGCTAAACCAACTCTCACAGAGGGTTTTATAAAACTCACAGAGAGTTTTATAAAAATAAGAGAAGGTCGCATAACCTGTCTTGAGATTGATTAACAAAATCTGTATATTCCATGTTGAGTTTATAATTGGGGTAAGAAAAAGAGGAAAGAAGAGTGGCTCAGAGTCTGTAGTTGCTGTTCAAGTGTACAAAAACTTATTCTTGAATTAGAATGGCAGCTGAGGAAATGGTAAATCAGTTGAATCTTAGAAAGACTAAGAAGCAAGATTTAGAAAGAGCTGATGACTCTAAAGGCAAAGAAACACTGTAATCAAGCCTGGTTCTAGATGGTCCTAGAAGAGTGAGTTGGAAGGCTATTGTAATCCGAATGCCAAAATAAGAAAGAAGAAATGGTTTGTACGTTTAGATAGATGAAGATTTTAATCAAATGGAATGAGTTCAATAATCATGAAGACACACATAAGGAAATTTGTGAACTGGAGAAATAAAACAGGAGCAAGATTATCAAGACCCATCTACATTTGTTATTTTTTTCTCACTTTTAGTGCGGTATTCTTAGTTCAGTGTAATGTGCTAAATTAATGATTACACTAAGCTGATATAATTAGATGATCAAGTTCCTTGCCAAACAAAGAGAAGATAGAAGAAACACTGGAAACTTTAATGGTCAGTGTGAACTATTACAAATCTAGAATAGAAAATCTGACATTTAGATCTATGCTTTGAACTGTACTTTTCTGGGATGATATGGTTTGTCTGTGTCCTCACCCAAATCTCATGTTGAATTGTAGTTCCCATAATCCATATGTGTTATGGGAGGGACCCAGTGGGAAGTGATTGGATCATGGGAGCAGTTTCCCCCATACTGTTCTCATGATAATGAGTGAGTTCTCATGAGATCTGCTGGTTTTATAAGTGTCGCATTTCCTCTGCAGGCACAGCTCTCTCCTGCCACCTTGTAAAAAAGATGCCTTCTTTCCCCTTTGCCTTCTGCCATGATTGTAAATTTTTTGAGGCCTTCCCAGCCATGTGGGACTATGAGTCAGTCAAACCTCTTTCCTTTATAAATTACCCAGTCTCAGGTATTTTCTTAGAGCAATGTGAGAACAGACTAATACAGTAAATTGACACCAAGGGTGGGGTGCTGATATAAGAATACCCCAAAATGGCCAGGTGAGGTGGCTCACAACTGTAACCCCAGCACTTTGGGCGGCCACGGTGGATGGATCATAAGGTCAGGAGATTGAGACCATCCTGGCCAACATAGTGAAACTCCATCTCTACTAAAATACAAAAAAATAGCCTGGCATGGTGGCACGTGCCTGTAGTCCCAGCTACTCAGGAGGCTGAGGCAGGGGAATCACTTGAACCTGGGAGGCGGAAGTTGCAGTGAGCTGAGATCGTGCCACTGCACTCCAGCCTGGTGACACAGCAAGACTCCATCTCAAAAAAAAAAAAAAAAAGAACACTCCAAAATGTGAAAGTAGTGACTTTGGAACTGGGTAACAGGCAGAGGTTGGAACAGTTTAGAGGGCTCAGAAGAAGATAGGAAGATGTGGGAAAGTTTGGAACTTCCTAGAGACTTGCTGAATGGCTTTGACCAAAATGCTGTTAGTGATATGGACAATGAAGTCCAGGCTGAGGATGTCTCAAATGGAGATGAGGAACTTGTTGGGAACTAGAATAAGGGTGACTCTTGCTGCGCTTTGCTTTAGCGAAGAGACTGGCGGCATTTTGCCCTGCCCTAGAGACCTGAGGAAATTTGAACTTGAGTTAGATGATTTAGGGTAACTGGTGGAAGAAATTTCTGAGGACCAAATTGCTCAAGAGGTGACAGAACATAAAAGTTTGGAAAATGTGCAGCCTGAGGGTATGGTAAAAACGAAAAACCCTTTTGTGGGGAGAAATTCAAGCCAGCAGCAGAAGTTTGCATAAGTAACAAGGAGCTGAATGTTAATCACCAAGACAACGGGGAAAATGTCTCCAGGAAATGTCAGAGACCTTCACAGCAGCCCCTCCCATCACAGGCCCAAAAACCTAGGAGGGAAAAATGGTTTCATGGGCTGGACCCAGGGCCCCCCCTGCTCTGTGCAGCCTTGAGACATGGTGCCCTGTGTCCCAGCTGCTTCAGCTCCAGCTATGACTAAAAGGGCCAAGGTACAGCTCGGGTCATTGCTTCAGAGGGTGCAAGCCCTAAGTCTTGCAGCTTCCATGTGGTGTTGAGCCTATGGGTGCACAGAAGACAAGAAATGAGGCTTGAAAACCTCTGTCTAAATTTCAGAGAATGTATGGAAATGCCTGGATGTCCAGGCAGAAGCTTTGGCTGCAGAAGCAGAGCCCTCATGGAGAACCTCTGCTTGGGCAGTACAGAAGGGAAATGTGGAGTCAGAGCCCTCACACAGAGTCCCCACTGGGGCACTGCTTACTGGAGCTATGAGAAGAAGGCCACCATCCTCCAGACCCCAGAATGGTAGACCCACTGACAGCTTGCACTGTGTGCCTGGAAAAGGTGTGGACACTCAATGCCAGCCGGTGAAAGCAGCCGGGAGGGGGGCTGTGCCCAGCAAAGCTACAGGAGTGGAGCTGCCCAAGGCCATGGGAGCCCACATCTTGCATCAGCATGACCTGAATGTGAGACCGAGTCAAAGGAGAATATTTTGGAATTCTAAGGTTTAATGACTGCCCTATTAGATTTTGAACTCACATGGGGCCTATAACCTCTTTGTTTTGGTCAATTCCTCTCATTTGTGTATATTTACCCAATGCCTGTACCCCCATTGTATCTAGGAAGTAACTAACTTGCTTTTGATTTTATAGGCTCATAGGCAGAGGGGACTTGCCTTGTCTCAGATGACACTTTGGATTTGGACTTTTGGGTTAATGCTGGAATGAGTTAAAACTTTGGTGGACTGTTGGAAAGGCATGATTGTGTCTTGAAATGTGAGAAGGACATGAAATTTGGGAAGGACCAGAGTGGAATGATATTATTTGGCTGTGTCCCCACCCAAATCTCATTTTGAATTGTAGTTCCCATAATCCCCATGTGTTGTGGGAGGGACCCGTGGGAAGTGATTGGATCATGGGGGCAGTTTCCTCCATGTTGTTCTTGTGATAGAGAGTGAGTTCTCATGAGATCTGATGGTTTTGTAGGTGTCTGGCATTTGCTCTGCTTGTGCTTCTCCCTCCTGCTGCCTTGTGAAGAAGATGCCTTGCTTCCCCTTCGCTTTCTGCCATGATTGTAAGTTTCCTGAAGCCTTCCCAGCCATGTGGAACTGTGAGTCAATTAAACCTCTTTCGTTTATGAATTACCCAGTCTCAGGTATTTCTTTATAGCAACCTGAGAATGGACTAATACATGGAGAAAAGATAAGAATTTCAGGAAACAGGGAATATGAGTTAATTTACATTTCCTGATTTTTGCCCTTTATTTGAGGTAGAGATAAATTGTATTTCCTTATTTTTGTTGCAATAATTTCTTTAAAATAATAAACTTTTACCAGGACAAAATTAGATTATTTTAGGCCTAAAGAATTAAAGCTGGCAGTAATGAAAAAATAAATTAACAAATGAAAACATATTATATTTATAATTGCTGGATATGTTTCCCCCTTACATAAGTGTCCTCTTATGATACAGCAGTAGCAGATTTCTTCACATTGTCTATACAATGTAATTCAATTCAATATATACTTCCTAAAAATATTATTTACTAATTGCAAATAACCAAATAGAGAAATACGAAAACAATTTAAAATAAAATCAGAAGTGTATTATGAGAATCTGAGCACTGATTTTTATTTGCAAATATACTATTTTTTTTAAAAAAAAGACTTCCATAAATGATTCCCTTAAAGAGTTCAGTGAAGGAAAATTAAAACCATGTTTTTAGTATATTACATTTTCCTCTCTTAACAGCAAAAGGTTTGAGTCTTTCGGTGTATGGTCATTAACTGTTACTAACCACTGGATGCTTCAGTCTCTTCCCTTAAAGAATCAACCCTCTTCCCATCTTTTTTTACATCTGGAAAATAAACTTAAAGTCAGGCATCAGAGGAGAGTTGTTTCATTGATTTAGAAGACAATTTTAAAAGCAATACCCTTTCCTGAACATTCATACTGTGATGTGAATATCATTTTATTAGTCAAAACATAGTTTATTTGTGATATTATTATGCTATCATTTTCAGTTACATGCAAATCAATGGAACACTTTGACCTAATGAGGTACTTACCTGAAAAACAGCTCAGTCATTTATTGCTCTATTTTTTGTTTTTGTTTGTTTAGGTATGGGTTGAGTAGATTTCGTCCCTTCTTTCAAACCTAGTAATTATTACTTGGGAATCAATCCATAAAATAGCACAATTAGTGTACATGCATAAGAGGAGAAGATAATTGATAAACTCAAGAAGTTTGTATGGTAGAATAACCAAATATTGAGGTGAATGAGGTAGACTGTAAAATACCACAGGTAATAATGACTGCAAAATGAACATAAACATGGCTTTCCAAACCTTTAAAAAATGTATATTATTAGCTTTAGGATTTAACAAACCAAATGAAAATTAAGGCCATTCTGAATGCAAAACAAAATCTTCAAAACAGAGCACATATTTTTGGCGGGTCAAGAGTGGCAAGACCACCAGTATACGTGAGAGAAAGGAAAGTATATTTAGGACAAGTACGGTGAGCAATTGCAATATCCACAGGTTTGGCTCATTGCCGGGAGTGCCATCAATAACAGTGATGATGTAATCACATTGGTAAGACATTCAAGGTAAGTCACCCCCTTACATATTCCATTTCTAAATGAAAGTAAAGAAATACGATTTGGTGCTCAGAGAAAATATTTATATTTAAGAAAGCTTTTCACTACTATGTCAGGGTTCAAGGAGGAAAAATTAAAAGGGGAGGTAAAACATTAGAAATAAAAGTTTTATACCATTAAATCAGTGATTTTTCATATGATAAAATGTTAACTTAAATTTAAATATTGACTAGAAATATATTTAATTGAAAATTTAGTCACATATTTGGTAGCTGAAGTCCAGAACAGATTTTTGACCATCTATGTCTAAGGGAAAGACATGAGTAATGTAGCTGTCATCATTTCTTTGGTGTTTGTTTAGTCACATTCATTAAAGGGCAAAAGTTTCTCTATTTATTTTTTCCAAAGTCATTTTTCCATGAAAATATCTTTATATTAAAAGATAACAAAAATTGAAACAGACACATTAAGTATATAATAATTTTGGAAAATATTATTTATCTTTTCCTGACTTCCTTAAAAATGGATTCTACTATACAAAAGAGAATAGAAACATAACAAAA
This sequence comes from Nomascus leucogenys, assembly GCF_006542625.1. Taxonomy (NCBI): domain Eukaryota; kingdom Metazoa; phylum Chordata; class Mammalia; order Primates; family Hylobatidae; genus Nomascus; species Nomascus leucogenys. The sequence continues at coordinate 40,250,436 of NC_044387.1, forward strand.
ACATTATTCATAACCATATTTAGCAAAGAGTGATATATCACTTTATTTTCAGAAACAAATTTAATCTTCTTTTCCAAAATTAAAATTAATCTTTTTCATTTTTATGACCCTGTATATCGATTTTAAAGTATTTTAAAATAGTATGCCATATTAGTGGAAGTTTTAATTTTTTATATTTGATATTATGTCTTCGATTACAAGGTACAGCATTATTTATTAAAGTATGTAGTTTTATAAGTGTGGATACTACCATTTTGGAACATTAATTTTGAAGCCATAGTTTTTAGCTGCTCTAAAGTAAGAGCATTTTTCATAGAACATCTTCTTGTGAATGTTTTGTACTGCATTGTGATATGTTGATTAATAAATTCATGTGGCAAATCCACAAACTCAACATTTTCTAAATATACAATTTTAGAGTGAATTATCTTTTTTTTTTTCTTTTGAGACAAGGTCTTGCTCTGTAGCCCAGGCTGTAGTGCAAAGTGGTACAATCTCAGCTCACTGCAACCTCTGCCTCCTAGGTTTAAGCAATCCTCCTGCCTCAGCCTCCCAAGTAGCTAGGATTACAAGCATGAGCCACCATGCCTGGATATTATTATTATTGTTATTATTATTATTGTTGTTGTATGTTTAGTAGAGATGGGGTTTCACCATGTTGGCCAGGCTGGTCTTGAACTCCCAACCTCAAGTGATCCTCCTGTCTTGGCCTCCCAAAGTTCTGGGATTATAGGTATGAGCCACTGCACCCAGTGTAAAGTGAATTATCTAATCAAATGTTCTTCTTATCTAGAAAAATGTCTGCAAGGGAAGTGTGTATAGAGAAAAGAAGAATAGATCATACCTCTTTATGTAAGTGCCAGCTCTTATCAACTGTGTATATGCAGGCACATTAGCCAGTATAACAGGAGATTAACCCATAAACCCAAACTGCCAACCTCTTAATTTATAGATGAGCCAAATTTGTCTCATCTGCAGAGTGAGCATTTCTCCTCATGCTGCAGTGCATGCCACAATCCAAATTACAATTTCCGGGCATGATAGTGAATCTGGAATCAGGGCAAAGAAAGTTGGGTCATCTCAGTGTCTATTTTTTGTTTGTTTGTTTTTTGTTTTGAGACGGAGTTTCACTCTTGTCACCCAGGCTGGAGCGCAATGGCATCATCTCAGCTCACTGCAACCTCCGCCTACTGGGTTCAAGCAATTCTCCTGCCTCAACCTCCCGAGTAGCTGAGATTACAGGTGCGCACAACCACACCCGGCTAATTTTTGTATTTTTAGTAGAGATGGGGTTTCACTATGTTGGCCAGGCTGATCTTGAACTCCTGACCTCAGGTGATCGGCCTGCCTCGGCCTCCCAAAGTGCTGGGATTACAGGCCCCGCCCTCAGTGTCTGTTTTTATGAAGTCATGATGATCTGGCATCCTTTTCTTTTTTACTCTGGAAATTTTATTATGTAAATGAATCTAATGGTCTGAGATCCAAGCTCACTTTTTGCAGGTATTATTTGTACTCTCCAACACTTGCATTTCTGGATTCTTTGTCCTTTTAATTTTCATTCATTGCTTTGCCTACATCTTTTCCTCATGGCACAATGCAATTTCCAGGATTAGAAATTATTTTATATTTACTATATTTATAGAGATGGCTTATTGATGTTACTCAAGGAAATGTTTCCATTTTATGAGTAATCTTTGTTCAAATCACAAAGTAGGGTGCTAGAGCTAATCCCTTCTGATGTGTGGATGCAAATGTTGAACAGATATTGTGGAGCAAATGACAAGTAAAGTCTAAGCTGAGTAATGAGGCAGTAAGAGGACATCCGCATTTAGAATTATTGTTAATTCTCAGATGAATTGCAATCATCTTCCTTAAATTCTGCCTGAAAAGAAAACCAAAAGCCTTACATTCCAGAGTGATATAAAATAATCTATAAATGTAATATCAGTCACTATGTATAATCTCTAATATTTTCAGAAACAGAAGAGTGAAATAGGTGTCCCAAGATGAACAAAATATCACTATTTTTAAAAAAATTACACAAGATTATATAGTAGAATTGTAAACACAACAATAATGCTAATGTTAGTTAACACATTTATTCACAATCTATTATTAAATTAACTAAGTATCCCATTCATCTCTCCCATTTTTGGCATTGCCTTCCCCCTGACGGCACCTTCATGATACCTCCCCACTTCCCAAAACCCCTTGGTTATAGCACCTCATGTCACCTTTCCTTAGTCTTATGCTTTTTGGAGTTTTATCTTCTCTCAAGGATGAAGCCGTTGCTCCTATAATAGAATTGCCTTCTCTCACCAGAATGCATTCAAGCTGAGGGGCTGGTACCCTGAATCAAAATGCAAGATTACAATCTAAGTGAGAGGCAAGGCTACTCATGAAGAATTGTGATACAGCAACTAGGAAGATTATAAGTGAAGCAATGATTCATAACTATTTGCCAATATAAAAAGATAACAGATGTGAGCCTACATATAAGAACTGGGGTTTAGGTGATATCTACATTTCTAGGTACATTGATAATTTCTCTGAAAAAGTCCTGAAGGAACTTCTGATAAGAAAAGAAGAAAAAGCTCATTTTCTAGCTAAGGAAGAAAAAACATTTCGAGAGAATTTATTCTAGTAGTGCAACAAGCATTGGGGAAAATATTCAGCTACAGTAGTAGTCAAAGAAGACTAATAACATTATATAATATAATGACTTACATATTAAGTTAGCATATTTTAAATAAGCTTTTCTAATGTTGATATAAGACTAGGAAAATCTGTTAGAAAGAATCAAGGGCGATTGTATTTTTTTACAAGATTGTTAATATCTCTGAAGAGTTTGATCCACTCAAACTTTTAGAAAAGGGTTATTAATAAAGTTATTTGCAGCAGTGTTATTTAAAATAGCCCAAACTGAATACACTCTAAAATTCCAACAATTGGGAGCAACAACAACAAAAAGCGGAGTGGTATAATGGTATATGACATGGTATAAAACTATATTAACAATAATGAAAGAAAATTATTTTAAAATCATTTTTATTATTATAGAAAAACACATGAACACAGAGATTAGAAATGCTATAAAAACAACATGTTCAATCTTCCTCGGTCTCCAATGTAGCCGGGAAATACTTCTATTTCTCCTCTTAGCTCTCTTTCCTTTTATCATCAGCAACTATTTACAAAGTTCTTAAATCTTCTCACAGCTCTGACCCTACAACCTCACAGATCCCTCTTGGAGAATTTGTTTACCTTCTCTTCCACAAAGCAAATGGATGCTGTCAGATTTCTTCAACTTCTTTTCACAAAACCTTCACAATTTTCCAGCAGCTGTCCTGGCTCCTTTCCTCCTCCTCTCTAGCTGGTGTAGAAAAGGAGCAGTCTGTCTAGCCTAAAGCTGATCCTTCTGCACTCTGAATCCCACCACCTCTGTCTCTTTAACATCCTCACTTCTCTTTTTCTCTCCCCTTCCTTCAATATCTTCCTTAATCACCCAAATCTGTCATTTTAAAAAATTGCTCATTTCTCCAACTTTAAAACAACAATAATAAACACTTAAAGATTTTCTTTTTCCATAATAATCTTGAAAGAATTTATCATTCCTTCAAGTCCCAATCCACTGCAATCTGACATCTAGTCTTTACCTTACATCTCAGCAGCATTTACTGAGTTGCCATTCCTTTCTTGAGTTACTCTCTTTCCTTAGTTTTTGTGACACGGCTCAATTCTGCCTGCCCTCCTCTCTTTCTGACCATCCCCATTAAACCTCTCTGTTGGCTCCTCCTCCACTGATTGTCCCATAACATTGGTTTTCTTTCATAGCTCTGTCCAAGACCCCTTCATGCTTTACTTGGTGCACACTCCCTAGGTGACCTCTGCTACTGCCGTAGGCTTCAAGTAGAATTATAAGAGGATGAGGCTCAGATCTTTACCTCTAGTCCTGACCACTCTCTCTTACCTTTTAGAGATGTGTATCCAGTTGGCTGGTGGACACTTCCAAGTGGATGTTCCATGAAACCTTAGATTCAATATGTCAAAATTTCTGTGTCTAGATCCTCTACTCTCACCTAAATGGGCTTCTCCTCTCATGTATTTGCTACCTTCGTGATGGATAAACCCAGTTATCCAAGTCAGAAATTTGACAGTAATTTTTTTTATTTTATTATTATTATACTTTAAGTTTTAGGGTACATGTGCACAACGTGCAGGTTTGTTACATATGTATACATGTGCCATGTTGGTGTGTTGCACCCATTAACTCGTCATTTAGCATTAGGTATATCTCCTAATGCTATCCCTCCCCCCTCCCCCCACCCCACAACAGTCCCCAGTGTGTGATGTTCCCCTTCCTGTGTCCATGTGTTCTCATTGTTCAATTCCCACCTATGAGTGAGAACAGGCGGTGTTTGATTTTTTTGTCTTTGCGATAGTTTGCTGAGAATGATGGTTTCCAGCTTCATCCATGTCCCTACAAAGGACATGAACTCATCATTTTTTGTGGCTGCATAGTATTCTATGGTGTATATGTGCCACATTTCCTTAATCCAGTCTATCATTGTTGGACATTTACTCCCCTAACCCAATAGTCAATTGATTACCAAATTCTGTATTTCTCCAACCTAAATATTTCATAAATCTCTTCTCTGGGTTTTTACTATCAGAGCCAACTGGTTTCTTTACATCTGTCTTGCTTATATCCTGTATTGGTAGTGTGTAAATATTTAACAACTATTTCTCTGAATAAAAGAAAAGCTTCAATTTGTAGTATTTTCCAGTTTTTGTGTGATAAATACAGCATGACTAATTTCGAGCTGCCCAATGTGATTTCACTCACTGACATTGAGTTGGGAAGTGATAACATTTGGCTTTTTTGGGCTTATGAGCTGGTTTCAGCACACTACTTTTTTTAATAGAGTGTTTTTCCATCCTAATTGTATGCTGGAATAACCCAGAGAGCTGTATATATGTATGTGTTTATGTATACGCACACATACACACACACATATGCATGCACATGGACCTTATTTGCAAAGTTTTACTGGTCTGGGATGGGTCTCAGAACTGATGTATTATGAAACTTCCACAAGTCTTTCTAATGCGCAATTGAAGTTCCTATCAATTCTGTGCTGTTTACGTGCTGTTTCTAAAATCAATCTGACTGTGATCTTTAACCATCCTCACCCCTACATCTGATTATTTAATTGCCTTTGAAGTCCAAGCCAAGTTATTGATAAAACTTTTAAGACCCGTATGAACTGGTCTTGTTTTATTTTTCTATGCCTAGAGTATTTCCTGCTTCCTTTCAGCTAGCTAACTCCCCGCAAGTTACCAAGTTTACATTTAGATAGGACTTCTTCCAGGAAGCTTTCCTGCATGAACCAAGTCTAGATTTCATTCTCTTCTTGGTTGTATCATAGCACTTTGTACTCCCCACATCAAACGCTTTCTGTCTTCAACAGCTCCATGCAAACTTTGATCAGGTGAGTCTTATTCTTCATTGTATCCCCAGAGCCCAGAACCTAGTTTTCAAGTAAAATTTCAATAATATATTTTGACTAAAAGAATAAGTTTTATTTTCTCACTCCATTATTTGTGTATTTGTCAGAATATAATACAATATTAAAAAATCGGAAAATATACAAAATCTGAAAGGCCACTCGTAGACCTGTCTCCTCCAAAGCTGTTCACTTGTGAAAATATATGTTGGCATATATTTTTTCCAAGTTTTTCTGGGTATAGATAACTTAAGGCTGTAATACATTATATAATATGTTATCAAGGATTTTCATCAATACTTAGAGCCAGTCTGTTTAGGTTAACTTCTGCCTTTATAAAAATAAAACCATCAGGGCTTGGCACGGTGGCTCACGCCTGTAATCCCAGTACTTTGGGAGGCCAAGACAGGCAGATCACCTGAGGTAAGGAGTTCGAGACCAGCCTGGGCAACATGGTTAAACCCCATCTCTACTAAAAATGCAAAATTTATCTGGACATGGTGGTGCATGCCTGTAATCCCAGCTACTCAGGAGGCTGAGGCAGGGGAGCTACTTGAACCCGCGAGGTGGAAGTTGCAGTAGCCGAGACTGCGCCACTGCACTCCAGCCTGTGCTCAAAAATAAGCAAATAAACAAATGAAATGATCAGAACATAGTAAACATACTAAATCTCCCCCATTCTCACCCTGTGCTTCTTTGCTTTTGAAAATTAATATGATCTAGTAGAAAGAAATTAATATGAATCTGCCTTCACCTCTTCTGAGCTGTTATTTAATGCTCTTGATCCTTGATTTTCCCAACTGTAAAATGGGATTAATAATACCTACTTAAAAGGTTTCTGTGTGGATGATAAGAAATGACAACTGTATAACATAGGTTTGCAGTTCAATAATATTGAATGCCAGAAAGTCCCTGGGAGAATTGGAAAGAACAAATACCACTTGTTTTAGCAGAAAAGAAGATCAATCACAGCATCCCTCCTAGAGTGCAGTTTCATAAGTGTGTGGGAGTCAAAGCCAGACTGCAAGAACTGAAAAGAAACTGTAGATCAACTGTAGATCATAAAAGCTGACCACTCCTCAGAACACTTTCACAAAGAAAGAAAGAAGAGAAATTTATAGTATCTAGAGCGGGCAGCAAAGTCAAGTGAAAGTTCTTCAACTTAAGTGATGGCAAAAAAAGTCAATGGCAAGGAACAGCGAACACATGAGAAAAACATGTCACATGGGAGGCAAGTGCTCAGAAATAGAGAACATCTAAGTGCAAGTATAGGCATTACACTTAGTAGCTGGACTTTATCATTAGAAGGATGCCTTTTCCTTGAGGGACTCGAGGAAGCTCAGAATAAAATGAATACAATTTGATATTTTTAAGACCTATATTTCATTTCTTCTCAGGGAGATAGATAATTCTATAAAAACGTACTATGAAATTAAGATGAGGCAGCATTAATTATTGAAAGGAGTTTGAAGGAATATATGCCAATGTTTCAGGTTACTGGCAATTAGCCACTATATTATCTTTACATGTTTTATCATTGGTTAAGTTCCAGAAATACTTGGCAACCAGATTTGAAGTAATTGATTGTATCCACCTCAAAATCATTGTTAATTTTGTCAGAAGTTCAAGAGAAATCAAGGACTAATTTATTTCAAGAAATTTGGTGCAATAGAAACCTGGAAAATGTCATACCTCAAACAAGACACTAAGTGTTTTGGTGCCTTTTTTTTCTTCATTCAACTTGTATTTTGTGCCAGGCATTGTTTTAAGTTCTCAAAGTTTATTGCTGAGCAAGATGGACAAAGTTTCTGCTTTCATGGAGTTTATTCTATAAACAAGGAAACCTGAAAGGACAGAAGTAAATAAGTACAACATCATCTCATGAAAAGTACCCTGAAAAGCAAAGCTGGCAAATGTGGGTACAGAGGGCATGTGGGGTGGGTGGCAATACCTTTGTCAGCCTGGTCTAGGAAGTCCTCTTTGACTAGTGGACATCTGAGCTGACACCTGACTGGCACGAATCAGAGTCATGGGGAATTCAGAAAGTACTGTCTTCTAATTCTTCACCGAATTCCCAGGCTTGACGTAGAAAGGTAAAGGCCATGAAAAGCCAAGCTACGTGAACGGAAGGCCAGTGTAGTTGAGGCAAAAGAAAGCAAGAGCATGAAGCAAGGTGAGTCTAGGAATTAGTTAGCATGGCTTGCAGAATAGGGTAAGGAGTTGGGATTGATTGCTAGTGCAACGAGATGTCATTGCAGGGTTCATCAGAAGTATGATCTGACTTGTAGTTTACAAAAATTATTCTGGATAGTGTGTGCAAGATAAGTAATGTAATTGATCATGATACTACTTATTACTACTGGCTGTAAGACTATAAAATGCAATTCAATGGTAGCCTATTTGGAGAAGATCAACAAGATTTTGATGAAAGAGGACTTGAGTGATCTCTAGTTTCTTCAAGACTTTATTTTACAGATGAGGAAGTTAAGGAAGTTAAGGTCTATAGATGAAATAATACACAAAATCATCCAATATATAAGATACAATGTGATTTTATATATTGGATGATCTTGTGTATATGTTGTTGATCTTGAAATAATATGCAAGATCATCCAATCAGTTATTGGCTGAGCCAGGATTAGAATATATTCCTTATCCATTTTGTTCTTTTCATGATACCTTATCTATTCATTTGGCTTCAGCACACACACACACACACACACACATATACACAGAGGGGGAGAGAGAGAGAGAGAGAGAGAAGACACTAGCTGTGAATCTTTTTAGTGCCTATCCCAGAAAGCCTAGAAAGTGTTGCCTGAAGTGTGTTCCATAGACCATTTACACCAGAATCACTCAGGTTATTTGTTTAGATGTAGTACTGACACAGAATCACAGAATCTCTGGGAATTCCACCTTGAAGAAGGAAAAACTGGAAAAGTTCACGAGCTGTCTAGTTTTCAAGATGAAACATCTGTTATTACCAGTCTTCAGCAATTTTGATTGAGCTTTCTCTACTGGACATTTTTCCAACATGCAAAAAAAAAGTCTACTCATTTCATTTCTATTTCCTGTGCACTCTTAATACAGCTTGGACTGACTGCCTAAAAAAAAAAAAAGAAAAAAAAACAAGAAGTCATTTTGCAAATGAAAATTGCCCTCAACCGTAATTAATAGCCTACCAACCAAAAAAAGTCCAGGACCAGATGGATTCACAGCCGAATTCTACCATAGGTACAAAAAGGAGCTGGTACCATCCCTTCTGAAACTATTCCAATCAATAGAAAAAGAGAGAATCCTCCTTAATTCATTTTTTGAGGCCAACATCATCCTGATACCAAAGCCTGGCAGAGACACACCAAAAAAGAGAATTTTAGACCAATATCCCTGATGAACATCGATGCAAAAATCCTCAATAAAATACTAGCAAACCGAATCCAGCAGCACATCAAAAAGCTTATCCACCATAATCAAGTGGGCTTCATCCCTGGGATGGAAGGCTGGTTCAACATACACAAATCAATAAACATAATCCATCATATAAACAGAACTAATGACAAAAACCACATGATTATCTCAATAAATGCAGAAAAGGCCTTCAACAAAATTCAACAGCCCTTCATGCTAAAAACTCTCAATAAACTAGGTATTGATGGGATGTATCTCAAAATAATAAGAGCTATTTATGACAAACCCACAGCCAATATCATACTGAATGGGCAAAAACTGTAAGCATTCCTTTTGAAAACTGGCACAAGACAGGGTGCCATCTCTCACCACTCCTATTCAACATAGTGTTGGAAGTTCTGGCCAGGGCAATCAGGCAAGAGAAAGAAATAAAGGGTATTCAATTAGGAAAAGTGGAAGTCAAATTGTCCCTGTTTGCAGATGACATGATTGTATATTTAGAAAACCCCATTGTCTCAGCTCAAAATCTCCTTAAGCTGATAAGCAACTTCAGCAGTCTCAGGATACAAAATCAATGTGCAAAAATCACAAGCATTCTTATACACCAATAACAGACAAACAGAGAACCAAATTATGAGTGAACTCCCATTCACAATTGCTTCAAAGAGAATAAAATACCTAGGAATCCAACTTACCAGGTATATGAAGGACCTCTTGAAGGAGAACTACAAACCACTCCTCAATGAAATAAAAGAGGACACAAACAAATGGAAGAACATTTATGGATGGGAAGAATCAATATTGTGAAAATGGCCATACTGCCCAAGGTAATTTATAGATTCAATGCCATCCCCATCAAGCTATCAATGACTTTCTTCACAGAATTTGAAAAAACTACTTTAAAGTTCATACGGAACCAAAAAAGAGCCCACATTGCCAAGATAATCCTAAGCCAAAAGAACAAAGCTGGAGGCGTCACATTACCTGACTTCAAACTATACTACAAGGCTACAGTAAACAAAACAGCATGGTACTGGTACCAAAACAGAGATATAGACCAATGGAACAGAATAGAGCCCTCAGAAATAATACCACACATCTACAACCATCTGATCTTTGACAAACCTGACAAAAACAAGCAATGGGGAAAGGATTCCCTATTTAATAAATGGTGCTGGGAAAACTGGCTAGCCATAGGTACAAAGCTGAAACTAGATCCCTTCCTTACACCTTACACAAAAATTAATTCAAGATGGATTAAAGACTTACAGGTTAGACCTAAAACCATAAAAACCCTAGAAGAAAACCTAGGCAATACCATTCAGGACATAGGCGTGGGCAAGGACATCATGTCTAAAACACCAAAAGCAATGGCAATAAAAGCCAAAATTGACAAATGGGGTCTAATTAAACTAAAGAGCTTCTGCACAGGAAAAGAAACTACCATTAGAGTGAACAGGCAACCTACAGAATGGGAGAAAATTTTTACAATCTACCCATCTGACAAAAGGCTAATATACAGAATCTACAAAGAATCCAAACAAATTTACAAGAAAAAAAATCAAACAACCCCATCAAAGAGTGGGCAAAGGATGTGAACAGACACTTCTCAAAAGAAGACATTTATGCAGCCAAAAGACACATGAAAAAATGCTCATCATCACTGGCCATCAGAGAAATGCAAACGAAAACCACAATGAGATACCATCTCACACCAGTTATAATGGCAATCTTTAAAAAGTCAGGAAACAACAGGTGCTGGAGAGGATGTGGAGAAATAGGAACACTTTTACACTGTTGGTGGGACTGTAAACTAGTTCAACCATTGTGGAAGACAGTGTGGTGATTCCTCAAGGATCTAGAACTAGAAATACCATTTGACCCAGCCATCCCATTCCTGGGCATATACCTGAAGGATTATAAATCATGCTGCTATAAAGACACATCCACACGTAGGTTTATTGCGGCACTATTCACAATAGCAAAGACTTGGAACCAACCCAAATGTCCATCAATGATAGACTGGATTAAGTAAATGTGGCACATATACACCATGGAATATTATCTAGTCATAAAAATGGATGAGTTCATGTCCTTTGTAGCAACATGGATGAAGCTAGAAATCATCATTCTCAGCAAACTATTGTAAGGGCAGAAAACCAAATGCCACATGTTCTCACTCATAGGTAAGAATTGAACAATGAGAACACTTGGACACAAAGTGGGGAACATCACACACCAGGGCCTATCGTGGGGTGGAAGGAGGGGGAAGGGACAGTATTAGGAGATAGACCTAATATAAATTACTAGTTAATGGGTGCAGCACACCAACATGTGCCATGTATACATATGTAACAAACCTGCATGTTGTGTACATGTACCTTAGAACTTAAAGTATTAAAAAAGAAAAAACTTAAATCCCCAATGCAATAGTATTAAGAGGTGGGGCCTTTAGGAGGTGATTAAGTCATGAGGGCAGAGCCCTCATGAATGGGATAAGCAACTTTATAAAAGGGCTGGAGGGAACTAGTTAGGCTCGTTTTTCCTTCTGCCTTCCACCATGTACAGACAAAGCATCCCATCCAGAGAAAGCAGCGCTCAAGGCGCCATCTTGAAAGCAGAAACCAGGCCCTTAGCAGACACTGAACCTGTCAGAATCTTGATGATTTTGGACTTCTTACACTCTAGAGCAATAAGAAAATAAATTGCTCTTCTTTATAAACTAAAAAAAAAAGAAAAGAAAATTGCCCTCAAATCCTGTATTGTCCTATGGGTAAACCCATACATTTAAGATAGTGATCGATCTAATTACTGATAACCTGTCATCCAGGTAACAGGAAATTAGAAATGCTGATTAGGAAGGAGCGGGAAATGCAATATAATTTAGAACGGTTTTCATCAAAAATGATTATTTAAGCAGTAAGATTTTGGTATATGGAAAATTCATTTATATAAAACATCACATATGCCTGAGGATAATGTGTAAGTAAAGGGTTATTGCTAAAGCTTGTCTTTTACCATTGGAGAAGCATGCCTAGTTGAAATTGTATTTGCTGTTTACTTGCTATAATTTCCATGTTGATAAATAAGGAATCTTGTTATGTACATTGTAACATTTGTTTTATTCTTGTTTCCCAAACCAGTAGCCAGTGGTTAGATGACTCTAAGGATGGAGCAGCAAACTTTGGGGGAATAGTTTTTGAAAGACATTAATGCAGTAACAGCAAACATTATTACTTATTGAACATTTACTTTATGCTAGTTGCATAATATCAACTTTATATGCATTATCTAATTTAATCTTCTCAACTTACAAATTTTCAAGCAAAAAAAAAAATTCACTACCATTTTATTCAGCATTCTCTCATTTTAGAAAGTTACTCTCAGTCCCCAGAGCAGTAGAGAAATTTATTCAGGTTTCTGGCTGAGGATGTTATCTATGAGAATTGTGAAGAGCATGAAAATCTCTGACACAGAGGTTACAACTAAAAGCATCACAGCCTAAACAACTCTAAAAATATTGTCTCAGAAATAGCAAAATCATAAAGAACATGGAGCTCTATTTTATCACCTTAGCCTGGTTTTTTGATCTAACTCTAGTGATTTGACATTGTTGCTGTAGTGAAATGTAATATTAACTTCAGGGATATTATGTAGGAAAGACTAAAATACAGAAAATTTGGTATCGTGTTTTATATTAGCTTAAAGTATTACGAATTGCTTATGTAAGCAATTACAAATTTAAAAATTACCTTTTTAAATTTGGTATAATGATCATAGTAAGTGTGTTTTCTATGTATATGTAAAACTACGTATTAACATAATTAATTAATAACTTAGCCTATACTTTTCAATTTATTTTTAATTTATTTTAATGTAATTTAAAAATGTACAATTTGGCCCAGATGAGGACCAGATAGATCCCAGAGCCAAGGTGAACTTCTCTCTTGCTTCCCAGGTTGTACTCAGGAAACTGACCAGGTCCAATAATTTTATGAATCCAACCCCTTGAACAGTACAGATATGGTTAAAAACAAAAACAAAACCAGTCTAGGGTGATAGGTCTGAAGCAACCCTTTCTTCTCCTTCCACCATTAGTCTGTAATCTCCAAGTACCCAGAGACAGCATTCTTAGGTTTCTAGAGCTCCCTAAAGAGTCTTGGGTAAGGCATGAAAAAGAGCAGTGACTAATAGAGGTGAGAAGGGCACCCAATGGGGACCCAATACCAAATCAGTCCAGAAAACATACATGCCATACAATGCCAGCAGAGATGAATGAAGACAATTCAGTCAATGACAGCCAATTCAAATGAGAATGACTAAGGTTTGAATGTCTCCTCCCTATCAGGACTGAAAGAGGAATGAGAAAAAAAAACAAAAAGTCACTTTCCAGTGTCCAGTTTCCTAATGAAATTCTTTAAAGTGGATTCAGAAGTCACTTCCATTTGTTGAAGAATGCAGGTTCTCACTGTATAGTCCAGGCTGGAGTGCAATGGTGCAATCATAACTTATTACAGTCTCCAAATCCTAGGCTCAAGTTACCTTCCCCCTTCCTAAGTAGCTAGGACTACAAAAGCAGCATCTACAGCTTTCAGAAAGGCACAGCAAGAACAAAAGATCTCCTTCTAGAACATGGTTAAAGAAAATATAAAATACTTACCTGACTAGAGGTGAAGGCCATCAAACCAGCAGGTGAAGACATATGCTCCAACACCACTTCCATGCCAATCTTCACCTTCTCCAGGGTAGGGAGAATACCCTTTGGTGGAAACCCAGAACACTCACAGACACAGACACAGAAAAAGAAGATGGCTTATTTCACATATAACCTGTAGAGGGAATCTATGGTCTACCTATTTGGAAAAATCAAAAGGAAGTTTGGAGTTGATGATGTTTGAACAAAACTTTTTAACAGCTGAGTAAAGAAGGACAGTTAGATACACATGTCTTACAGAATTCCAATTATTACTGAAGATCTGATACTTTTCCAGCCAAACTGAAGTATATATACTTAGTTATACATGGTTATCTATTTTATGATTACAATGCGTTCAATAAAAACTGTTGACAGTGCATGGTTTCAAAGTCTTTCACATGCCAAAAATGTTTTAAAAAATTACAATTTACCTAATTAACTTACAAAATATGTAATTCTAGATAAAATATGAAACAACAATAAAACAAAACACACAAATAAAATCATTTTTGAACTTGGAAAAGAAAATCTTCAGGTGCCAGATTAAGAGGGAACTAATAGAGCAATGTGTTAGAGTTGTAGCTTGAGAGATTATAGAGGAATCAGATCAAGGTTTTCTTCTAGGGTTCTTATAGTTTGGGGCTTTACATTTAAGTCTCTAATCCATCATGAGTTGAATTTTGTATATGGTGGAAGGAGGGGGTCCAGTTTCAATTTTCTGCATATGACTAGCCAGTTCTCCCAGCACCATTTATTAAGTGGGGAATCCTTTCCCCATTGCTTGTTTTTGTCAGGTTTGTCGAAGATCAGATGTTTGTAGGTGTGTGGTCTTATTTCTGGGTTCTCTATTCTGTTCCATTGGCCTATGTGTCTGGCATGGGCAAAGATTTCATGACAAAGATGCCAAAAGCAATTGCAATAAATGCAAAATTTTGCAAATAAGACCTAATTAAACTAAAGAGCTTCTGCGCAGCGAAAGAAACTATCAACAGAGCAGACAACCCACAGAATGGGAGAAAACTTTTGCAATCTATCCATCTGACAAAGGTCTAATATTCAGCATCTGTAACAAATTTACAAGAAAAAAATAACAACCCCATTAAAAAATGGGCAAAGGACATGGACAGACACTTCTCAAAAGAAGACATACATGCAGCCAACAAACATTTTAAAAAGCTCACTGTCACTGATCATTAGAGAAATGCAAATTAAAACCACAATGAGATACCATCTTACACCAGTCAGAATGGCCATTATTGAAAAGTCAAAAAATAACACATGCTGGTGAGGTTGTGAAGAAAAAGGAATGCTTACACATTGTTGGTGGGAGTGTAAATTAGTTCAACCCTGTAGAAAGCAGTTTGGCAATTCCTCAAAGATCCAGAAATAGAACTACCATTCAACCTAGGAATCCTATTGCTGAGTATGTACCTAAAGAAATATAAATTGTTCTATCATAAAGACACATGCAAGTATATGTTCTTTGCATCACTATTCACGATAGTAAAGACATAAAATCAAACAAGTGCCCATCAGTATACACTGAATAAAAAAAATGTGGTACATATATCCCAGGGAATGCTATGCAGATATAAAAAGGAACAAGATTGGCCGGGCATGGTGGCTCACACTTGTAATCCCAGCACTTTGGGAAGCCAAAGTGGGCAGATCACAAGATCAAGAGGTATTTTTGACATTCTTATAGAAAAAAATTCAAGTGAGAATTTTATATCCTGTCAAACTAAGCTTCATAAGCAAAGCTGAAATAAAATCGTTTCCAGACAAGCAAGCACTAAGGGCATTTATTACCACTGGAAGAGTCTTACAAGAAGTCCTTAAGGGAGTTCTAAATATGGAAACAAAAGAATGACACCTGCTACCAGAAAACCACTTAATAACATAGCCCATGGGACCTATAAAATAACCACACAATAGAAAGTACAAAGCAACAACTAATAACTTCACAATAGGATCAAAACCTCACATATCAAGATTAACCTTGAATGTAAACAGTCTAAACTCCCTACTTAAAAGATACAGAGTAATAAGTTGTATTTAAAAAAAATACCTACGTTTTGCTGTCTTCAAAAGACCCATCTCACATATAATGACACACAGTAAGGGGGTGGAGAAAGATCTATCACACAAACAGAAAACAAAAAAGAGGAAGAGTCCCTATTCTTACATCAGATAAAACAGACAGTAAGCCAGCAACAGTAAAAAATGACAAAGAAAGGCACTAAATAACTATTAAAGCATTCAATTCAACAAGACTTAACTATCCTAAATATATACACATGCAAAAATGGAGCACCCAGATTAATAAAACAAGTAGTTCTAGACCTACAAAAAGACTTAGATGATTATAGTGGGGGACTTCAACACTCACTGACAGCATTTGACACATCGTGGAGATAGAAAACTAACAAAAAGGTTCTGGACTTAAATTTGACCCTTGACCAATTGGATCTAATAGACATCTACAGAATACTCCACTCGTTAACCACAGAATATACTTTCTTCTCATCTGCATGCATAACATACTCAATCACCTGCTTGGTTATGAAGCAAGTCTCAGTCAACTCAAAAAACTTGAAATCATATCAACCATACTCTCAGACTACAGTCATATAAAAATAGAAATAAATACCAAGAACTTACCTCAATATCACACAATAACATAGAAATTAAACAACTTACTCCTGAATGATTTTTGAGGAAACAATAAAATTAAGTAACAAATCAATAAATCCTTTGAAAGAAATGAAAACAGAGATACGACATACAAGAATCTCTGGGATATAGCAAAAACAGTGTTAAGAGGAAAATTTATAGCACTAAACACCTACCTCTAAAAGTTAGAAAGCTCTCAAATTAACAATCTCACATCAAAACTAGAGGAACTAGAAAAACAGGAACCAACTAACCCCAAAGCTAGCAGAAGAAAAGAAATAACTAAACTCAGAGCAGAACTGAATGAAATTGAAAGGAAAAGTCCACACAAAGAATCAATGAAACCAAAGTTTGTTCTTTGGCAGAATAAACAAGATCAGTAGGCCATTTGCTAGATTAGCAGAAAAAAAAGAGAAGATTCAAATAAGCTCAACCTGAAATGACAAGGGTAACATCTCACAGAAATACAAAAGATCTTCACAGATTATCATGAACCCCTCTATGCACACAAACTAAAAAATCTAGAAGAAATGGATGAATTCTGGAAACACACAATCTCCCAAGCTTCAATCAAGAAGAAATGAAGAAATTGAAATCCTAAACAGACCAATATCAAGTTGCAAAATTGAATCAGTAATTTAAAAAACCCTACCAAAAAAAAAAAAGCCCTAGGCCAAATAGAGTCAGAGCCAAATTCTACCAAACATACAAAAAGAGCTGGTACAAATTCTACTGGAACTATTCCAAAAAGTTGAGGATAAGAGACTCCTCCCTAACTCATTTTATGTGGCAAACGTCATGCTGATACCAAAACCTGGTAAAGACCACAAAAAAGAGAAAACTACAGGTCAATATTCCTTATAAACAGAGACACAAAAATCCTCAACAAAATACTAGCAAACCAAATAAAACAGCACATCAAACAGTTAATTCACCATGATCAACTTGGTTTCATTCGTGGGATGCAAAGTTGATTTAAGGTATGCATATCAATAAATATGATTTACCATTTAAACAGAATTAAAAACAAAAACCATATGATCATCTCAGTAGATGCAGCAAGAGCTTCTGATAAAATTCAAGATCCTTTCATGATAAAAACCCTCGAGAGACTAGGCATAGAAGGAACACACCGCAAAATAATAAGAGCCATCTATGAAAAACTCATAGCCAACATCATACTGAATGGGAAAAAGCTGGAAGCATCCCCCTTGAGAACTGGAACAAAACAAGGATGCCTACTCTCCCACTCCTGTGCAACATAGTACTGGAAATCTAAGCCAGAGCAATCAGGCATGAGAAAGAAATAAAAGGCATCTAAATAGGAAAAGAAGAAATGAATGCATTTTTTCTTCACTGACAATGTGATTCCGTACCTAGGAAGCCCTAAAGACTCCACCAAAATGCTACTGGAACTGGTAAACAATTTTGGCAAAGTTTCAGAATACAAAATCAATGTACAAAAATCAGTAGAATTTCTATGCACCAACAGCATCCAAAAATGCAATTCTATTAAAATATGCAATTCCACTTAAAGTAACCACAGAAAATAAAATAAAATACCTAAGAATACATCTAACCAAAGTGGTGAAAGGTCTCTGCAAAGAGAACTGAAAAACACTGCTAAAATAAATCGTAGGTAACACAAACAAATAGAAAAATATTCTATGCTCATGAATTAGAAGAATCAAGATTGTTAAAATAGCCATACTGCTCAAAGCAATCAACAGATTCAATGCCATTCCTATCAAATTCCAAGGTCATTTTTCACAGAACTAGGAAAAAAAAAAGTTCTACAATTCATATGGAACCAAAAAAAGAGCTTCAAAAGCCAAAACAATGATAAGCAAAAAGAACAAATCTGGAGGCATCACATTACCTGACTTCAAACTATACTATCAGGCCACAGTAACAAAACAGCATGATACTGGTACAAAAACACCCATAGACCAATGGAACAGAATAGAAAACCACAGAAATAATGCTGCAAACACACAGCCATCTAATTTTGACAAAACAGACAAAAATAAGCTATGGGGAAATGACTCCCTGTTCAATAAATGGTTCTGGGATAGATGGCTAGCCATATGCAGAAGAAACCAGACCCCAATCTTTCATCATATAGTAAAGTTATCTCAACACAGATTAAAGATTTAAATGTAAGACCTCAAACTTCAAAATTCTGGTAGAAAACCTAAGAAACATTATTGTGGACATGTGCCTTGGGGAAGAATTTATGACTAGGTCCTCAAAAGTAATTGCAACAAAAACCAAAATTGGCAAGTGGGACCCAAATAAACTAAAGAGCTTCTGCACAGCAAAAGAAACTATCAACAGAGTAAACAACCTACAGAATGGGAGAAAATACTTACAAGCTATGCATCTGTCAAAAGCCTAATATTCAGAATATATAAGGAACTTAATTCAACAAGTGAAAAGCAAATAACCCCATTAAAGAGTGGAAGAGGACATAGACACTTCTTAAAAAAAAAAAAAAACATACAAGCAACCACCAAAGGTATGAAAAATGCTTAACATCACTAATCATCAGAGAAATGAAAATCAAAACCACAATGAGATACCATCTCACACCAGTCTGAATGGCTACTATTAAAAAGTCAAAAAACAACAGATGCTGGTGAAGCTGCAGAGAAAAGGGAATGCTTATATACTATTGGTGAGAATATAAATTAGTTCAAGCACTGTAGAAAGCAGTTAGGAAGCTTCTCAAAGAACTTAAAACAAAAGTACGTTCAACCCTACAACCCTATCACTGGGTGTATATCCAAAGGAAAATAAATCACTCTACCAAAAAGACACATGCATGTGTATGTTAATTACAGCACTGTTCACAGTAGCAAAGATACAGAATCAATCTAGGCGACCATCAGTGGTGAATTGGACAAAGAAAATGTGGTACATATACATCAGGGAATCGATGCAGCTATAAAAAAGAATGGAATCATGTCCTTCGCAACAATATGGGTGCAGCTGGAGGACTTATCCTCAGTGAATTAACATAGGAACAGAAAACCAAATACCGCATGTTCTCAGTTATAAGTGAGAGCTAAATATTGGGTACACATTGACATAAAGACAGCAACAACAGACACTGGGGACTACTAGAGGAGGGAGGAAGGGGGACAAGAGTTAAACTATTGGGTAGTGTGTCCACTACCTGGGTGATGGGGGTAATCATACCCCAAACCTCAGTATCATGCAATATACTCATGTAACAAACCTGCACATGTATCCCCTGGATCTAAAATAAAAGTTGAAATTATAGGAACAGCAACAACAAAAATACTAAAAATTAGTAGAAGGAAATAAATAACAAAGATCAGAGCAGAACTAAGCAAAATAGAGACTAAAAAAAATTCCAAAGAATAAGTAAAACCAAAAGTTGTTTTTTTTTTTTTTTTGGACAGACAAAATTGACAAACCATTAGCTACACTAGAAAAAAAGAGAGAAAACCCAAATAAACTGAATCAGAAAGAAAAAAGGAGACATTAACAACTGATTCCAAATAAGTAAAAAATATCGTCAGAGATTATTATGGATAACTATACACTAACAAACTTGAGAATCTAGAGGAAATAAATACATTGCTGGACACATACAACTTAAGAAGATTGAACATGTAAGAAATAAGAAACCTGGGCAGGATGATCCTGAGTAATAAATTTGAATCAGTAATAAAAGGTCTCCTAACAAAGAAAAGCCCAGGATTGGATGGCTTCACTGTTGAATTTTAACAAACTTACAAAGAACTAACACCAAATTCTCCTCCAACTATTCTAAAAAAATTGAAGAGAAAGAAATTCTCCCTAACTCATCCCACAAGGTCTGTATTACACTGACACCAAAACCAGACATAGATGCAACAAGAAAGGAAAACTATCAGCCAATACCCCTGATGAACATAGACGCAAAAATCCACAACAAAATACTAGAAAATTGAATTTAACTGCATATCCAGAAGATAATACACCACGATCTGGTGAGATTTATCTCAGGACTTCAAGGATGGTTCAACATATGCAAATCAATAAATATAATACATCACAGTAAAATGAAGGACAAAACCAATAGATGGAGAAAAGCATTTGATAAAATTCAGCATTCCTTCTTGGAAAAAAAAACTCTCAACAAATTAGGCATAAAAAGACTGTATCTCCTCAACATAATGAAGCTCAGATATGACAAACCCACAGCTAACATCATAATAAATGGGCAAATTTGAAAGCTTTTCTATATGAACTTGAATAAGACAAGGATGCTTATTTTCACCACTCTTTTCAACATTGTACTGGAAGTCCTAACCAGAGCAACCGGGCAAGAGAAATAAATAAAGGGCATTCAAATTATAAAAAGGAAGTCAAATTGTCCTTCTTTCCAGGTGGCATGATCTTATATCTAGAAAAACCTAAAGACTCCATCAATAAACTCTTAGATGTTATAAATGAAGTCAGTAAAGTTGCAGGATACAAAATCAACATACAAATATAGGTAGCATTTCTTTACGCTAATAACAATCTCACTGAGAAATAAATCAATAAGGAAATTGCTTTTACAATATCTACGAGAAAATAAAATACCTAGGAATAAATTTAACCATGGGGATAAAAGGCCTCTCTACAAGGAAAACTACGAAACACCGAAGAAAGAAATTGAAGAGGACACAAACAGAAAGACATTCCATGCTTATGGATCAGAAGAATTAACACTGTAAAAATGGCAACATTGCCTAAAGCAATCTACAGATTCAATACAATCACTGTCAAAACACCAATGTCATTGTTCACAGAAATTGGGAAAACATTCCTACAATTCAGATGGAACCAAAAAAGAGCCCAAATAGTCAAAGTGATCCTGAGCAAAAAGAACAAAGCTGGAGACATCATGGTACCTGACTTTAAAATATATTGCTAGGCTATAATAACCAAAATGACATCTTACAGTTACATAAAAATAGACATGTAGACCAATGGAATAGAATAGAAAACCCAGAAATAAAGTCACTTATTTACAGCCAACTGATTTTTGACAAAAGCTCTGAGAACATGTATTAGGGAAGGGATACCCTCTTCAATAAAATGGTGCTGGGAAATTTGAATATTCATATGCAGAAAGTGAAGCTGCAACCCTATCTTTCACAATATACAAACATCAATGCAAGATAAAGATTTAAATGTTAAGACCCAAAACTATAAAACCACTAGAAGAAAACATATGAGAAACTTCAGCATATTGTTGTAGGTGAAGATTTTATGGCTAAGGCCTCAAAAGCAAGGAAAATAAACCAAAAATAGACAAAGGAAACTATGTTAAACTAGAAAGCTTCTGCACAGCAAAGGAAATAATCAACAGAGTTAAGAGACAATCTGACAAATAGGAGAAAATATTTGAAAACTTTTCACCTGACAAGAAAGTAGTATCCAGAATGTAGAAGGAACTCAAATAATAGTTTTTTTTTAATATCCTATTAAAAAGTGGGCAAATGACATAAGTAGACATTTCTCAAAAGAAGACATACAAGTGGCCAACGGGCATATGAAAAATAAGTTAAATATCATTAATCATCAGGAGAATGTAAATCAAAGCCGTAGTAAGATATCATCTTACCCCAGTTAGAATGGCATTATTAAAAAGGCCAAAAAACAGTGGACACTTGTGAGGATGCAGAGAGAAGGGAGCTCTTACACACTGTTTGTAGATTGTAAATTAGTATAGCTATTATGAAAGACAGATGGAGAATCTTCAAAAAATGAAAAATAGGACTCCCATTGAGTTTAGTAATCCCACTATTGGATATTTATCCAAATGAAAAGAAGTCAGTTTATGTAACAGATTCTTGCATCTCCATGTTTATTACTGCACTATTTACAATAGCAAAGAAACTGAATCAACCTAAGTGTTCATCAACAGATGAATGATAAAGAAAATGTGTTATATATACACAATAGAATACCATGCAGCCATATAAAACAATGAAACAATGTCATTTGAAGCCACATGGATGGAACGGGAGGTCAGTATGTTAAGTCAAATAAGCCAGGCGCAGAAAGACAAATATCACATGCTCTCCCTCATATGTGGGGGTGAAATGCTGATTTCTTGGAAGCAGATAGTTGAATGATGGTTACCAGAGGCTGGAAAGAGTGTGTGTGGGGAGAGGGTAATAAAGGGAAGTTGGTTAATGGGCAGAAACACACAGTTAGATGGACTGAGTAGGTTTTAATGTTCAACAGCGGAGTGGGATGACTATAGCTTAATAATAATGTATGGTATATTTGAAAATAGCTGGAAGAGAGGAGTTTAAAGTTCCTAATACATAGAAGTGGTAATATCTCAAGATGATGGATATCGTAAATACCCTGACTTATTACACTTCTTATGCATGTAATAAAATAACACATGTACTCTATAAATGTATAGAAGTATTACATATAAATAAATACATATATAAGATGAATATTTAGAACAACATATTGGCTTGGACTGATGGCTCATGCGTGTAATCCCAGCAAGTTGCAAGACTGAGGCAGGCGGATGGCTTGAGCCCAGGAGTTCAAGACCAGCCTGGGCAATATAGTGAGACCCCATCTCTGTTAAAAAAAAAAAAAAAAAAAGAACTTCTTAAACATGGGTTAAGAAAGGATTCTTTCAGAAATGCACAACAGGATGACCCGTAAGAAAATAAATAGATTAGGCCAGGCGCAGTGGCTCATGCCTGTAATCCCAGCACTTTGGGAGGCCAAGGCAGGTGGATAACCTGAGGTCAGGAGTTCGAGACCAGCCTGGCCAACTTGGTGAAACCCCGTCTCTACTAAATATATAAAAATTAGCTGGGCATGGTGGGGCATGCCTGTAGTCCCAGCTACTCAGGAGGCTGAGGCAGGAGAATCGCTTGAACCTGGGAGGCGGAGGTTGCAGTGAGTCAAGATTGTGCCATTGCACTCCAGCCTGGGTGACAGAGCGAGACTCTGTATCAGAAGAAAAAGAAAAGAAATAGATTAATATATTTGCTTACCTCAAAATTTAAACTTCTATACGACCTGTGATACTATGAGCCCAAAATTATAAAAGTCACACACTGAGAGAATTTTTTTTTTTTGAGACAGAGTTTTGCTCTTGTCTCCTAGGTTGGAGTGCAATGGCATGATCTTAGCTGGGATTGCAGGTGCCCGCCACCATGCCCAGCTAATTTTTGTATGTTTAGTAGAGAAGGGGTTTCACCATGTTGGCCGGATTGGTCTCAAACTCCTGACCTCAGGTGATCCACCAGCCTTGGCCTCCCAAAGTAGTGGGAATACAGGTGTGAGGAGCCACCATGCCCGGCTGAGAATTTTTAATAGAGGCTATAATCTTTGATAATCAAAAGATAAAAATAAAAGAAAACAAAGAGACAAGTAAAAAAAATCAGGGAGGGAGAAGGAGAGAAAGAAAAGAAGAAATAAAGCAGCCCAAAAGTAAAAAAGTCAAATATCAGAAACAGTAATTTAGGAAAGAAAAATCTGAATGGTCAACAAGAAAGTGAAAGATGCTGAAACTTATTAACAACAAGCAAGGAGCTGCAAATTAAAACTACACTGAGATAACATTTTATACCCATTATATTGCCAAAAAAAAAATGTAAGCCTTACAAAGTGAAGCATTGGGAAAGGTGTAGAACAATGGAAACATGTATACTCTGCCTCTGATCCTGTGAAATGTACATTGGTACAACCACTTTAGAAAATATCTTGGTAATATCTATTGAGGCTGAATATGTGCATACCTTATGATCCAGCAAGTACACTCTCTCAGGTATGTGTACAAGAATGTTCCTTTTAATATTATTTGTAATGAAAAACAATGAAAAGAAACTGAGCATCAATAGGAAAAGGGGTGAATAAATTGTGGTATGAACAGCAGTTGTAACCTAACACACAAACACACACATAGACACACATACACGCACACACACACAAACATATACATAAAGGAGGGTACAAAAAATGTATTGTCAGGTAATATGCTGAATGACACAATAGCATTTGTATAAACTTTTATAAACACAAAAAGCAATCCAATATACTGTCAGTTGAGATACACACACATATGTATGTGAAAAGATTAGAACACAGATTGACTGGAAGGAATCAAAACAATATCTTGGCACTGATGGCCGAGAGTGGGTAATGGACTTGAGGAATGAAGATCTTCATTTACTCTGTATCTTTCTACATGAAATAGAGTATGTGTATATTTGTGTAAATGTGTGTGCATCTGTGTGTATTTGTCTTCTATATATATTAAATATATAATATATTAAATATATGTTAAAATTATAAAAAGTTATCATTTGTAATTTTGGGAGAGTGCTTTTACACAAATTTTGCATTTTTCTACTTTTTAGCATTAAAAAAAAAAAAACCTAAGTGTGACTCAGATGCTGAGTTATAATTTGAGGCCAAGACTAACCGAGGCATTAGAATTCTAAAAAGGAGGCCTGAAAAACACTGTGCATCAAAAATGGTAATTTACCTGCCCCCTAAAAGGAAGTCAAATTGCAGCATCAGGTTCCAGCTGTGCTGCTAGTTAACACTGCAGCTCAGAGAACGGAGTGTTTTCGTGGAGGAAGTATTTTGAGGATGCTGAGGCAGAGCCGCAGCCAGGGACTTTGGGGAAATGAGGTTCAGTAGAAAGTAGAATGCAGAAGAGAATTTTCACTAGGCCAGGGGAGGTCAGCAAGGCAAAGCAAACAAAACCCTGAAGAGCTGAATACAGAGAAAATACGTCTATTTGGAGACCACTGCACATTTTTCTTTAGGCCAGTCCCTCTCCCGCTTCCTCTCTCCTCCTCATTTCATCCTTTCCTCTTTTTCTTTTAAGGGAACAGAAGGAACATGGAAGTTAAGGTGTGAGAGGAGGTGACACAGAAATTTGTCTTTTATGTTTTGATTTTTGTGCTTTCTAAAATAACATATTTGCTCTTATTATCTCTTTTTGCCTAAAGCAGATGAAAATATCATGAGTGCCTCCTAAAACTATGAAACTTTAAGGCAAAATAAACTTGGTTTTATGCCTAGGAAATACCATTTCATGATCTCTGCAAAGTCTGTCTGTGAAATTTGAGAAAAAAATTGTTTACAAGTAAAAAATGGAGGTATTGCCCTAACTTTAAATATCATATACTGTACTAAGTTTAACATTTGCCTATTCTGAAATGTAAAATGGCATACATTATTTTTTTCTGTATCTATCCCTCAGGTGTTGAAAATTTACTTTAAAAATCACTAGCAATATATGGTCAAAAGTGACAGAATATATTTTCACTTAGAAGCTTTTGTTATGTTTATTTATGAAGATACTTTTAAAAATTTTCCTTTTTAATATAGCTATTGAGGAAAAAAATTTATATGTAATTAAAACAAATTCAATTTAAATCACTTGTAATCCTACCAATGTTCAAGAAGTTAAGTCTAAACAAATTTATTTTATTTTATTCTATGGCTTCTAACCAAAGGAAGAGCTGAGTTAACACCACATTTTAATTCACCGTGACCTTCGTGCTATTAAAGGTTGTTTCTGCTATTAAAGGTTGTTTCTGACGACCTTTCTGGGCCTACCTTATTATCTTCCTGGTTCTGAGAAGAACCTAGAATTTCAAAAGAAGATGTCAAGGGAACTGTTACTCTTATGAAACTCAAGTTTTCCAACTGAAATGGAGTAAGAGAATTCTTGGAGCCTGAGCTCTTCTTTCAACAGGAGGCTAATGAAGACCATTTGGGATTTCACTTTGCTATGCTGATTCTTCTTGTCCTACATTTCTTTCTAGGGTGTTCTGTGCTAATGATTCTTTTATTGCTACAGTGGTACCTACAGCACTTTTCACCTACTATATCTCACTGGAAGTGATTGTTCTACTGTCATAATTCCTTTGTTCTTTGAAGCACATGGTTGCAATTTTCAGAATGAGAGAAAAGCCATCACAGTTTGCAAGTTCTAGAATAAAAAGATGTTTGGGAGACACCTGCCAGTAAGTATAAAACTATATTTTCTTCTTAATGAAAACACTTAAAAGCAAGATACATATTTATACATCTGCCACTAGAGTCAACTAAATACACACACACACACACACACACACAGCCAACACTTTAATTGCATGACTTAGAATAAAAATATTTGATTAATTAATACACTAAGCTGAGAGAATGTATTTAATTACCTTCATCATATTTTTAAAAATATGAAAGAAAAGACAAGCCCCTTACAATTTATTTTGAATTTTGTGAAATAGCTTATGGGTAATAATCTGTATATATCCTTCAATTCATTTAGAATATAAACCTTGTTAACTGCCTGTGAAAGATTAGTGAATGAAGACTCAATATCATAAATAGATACTTAGTGGAGTTTAAAATTTCACCTAAAGCAAAGAAGTTGATTTTTACAAATTCATTAAATAGGCTGTTTTGATAATAATTCACATGCAAAGTCCTATCAGTAACATTTTGACCAATTCTCTATGATTCACTTTCTAGGAACATCACATGGTGAGACTAAAACCTGAACCTTGGATTTGTTTGACTTTAACACTTATGTTCTTTCAATTACCTTGATGGTAGAACAAGGAAAGAAGAGATTCCTCAAGTAAAGAGAGTGGTGCCAGCAACATCTTGGAGACTAGAAACAGCATAGTGTGTGCAAGAAACCACAAGTATTTAAGGCATTGCTGGAGGTTTACTCCTCAGGCATAGGTAGAACAGCAGCCAGAAATCACACATGCCATGCTAAAGAGAAGAAAATGAATCTTGTGAGCAGTACAGAACCAATAAAGTGTGTTAAGCAAATAAGATACATGGTAATACTTGCAATTTAAATATCAGTAGATTGACGGCAGCAGGGGCCCATCTAGAGCAGCTGCTGCCAAGACACAGGCTGCAGTGGGGAAAGGCGCTGATGGGGCTATAATATTCCACAGAGAAGGCAGGAGCCACCCTCCCTACTCCATGGAGCAGACAGGAGCCTGCCCTCCCCAGGTGCCCTGCAGCAGCCCTGCCATGGCTCTGGACCCTCTGGTCCCCAGCTTCTCTGTGCTCTTGGGGGCCTGGGAAAACTCCCCAACTCTCTCACAGGCTTCCTGGGTGCAGCTGCAGCTGCCCTCCCAGGTGCAGGACCTGAGTGCAGTCTGCACCCTCGGGAGCCAGGAAGACCCCCTGTCTCCAGAGGCTCAGGGGTGTATGTTCCAGCTGCCTGGCCTCTCCCCGTTCCTGGTGCTGGTTCTGATCTCAGAGTGGGGTTGGGGCCAAGCCTGGGCACTGTCACAGCCAGGCTGGGTGTGTGCACACTTGAGGCTGCTATGACACACCAGCCCTGTGCTGCCTTGGCCCCCTTTGGACTTTGGGCACTGAGGAGCATGGGAGAGGAAGCCCAGGCAGGGGCTAAGGGTGGCTGGGTGCTGGCCTGAAGGTGCAGCTTGGTGCTGGCAGCCTTGGCACCATGGACCTCAGCAGAAGGCAGACAGGCTCCTGGGTGGAAGGGAGTGGATCCCTGGTGAAGCCTCAACTTCAGGCCAGGCTGCCAGTCCTACAGACTAGAGGGGGAACCCATGGTACTTTTTCCTGGGCTTGACCATGGCTGCTCATGGGCCAGTCAGCAGGCACTTTCCCTGCTCTGAAGATCATGAAAATCCCAGAGTCAGCCAGAGCAGGGCAGACGTTGAGAAGACAAGCTGCAGAAAGAAGCTACCCTCTGCAGGGCCTCCGTGCTGAGAGCTGCAGACAACAGGAGGACCAGCTAGAGAGAGGAGCTACCCTCTCTGCTGAGAGCAAACACTTGTCAGAATGACCTGCCTGCAGAGAGGATCCACCCACTCCAGGCCTCCTCTCTGCTGAGAGTTGAACACTCAACCAGACAACCTGCCTACAGAGAGGAGTTCCCCACTGCTGGTCTCCTCTAAGTTGTTCTAACACTCAATAAAGCTTCTCTTTGTCTTGCTCACCCTCCATTTGTCTGTGTACTTCATTCTTCCTGGAGGCAGGACAAGACCTCGGGCAAAGGCATCACTGGCCATAGAGGTTTCTGGCCAGAAAAATGACACCCCAATGATCCTGTGACAGTAATATTTGCAATTTAAATATCAGTAGTCAAACAAGGATGGATTTTTGGAGATTGTTGGAATAATCCTGGTTTTCACCTAAGATCCTTCAGGAGATAATTCGTGGTGGAATGATTTATAAGAGAGGGTTCGAGAAATGTTTCAGAGGTAAGATGAGGTGTTGTTACAGACAGACTGGTTACTAGGAAGGACAGTATGCTAGGATACATAATGAGAGAATCAGTCCCAGGTGTCTGAGTTAGAGTACACAGTCCAGGAGTTGTGAGCTGAGTCTTGGCCCCCTAAAATCTTCCAGAAATGAAGCCAGTCAGCTGAACTCAACTTATATCACAATCAAACCCTCAAGTTCATCAAGTTGGATAAAAGAAAAAAAACTTATCCAAATGACAGTAACTTCAAAGATTGAAGAAACATCAGCCCACAAAGATGATAAGGAACAAGTGCAAGAGCTCTGACAACTCAAAAAGCCAGTGTACCTTCTTTCTGACAAATGACTGCACTAGGCCTCTAGGAAGGAGGGCTTCCTAGAGCTGGGCTGAAATGGCTTCAATGACAGAAATAAATATCAAAATATGGATAGGAATGAAGATCATGGAGATGGAGGAGGACATTGAGACTCAACCCAAGGAAGCTAATAATCACAATGAAATAAAACAGAAGCTGACAGACAAAATACTCATTATAGAAAAGCTTTAAACTGACCAGATGGAGCTGAAAAACACACTATAAGAATTTTATAATGCAATCAGTCATATTAATAGGAGAATAGGTCAGCTGAGAAAGGAGTCTCAGAGCTTGAAGACTCACTTTCTGAAATAAGAGACAGGCAAGAATAGAGAAAAAATAATGAAAAGCAATGAATAAAACGTCTGAGAAATACAGGACTGTGTAAAGAGACCAAATCTATGACTCAGTAGTGTCACTCAAGAAAGATAGGGAGAATAGAAGCAACTTGGAAAACATATTACAGGATATCATCCATGAGAACTTCTCCAATCTAGCTAGAGAGGCCAATATTCAAATTCAGGAAATGCAGATAACCCTAGGAAGATACTCCACAAGAAGATCATCACCAAGACACATAATCATCATATTCTCCAAGGTCAAAATGAAAAAAAAACATTTTAAAGGCAGCTAGTAAGAAAGGTCAGGTCACCTACAAAGGGAAGCCCATCAGACTAACAGTGGATCTCTCAGCAGAAATCCTATAAGCCAGAAGGACTGGGGGCTGGTATTCAATATTCTTAAAGAAAATAAATTCTTAAAGAAAAGAAATTTTTAAAGAAAAGAAAAATATTCTTTTTTTTTGAGACAGAGTCTCCCACTGTTCCCTGGGCTGGTGTGCAGTGGTATGATCTCAGCTCACTGCCACCTCTGTCTTCCAGATTCAAGTGATTCTCCTGCCTCAGCCTCCTAAGTAGCTAGGTTTGCAGGTGCCACACCACGCCCATCTAATTTTTTGTATTTTTAATAGAGACAGTTTCACTATGTTGGCAAGGCTGATCTCAAACTCCTGACCTCATGACCTGCCCACCTCGGCCTCCCAAAATGTTGAGATTACAGGCATGAACCACCACATGTGGCAAAGAAAAGAAATTCTAACTAGGAATTTCATATCTTACAAAACTAAGCTTCATAAGTGAAGGATAAATAGGATTATTTTCAGACAAGCAAGTGGTGAAGGAATTCATTACCACCAGACCTACCTTATGAGAGCTCCTGAAGGAAGCACTGAATATGGGTAAAAAGACCCTTACCAGCCTCTACAAAAACACTTAGGTACACAGACCAGTGACACTGTAAAGCAATTACACAAAAAGTCTGCAAAGTATTCAGCTAACATCACGATAACAGGATCAAATCCATACACATCAGCACTAACCCTGAAATGGGCTAAATGCCCCAATTAAAAGGCATAGTGTGACAAGCTGGATAAAGAACCAAGACCCAATGGTATGCTGTCTTCAAGAGACCCATCCACAGACAATGACACCCATAGGCTCAAAATAAAGAGATGGAGAAAAATTTACCAAGCTAATGGAAAACACAAAGAAGCAGTGGTTGCAACCCTAATTTCAGACAAAACAGGCTTTAAACCGACAAAGATCAAAAAAGACAAAGAAGGAAATTACATAATGGTAAAGAGTTCAATTCAACAAGAAGACCTAACTATCCTAAGTATATATGCATCCAACACAGGAGCACCCAGATTCATAAAGTAAGTTCTTAGAGACCTTCGGACAGACTTAGACTCCCACCTAATAACAGTGGGAGACCTCAACACCACTCTGACAGACCGTTTATCAAGACAGAAAATTAACCAAGATACTCAAGACTTTAACTCAGCACTGAATCAAATGGACCTGCTAGTCATCTACAGAGCTCTCCACCCTAAAACGACAGAATATACATTCTTCTCATTGCCACATGGCACATACTCTAAAATTGACCACACAATGAGACATAAAATAATCCTTAGCAAATACAAATGAACTAAAATCATACCAACCACTCTCCCAGACCCCGACACAATAAAATTAATAATCAAGTCTAAGAAAATTGCTCAAAACCATAGAATTACATGGAAATTAAATAACCTGCTCCTGAATGACATTTGGGTAAATAATGAAATTAAGGCAGCAATCAAAAAGTTATTCGAAACTAATAAGAACAAAGATATAACATACCAGAATCTCTGGGACACAGCTAAGGCAGTGTTAAGACGGAAATTTATAGCACTAAACACCCACATCAAAAAGGTAGAAAGATCTCAATTTAACAACCTAACATCACAACTAAGAGAACTAGCAAACCAAGAGCAAACTAACTCTAAAATCAGCAGAAGACAAGAAATCACCAAAACCAGAACTGAACCAAAGGAGACTGAAACACAAAAAAACCATTAAAAAGATCAACAAATCTACTAGTTGTCTTTTTAAAAAATTAATAAAATAGAACACTAGCTAGATTAATAAAGAAAAGATCCAAATAAACACAATTAAAATGACTAAGAGGATATTACCACTGACCCCACAGAAACAGAAATAACCATCAGAGAATACTGTGAACACCTCTATGCATATAAACTAGAAAATTTAGAAGAAATGATAAATTCCTGGATATATATACCACGCAAAGACTAAACCAGGAAGAAATTGAATCCTTGAATAGACAAATAACAAGCTCCAAAATAGAATCAGTAATAAATAGCCTACCAACAAAAAATCCCAGGAGCAGACAGATTCACAGCTGAATTCTACCAGATATACAAAGAGGAGCTGGTACCATTTGTGCTAAAACTATTCCAAAAAAATTGAGAAGGAGGGACTCCTTTCTAACTCATTCTATAGGCCAGCAGCATCCTGATACCAAAACCTGGCAGAGACACAACAAAAAAAGAAAACTCAAACCAATATTCCTGATGGAGACTGATACAAAAAATCCTCAACAAATACTGACCAACCAAATCCAGCAGCATGTCAAGAAGCTTTCCATCACAGACAAGCAGGCTTTATCCCTGGGATGCATGGTTGCTTCAACATATGCAAATCAATAAAGGTGATTCATCACATGAACAAAACTAAAGACAAAAACCATATGATTATTTCAGTAGATTCAGAAAAAGCTCTCAATAAAATTCAACACCCCTTTATATTAAAAACTCTCAATAAACTAAGTATTGAAGGAACATACCTCAAAGTAATAAGAGCCATCTATGACAAACCCACAGCCAACATCATATAACTGGGCAAAAGCTGGAAGCATTCCCCTTGAAAACAAGCATGAGACAAGGATGCTGTCTTTCATCACACCTATTCAACATAGTATTGGAAATCTTTAGCAGAGCAATTAGGTAAGAGAAAGAAATAAAGGCCATTGAAATAGGAGGAGAGGAAGTCAAACAATCCCTGTTTTCAGATGACATAATTCTGTATGTAGAAAACTTCACAGTCTGTCCAAAACTCCTTCAGCTGATAAACAACTTGAGCAGAATCTCAGGATACAAAATCAACGTACAAAAATCTCTAGCATTCCTATACATTAACAATAGTCAAAGTGAGAGACCAATCAGGAATACATTCTCATTCACAATTGCCACAAAAAGAATAAAATACCTAGGAATACAGCTAAACAGGTAGGTAAAAGATCTCTACAAAGAGAACTACAAAACACTGGTCAAATAAATCAGAGATGACACAAACAAATGGAAAACCATTTCATGCTCATGGATAGGAAGAATCAATATTATTAACACGGCCATACTACCCAAAGCAATTTATAGATTCAACACTATTCCTATCAAACTACCAATGATATTCTTCACAGAACTAGAAAAATCTAGTTTAAAATTCATATGAAACCAAGAAGGAGTCAGAAAAGCCAAGGCATTCCTAAGCAAAAAGAACAAAGCTGGCAGCATCATACTACACAACTTCAAACTATACTACTGGGCTATAGTAACCAAAACATAATGATACTGGTACAAAAACAGACACATAGACCAATGGAAAAAAATAGAAGGCCCAGTAATAAGGCTGCACACTTACAACCATCTGACCTTCAACAAAGCTGACAAAAGCAAGCAATGGTGAAATGACTCCCTATTCAATAAATAGTGCTGGGATAACTGGCTAGCCATATGCAGAAGATTGAAACTGGACCCCTTCATCACACCGTACACAAAAATTAACTTGAGATGGATTGAAGACTCAAATGTAAAACCCAAAACTATAAAAAACCTTGGAAGACAACTAGGCTTCTGCACAGCAAAAGAAACTGTCAACAGAGTAAAGAGACAACCTACAGAATAAGAGAAAGTTTTTGCAAACTATGCATTAACAAAAGTCTAATATCTAGCATCTATATGGAACTTCAACAATTTAAGAAAAAAACATTAAAAAGTAGGCAAAGAACATGAACAGACACTTCTCAAAAAAAGATATGAATGTGGCCAACAAGAATGTGAAAAAAATCTCAATATCACTGATCATTAGAAAAAAGCAAATCAAAACCACAATGAGATACCATCTCACACCAGTCAAGATGGCTATTATTGAAAAGTCAAAAAATAACACATGCTGGCCAGGTTGTGAAGAGAAAGGAATGCTTACACATTGTTGGTAGGTGTAAACTAGTTCCACCCCTGTGGAAAGCAGTGTGGCAATTTCTCAAAGAGCCAGAAACAAAACTACAATTCGACCCAGCAATGCCATTACTGAGTATGTACCAAAGGAGTATAAATTGTTCTATCATAAAGACACACACAAGGCCAGGCATGGTGGCTCACTCCTGTAATCCCAGCACTTTGGGGGGCCAAGGCGGGTGGATCACGGGGTCAGGAGATCGAGACCATCCCAGCTAACACAGTGAAACCCTGTCTCTGCTAAAAAAAAAAAAAAAAAAAAAGACACGTGCAAGTATACGTTCATTGCAGCACTATTCACAATAGCAAAGACATTAAATCAGCTAAATGCCCATCAATGGTAGACTGGATAAAGAAAAAGTGGTACATATAACACCATGGAATACTATGCAGCCACAAAAGAGCCATAAAACAGATCATATCCTTTGCAGGAACATGAATGGAGCTGGAGGCCATTAGCCTTAGCAAACTAGAGCAGGAACAGAAAACTAAATACTGCATGTTGTCACTTACAAGTAGGAGCTAAATGATGAGAACCATGGACACATAGAGGGGAACAGCAGACACTAGGGCTACTGGAGGATGGACGGTGGGAGGAGGAAGAGGAGCAGGAAACATAACTAATGGGTACTAGGCCTAATACCTGGGTGATAAAATAATCTCTACAATAAACCCCCATGACAGGAGTTTACCTATATTACAAACCTGCAGATGTACCCCTGATCCTAAAATAAAAGTTTTTGTAAAAATGCTTATTGTCCAATGTGAATGGCACATATGTAAATATGAATTAATGGTGATAAAAGTAATGATACAAATATATGTAATATCCAGTAAGAGCATAGAGGAAAGAATGAATTTATTAGTTTATGTTTATTTATTCAAGAATGTATTTAAAGTGGCTCACAACATGAAATAAAAAGAAAAAATGAATACTGGAGTAGTAAATCCAGAGGAAAAAAATAACTTTGCATAGATAATTTGAACTCAACAATATATGGGTGTACAGAATACATAGTTAAGGTCTAGAAAAATGCCAGAATAAGCATTTGGCCTCTAAGTTTTTTGGAAGGTAAGAAAAATGAGAACATAATCAATTACACTATTTATATTATCTCCAAAGAAAAAGAAAATGAACCTATTCCTAGTGCTGAAATGAAAGTTTTTCCTTGTAGGTGATCAAAAAAAAAAAAAAAAAAAAAAAAACAACGTGCCATCCTCAGCAACATCCATATATTAAATCGACTTCATAGGGCTATTTCTTATAGTGGCTGCTAGCATGGACCAATTATGACATAATGCCAAATTACATACAATAAAAGCAGTTTTACAAGAGGACAGACCATATGGTCCAGATGTGTAAATTTCTGCTTGTGAAGCTTATTCTTAGGATTTTTTTTTTTTTGTATCTATAGGAACACATGGACTATATATCACTCAGGCAATCCTTTGCAACTTTATGTTGCCCAACCAAGCATTTGATGAGTATTAAGCAACAGTGAGTTCAAGGTTATCGTCCTTAACAATCACTTAGGGTGCAGCTATTTCAGTCTACTGATTAAATAAGGGAAGTGCTTCACTCCCTCTGTGGCTGGGTTCAGAGGAAAGGGACCACGGAACTTGGACTGTTTTTAAAAATTGTGGTAAAATACACACACCATGAAATTTATCTTGACCATTTTTGAATGTACTGTTCAGTGGCATTAAATACATTCACAGTGTTTTACTACTAATCCACCCCACAGAACTCTTTTTATCTTACAAATCTGAATCTCTGTGCCAATTACACAATAACTCCCATTTCCTCCCTCCCTCAGCCCCTGCCAGCCACCACTTTAATATGTATCTCTATGAATTTGACTACTCTAGGTACCCTCCTAAAAGTGGAACCATACAGGATAAAAATATAGAATACTCCATGAATTTGCACAACATTCTTGCTCAGGGGCCATGCTAATTGTCTCTCTGTTGTTCTAATTTTAGTATATGTACTGCCCAAGCAATCACTTTGGATGGTTTTGGACAGAAGAACAGGAGCTCATCAAACTTAAAATGGGGAAAGCTCCCGCATGAAGGCAGGATGGTATAGTAATACTATTTTCCTTCCACCCGAAGACTGGGACAAGAAGGGACACTGAATGAGATGAGGTTAAAGAGACAGGAAGAAGCCAAACTCTAAAGGGCTTTGTAAACCATGTTTAATTAAGAGCTTGGACTTACAGACAATAAGAATAGAATAGGGAATTAAAATTTGTATTTAAGAAAAATAATTCCAGGAAAAAAAGGAGGCCTGGAAGAGGATAAAATCTAAAAAAGACCAATTTGAAGGCAATGGCAAATATCTAAACAAGGTTTTCCTTCTTCTTCTTTTTTTTTTCCCCCAGCTCACCAGTATTGTTAGAGCAGGAATTTCAGAACTGTACAGAACATGGGGAAATTTGTGTCTGTGCTTCTCATGTCCTTGCTTTCAATCTTCTGTTCCAAGCTTAGAAGGAAACTTTAAAAAATCTTATATGTCATTAACAAGCAAAAAAAAAAAAAAAAACCACTAAAAAGTGGGCAAAGGGCATGAATAGACACTTCTTTAAAGAAAATACATAAGTGGCCAAAAAGCATATGAAAAAATGCTCAACATGATCCAATCATTTGAGAAATGCAACTTAAAACCACAATGAGATACATTCTCACACTAGTCAGAATGGCTTTTATTAAAAATTCAAAAAACAACAGTTGCTGGTGAGGTTATGGAGAAAGGAATTGCTTACATACTGCTGGTGGGAATGTAAATTAGTTCAGCTATTGTGGAAATCAGTGTGGCATTAAGTATGTTAGGAAAGAAAGCATAGGCATTTCTTATGGTTTTGTACAAAGGACTTAAAACAGAAACACCATTGGACCCAGCAATCTCATTATTGGATATATACCCAAAGGAATAGAAATTGTTCTGCCATAAAGAAACGCATGCATATGTTCATTGTGGTACTACTCACAATAGCAAAGACATGGAATCAACCCAAGTGCCCATCAACAGGATAAACTGGATAAAGAAAATGTGATACATATACACCATGGAATACTATGCAGCCATTAAAAAGAACAAGATTATGCCCTTTGCAGCAACATGAATAGAGCTGGAGGCCATAATCCTAAGAAAACTAACACTGGAACAGAAAACCAAACACCACATGTTCTCACTTACAAGTGCAAGCTAAACACTGAGTACAAAGGGACACAAAAGTGGTGACAACAGGCACCAGGGCCTACTTGAGGGTGGAGGGTGGAGGAGGAAAATAGAAAAACTAGCTATCAGGTACTATGCTTAGTAACTGGATGACAAAATAATTTGCATACTGAATTCCCATGTCATACAATTTACTTACATAACAAACCTGCACATACACCCCTGAACCTAAAATAAAAGTTAAAAAAAAAAAAAGAAAATCTTATATTTCAGCAAAGAATCCAGAGAAGTCAAAGTCTGAAACGCACATTTTAATCCAGGAGAGCACTTTTGAAGTGACATTTCTCCCAACTGACCTGCCTCATTCCCCACCTCACATCATTTGTGTAGCAAGTGATAGGTACTAAATCATCAATTTATAGCTTTTCTGGAATCCTATGTGAATCATTGTTATTACAATTCAATTATCCTTAAGAAAATGGAAACTAAATATGGAAGGAAATGTG
The DNA here is from genome assembly GCF_006542625.1 of Nomascus leucogenys. Taxonomy (NCBI): domain Eukaryota; kingdom Metazoa; phylum Chordata; class Mammalia; order Primates; family Hylobatidae; genus Nomascus; species Nomascus leucogenys. The sequence goes on from NC_044387.1 coordinate 40,287,660, forward strand.
TTTTCCCTTCATAACAAGCTTTCTGACTTTATACACCCTAAAGATCCAGTAATAATTAGGATGAGGGCAGAGGCTCTAGGATTTGATTATACCAGCGTTGGGCTTAAATGCTGCTGCTTTATCTCATCCATTGGTCCTTAAGGAACACCTTTTCCTCTAGTTCTTCATGGCACACAGCTGTCATGGAGCACTCTCACTCAAAACATTTCAATAGCCAATGCCTAAGGAATCATGTATGAAGTCACTGTTACCTCCAATGAGAGATCTTTTCCTGACAACGTATCTACCTGGGATGCTTTCCCTCACCCTATTTTCATATGTGAAATCATAACCTTCTTTAAGAACAATGCAAAGAAGAAAATTGTAAAGCTTTCCCCAAAAAATATACTGGACAGAATATCTTCATGCTCTAAAGTCTAGTTGGATTTTGTTTCAATCTTTTCCATAGCACCATCTTAGTCCTCAAAGTTTTATTTTAAAATTATTTGAGAATGGAGATAATTTCATAAGTGTACCTGAATTCTTTATTTGCATATAGGAAATAATAAATGTTGAATAATAAGTGCTTATGTATTCAATAAATAGCTGTTTCAGGCCTATTAGATTCCAACTACTTGGTTAGGCATTAGAAATACACCAATGAATAAGAAATAATCTCTGTACTCAAGAAATCTCAGTGCAGGTGGAAGATTCCTCAGAAGTGTTTTGGAGCAAGAAGAGGACATCCTGGGGAAAAATTAAGAAGGCACCTCTAGAGTCTTAAGAAATCTGGAAAGGGCTAGAATTAAAAAATGCCTTGTGATATCTAAATTTGGCTATCAATAGTGTTTCTTCAGGTGGCAAAAAAGAATTGTTCTTAAAATAACAGGAAACTAAATTACAAAAAGGCCCATTTCAACTTAAAGTAAGAACTGTTTTCTAGTAATCATAGCATCTCCACATTAAAATTAGTTGCTTTGTAAAGATAAAGAGCTTTATATTATATTAAAAATCTAGACAACCAGCTGTATAAATGTATAAGTTTAATGTAGAAGAAATCATTGTAAGGGGTGAAAAATTTGAGTTGACAATTTTGAGGACTCTAATTCAAGATCTATTAATTTCATATAAGAATAATAAGAACATCTCATTATATACATGTAAGGATAATATGGATTATTATGTCTGAAGCTGAATGTATTATTGAAAACAGATGCTTTTGAAACTCTAACAGAATTATTCACAAAAATTATTCTTCACTTTCCGAATATCATGAACTATGACTTTCATTTGCTAAGACGTGTAAGCCTATTAAACGTGTGTGTGTGTGTGTGTGTGTGTGTGTGTGTGTGTGTAGAATATCCTAGTGATACTCCAGGTAAATTGGCATTACGCAATAAATGGAGGATCTTAAATGAATCACAACCTGTGCCAAGTTGCTGCAGAGTAATTTGGTCTTCTAATGTTTTAACACAGAAGCCCAAAACCATTATTTTGCACAAGAAATTGTCCAAAGTTTAAGCCAGATGATCCAGAAACCTGAGCATTAAGTATGTTAGGAAAGAAAGCATAGGCATTTCTTATGCTTTTGTGCTAATCTTCTCAAATTCCCTTTTCCAAGTGACCAAGTATCAAGGAACCAGGTTCCATGGAAATGCTTGGCTCAATGAAGAGAATGAAATAGAGAAACAAGGAAAAAAAAAAAAAAACTGTGACAGAAATCTCTTACATTAAAAAACATATCCTAATACAATATTTACAAAAGTGCTTCAAAAGTCTTCCAGAATGCTTCAAAAGTGAAAAAAAAAATGGATGGAATACTTAAAATTTCTCACTTCTATTTCTTTCCATTGTTAAAAGTCTTCTGCTCTCTGCTCCATTCCATCTGACCTGTTATTATTTAAGTCCTAATCATGAATACTTGGACTACTGTAGTCTTACACTCTTTCTTGTATCTTTCACAACAACGCCAAACACATGTGTCTTTAAAAACACAAATCTGATCTTGAAATCAAGCTCATTTACAATCATTTTGCAAAAGGAAATTGAAGTTTGATGAAGTTTAAGTGGATGATCAAGTTCAGGGGCCTCGAGTACCAGGCTGGAGCTAGAGCCCAAGTCCAGTTCCTCCTTCAAAATTATTTTACCTCTGGCACTGTCTTCCTAGATATTGTGTGTATATTATGGATTTTAATAGAATCATTTTACCTCAAAAATACAGTAAAATTTGGATAGAATGTTGGGACTGCATTTATAGACAGAAAGACTGTCAGCTCAAAATTTTACTCACAAAGTACATAAAACCCGTTCAACAAAATTGTATTGCAGAACAATTGCTCCTAACACATAACTTGCCAGTATTTAAAACCATTCCCCCTATTTGACTGTCTATATATTTAAATCTCTCTTATATATGCATCAAGAAGCATTTTGATTTTGTTTTTAGCCAACACACAGTTTAACACATTGCTTAAATATATTTTAAAAAAATTATTTTATTTTTATTTTTTGAAACGGAGTCTCACTGTCGCCCAGGCTGGAGTGCAGTGGCGCGATCTCAGCTCACTGCAGGCTGCACACCATTCTCCTGCCTCAGCCTCCCGCGTAGCTGGGACTACAGGTGCCCGCCACCTCGTGCTGCTAATTTTTTGTATTTTTAATAGAGACGGGGTTTCACCATGTCAGCCAGGATGGTCTCGATCTCCTGACCTCGTGATCCGCCCGCCTCGGCCTCCCAAAGTGCTGGGATTACAGGCGTGAGCCACCGTGCCCGGCCTAAAAAAAAAAAAATTCTTATTAAGATTAACCCTGTGTACGTTTTCTTTATACCGTATAAAAACTTATAACTATAACTTAAGGGGGAAAATAAAAAGAGTATAAAAATTTCCATATTCTGCTCTTCCTTTTAATTCCCAAGTTTTATTTTCATATTAAAATTGTCCAAATTCTACATTGAAAATTTAATAAAGTAATGAATTTGAGTAACTTTGTAAAATGTTAATATAGCCAAAATTATAATAAGAAAAATGTGGAATGTAGGAATATTTTGTTTTTTAATTTGGCAAGATGTGATAGAAATTCTGTTACGCAATTCTCACATAAGAATTATTAGATGTATTGCAAATGTCATACAATAAACTGAATATAAATAAAACATAAAATTATGATGTTTACCTTTATTTTCAGATTACTGATGCTTCTAAAATGTATTAATAATATTAAAATTAAAAGTTAAATATCCTGATAGTTAATATAAGTGCAATTTTGTAAAATTCCACTTTTGTGCAACACACAGCTAACTTTTAATATCCATTTCTCATTTTCTTATTTTTCTATATTAATATCATTGCTAAAGTACAACACAAATGCACGAATTTGTTTTTAAAATTAGCCGATGAGCTATATTTTATAGTAAATAATGTGTGATTAAATTTTAAGTTATATAAGCATCCACTCACTAATATCAAAATGTGTTTATGGCCTGGATACTATAATTTACTTTACTTCTTGTTAATTCGAATAAGAAAATACTCGAAACACGGTCTTGAAAATGTTAGGTAGACACTAATGTAAAACTACCTAACAGTCAGGAATAAAAACCTGCCATTGATGCTATTTCCATCATTTAAAACACTGAATTAAACCCAGCACATATTGTAAATTGTTTTTGCTTCTTCCTTTTAGGATAGTTGTGAAAAGTGAAATAACCAGGCAGCCTTATCTTAGGTGAGACCGTTTCGGCTTGGAAACAAACAAAGCTCTCTCTCGATGAACTGGGTTCATTTCATATTTGTGTAATACCCTGGAAGAAATTAGGTTTCAATGAAGTCCATTTTTGTCACTGCATGTAGCAATGAATATCACACCCAGCAGGGCACAGTGGCACCTGGCTGTCCAGACCCCAGTGTAGCACAAACCATCTGGGGGTAATTACAACAAGGTATTCTTTAAGGACCAGATGGGAGCAAGGAACAGAAGCCCCTACCCCTCCCAGTCATTTACAACATAATTCCTTTCAATGATATACTTAATCCTCCCACCAGCTATGCCTTTCAGCTTGCTGTTGTCACTGTTCCTTTATGTAAATTCAGACGCAAGACTGGGAAAAAGAGGGGGTGAGAGAGAAAGTACAAGAAAAAAAGGGAAAGGGTGAGAGAGAGCGTCACTGGTGCCTCTAGGGACCAAAAGAAATTATTCATCCCTAAATTGTTTTCACCACAGTGAGTACAGTAACAAATTTTTTTTAAAAAAAAGAGGACTGAAATTATCCTAAAGAAGGTCAATGTGACAGCCCTGTGTGGCACCAGCTGAGGTTTACTCAGCCACCTGTTAGCTAGAAAGCTCTCTGCACACGCTTATGATGCATTTAACCAGTTTAAAGGGTCTTTATTGACAGGCCAGCCACCTCCATTCAGCAGGCTGGAGCCATAGGCCTGCTTTGTGGTCATATGTGGCACACAAGCCTTAATTCAATTACGCTGTAAGCCTATCCAATCTGCATCACTGCCCTTTCACTTTAGTGCCATTTGTCTTGCATATTGTAAAGAATTTTATTTTGAAGAGGGAAAGGCACCCTGCAACCCAGTTGTCTTTATTTTTCATTTAAGGTTGTGCCGCAGGTGCGCCGCCACCTTTCAACTCCCGAAATGTATTCATCTTTAAGTGATATTTTAGAGGGAAGTGGTATTTATTGTTTGGTGACACTGCTTTGTAGGTGTTGCTGATTTTTTTTTTTAATTAGGTATATGTTCAAACTCTCCAACACACCAACAAAGAGTCTCCAAACTTGATTGTTAAAAATTCAAAAGAAGAAACAAAAAGAAAAACACACATGATAAATGAAAATGACAATTATTAGCTCTGTTCTACAATTTTTTTATTTAAAAAGAAAAGCACTTCTTAGAGTGATCATACATTAAATTTTAAATTTTGGATTTTCCTCAAGTGTCTGACACAAAATATGAATATCTGTATATATGAGTGAGGCTCAGTGCTGCTATGTTGCTTGAAAATTTCTAATATAAGTTCCATATAAGGAAATTAAATATATCAAGTCTGCTCATATTGTTTTGTATTTTGGTACTTTCAATTTTCCATAACATTGGACCAGTGCATGTTATTGTTTAATGCTTGGTATTTTCATAGTAATGTATAGACAATGAAAAAATAAAGATAGATTTCCCAAAGTCAAGGGCTGTATTATTTTTGTATAATATTTTTCTTAAATGAAAAGTCTGCCTCGTTTAAGCATGCTTAAAATAGCATGCAACATTGCAATAATATAGAAATGTGATAGCCAACCAAACCTACCCCCTAGAGGTCCTGTGTTTGTATTAAGAGTATGGATCATTCCAAATCAATGTTCCCCCAAATCATTAAATGACTTATCATGAGAATTGAAGGGACTTCAAAGAAGGGAGAGAAGAATCTTCTTTGTTAGGTAATGTCTATTTTCCACTCAAGTAGGAAAGGACAATAGTGCTAGGTTACTTATCAAGGTTATTAAGTGAGTAAGTGTCAATTTTCATCATGGCAACTTCAATGTGTCTTTGGTATGGAAGTTCCCATCTCTTTTAAATTACTGAATCAAAACCACAAATATGAAGCATTCGAAAGAGACCAAGACACTTTAATTGGCAAGAAAAAATAAAAGTATTTGTATCTGATCCTCAAAATAAAAGGTGTTTAAAAAACTACTTTTACATGCATGTAAATTTAATGTACGTGTATCTCTCAGCAATTCTATGCCCATTTCCTTTGTGTTTCCCTATGGGATTGCAGTTTAAAAATGAGAAAACTAAGGATTAATAGAAGCTAAATGGCTTGCCTAAGAGCTCAAAATTCTTCTGATTTCTAAGGGTTCTTTCCATTACACCATGAAGACTTTGTATGACTATTTTATAAACTTTATGATTTTTACCCATCTATGCATGTGTGTGTATTTAATGTATGTGTATTTCTCAGCAATTCTATGCCCATTTCCTTTGTGTTTCCCTATAGGATTGCATTTATCAATGAGGAAAACTAAGGGTAAATAGATGCTAAATTCTTTTGATTTATAATTGAAATCAAAATTCTTTTGATTTATAATTGAAATCAAAATTCTTTTGATTTCTAATTGAGGGTTAAGAGCTGAAAATTCTTTTGATTTCTAATTGAGGGTTAAGAGCTGAAAATTCTTTTGATTTCTAATTGAGGGTTCTTTCCATTACATCATGAAGACTTCATATTACTATTTTATGAACTTCATGATTTTTACGCATCTGTGCAATTTTCTGTATATATTAGAGATATGCACTGTAACATATATATACAGGAAATTGCACAGATTATATAAGCTTATCAATATATGTACATATATATGGTAGAGTACACTCTATGAACACTCTATGTACTCTAACATATATATACATAACATATATATACATATGTACATGCATTGATAAGCTTATCAATATTCTGTGAAGCAGGAATAACAACCGAACTTGTAAAAGTCTAGAATCACATCAAAAGAATGAGAAAAATGACCTGAATTTGTTACATTAAAAAATCATTGCTAAGATATAGACATATTTCTTTAGCCACTTTTAACCCCTTATATAGAATTTTGAAGTAAAAAATAGCCAATAATATGTGCCTAGTTTTAAAATATTCTATGTGAATCACATAACCTGTTTGCACTTTGTATCTCTCTACATAACGATACAAAAAAATTTGAGTTCATTTTTTAAGGACTTCGGCATCCTGGAATTCAGATTAAAATATCTAAACATTCTTGATATAAATGTAAGAACAAAGGTTTTAAAACATTTTAGAAGAAAAGTAGTACAGGAAGTTAGTTTCATTATAGAAATCTATACTTTTATTAGAATTTTACAATGTAAATTATTTTCCCAAATTTCAAACATATCATATTGCTTTTGAAATAATGTAATCTGTAATAACCCCATGAAATGACTGCATTATTATATGCCAAATAAATGTCTATTAAAATTCAATTACCCATTATATTTTTATTAGTAGATCACACAATAAAATGGAATTATATAATGTTTATGTTAAATTCTCACTTTCCAATAAAAATCATGAAAATATTCCTTTCTGAAAACACTTTATTCAAGGAAATGTTGATGAAAAAATTCAGAAAAACTAAAATAGTAATTAGCTAATAACCATAACTATGACTATATATGTATGCGTATATATATTTGAGAATCCAAACTTAATATAGCTGAGTAAACCAGAGGACTAAATAATTTTGGAAATCTGTTACCGAATGGCTAATATTTGCAAAGATGTTCAAAGCTGAAATTTGGAGAGATAATAAACAATAACAAATTTACTCTACTTTAGATATTTTACTCATCATGTGTAAAAACTCTCTTGCCTAAGGATTTATAAAGAAAATACTCAGGTAGCAATAAACTGGTTATTTTCACATGTGGTGAAACATAATTTTAGCTTCACATCCAATTCCTGTCCAACATAATGGTGCCTCCTGAGAATAAAATGTGCTTTGGAGAAAATTATCACTGTTTACCAAGGACCTTCCCATGCAAAACTCCCTTTCTTGTCGATGAAATTTTCAAGCACACTTGATGGCCACAGAATGAGGATATATGTGTAGGTTTCTAAGCCAATAATGCAGTTTGAATTAAAATAAACTATCTCTTTACTAAATTTTCTGACCCTAAATATGCATCTTGCCCATTTTGTTTGCAAAGTTTGTTTAGAAAATACAAAAGACATTTTTTGTGTGTTCATTTTGCCACAGTCAATTCTAATATCAAGAAATGTCAACATGATGTCATTGGGTTTAGTGGAAAAGTAAAAAATTGAGTCAACTAGTTTGTTCGGTGTGCAGAATGCCAGAGTGGTTTCTGTAATCTTTCTTCTTGAATTTACCATTTAAACATCATTTGGCAAAGTTGTGTTAACATTTATGTTGCTATGATCAACATGGTTTGGTTCGGCCTAGTACCTAAAAGCAGTAAGTAATATATGGCTATCTAAACTAAAGAATAAAGACAAGCTACTTCTCGTTAACCCAAAGACAGATAAAAATTGCAGTATGAAATCTAGAAGACTGATGAACTAATCTCACAGCTATCGTTTATTCTTATTTCTCTACCACCCTAGATACCCTGATGACCTTAGCTAGTTGAAAGAGAAAAGTGATGGGTAAGTGATAAATTTTAATTTTCAGAAGAAACCTCCTGGGCATTTTCCTGTTTGTTCCTAAAATGAATTGTAGATTCCTATTAGTTCAACCTTCCACTCAGGAAAAATGTTCTTAAATAACATTAGATTTTGAAATTAGCACCAGAAGGCAACTACTATTCAATATGCTAATGTTTCTTTGTATTAAGAATAAAGGAAAAGAATAAAACATAAATGTCTTATTAGAGTGAGATGTTATAAATTCACATGAATGAGGCAGTGGAATGTATAGGCTTGTGGGATTGTGCATTTATTGGCTTTGGCGCTCTGGAGAGTGCAGATGTTTTGTGTACACATGTATGTCAGAAACGTACATGTATCCACATGATGCAGAAGATGCAGAAGAAGAAATTAGCACCAGTAGATTAACTCCAGATTTCAATTACATATTTATTAATTATGCTACAGTGTACATTGATAACCATTTAAACAAATTTATTTAATCATTAATACTACTGCAGTTTCATTGTACAAATAAATAAAGTGAACTTAGAGAACTAGGTAATTTACCCAAGCTCACATTGCTAACAAGGGTGAAAATGGGTTTGAATTGAAAGATGTCTGGAGTCTGAGATGGTGCTGTTAATGTGCATATTATACATTTACACCAAAAACACAAATGCCAAGAGTTAAACATATGCTACGTAATAACTGTATGACATGTTTACTATACTCATATATTTGAAAATTCTTCTTCTCTTTCAGTTATTATAATCATTGTTAGAAGTAGTCATGAAATCTGGAAATCATTACTGAGGTCACACCTGGATACAAGAGGAGTAGATGCTTATCTGTAGTTTTAGTAGCTTCCCAATGTATCTGCCCCACACTGTCTGAAATGCTACCTAACATAAATTAATCAGCGACCTCTCTTGAAATATAAGTTATTATTTGTATTAGAGCAAGGATCTCAATTTTATTTAAGTATTTCTATTCCTGCAACAAATATAAACTCTCCATAGTGTTTGAATAAATGTGTAGTGACTTAAGGAACAAAATATTTAATTTAATTACATTTTTCTTTACCACTTCTGAGTGAATAAGCCAGAATGGAGTTTCTTTTGGATTTTATAGAACCAGGAACATGGGGAAAGGCAGGCCAAGTGAAGTATCACGTAGGTAGTTCAGCATAGTGTGAAGGAGCATGTCAACACACAATAAGGGAGGAAAGAAGCTACAATTTAAAAGACAACAGGGGAATGCCAATTATTATTATTATTATTATTATTATTATTATTATTATTATTATTTGCGATGGTTTTCTAGCCTTCGTGGAGACTTCTGGCAATCTCATTATAAATTCCAGGGAGCACCTTAACTTCTGGTGCTAACTGTGGACTCGTCTAACGGAGCTGTCCAGGCTCGGCTTTATTTTTCTATCCTTATTGTCATCCCTTCTTAAATTAAGAAACATTCTGCCCTTTGTCTGAAGCCTTTTTCATACAATTGCCAGATTTTAGTGGATTTCTTCCATATTGTTGCCATATACGTGCGCAGCATGAGAGAGAAGGTATCCTATTATAATATCAGCACCTACCAACACAATTGACATACGTTACATGCTCACTCTGTGCCAAGCACTCTGCTAAGTACCTCACATTGAATTTTCCGAGAAACCTAGAAGAGATTTTATTATTATCTCCGTCTTACCAATAAAAAAGCTGAGGTTGACATAACTGGCCTAAGATCACTTATCTAGAAAGTAGCACAGCTGGAATTTGGATCCAAGTAGTCTGACTCCAGAACTACACTCTCGTGCGAGCCTGTCTGCCCATATGCTCACTAGGTAATTAATAAATGGACTCATCAAAACCATTAAACAGTATATTTTTGGAATTGTGCTAAATCCTAGAGAATACAAAAGGAAATGAAACAATAACTTTGATAGCACAGACACCTATTTCTTCCTCTGCTGGCCTGGACGTCTCTGTGGAGAATGTACTTACAGGAATCTAGAGCAAAGAATAGGAAAGCAACACCCAAAATGTAGAGTTGGTGGACAAACATCTAGGCAGATGTAAGATTGTACAAAGGAAACAAAACAAAGAGTGGCGACCCTGGTCTGCCTCAGGCCTTTCCTCCTGCAATGCACCCTTTCTTTCTGCAGATAGGCCCTTTCCTTTATTTCTGCTGGTTGAAAATATTCATCTCCCAAGACTCATTCAAAATCCTCTCTCTCCTGAGAAGGTCTTTGAGATTCTCACTGCTGAGATGATTCTGGATTCTCACCCTCCTAGAATCCTCTCTGGCTCTTATTTTAACTCAGTTGACAGTGTGATTACTTCTGAATCTGTTTTATTCCCTGTCTCAAGCAGATCGAAGCATTAGACAGCCTCTTCCTCATGGCCCTTCCTCTCACTACAGGCCCCAGTCCCCTCAGTTGGCCTTACATCTAAATATTCCCTCTGCCTGATACACTTCTTTCCCCAACCTCGGCTTTTTTTTTTCCCCCTTCAAGTTCTCCTTTAATAACGTCTTCCAGTAAGCCTTTTTTTTTTTTTTTTTAAGAACAGAGTCTCACTCTGTCGCCCAAGCTGGAGCGCAATGGCGCTATCTTGGCTAACTGTAACCTCTGCCACCTGAGCTCAAGCGATTCTCCCGCCTCGGCCTGCCGAGTAGCTGGGATTACAGGTGCCTGCCACCATGCCCTGCTAATTTTTTGATATTTTAGTAGAGACGGGATTTCACCATGTTGGCCAGGGTGGGTTCGAACTCCTGAGCTCAGGCAATCCGCCCGCCTGGGCCTCCCAAAGTGTTGGGATTACAGGCGTGAGCCACCGCACCGGCCCCTAGTAAACCTTTTTTAATTACCCGCAGACTCTGTGAGACGGCCCTTTTGTGTGCTTCCGTAGCATCCACTACAATCCCCTCTATCGCAGGTAACGCCCTGTACCATCATGGCCCGATTACTCTTCTATATTCCCCACCAAGACTGTTCGCTCAGACCTCAGGGTAAGAAGAGTTCCTGTCATGCTCAGGTAGCATGAGAGTTACAGGTACTAGTTGAATGAACACATGAATGAATGCTTTGCTGAAGTTGACTGCTCTCTTTTTCAGGTAGGGAGGCCCAGATTGAAAGGTGTGAGTGGCAGAAGCATGTGAGGGTGATAGGCTGGAGACGAGAAGATGAGGTGCTGAAAAAGATACTACTCAGTTAAGAAATTCTACATTAATATCAGTGTATCCTCAATTTGTGACCATTTTAACCCTGGCATTAAAGGAGGCCAGCCAGGACCCTAACAAACAGAGTATTTCCCAGATACCCTTTAGAAACTGTCAGCATCCTCAGACAGCTTTTCCCACCTTAGAGTCTCAGTTCTGTCCTCTCCTTTTGCTAAAGAAGTGCCCACATGACATCCTACAATCACTGGGAAGCATAGTCACCCCAGCTTAGTGCTCTAATGACTGGTTCCAAATCTCCCTGTTGTGAGAATCCTGTAAAATGAGGAAAGATCTTTGAACCTCAAAGCTTGTAACCCAACTGGTACATAAAAATGTCCCCATTCTCCACAGCTTGCTTTTAACATCTCTGCAATACTGAGGACATCTGTTATTTTTGCCTACCCAATTTTTTCCAGCACCATCATCTTGGAGGACTACTGCCCATCTCTTGGCTAAAGTCAGGCACATCACCGAAATTAGACTTCCTGAATCTTAATCTTGAGGAAAGTGTCACAAAAATGAAAATCTTTCAGAATTCAGTGGAGTCCGAAAGATAGTGGTGAGATTTGGGGTAAGTTACTTAACTTCTCTATGCCTCAATTTCCTTATGGTAATAATACTAATAATACCTATCATATTGCATTGTGGTGTGGATTACGGATGCTAATACATGTAACACTTAGAACAGGACCAGGTACAGAAAAAGTGCTAAATAAGTGTTATCAATAAGTAATATAGCTATTCGAGTTTTGAAGCTGCCATATTCTTGGCCATTATGTGGCTTGGCTGTACAGTTTTTCCTTCAGCTTTCTGGGTTACACCCATTCCCTTCCAATGAACATTGTTTTTAGCTGAAATTGGCCTGCGTTGGTTTGTGTTGCTTGCTGCCAGAAAACCTTAATGGCTGTTTCTCTCACACACCATAGGCCTTTTCTCCCCAAAGTGTTTATTAGACCCTAGAGAGCAATAACCATATATTATTAATGTCTACATCATCTAGAACACCAAGAGTGGTGCTTTGTATGTAGGAATATTCATTTCAGTGACTGGAAGACCAAAGACATGAATAATACCACTGACCTCTTTTTTTAGGGCTTTACCACAGTTTTTTTTAGCAATAAAAATCTGAACTAAGAGCATCATGATCTCCTTCAGAGGCCTAACAGCTGCCATCACCAAATATTTAACTTTCCAGGGAGGCAACTAGTGCAATAGAAAGAGAGCTCTGGAGTCCCAGGGGCCTGTGCTCCCTTTCTCACCCTGCCACTTACTCCCCAAGTGACCTTAGGTAAATAACCGGAACTCTCTGAGTTTCAGTTTCCTTATCTGTAAAATGGAGATAATAAAATGTATCCCACAGGGACTTGGAAACCCACAGAACACATTATATAGGCCGTGCTGGATACTGTATTCAGCTAACAGTCTTATTTTTTGGAGGTGTTCTGAAAGTGCACAAGAAGAAAAAGAAAATTAAACTTTTAATGAAGATAAGTTATTTGTAGGAGTATACGACTTGACCTGCAACTGAAATGTAAACAAATCCTGTTTGGTTAAAGGAACAACAAGTGAAGGGAACAGGAAATTAAGTTTTTGGCTTGGGGCTTTCAAATGGTGCCATTTTACCATGAATGCAGAACTAAATGCAGCTTGTTTGTTTTTGTTTTTTACAATTATTACTTATCCAGCACCCAACAGATTTCATTTTCGTGTATATTTTGTATCATACTCACTTATAAAGAAGCTCATCTAAAATTTACTAAAGGATAAATCTTAATTGTTGAGAACTCGACTCCTCTCTGATTAGTTTTATGAACACATTTTGATAGCAGAAACATTTTGTTTTAAGCTTCCTTTTATTATCCTTGTTTGTTTGCGTCTTTATTCTTCCAAATTGTTTATATTATTTTTGAATGACAGAAATACTATAACTATGTAAAACTATTTGGAAATTTAAAAATAAAACAATTACTAATAATGTCACTATTCTAAGTTGTTTCCTTTTAGTAGATTTTTTTCTTTTCTCTTTATTTAATTGAAATGTATTCTAGCCTAATTTTTAAATTTAAGGCATGATAAGCATTTTCTGTCTCTATAGTTTTCTAACAGTAATTTTTCTAGCTAGAAATCTTAAAACTGAATAGATATTTGGACTATCTACACTTAAAAATCTTTTTACTCTTGTTTTAATTATTTTTATAAATCTGCTTGTATTTTGACTTCAATATAAGTCTGATTTGGAAAGTTTAATGATATTTAAAAGCTGGTAATACACATTATGGCACATACCTTGTTGGTACTCAGAGATATTCATCTGCAGACATAGAAGCACTTCATGAAAGAATTTCATTTATATTTGTGTTATGGAAAATCTTGGAGACAAGAACAGTAAGTGCCTCTTTGATTATCAGAACCACTGCCAACTTTGAGATACGAGTTATTGCAATATGTAGATTTTCTATTTCCCCTAGTGTTTCTCCTAGCTCCTAATTTCTCTGTTGGTAAAGGTGGAGCTGGGGAGGGAGTCTGGGAAAGGGTATGCTTTAGTGATCTATCTCAAAATTATATCATAACTAGAATCTAGCTTTTATTGTTAATGTTATTTAGAATGATTTTGGAAAGCAGTTAATAGAGATTTTGGCTGTTTAAAAGCCAGCACTTTGGGAGGCCAAGGCAGGCGGATTACTTGAGGTCAGGAATTTGAGACCAGCCTGGCCAACAAGGTGAAACCCCGTCTCTACTTAAAATAGAAAAATTAGCCGGGCATGGTGGCGCACGCCTGTAGTCCCAGCTACTCTGGAGGCTGAGGCAGGAGAATTGCTTGAACTCGGGAAACGAAGGTTGTAGTGAGCCGGGATCGTGCCACTGTACTCCAGCCTGGGCGTCGCCGCCAGATCCGTCTCAAAAAAAAAAAAAAAAAAAGCCCTTGCCCCTCCAAATCATGCCTTACTGCTGATTAGACAGGTACATTCTCTGATAAATGCAGTCGCGTACAGACACAGAGTGGAAGAATATAATAGGGCTCCCAATCCACACATTGGGGGCAGGGAAGGAGAAAGTGAATCTTCATCAGAGATTTAAATTTGGTAGAAATCAGGGTGGGGACAGGAAGATGGAGACTGAGCACAGAGGGAATGTTCCACAGAAAGAGAACAGCAACTTCAGGAGCCTGGAGTTAGAAGATAGCAGCGCAAGTGCCTTCTGGAAATTATAGTGTGGAGTGAGGGCAGGGATGTCCAAGAGCAGGGAGGCAAAAACGAGAGACCACAGGACTTCATACTTCTTTTATAGCTAGTTTCAGGATGGCTCAGTGCTGAGCACACAGTATGTTTACTCTCATTATTTATTCAGAAAATATTTATTGGTCACTCAGCAATATGCCAGGGACACAAAAATAAACAAGACTTCTGTCCTTGTAGAAATTACAACTTTAAAAGAAGACAGATATTAATTAATCAAATAATCACACAAAGAAACATGAAACTAAATGTGGTACTCTGTGTTGAAAAGGAAGACTTGACTATTCTGAGAACTCAGGAAAGCTTTCTTATAAAAGGATAAGTAAGAATGGACTAAACCATGAGGAAGAGAAGAGCATCCCAAATGGAGAAAACTATATGTGCATGGGTCCTGGGGTAAGCACACCAATTGATACAAATTGAAAAAGAGATCTGTTCAATGCAGGTGACTGAGTGGGATACGGGGCAGGGAAATACAGTGGAACCATGTTAAGAAATTGTCAGTATTCTAAAAGCAATAGACATTGAAGAGTTCTAAACTGAGTGGTGACATGACTAGATATGTGTTTTGTAAAAGTTACTCCAGCTACATTGTAGAAAATAAGTTTAAAGTCTGAAAGAATATACTTCATGATAACCCAGAATAGAAGTTTAGCATCTTGGATTTGGGAGGTAGAGTTTATTATCAAGCAACTTGGAATATAGGGAGAAATATTTAGAAGATAAATAGCCACAGGAGCTAATGGATTAGACATGGGGGTCAGGGAAAAGAAGTAGTAAATGGTTTCTTTATCATTTGATTTCCATCTGGTTTCTTTATCATAAGATTTTTTAATGTCTCTTTTCTTACCTCTTGCTTCTCTGAAAAACATGTAAGTTCAAATGTTCATGCTTTCAATAGTTAGTATCAAGCTCTTGCTAGGTGCTCTGCACCGTGCTAGTTAGTAAATAACATATAAAGATGAATAAGTGAGTAAGACACTATTCTGCCACTTTAAGTGTAGGAGAGGTTCAGCCCAAGACCCCATTCTGATTGACAGCAAGCTTTGTTGCAAGGTGGTCATAAAGTCATATTTTGTAAAATTGGCAGTCTGGAATTCATAGTGATAAAGTCATATTTCTCTAAATGTGGACACATATGAAGAAGTTTAGTCATTAAGCCATGTTTCTGTAGATTGGGTAAATATATGCAAAATAACATTGAGTTACTTGCTTACTGCGAAAACCCACTAATTGTCTCTTTGAGTGGTCCGACTGCACCTTTCACACAAGGAGGTTTTGGCAATCATAATTCTTCAAACTCTGCCAATACCATAATTGAAGTGTTTACTCCATTTATATTTTAATCTGTTTATAATTGCCATTTTTGTATATTCACACTATTTCCTTTGTTTCTGTCTTTAGATAACATATAGGTCATTCTTTCACTTTTGTACTCTAAGGATGCCAGATTGAGGCCACACATGGAGAGCGACTACCAGCTCCTCCTTTTCGCTTTCCTTTCTTAAGATGTTCAATTTGCCCGCTAATTAAGATTTTGCTTTCTAGACAACTCTCCATAAACAGTTGGTAGAAAACAGTGGATGCTGCTTTGTTCACACTCTGGAGAAACTCTTGTATATTCACAAGTGCTTATGGTAGAACTACGGAAGTTTCCCTTGCTTACATCAAGAGCTTTTAACAATTGTAGCATACTTTCTTTAGTTTGCCCACATGTGTGACATTTAGGAGGAAATCCAAACATGGTAGAACCTGTTAAAATAAACAAACACCGTATTAGAACAGAATTGGTAAAACATTGAGCGAATCCCCCAAAATAAAAATCTCATGGATCAATTTTATTTTCATACGTAAATATTTAAAACTCCACAGAAAGAAAATATTCATATGTATCTTTTAGTAATGCTTGTTAGCTGTCCTTATTATTACCTGCTTCACCAGCCTTGAGGGCATCCCTTCTAAAATAGGAATAGCATAATCTGTATGCAAGGAAAACTACAAAGAAGCAATAAATTATTGCCGTAATGACATGCTAATTAAAATTTTGCTTGTAACTCATGTAAGTGTTTGAAGCCCAGCAAATTTCTCTTTTCATTTGTGAAGTGTGAAGGTAAATTGCCCAGTGACAGTGGGACATCGCTAACAAGTACAAATTGAGTAACATGCTATCTTGCTCTATTAGCCCTGACTAGCATGTCTGAATTAGATATTCAACGCACTCCCCATTGTAGGCCTGATTGATAAATGCTAAGGAGAATTTGTCAAAACAACAGGGGCTACACCCAGTGGGACATCAATATGCTCCATTTAGTCACCCCCACAGCACTTCCTACATAGGATTGTCACATAAAATTAAGACTAGCCGCTAACCAGCCATCAAGCTTGTAGCAGACGTCAGGCAGCCTGTGTTCTGTATGCATATTAGTCACATGCTTAACAATTTGGGCTGTCAGGACAGAAGCATGCAGTGACCTCTGGAGCAGAGGTTGAATTTTGCAACTATACCAAAACATCATGCTCAGCTGTTCAAGATTTTAGACCATTTCCTGCCAGATCTGTGCACAGATGCAGTGCCCTAAGCTATAATCTGTAGCAGCGTCCAAATGACAAATGGCACCAGGAAGATTATTGCATTATATATTAAGTACCACAAGTCTGTAAATTATAAGTAAACTACTGTTCAGACTGTCTCCTCCAGCTTTCAGGATACTTTCCCTTTTCATTCTTTTTAAAATAAACCTAATAAATATTGGGTGAACTGGAGATCAAAGCCCAGAGTTTGAATTAGCCATCTCCATTGCTAATTAGCTGCTTGAATATCAAACAGTTTTGGACCAGCTGTAATTTAATAAGCCATGATTGAGGTTGGCCTGATTTTGTTTCCCATTGAAAATTCTTCTCAGGTACAAGTTTGGATGATTTTAGAATTCATGGTGATAAGTTGTTTTTGGTATTTCCCTTGTAAACATAATTAACCATAAATACAGAAAAACAATAATAAAAGTCACTGGGATCTAACAGAATCTTTATTTAGACCTGTTTTCTTATTTCTGTTGCATTATATTTAGGCTCCTTACAAATGAG
Source organism: Nomascus leucogenys (assembly GCF_006542625.1). Lineage (NCBI taxonomy): Eukaryota > Metazoa > Chordata > Mammalia > Primates > Hylobatidae > Nomascus > Nomascus leucogenys. The sequence goes on from NC_044387.1 coordinate 40,305,341, forward strand.
ATTATCTGCTAATCAAATAAAGAATTAACTAAAATATAATAAAGTCATATGTTTGAAATAAAAGGTATTCTCTGCAAAATATATTTTAATATTTTTAACTCAGTATATATTGTGTAAATGAAAAGCTTGTCATTCTCTAATTTGTCATTAAGCACTGGAGCTAGGATATCTTTTGAAAATAAATTGCTTAAGCTTCCATTTATAAATAGCATAATAAACTATATTTTCTGATGTATTAAAAAGAATATATCAAATAGCTCTTATTTTACAGACTATACATCTGTTGGAACTCAAGACAATTTTTTCTAAGTTGAACTTTTAAACATCAAATACTGAACATTTTTCTCTATATATTCTGGGATCCTTGCTTTTATTCTGAGAACCAAAGCAAAACTATCCAAGTAGCATTAGAAGTATATTTCTTATGGCACTTCTGTGGAATTTAGTTATAAGAAATATATGAAATATGATGAAAAAACTATTGTTAGACTTGTGTAGTATTTCTTCTTTCTGGGACATAAAGGCGAGACATTTAACCTGCTACTACTATTCTGTATTTTTCATTTCAGAGACAGCACATGAGTAAAATCTTGCCTTTTGACACCTTCTAGATTTTCTACATCCTAGAGTTCAAAAATTTTTGACTTTTTGATAGTTTCAGTTTTATTGCTATTATAACCATATGATAAATTGACTCATAGGATTCCTCCCAGAAAAATGCTAATTTTTCATGAAAATCAACGACATTAAATTCCTTAGCATATATAAATTTTAATTTTCAAAAAACTCATTTAACTTTAAAAAAAATCATTCAATTAAAAAAATTGGTGAGCTGCAGTCTGCTTATAGATTTATGTTAAACTATATAGTAAGCCTAAGTGGGAGGGCTATATGGAGAACCTGAAACAAAGTTTGTTCAATGTCATTCAAGTGACAACCACAACGCTAATGATGGTTTACACAATGGCTACACGCCACCATATTGCTGGAGATTATTACAAGGCTTATTAAGAAAAGGAAGACATAGGTGAACACTTAGTCGTTGAGCTGAGCAGGTAGAAACCTTTTTTCTTTAACGGTTTTTTTCTTTAAATTTTTTTAAGTTGAGAACTATCTCAGTGCTGTAGGATATCTCACATTTATTAAAGCTGGAGGGAACAACCAACTCCATTTCTAAGAAATGGCCTCTTTAAATTATTCAACAACAACTTTTAGCTCAAAAAATTTCAGTTATGATGAATTTTATACATTCCCCTTTCGCTCCCCCACGTCTCCCCAATCTTCTAGTTCGAACAGAAAAACAAAGGACAGCAGGGTCCCTTTTCCCTCAGGCAACAGTCTGTTGATGGATATTGTAGCAGCTGAATTGCTCCCCATTCACATTCTAAACCCTTTCTCCTAATTGTCGTCTGCATCATCAATGTCACTAACTGAGACCACTGCCACAATTCTACAGCCCTTTGGAGCAATATTGCCTTGGCTTTTTCTCCTGGGGCTTGCTCCTTGCTTGGTGCAATCTGTGGAGCCACTTAGCACAGGATCTTTGTTGACTTATAACAGGTACCAGATGATGCATCCAGACCTCTATAGCCTAGTTTTATGCCCTCATGGCTTGTGTGCCCGCCAGTAGTGTGTGTGTGTGTGTGCACAGATGTCAGAGAATAGATGATGTTTCTGCTGCCATTTTCATGCAGGAGCTTCAGGTTGGTGGTAAGAAATTCAATAGTACATGAGAAAATCTGATGTCTAAGAGAAATCGCGTTCCTGTGTTTGATGGCTTTGTGCATTCTTCTTTAAACCCAGCCCAGAATTCTCACGAAGCATATTTATACAGCTATATCGTCGTGATGCTATAGGAAATAAAATGTGATTGCCTCCCTCTTTCCACCGATTTCCTTGATCTTTAAATACTCTACCTTGTCCTCACAGTTCATAAAAATAAGTTTAAGGAAAAATTATTCACATGAATAAGATATATATAAGGATTTGGAAAGAAACTACTCCCAAGTGGCTATTTTTTATAATACCAATTTTTACTAATAGCAATAGTGTTATCTTGGTGAGAAAATAAAATTTATTTTCCCATAAATTTGTACAAAAGATTTCTTCTTAAAGGTCAAATTTGTATTAAACTAAAGTTCATCTACAAACAAACATACATAATGTAATTTGAGAAAAATTACATTAAATGTTTATACAATTGTTATATCTCCTAGTAAATAAAATTTATATATATAAAATAAAATTAACTTATGCAATATACATGCAACTCAAAAAATACATCAGCAATTAAACCAACTGTATTTGTTTTAAAAATACAGGTAATGATGTATACAGGTCATTATGCATCTGTGTATTCTATAGCTGAACTTTCATTATTTCAGTTATAAATTTTGCTTTCTTTATTGAGATTATTTTAGTAATTACTGTCTTCCCCCATATGATTGTAAATTCTATGAAAGAATCATGTCTTCTTTTTACTCACCTTTTTTATCCACAGTGCCTTACAAAAAACGTCTAGTTCATTGTAAGTTTCACAAGTATTGGTAGACTTAATATACAAATGAATGAATGAATCAATGAATCAATGAATGAATTAGTGAATGAAGGAATATATAAAATAACTGGAATTCCTGGAAAATTTTTAGCACTTGAAATGGAAGCCTTTTACAGGAACCTCAACAAGAATGTAGATAATCTTAAATGTTGCTGTGGGCTCATAGTGCTGTCTCTGTTTGGAATATCACACAGCCTTCAATCTCCTTTAGAACTTTTAATGCAGTTCCAAGCTTTGAATCCCACCAACTTCAGAGGAAACTCTCACTTTAGGTGATCTCTTTGAACAACAAAGCAAAATAAGATAATTCCTAGGATAACTTTACTCTTCAGGAGGGATTCTGATATCTTACTTTCTTTCACTGTATCTACAGAATGCCACTTAGGTTGGAATATCTTTTAAGTATAGGCCTTTATAAAATATTTATCCTCTCAAAATATGCAAGAAAACATGGCATTTTTTAATAAGGTGAATATAGTGAAATAGAGTTATACACTAGTTTCTGTATTTTCAAACAGAGTGTTCCTCATAATGGATTTGATTTTTTTCCCCACATCTTGATCCAAAATGGAGAATTTCATCATTTCTCTGTTTTCCCAGTTCTATGATGATTTTCTATACAGATTAGATTACAGTAATATCCTTTTGCCTAGGGTGTCCCCTGAGGGCCACCCAAGAGCTTTCCTTCCTACAAATGGTAACAGCCTATGGTTCTAGTGTGTTTTTGCCTAAAGCATATAGTGCTTATGAAATACAAGGGATCTCTGTCCTGTAGTTCATATGGTTATGAAATTGTTTCAAAAGCTTTCTGAATACGGTCAGTATGATGCTTCTGACTTTTAATCAACAATGTTTGATGCCAATAAATCTATGTGTCTGTGTCTGTGTATGCCTGTGTGTGTTTGTGTGTTGAAGTATTCCACTCTAAAATATTTATTTATGCATCAGTGGCTTATCATGGTCATCTTCCTGTAAAAAGCAATACAACTGGTACATGCCAATTTGTCTTACTCTGCATGTGAGAAGGAACCTTTCCAGGGTTATGATTCTAAATTTGCTATTGTGATAATACATATTATCTACTAGTCTTTTCTTGTAAGTTTGAATTTAAAATGATTTTAGCCTTGAGCTAATAAATGTTCTGCAAAATTGAAAACAATGTGCTATATCATCAGAAGTGATGTTTTATGATATTTACTACATACTATGATTATTTTCAGTCATAATTATTAAAAATTAAAACATTTATGACTATTAAACTTTTACTTTGAATGCAAATACTTTTAAAATATTTAAATATTTTCAATACTTTTATTGAGAATAAAAGTAAGTTTTACTTTCTATACATACACACACACGTTGATTCTATATGGGAAAGAATGGTAGATTAATAACTGATAATCATAGTTTCTGCTATAGCAAAAAAATAAATAATTCAATTCCAAAATTATAATGAAAACTGGAATCCATATTAGATTTCCACATTGCTCAAAATTACGAAATAGTTATCACAGATTCGCCTTACTTTATGTGTTTTATCAGTATAACTATGATGAAAAATTACTCTATTCTCCAATACTACTCTTAAGCCATCATGTCTAAAATAAAGACTTAAAGACTGTTGTTTCTTTTTTTAAAAAAATGTTCTCTTCTGACTTTCTTATTTTGTCCAATATTGTTGCTGTCAGAATTTCAATCATCCTAAGAGCCTAGAGTTAAGTTGGGGCCCTCCCTCCTTTCTAACTGCTGTAGGGCTTGGTAACGGTCCATTAGTTAGAAGCATGAAAGATAATTCCTCAGGCCTTTCCCTCCTCGGCAGTTCTCACTGTCACTACTCTATTCCAGGTCCTTATCATTTATCAATCTCATCTAGATTCCTCCTTCAGCAGCCTCCTAAAAATCCTTTTTGGTTCCTATCTCCCAGACGCAGATCTTCATGAACAAATACTAGATTAATTATACTCTCATCGGAAGTATCCGGAGCTGCCTATGGCTAATGGGGTAACTCTGAACTGGTTTGCTAGAATTTAGGGCTCTTGATATCTTGCTTCAACCTCTCTTTTCATCATTATTTCCCACTTGTCACTCGAGCTGTATTGCTCTACTTGTAATGGTCTGATTATTTCTACTTCATTATCTCTGCCTATACTATCATTACTTCTCACACTTAAAAAGACCTTCTCACTTTTCAACACCTTGGAACCCTGCCTCCAAAGTCAGCCGTTTTAATTTCCCTAGCTCTCAATGTCTTTCTCACCCCTTCTATCTTTCTTTTTAGCGATCACTTAGCCCTTGTGCTATATTTCATTGTATTATTATTGTGTTACAGATGCTTTACCAGTTCGTCTTCATGCCTTTAGAAAGGGGGTCTTTATTTCCTCTTTCCCTGCATTGCTCATCATTGAGGTAGATTCCCCAAAACATTTACTGGTGGAATAAGTGAGAAATTCCACACAAAGTTTAAACTATTTTAAGTGTAAAACAATTTACTTGATGAAACCAAACATTTTTTAGCCTATTAGTAAGGTAAAATGATCATCTTAAACATATATCAAAATTTACTTATATTTTCTTTGATACTATAGATATGAAACTTTAGTAAAATTAGGACAACTGAAGTTGAACCCTAATCAAAATTGATCTTTTTTTTAAAAAAAATGAAAGCCCAAATTTATGTCTTTCATAAATAATAATGTTACTTAACAGCAGAGAGATAAAAAGTTATATTTGAATATATATGAAAATTGTTAAGAAATTAGACTAGGTGAATTTTATATATTTGATTCAGAGACTTGTGTAATGTCCTACTTATAAAATAGTTTCAAAATAATACATATCTGGAAACAAATAAAAATATAAATGACCAATATCTCACAAATTTACAGTCAGAAGCTTGTCAAAAGTCCAGGATGGATGGGTAATTCAACACTCCTCAATATAACAGTATTTTAAAAGCCATTACTGAGACGGGGTGGAGCCAAGATAGCCGAATAGGAACAGCTCTGTTCTACAGCTCCCAGCATGAGCAACACAGAAGACGGGTGATTTCTGCATTTTCATCTGAGGTACCGGGTTCATCTCACTAGGGAGTGCCAAACAGTGGGTGCAGGACAGTCGGTGCAGCGCACCATGCGCGAGCTGAAGCAGGGCGAGGCATTGCCTCACTCCAGAAGCGCAAGGGGTCAGGGAGTTCCCTTTCCTAGTCAAAGAAAGGGGTGACAGAAGGCACCTGGAAAATCTGGTCACTCCCACCCTAATACTGCGCTTTTTCCAACGGGCTTTGAAAACGGCACACCAGGAGATTGTATCCTGCACGTGGCTCAGAGGGTCCTATTCCCACGGAGTCTTACTGATTGCTAGCACAGCAGTCTGTGATCAAACTGCAAGGCGGCAGCAAGGCTGGGGGAGGGGTGCCCGCCATTGTCCAGGCTTGCTTAGGTAAACAAAGCAGCCAGAAAGCTCGAACTGGGTGGAGCGCACCACAGCTCAAGGAGGCCTGCCTGCCTCTGTAGACTCCACCTCTGGGGGCAGGGCACAGACAAACAAAAAGTCAGCAGTAACCTCTGCGGACTTAAATGTCCCTGTCTGACAGCTTTGAAGAGAGTAGTGGTTCTCCCAGCACACAGCTAGAGATCTGAGAACAGGCAGACTACCTCCTAAAGTGGGACCCTGACCCCCAAGCAGCCTAACTGGGAGGCACCCCCCAGTAGGGACAGACTGACCTCACTTGGCTGGGTACTCCTCTGAGACAGAACTTCCAGAGGAACGATCAGACAGCTGAATTTGCAGTTCACGAAAATCTGATATTCTGCAGCCACCACTGCTGACACCCAGCCAAACACGGTCTGGAGTGGACCTCTAGCAAACTCCAACAGGCCTGCAGCTGAGGGTCCTATCTGGTAGAAGGAAAACTAACAAACAGAAAGGACACCCACACCAAAAACCCATCTGTACATCACCATCATCAAAGACCAAAAGTAGAAAAAACTACAAAGATGGGGAGAAAGCAGAGCAGAAAAAATGGAAACTCTAAAAAGCAGAGCGCCTCTCCTCCAAAGGAATGCAGTTCCTCACCAGCAACAGAACAAAGCTGGATGGAGAATGACTTTGATGAGTTCAGAGAAGGAGGCTTCAGACGATCAAACTACTCTGAGCTACAGGAGGAAATTCAAACCAATGGCAAAGAAGTTAAACACTGAAAAAAAATTAGATGAATGTTTAACTAAAATAACCAATGCAGAGAAGTGCTTAAAGGAGCTGATGGAGCTGAAAGCCAAGATTCGAGAACTACGTGAAGACTGCAGAAGCCTCAGTAGCCCATGCGATCAACTGGAAGAAAGGGTATCAGTGATGGAAGATGAAACAAATGAAATGAAGCGAGAAGGGAAGTTTACAGAAAAAAGAGTAAAAAGAAACGAACAAAGCCTCCAAGAAATAAGGGACTATGTGAAAAAACCAAACCTACGTCTGATTGGTGTACCTGAAAGTGACGGGGAGAATGGAACCAAGTTGGAAAACACTCTGCAAGATATTATCCAGGAGAACTTCCCCAATCTAGCAAGGCAGGCCAACATTCAGATTCAGGAAATACAGAGAATGCCACAAAGATACCCCTCGAGAAGAGCAACTCCAAGACACATAATTGTCAGATTCATCAAAGTTGAAATGAAGGAAAAAATGTTAAGGGCAGCCAGAGAGAAAGGTCTGGTTACCCACAAAGGGAAGCCCATCAGACTAATAGCCGATCTCTTGGCAGAAACTCTACAAGCCAGAAGAGAGTGGGGGCCAATATTCAACATTCTTAAAGAAAAGAATTTTCAACCCAGAATTTCCTATCCAGCCAAACTAAGCTTCATAAGTGAAGGAGAAATAAAATACTTTACAGACAAGCAAATGCTGAGTGATTTTGTCACCACCAGGCCTGCCCTAAAAGAGATCCTGAAGGAAGCACTAAACATGGAAAGGAACAACCGGTACCAGTCACTGCAAAATCATGCCAAATTGTAAAGACCATGGAGGCTAGGAAGAAACTGCATCAATTAATGAGAAAAATAACCAGCTAACATCATAATGACAGGATCAAATTCACACATAAGAATATTAACTATAATGCAAATGGGCTAGATGCTCCAATTAAAAGACACAGACTGGCAAATTGGATAAGGAGTCAAGACCCATCAGTGTGCTGTATTCAGGAAACCCATCTCACGTGCAGAGACACACATAGACTCAAAATAAAGGGATGGAGGAAGATCTACCAAGCAAATGGAAAACAAAAAAAGGCAGGGGTTGCAATCCTAGTCTCTGATAAAATAGACTTTAAACCAACAAAGATCAAAAGAGACAAAGAAGGCCATTACATAATGGTAAAGGGATCAATTCAACAAGAAGAGCTAACTGTCCAAAATATACATGCACCCAATACAGGAGCACCCAGATTCATAAAGCAAGTCCTGAGTGACCTACAAAGAGACTTAGACTCCCACACAATAATAATGGGAGATTTTAACACCCCACTGTCAGCATTAGACAGATCAACGAGACAGAAAATTAACAAGGATACCCAGGAATTGAACTCAGCTCTGCACCAAGCAGACCTAATAGACATCTACAGAACTCTCCACCCCAAATCAACAGAATATACATTTTTTTCATCACCACACCACACCTATTCCAAAATTGACCACACAGTTGGAAGTAAAGTTCTCCTCAGCAAATGTAAAAGAACAGAAATTATAACAAACTGTCTCTCAGGCCACAGTGCAATCAAACTAGAACTCAGGATTAAGAAACTCACTCAAAACCACTCAACTACACAGAAACTGACCAACCTACTCCTGTATGACTACTGGGCACATAACGAAATGAAGGCAAAGATAAAGATGTTCTTTGAAACCAACGAGAACAAAGACACAACATACCAGAATCTCTGGGACACATTCAAAGCAGTGTAGAGAGGGAAATTTATAGCACTAAATGCCCACAAGAGAAAGCAGGAAAGATCCAAAATTGACACCCTAACATCACAATTAAAAGAACTAGAAAAGCAAGAACAAACACATTCAAAAGCTAGCAGAAGGCAAGAAATAACTAAAATCAGAGCAGAACTGAAGGAAATAGAGACACACAAAACCCTTCACAAAATCAATGAATCCAGGAGCTGGTTTTTTGAAAAGATCAACAAAATTGATAGACCGCTAGCAAAACTAATAAAGAAGAAAAGAAAGAAGAATCAAATAGACGCAATAAAAAATGATAAAGGGGATATCACCACCGATCCCACAGAAATGCCATCTACCATCAGAGAATACTCCAAACACCTCTATGCAAATAAACTAGAAAATCTAGAAGAAATGGATAAATTCCTCGACAAATACACCCTCCCAACACTAAACCAGGAAGAAGTTGAATCTCTGAATAGACCAATAACAGGCTCTGATATTGAGGCAATAATCAATAGCTTACCAACCAAAAAGAGTCCAGGTCCTGGTGGATTCACAGCCGAATTCTACCAGAGGTACAAGGAGGAACTGGTACCAATCCTTCCGAAACTATTCCAATCAATAGAAAAAGAGGGAATCCTCCCTAACACATTTTATGAGGCCAGCATCATCCTGATACAAAGCCTGGCAGAGACACAACCAAAAAAGAGAATTTCAGACCAATATCCTTGATGAACATCGATGCAAAAATCCCCAATAAAATACTGGCAAACCGAATCCAGCAGCACATCAAAAAGCTTATCCACCATGATCAAGTGGGCTTCATCCCTGGGATGCAAGGCTGGTTCAACATATGCAAATCAATAAATGTAATCCAGCATATAAACAGAACCAAAGACAAAAACCACATCATTATCTCAATAGATGCAGAAAAGGCCTTTGACAAAATTCAACAACCCTTCCTGCTAAAAACTCTCAATAAATCAGGTATTGATGGGACGTATCTCAAATTAATAAGAGCTATCTATGACAAACCCACAGCCAATATCATACTGAATGGGCAAAACCTGGAAGCATTCCCTTTGAAAACTGGCACAAGACAGGGATGCCCTCTCTCACCACTCCTATTCAACATAGTGCTGGAAGTTCTGGCCAGAGCAATCAGGCAGGAGAAGGAAATAAGGGGTATTCAGTTAGGAAAAGAGGAAGTCAAACTGTCCCTGTTTGCAGATGACATGATTGTATATCTAGAAAACCCCACTGTCTCAGCCCAAAATCTCCTCAAGCTGATAAGCAACTTCAGCAAAGTCTCAGGATACAAAATCAATGTACAAAAATCACAAGCATTCTTGTACACCAATAACAGACAAACAGAGAGCCAAATCATGAGTGAACTCCCATTCACAATTGCTTCAGAGAATAAAATACCTAGGAATCCAACTTACAAGGGATGTGAAGGACCTCTTCAAGGAGAACTACAAACCACTGCTCAATGAAATAAAAGAGGATACAAACAAATGGAAGAACATTCCATGCTCATGGGTTGGAAGAATCAATATCGTGAAAATGGCCATACTGCCCAAGGTAATTTATAGATTCAATGTCATCCCCATCAAGCTACCAATGACTTTCTTCACGGAATTGGAAAAATCTACTTTAAAGTTCATATGGAACCAAAAAAGAGCCCGCATCGCCAAGTCAATCCTAAGCCAAAAGAACAAAGCTGGAGGCATCATGCTACCTGACTTCAAACTATACTACAAGTCTACAGTAACCAAAACAGCATGGTACTGGTACCAAAACAGAGACATAGATCAATGGAACAGAACAGAGCCCTCAGAAATAACGCTGCATATCTACAACTATCTGATCTTTGACAAACCTGACAAAAACAAGCAATGGGAAAAGGATTCCCTATTTAATAAATGGTGCTGGGAAAACTGGCTAGCCATATGTAGAAAGCTGAAACTAGATCCCTTCCTTACACCTTATACAAAAATTAATTCAAGATGGGTTAAAGACTTACATGTTAGACCTAAAACCATAAAAACCCTAGAAGAAAACCTAGGCAATACAATTCAGGACATAGGCGTGGGCAAGGACTTCATGTCTAAAACACCAAAAGCAATGGCAACAAAAGCCAAAATTGACAAATGGGATATAATTAAACTAAAGAGCTTCTGCACAGCAAAAGAAACTACCATCAGAGTGAATAGGCAACCTACAGAATGGGAGAAAATTTTCACAACCTACTCATCTGACATGGGGCTATTATCCAGAACCTACAATGAACTCAAACAAATTTACAAGAGAAAAACAGACAAACCCATCAAAGAGTGGGCAAAGGATATGAACAGACACTTCTGAAAAGAAGACATTTATGCAGGCAAAAAACACATGAAAAAATGCTCATTGTCACTGGCCATCAGTGAAATGCAAATCAAAACCACAATGAGATACCATCTCACACCAGTTACAATGGCAACCATTAAAAAGTCAGGAAACAACAGGTGCTAGAGAGGATGTGGAGAAATAGGAACACTTTTACACTGTTGGTGGGACTGTAAACTAGTTCTACCATTGTGGAGGTCAGTGAGGCGGTTCCTCAGGGATCTAGAACTAGAAATACCATTTGACCCAGCCATCTCATTACTGGATATATACCCAAAGGACTATAAATCATGCTGCTATAAAGACACATGCACACGTATGTTTCTTGTGGCACTATTCACAATAGCAGAGACTTGGAACCAACCCAATGTCCAACAACGATAGACTGGACTATGCAGCCATTAAAAATGATGAGTTCATGTCCTTTGTAGGGACATGGATGAAACTGGAAACCATCACTCTCAGTAAACTATCGCAAGGACCAAAAACCAAACACCTTATGTTCTCACTCATAGGTGGGAATTGAACGATGAAAACACGTGGACACAGGAAGGGGAACATCACGCTCCGGGGACTGTTGTGGGGTTGGGGGAGGGGGGAGGGACAGCATAAGGAGATATACCTAATGTAAATGACGAGTTAATGGGTGCAGCACACCAACATGGCACATGGATACATATGTAACAAACCAGCACATTGTGCACATGTACCCTAAAACTTAAAGTATAATAATAATAATTTTAAAAAAACTGTTATTATAACCATTCGACAGATAAAAACACTAAAGCAAATGGAGATTAGTAAATTTGCCCAAGGTCACATAGAGAGTAAGCAGTATGAAAAAACCCATGTATAATTGCATTGACTCTAAAATATTATAAATGTATTCTGTTAAAGGTTTCTGTTTTAAAAAAAATCCATGCCTTTATTAAAGGTAGCTTTTTTCTCAGAAAAAAAAATAAAAAAATAAAAGCCATTACAGCATAATAATTATAATAAATATAAACATTTAAATATTACACCTACTTTTGTGTGTAACACTCCACAAAAAACTTCATCTTCAAAAGTTCTTTCTACTGAAAACTCTGCAGCCATAGTAAAGTGTGTATATTTTTGGGTATTTGCCTCAACATTTTTAACAATTCTTAAAAGTCTAAAATATGTTTCTCATTTTGCAGCTTTATTCTTATATTTATATTTAAGTTTTATATATAAAACATATTTGCAGGAAAAGGGATACTCTAAGATAGTGCCTTCTCTTTCATTACTTTAGCAAATGCGTTTTATGGAGTTTAGTGTTTTGGTCATTGGGGAGTTGTGATACTATTGGGTAAATATTTTTAGTTACTCCTCAGTTTCTAAAATCTCGTTGCAAATTCCATTAGACCAGTTAATTAATGTATGACCAAAATGAGAGACGCTCACCCCCAAATTCATCACAGAGACTTACTCCGTTGCATAATCACAAATAAACTTGTCATCTCATTTAACTTGCAAATGTGTACTTCCAATTATAATGGGATGGAAGATAGTTTTTAAGTGTATCCTGAGCACAAGAAAAGAAAAAGTAGATCAATTCGTTGATGATGAGGAGTGCTGGCACCATCTTTGATTGTAAGAACAAGTTTTTTTTTTAAAGTAAATTTGATAAATTTAGTAAAGAAATTACAAAATTATATTCTGATCTTTATCAGATATGCCTTAAAAATGAAAATACCTGATAGTTATTACATATAATACTATATATAACTATATATTATATGTTTTACGTATAATATAATGTAAAATATATAATCTATGTATATTTGTTTGTGTGTAAATTTATGTTATATAAATGTATATATGTGATGTATATGAATGTACATCTAGCTAATCTACCTAACTACCTGTTTATCTGATAATTCTCCATTATTTGGCTGAAAGTAAGAGTACATGTAATCCAAGTATGAGGACTTAGACCAATACATTTTTATTATCAGACTTAACTTTAACTTTCTGGCAAATGTACTATATAATTTTTTCATAAGTAAAATTTTAATATAAATAAATTTCTAGTTCTCAAGTTCCCCTTGTCAATTTTATACTATTCAGTATTGTCTAGTTAGTTCATGCACTTAGTCACTATATTTACTTCTGGAGGATATTTGACTGTTATTTACAAGAAAATTCATTCTTAACAATTAAGATTAACCATGATGGTAAGCAGTCAAGAGATAAATTATTTAACAACCAATAGCGTCATTATTGGAATATGTGTTTCTCCTCCAAGACTGTCACATGTCTATATGCATGTGTGTGTTTATGAACTCATAGCAGAAATCCAAAACTACTTTATTTTTTACAAGATTGATAATACTGCCTATATGCTATTATTTTGCATGTTTTTTTTTTTTTGGTGGGGAAAAGTTCTAGTTTTATAGCATTATCTAGCAATTAGCTGTCATAAACAATACTGGATTTTGATATAAAGTAATGGTGGATTCCTCAAGCTACATGTAAAAATCTATTTATCTTATGCTTTTTTTTTTTGAGACAGAGTTTCGCTCTTGTTGACCAGGCTGGAGTGCAGTGGTGTGATCTTGGCTCACGGCAACCTCCACCTCCCGGATTCAAGTGATTCTCCTGCCTCTGCCTCCTGAGTAGCTGGAATTACAGGCGTGCACCACCATGCCCGGCTAACTTTGTATTTTTAGTAGAGACAGGGTTTCTCCATATTGGTCAGGCTGGTCTTGAACTCCCGACCTCAGGTGATCTGCCTGCCTTGGCCTCCGAAAGTGCTGAGATTACAGGCGTGAGCCATCGCGCCCGGCCGATTTGTTTTATACTCTATCCCTCATATGTTCATGAAAATCTAAGTGATGGGAAATGTGATCTAGACTGACTTCAACCTTGTATTAGCTATATCTCCTTGGGCAATTTTTGAGGTATTTCACTCATTTGGGAAATGGGTTACATCTACTTACATGATTTTTAAACTATAAAATAATTGCTATACTAGGGAATACTCTCGCGTGAAGGAAGAGAACTACAAGGAAATATATCATCCCAAAAGAGTGAGGTTTAAGAGCAAAACAAAAGATACAGAAATGAATTTTCATTGATGGTGAGAATAAACTAAAATCCAAAAGTTCTTCCCATTTTTAGTATGCTATTCCTACTAGTTATTTAAGAAAATATTTCAAGGCATATTTTTGTCTTGACCATACTATTCACACAAATGTTAATACTGAAATATGTATTTTTATTTGTACAAAAGGAGATCTTTGGTGAATGGGAAAATTACTGAAAGTAATGTGGGGGTGACATCTTTAAAAACTATGAAAAATATGATTGAATCACACTGCTTGACTTTTTTTTCTGCAAAAGGGTTAAAATTTACACCACTGTTGGAGATCTGTGTAAGAGCATGTGGGTTAAACACACTGAATCTCCATCCCAAACGCAGTAAGGCAGCTACAAGTCAAACGTAATGACAGTGCTGATTAATTAGATACTCCTACCCCCCAGCACTTCAGAGTGATTTATGGAGACACATCTCTAGTCTGATCCATTGTGCTGACTGGATTAATGGAGTGAGCTAGAAAAATTCACTGGCAACAGTATCTGGCAGCCCAGCAAAACATTAACCCTTGGAGTTTTCTTATCTAGCCTATTGACAGAATATTAATTATGACAAAACATACACATTTCACCTAATTATCTTTTGATAGCTTTGTTTATATTTGATATATAAATATAGCTGTATGTATTGTGTTGAATATTTAGATATATTGAAATTCCTTGCATTAGAAAGAAATTGCACATAAACATTTAAGAACAGAGTTAAACAGTGTATCCATTATGGAAAGGAAGCTTAGTGAGCATGTAGTTTTCCTCTTTACTATATACGTAGAGACATAGATTTCTTACAGAATGAAGAGAAGATAAGAATTATTTTGCAAACAAAAACTATTCCCATTGCATTAAGAAATTATTAATGTGTAGGCTGCCTAGTGGAAGTGAATTCTGAAATAAAGAGTGATTCTGCTTGGGGGAGAAACACCATTTGATATATAAGCAATTAAATTAGAAATATTTCGAAGTGTGCCTAATCAGAAGTGAGGATATTAGCACATAAATTGCTTCTGGTGTATATAAATGAAGTATCATATATTATCTGAATCTCAAAATTAAAAAGCTTCATAGAGCTATTTCAGTACAGTATTTAAAGCTATGTAAAATTAAAATTGAGCCTTTCCTAAAGTATGAAGAACAATTATAAGATATATCATATAACTTCAGCTTTAATTATTTTTGTGGTGTTTGATCCATCCCAGTCACATTTTCTAGATGTGTTATGTTAAATACATGGAAACACAGCTTGTACGTAGACATGGTTTAAAGGGCTCTGGGAAAAATGTGTTTTTCAATTAGGAGCAAAAGATAGAACCAAGTAATAAACTCTTTTTTATTCTTTTTCAACTTTTATTTTAGTTTCATTGGGTACATGTGCTAGAGTGTTACATGGGTAAATTGCGTGTCGCTGGGGTTGGGTGTACCAATGATTTTGCCACCCAGGTAGTGAGCATAGTACCAGATAAGTAGATTTTCGACCCTCATCCTCCAACTACCAGGTGGTAAATTCTTAATCAGGTAGCTCTACCATACATTGAGACCAAGTTTTAAAAAGATTGAAATATTTGTAAAAACTATTTTTAATAGCATAGTAAGTTTAAGTAGTATAAAAACTTACTATACAGTAACAGTGTAGAAAGGATAATTCCTTTCTATAAGGACAGTTGCAAACATTTGGATAATCTAAAGAAGACTCTTTACCTCTCTGATGACTCAAGGTTCACATTGAGAGCGATTACATTGTTTGTTGTGGATTTTCTTCACTCTAATGATGGTAGAAAAGAAAGGAAATGTAAAACTAACCAAGTCTAAGTGCATAAATTTGTATTTCTCAATCCCACAGCAAATGGAAATTTGATATCAGGCTTTAATGTCCATAGACATACCATGCCTCATGAAACCAATATGTCAGATCAAAGCTGCTGTTTTACATTTGCCAGGTTGGAGCATCAGATGGTTCTGCAAGGGAAGCCCTATGTCAGTGATTCTCAACTGGGATAATTTTTGTTTCACAAGGGCACATTTTTCGATGTTCATTGACATAGTTATTTGTCCAAAGGAGGAATGTACTACTGCTTGCTAGTGAGTAGAGCCCAGGGATGTTGATAAACATCTTACAATCTATAAGGCAGCCCTCCCACAACAGAATTAATTATGCAACCTAAAATGTCAATAATGCAGGTTGAGAAGCCCTGTCCTAGATAGAATACACTTAAATCATTTTATCTAAATTTTTCAAACAAACTTATTAATGTTGAAAATCATCTCTAAAAATAAAAATTAAGACTTGCTGATGAGTTGTCACAAAAAGCAGTAGCGTCTACTTAGGAATTCAAGAGTACCCTGAAAACTAAAAAAATGAGCACACATCATCACTAACACAGCCTCAAGATACTAAGAGACACTGAAAATGAACAGTGAATCGTCGAATAAATTTATTAATTAATATTCTACATGCAGAACTTTTGAATTTGAGTGTTTAGACTCCTAAGACCATGTATTAGTCCGTTTTTACGCTGCTGATAAAGACATACCCGAGACTGGGAAGAAAAAGATGTAATTGGACTTACAGTTCCACATGGCTGAGGAGGCCTCAGAATCATGGCAGGAGGTGAAAGGCACTTCTTACGTGGCAGCAACAAGAGAAAATGAGGAAGATGCAAAAGCGGAAACCCCTGATAAAACCATCAGATCTTGTGAGACTTATTCACGATCACAACAGTATGGGCGAAACCACCCCCATGATTCAAATTGTCTCCCACTGGGTCCCTCCCACAACACATGAGAATTATGAGAGTACAATTTAAGATGAGATTTTGGTGGGGATACAGAGACAAACCATATCAGATCATATATATGTGTGTGTGTGTGTGTGTACATGTATGTGTGTGTGTATAAATATATATATATAGACCATATTAAGTACCAGAAAAAATTTATGTCATTCAATAATGCTGAGACTATGAATGGTACTTGAAAAAAGAAATTCATAAGCCTTTTCATGCAAAGGATTATAAAAAATCACATGTTAAAGGGGGTAAATATCTTTATTGAATGCATAACTGAAGTCAAAATCTATGCATGAGGCAAAAAGTTTCCATTATATTTTCTAATTAGCTAACATACTTTCAAGCCCAATTTCTTATCTCTTATATAATTCATAGCCTCTATTTAGCAGAAAATAAACTCCAAAGAGAATGGCTTCTCCTTCTAATCATTACAGACAACCAATCTGAGAAGTTTATATGGCTTCTAACTTCAAGTCTTTCCATTTCAACATTTAAGTCTTATTATTGTAGCCTTTGTAAACGGCTCCTCAGTTGAGAAGACTGTTTCATGTTTCAAATCTTTCAAAATCTTTTTGAATTCAAATCTAGTCCCAATCTAGTCAAATCAAATTAAGTTAAATCTAGCCTTTCTCAGCAATTCCCGCTCACAAACATCTTTTCTACTCAGAACTCAGAGAATTTAAAATTTTCACTATTCATTCTGGCACTTAATAGTATAATGCCTCACTTTTTTTCTTGACTAATTCAAATTTATTTAATTTTGTATCTTCCTAGTTAGATTACAAACCTCAGGAGGAAGAGACCATATCATAAATATCTGTTCTAAGGATAAACGTTTAGTAAATGTTGGAAGAATGAAGGAAAAAAGATAAGGACGAAAAAAGGGAGCAAGAGAGACAAGAAGAAAAAAAGGAAGAAAAGAGGTCGAGGAAGGGAAGGAGGGATGAAAGGAGGGAGACAGAGATGGAGAAAAAGCCCTTTATGTCTTCCTTCTCATGTTTTTCAGGAGTAAAATGTTTTCCTAACAATTATTTAAATGAAAAGTGTTTCAATTGGCTCTAATCCTTCTCAGAGATTCTGAAATTCAGCAAACTTTGACCTTGATTCCCTATGTTTAGATATTATAACGCTTGGGGATTCTTTGAGTTTTCACATTAAAGATCAATAATACTCAGCTCCAAATTAAGAGTGTAAACCCAACTTCTAGGGAAGAAGGTTGAAATGTGGGGGAGGTTAATTTGAAAAACATAAGAAATTGTTAACATCATTGCATATTTAGAAAAAAACTTTAAAATAAAATAAAGAAAGTGAAGCACCCACAATTACAGTATGCTTCTTAAATCAGATGCGAGCAAATTACTTCACCTGGTAAACCCTTAAATGTCTTCCTATTTCCTGGAAAATGAATTCCAATTCTTAAATTGCACAAGTGGTCCTTTCTTCCTCTTTTTAGTCCCTAATTTAAATGCTGGCTTGAACCAAGCCAAACTTGCTTCACTTTTCAAATGCTTCAAACTGTCTCTTCCTTGTTTTTGCACATGCCCTTTAATCTCAACCCAGTTCCTAAGCCTCTTAGCCTCCAACAAGCATATAAAGCACTCACACAAATACACATGCATTTGTTATCTGTTTCCTACTTCACATTCAGACTCAGGTGTCACTTCCTGCTAGAACTTTTCCAAGGAGCATCCAGGCATCCAAGTGAGAGTCACCTCTCTGTTCCTCTCCATACCTGCCCTTCTTCCTCTCTGCTGATAGCACACTGGAATGAGATTGCATGCATCCCTGGAACGGAAGCTCTGTTAAGATCTTTTTGCTCTCTGTTTTCCTCATATTCCTGTAGCTAGTACTGAGTCAGGCATACGATGTTTTCAATAAATATTTGTTCAACTGAATTAAAAAGAACTGAATTGAATCAGATTAAATAAACTTAAATACGCCATTGGAGCTATGGAGATTTTTATTTTGATAAAAAGGAGAGTTGGCGTTTTTTCTGGTGAAGAGGGGGTGTGGTTTCTAAAGGTTGACAAATACCTGAGCTCAAATCTTTCTAACTTCTCAATACCTTTCCTCTGTAAAGGAATTCATTTTCTGTTTTGCTTTGATTTTTTTACTTATAAGAGTTACAGCCTACGGTCACTGAGGATTTTTACGTCTACTGTTTCATAACTGAAATTCTTTCAATCTTAAGGATATTTTCTGCTTTTAAATGACAATCTTTCTATAGAAAGATAATCTAAAATTTGTTCCGTACTTAACATTACAGGACATTTTCCTATTCACAACATCCTTTTCTCAAAATGTTTCTCTTCATAAGGTTTTTCTTTTCCTTTCTAAACATTGAATTAATAAACATTAGTAGAAACTTTGAAAGATAAAGAAATGTAATTGAATAATGATTACACATAATTCCAATATCCAGAGATGACCACGGATAACATTTTGTTTCAATTTGCTTTCTATTTATTTTCTATGCATATATTTTTACACAGTTAACATCATACTGGGCAAATAAATTATATTCTGCATTTAAAAAATAATTTTCTGTCACAAGCATTGCCCCATGCCATTACGCCATTATCTTTGTACACATAATTTTAAATGACTACATAATGTTATTATGTGAGTATATCACAGTTTACTTCCTAGTTTCCTTATTAGTGGCCATTTAGATTTCTCTGTGCTTTTACAGTTGCTTCTGCTTTCAGGAAACAGAGGCTGCAGAACCCCATATGCCATTGTGCTAGGATGGGTTTCTTTCTTCCTTCCTTGTTCATATGACTTGCCATACAGCAGTTGCTTCAATTCAATGACACTATTTAGGGAACTGTCCTAGAAGTGCATAAATAACATAATTGGGAATTTGGGGGAAGAACTATGTCTTCTTCTGCCTTATACATTGCTGATAAATACAGTTATGATTCAGGAAATGATACTGAGTCACTTAATTGTTTAAAGGGCTTCTCAGATTCAGTGAAATAGTAAGCCTAAAATTGCAGGCAGGCGAAGATGTTGTTGTAGCTCATTATTTTTAAGGGAGTAGGAGGCTTTCTGCACTGCTTGCCTGAGAATCGATCATTCCAGAAGCATAAAAGATATAATGACTGCATAGCAGTAACTTGGTATGGCAGTAATACCAATAACGATGTTAAACTGAATAGGTCTCAGTATTCCAAAGGTGTGCAGACATTGAACCAGGTTTTCCCACAACCTGGTGAATTATAGGAAAATCCATTAAAGTGTCTATACAATGAACTTTTTTAAATGGACATATTCTTGGCAAAAAGGTCAGTAACATGTCTGTTAAGAAAAGTCATTTATGCCAACAATTTGCTTCCAGTATTGATGAGAAAGAAGAAGCCAAATAACTGGATTAAATGGCTTTTGCAGTTTGTCATTTCAGGATGGGGTGAAAAGAAACCCAAATGCTCAAAATGTTCAATTATAGTGTTTTGATGATGAAACACCCTTCCTCAGTCCTGGGTACTATATTCCCATTAAAAGATGAGGTGCATAATTGCCATATGAAGGACACTTTAATCATGATTTTCTGTTTTTGAGATACTGCATTTTCTCATCTACCAAAAAAAAATCCACAAAAGGTTACAAAAAGCTCCAACTTCATTCATATAGTTAGGCTA
This sequence comes from Nomascus leucogenys, assembly GCF_006542625.1. Lineage (NCBI taxonomy): Eukaryota > Metazoa > Chordata > Mammalia > Primates > Hylobatidae > Nomascus > Nomascus leucogenys. The sequence goes on from NC_044387.1 coordinate 40,325,775, forward strand.
GAGTTCAAGAACTCTATCTCTTTATTAAAGGAATCAATGGAAGTAATAGGAAGAACCGTGGTCTTAGATTTGAGCCTGGGGATTTTACTCTCCTGTGGCATGGACAGAAGTTCTCTGAGTAGAGTTAGGATACAGTGGGGAAGGAGAAAAAAAATGACATCTAATTAGGCATGCAGGACAGGAGGAAGCAGCATCCAGGACGAGTCTGAACACCAGCTCTGGTCCAGATAATAGGTGCCCCAGAGAACACTGTGAGGTGCCAGAGCTCGGGATTGTTGCAGATCGAGTGTGTGTTGACTGCAGTTTCCGCAGCAGATGGCCAAACAGGCAGGTGGGTTTCTGAGAGGACGCTCCTGGGCCTTTACCCACATTCTCCATGTACCTGGAATCGCAGATGGCAGTACCAGCTGACAAATGAAAAGATGCAGTTTATGTGTTTCATTTACTCTCATAAATTATAGAGAGCAAAGTCCATTTCATACGTAAAACATTCATTCTCAACACGTGTATACTACTTACCTCTGATGTTTTACTTAACTATGCCAGAGATTATATTTTTGTTCAACATTTTTTTTAGAAATTATAATTTTTCATTTTTTTAGATTATAGATGTTTTTGAATTACATAATATTTTAACTTGAGCATCTAAGAGAATTCAAACAAAATTTCCAAGGAAAAAAGAAACAAAATCTCATTTAGTGCTTAAATTATCTATATTCACAAAAGAAACAGTTTGAACTGAAAATCTAAACAGTTTTATAAATCCAGAAAGGAATTATTTTCTAACTACTAATAATTCTCAAAGAAACAGGTTATTATTAAAGTATTATTGTATAAAATACCTTTCCACGTATTAAAAAATAGTTTTAAAGATTTAATATTCTTGAACATTTTAGTTGTAGACAAGCAACATATAGATACAAATAGGAATGCTATTATAAAATAGTTTAGTTTTGTTTTAACCAAATAATATTTATTGATATTTGCTGAAGCATGCTTTTAGAAAATGTCTATCTAAGCATAAATGCTTTCTAAGGGCTTACAGTTTGGTTGAGAAGACGGAACACATGTAAAAGACCCAACCAAAAGCGCATTCTGAAGAGGCAGGACAGGAGAAAACTAATATAGAGTAAAATAAATTTTGTTTAAAATGATGAGGAAGTAGTGGGAGTATCCCAATTAGCTGATTTTTGATTAATAACATATTTCCAAGAACAGCGAAAAGTGAATGTCTTTCCTTTCCTTAAAATAGAAATCCAGTTTATCATGGCAAACTGCATAGAATCAATAATTGCATTTTGAAATCCAAATAAGAACATTTAAACGTGGTTCTTCCTTGTCAACATAAACAATGCCACATATGTACTTTAAAAATTCCTAAAAAAAAAAAAAAAAAAGAAAGAAAGAAAAATTCCTTTTATAAATAGAAGTGTATCATGCACTTGAGTCCAAAAAGACAAGGTGATTTTGCTCCCCTAGGGGACAATTGATAATGTCTGGACATGTTTTTACTTGTCACAACTGGGAGGAAGGATGTGTAGAGGCTGAGGATGCTGCTACATTCTGATAATGCACGAGACAGAACCCCACAACAAAGAATTATACAATTCAAAATATCAATAGTGCCAAGATTGAGAAATCCAGTTTTGTCCTCATAAACAACTGCCAAACACTCAAGGGAAAGATTAGCCAAAAAATTTACGGACATGTGGAATATGAGAGATCGGGCTGTTCTGCAAACACATGTATATTTTAGATGAAGTTAAACTACTTTTTTTTTTCTTTTTTTGAGATGGAGTCTCGCTTTGTTGCCCAGGCTGGAGTGCAGTGGCGCGATCTCGGCTCACTGCAGGCTCCGCCTCCCGGGTTCACGCCATTCTCCTGCCTCGGCCTCCTGCTTAGCTGGGACTACAGGCGCCCGCCACCACACCCGGCTAATTTTTTGTATTTTTTAGTAGAGACGGGGTTTCACCGTGTTAGCCAGGATGGTCTCGATCTCCTGACCTCGTGATCCGCCCGCCTTGGCCTCCCAAAGTGCTGGGATTACAGGCGTGAGCCACTGCGCCCAGCCGAAGTTAAACCACTTTTTAAAAAGTTTTCAAATTCCTCTTCAATGCAACCCCACTTTTTGAATAGTTTTCAAAAACTCCCTCAAAATATACCTTCACTCTGGTCCGCTGAGTCTCTTTAGCATCTTACAAATATGGTATGGTTGTATTTCAAAGCATGGCATCATTTCTATTCTTTCACCCTCCAACAATCTATCTCTTCCTGTACCTTTCTTTTCTATTTGAATGTTTCATATCTTCTGGAAATCGGGTAAAATAATTAAAAATAAAACTGGACTTTTGTGCATGTATTATCTCTGCCATGTAATTTGTAATTAATCATTGCCCATTGTCTTCTGTTGTTTCATGTCTTGCTTTTTATTAATAACTGGGCATCATTGGTAATCAGTATGCTTCTTTCAGTACCTTACACAGATGGGCATATACAGTAAATAATACGTTTGACTCTGTGTCCCCACCCAAATCTCATGTCAAATTGTAATCCCCACATGTCAAGGAAGGGACTTGGTCGGAGATGATTGGATTATGGGGGTGGTTTCCCCAATGCTGTTCTCGTGACAGTGAGTGAGTTATCACGAGATCTGATGGTTTAAAAGTGTGGCACTTCCCCTTCACATTCTCTATCTCTCTCTCACCTGCTGCCGTGTAAGATGTGCTTTGCTTCTCCTTTACCTTCAGCCATGATTGTGTTTCCTGAGGCCTCCTCAGCCATGCGGGACCATTAATCAATTAAACCTCTTTCCTTTATAAATTACCCAGTCTCAGGTAGTTATTTATAGCAATATGAAAATGAACTAATACAGTAAGCATTTATTAAATTCTCATGATTTTATTCACTTGTTCCTTTACAGTAATAGGAAAACAAAAAGGGAGGAAAGATAAGGAGGAAAGTAAAGAACAGGTCCTGTACCAAGTTTAATACTTTTTTTTCATCTTTGCTCATGTGAGTTTCAGCTCTCTTATGATTTAATTTAATTTACTTTTGTTTAGCTCTATCTCAACCTTTATCTATGATATTAAATTAAGTTACTATTTCTTAAGAAATACCAATCTACTAAGAAACTATTATTTCTATATACTCTATATACCCAAGGTTTGACTTTGAGTCACCTGCTTATTGACTATATGACTTTGGGGAAGTTTTCTGACTCAAAATGTTTCATCTGGCATTTGGGAGTATCAGCAGTGGCTGGTTCAGATGGTCATGATGATGACTAAATGAGATAATCAATGTGAAGGGCTTAGAATAGTGGCAGGCAAAGAATGAGAGCTCAGTAAATGTTGGATAGCCTCATTACTAAAAACATAACTTAATCCTGTGATCCCTCAAGATCTTATCTGTTAACATGACCTTAGATCTAAGATCTTCAAATCATCTTAGGATTTCAAACATATGTTATACTGTCCTTTAAATCAAATTATTTTATTTCTCAATTATTCATGAAGTAACATTTTACAGTTCACTGTGCTTTGTGTTGGGAAGATTCACACCATTTTCAAATGGATTTAAATTTTTTATTCTATCTAACCTCAAAATCTGAAATAAAGAATACAAATGTTCTTAATCTCACATACTATAAATCTGCTTTTGTGTGTTCATAAACACTGGGCTCATGGTGAAATAAATTAGCGTTGTAAAGTACACATATGTCAACAATTACTGAGTGCAGTAATTTAAGGCCTGATTCACTAAACTTTCCTTTGGCCAATAGGCACCCCTGCCCAAGAAATGTAATTTAGGGGGAGAAAAGGGCTGAAGTATAAAGGTTGCACTGACTCCATCTTTCATATTCCAAAGTGCTACACCTTTCAGAGTATTATTTCCTATACTGTGACATACCCAATTAGCCCAATCCCACCCACATTTATTAATGTCCTCATTTTCCTTGGATTATCTCTGATTTATAAATAAGCATGCTTGCTGAAAGCAAAGTAAAAGTATGATTTAAACCAAGGTAAGAAAAATCTGTAGGTTTTAGTTTATCAAAACTTGCAATCGGCTTTGGTGAAAAAAAAAATCACCTACACAATAAATGGCAAGGTGTTTCAGCTTTACCTCTTGATTTAGAAGGGCAATTAATTCAGAATCCGTTCTTCTGTTTTTAAACGTAAAACCTTAATTGACAAATACTGACTTCCAGTGGTGTAATGTAAGACTTCTCAACACAGTAGGAATATGCTACTTTCTAATATTTCACCTGGGTTAGTTTGTTTTTAATTTATGCAAACTATTTTAAAAGTATGACTCTAAGAGAAAGTATTTATACATTAAAGGCAAATAGCCCATGTGCATTTCTGCACTTTACAAAAGGGAGGAGAGGACATCACTATATTTTAGGCTAAAAACCACTTGAAACAAGCAACAGGTCTTAGGCAGCAACTTAGATAACTGATTCCGTATAGGCATCCTTCTCTCCATATCACAAAATAAACCAGCAAATAAACACACAACAGCAACAGCAACAAGAACCCAGAAAACAAAATGGTCAAAAGCATGTGAAATTTGTTGTAGTTCTTTACTGCAAGGGAAGTGGAGAGTCTAGTTTAGTACTCAAAGCAGACCAGCAAATACATATTAATGCATGTCTGCTCTTAATAAATATAAATGATTGCAGTGGCCTCTTTAGTTTGAGTCTTTCCCTAACTCTAGTTTATGCAATGTATTTTCCCTGGAACTGCCGGTTTAATTTCATTCCCTCTTCTACTTCTAAGCATTCGATTTTTTCATGGCTTATTACCTGTGCAATCTTGAACAAGTTACCTTCCCTGATTTTCAGTTTTCTCATCAGTGAAATCTCTTATAAGGGTTTAATGAGATAATGTATGTGAACATAATGGGAGCTAAGTAAATGTGAGGTTAATATGAATCTGAAATATTTCTGTTTTAAGAAGCACATTATCCTTGCTCATCAGAAATTCAGTTAGGCAGAAACCCAATAGAATTTGAAGAATATGTATTGAGTTGTATTCTAATGGCTTCTTACTAATCTTCTCGTCACTTTATGCAATCTTGATACTATTTGCAGATTAATTTTCTTGAACAGGTTTTCTAAGGTCGTCACTTAGAAGTGTCACTTCTCTTACGAAAACCTCACATGGCTTTCTATTGCTTAGGAATTAAAGGCAAACACTTATCAATTGTATTCAAGGCCCTCCATGATCCAGCCCAGGCTCCCTGCTCCCTGAATTCTACAGCATCGAATATTTAGAGCCAAATTGGACCGTGGGCTGCTCTCAAGTATTCTGAGTATTTTCTTGCCTTTGAGTATGTTTTACTCTCTCTGCCATATGGACTTGTTGAAATTCTACTGAAGTAATTTCTCAATAACTATTAATATTTGACAATTGAATGAAATCAACAAATTCACTATAAATTGTTCTCCAAGTCTAAAAGATGAACTGTTGTAGTCCCTAAAAATGTATAATCAGCTGACTCTAAGCTAAAATAAAAATAAGTTTAGTATTTTTAAAAAGTAGTGCAGAGTTTACTTTTGGCTTAATTGACTTCATTTAACTTTTCAACTAATGAGCTTATGTCAGAAAGACATGTCAACCCAGGTGCGGTGGCTCACACCCACAATCCCAGCTACTGGGGAGGCTGATGTGGGAGGATCCCTTGACCCCAGAAGTTCGAGGTTGTGGTGAGCTATGATTGTACCACTGCACTCTAGTCTGGGTGACAGAGCAAGATCCTGTCTCTAACAACAACAAAAATGAATGAAAACATGCCAAGTTATTAATGTGTCACTCCACACTTTGGTAGAGTTGCTTTAGTGACCTCTTACTCCCATTAACAAATATAAAATATGGAAATCGTGCAGGACATTTTCATGAAGCCTTGGGACACTGGAGATAATCAGCACACTCACACCCACACAGTCACACACACACACACACACACATCTTCTAATCAAACTAGTAATTTTATTAATGCCACTTGCAAATATACTCCTTTCCAAATTTGAGTGCTAAAATAAATAAGTAAATGAAATAAAACAGTAATTTAAAAAATGTTCAAAATCAGATTGACAAAGCAAGAAGTCTGGTGTGAAGGTCAAATCTGAGTAATTGCGCTGATGTGCTCGGACATGACTTGTTCATAGAGACTAAAAATTTTATATTAAGTTTAAACTTAAAATGTAACTAAAACTGTTATTCATATAATTCACAGACAGGAATTCTGGTAGATTCAAAGAATCTTGCAGGTGTAAGATAGTCTGATCACATTGAATAATAGTTATTTAGCTGAACTGAAACCAACTGTCTCTTATAAGGCCTGATTACTCTTTGGCAAGTCTTTTACATATAAAGGCTCTGAGTATGTTTGTTGAACAAATGAGTGCATGAACAGCCGCTTAGCATTCTGGACAGTGGTGATTTGATTATTTTCCTCTTACATACAGCTCAAGATTATTTGTAACTGGATCCTAAAATCTTTCTTTCTTATCTTTCCCATTTTTTTTTTTCAGGGACTAGATTTATTAATCCAGCCCCTATCAGGTGCCATACATAAGGCTAAGGACTGTGGATAAAAATGAGTAAGTAGATAAAGTCCTTGCTTTACGGATCTTACAGTCAAGTGAAAAAGAAAATACAAACTTTAAGATTTACATGAGAGTTGCCTGAGGAAGTAATCAATCAAGAAAGTAAGTTCTGTTAAAGTTTAGAAGATAGGAAAAAGAGTGTTGTTTGTAGAAAATAAAGACCCTGGGCCACTGAAGCCTTTCAACAGAGTTTATTAATATTAACGTTACTTTTTTCCTTGCTATTTTTGATGTTTTTTTCAAATGCAGAATTTGGCAAGCTAAGAGATTGTTATAATTTTGAGACTACTATTTCTGGCTTTCTGCCAGAATGAATAGAGCAATAATATTAAAATTGTTCTTATTCCCGATTCCTATTTTTGATTACTCATCTTTACAGAAAAGCATCAGGTCTGAATTTCAGAAGCATCGTATCTCGTCTTAATATACTGTATGACATTGATAATCTAAGATTGTTTTAAGTGAGATCTTAGAATTTCACACTTATTTTCATATTGGGGATTAGCATTTGTCAAAAATATTCCTAATAGAAACACACTCCAGGTTGAAAGGAATTCTTACCTCTGGGGGATATAAGAGGATAAAAATGGGAAACCTCAATTCTTATTTTACTTACTTCTGTATTTTTATAATAATTATATAAACTTCTGTGATTAAAAATAAATGAGAAATTGGGCATAACACAAAAGAGAGTCAATATTTATTGGTTTGAGGCCACATCCAGAAAACTGAATCAAGGGATGCTAACTACTCTCATTCGAAAGTAGAATGGCCATGGTGCCTTCAGAAATACAGAAGGGAAAAATATGACCTTACACTCAAACAATAAATTGTATGGAAGAAGCAGTTGGTGTGGTCCATGTATCCAATCAATAAAACTCTCATCCGAATAACCTAGTGATTGACTAAATATATTTTCTCAATGTTTGCATGGGTGGGAACATGTTACAAGTTTATATTCAAATGCTTAAAGAGTTATGTAAGACAATGTATAATGCTGTGTATCCATTACCTATTTTCTTCAGACTCACAGCATTGAGTCATTGTACTTAAATGTAAATATAGTCATTGCTCATTCAAAATAGGGTGTATCTATAGAAATCAAGTGTTCATAATTCTTCTTTATAAATCACATTATCTTAATCTTACACATTTAACTGTATTTTAAGCAGATATCTGAAACATGAAACTGATTACCCACAACATATTACTCAGAGGAGAAAAAAACTAAAGTGATTCAAGTTCTGCATTTTGTTTAGCCTCTCAAAACATGATCCTCTGTCCATCGTAGAATTAGCTTAAATATTAAAGTTTGAGGTAAAGGTCCAGGAATGTGGAAGACGCGGTTAGGAGTTATCTTCCTCCCCCCACTCCTTGGCTACATGTTTGTTTTTCAAACAAAAGCTGCTTCTCTAAAACTCCTGTGCAAGTAATTAAACATTTATTGAGCAGGTTCTATGTGTAAGACACTCTACTGAGATGTTGGGAATACATACAGAAATAATCATTGCTACCTAGGAACTTGAAGGTACTATCTAGAACTGAATCTTCTAATCTTTTTTCCTTTGGAGATATGTCTATAGATGTGTTCTTCAAAATGAATGACCATCACATTTCTTGATCTTTGACTTTACCATTCTTCTTATTCTTTACATCTTTTTTTTCTAGTCCCCTATGAACAGCCTCACTCTCCTTCAATATTTTGTCTTCAAGACATATATGCTTGATTTCTAGGCACCTCATCTTTTTACTTTGTTCTTTTTAAAACCATTTTATACTAAGGTATGTACGCATATATCATAATAGAGAAAAGTACGTATTTCCAAAGTGAGCAGCTAGATATATTTGTAAGAAGTGAAAACACCTGAAAAACCATCTACCAAAGGAGGAAGAAAGAAGACACTGGCAGCATTGCCTACTGAAATATAACTACTCTATTGATTTCTATAACCTTAGATGAGTTTTGTTTTGAAGTCTATATAATTGGAATCATATAGTATACACCTTTTGTTTCTAGCTTCTTTTGTCCAAAATTGTGTTTGTGATATTCATTCATGTTGTTTTAGTATTACATTGTGTGAATATACAATAATTTATTTATCATTCTATTATTGATGAATATTTATATCTTTTTTAGTTTATAAACGAGTAATGCTGCTATGAAAATTTTTGTGCATTCCTACTGGGGATATACCTAGGAATGGAATTGCTGGGTCACAGTATTTGTGTTATCAGCTTTAGATACTGTTAAATTGATTGTACCAATTTACATTTCTGTCAGCAGCGTATAAGAACTCCAGATGCCCTATAATTTTGTCAGTACTTAGTATTGTCAATTTAAAAAAAATAGTCATTTTCATGTCAATTTGATGGTATTTTATTGTGGTTTTAATTTGTGTTTTTCTATTTGCTAATAATGTTGAGCACTTATTCATATGTTTATTAGTTACTTGAATATCCACTTTGATAAGTGCCCATCCCATGAGGATTAGGGTAGGGGTGGTCCTGTAGTGTGTTCATGAATTTGAGGAATTCCTCGTATCTTCAAGATTCAAGTCCTTTATTAAATATCTGAATCACAGATACTTTTTCCCATTCTGTGGCTTGTCTTTAACTCTCTTAATGGAGTCTTTGGTTAAAAAGTTGTTCTTAATTTTAAAGGAGTCTAATAATCGATCTTTCCTTTATGATCAAAATTTTTTATTCTACTTGCTAGCCATAAAGTAAGGAAGCTATTCTGCTATTAAACTTCAGGAGACTCTATTCTTTTACACTTCACATTTAGGTCTATAGTTCACTTAGAATTGTTCATGTGATTAATTTTTCTTCCATTTGATATCAAAAGAATCATTTATTGAAAAGTCCATCCTTTTTTTGTAGTGCTGTAGAAGTGCTTTTGCCATATATCATTTAATAATGCATATGTAGGTCTGTTTTTGTTAAATTTCCTGCAATATTTGTGGATTAGTCTATTTTTCCTTTTGGTTTTCTATGTTTATGCTTTATATGTTGACTATTTCATTAGGTATATTCATATTCATAATTGTTATTATCTTGGTAGTTATTGATTATTTTAACCCTTTATCTCTGGTAATTCTTCTGGCCTTAACAACTGCTTTGCTGTTTGAACAGCTACAAACATTTTCTCTGGGCTGGGTTTTCATGCCATATGTTACTTTTACCACATCCCAGACAATGCAAAGAACTTAGAACGTTTTAATTCTATTTATGGCTCATCAGTTCTTGTGATAGTATTGTCATGCATTTTAATTCTGTGTATATGTATATTTCAATCTAATAAAAACTGTTACTACTGTTTTATACTATAAATATTAAATTCAAGTTATATATTTACTGCTTTTAATGCCCCTTATTTCATTTTTTTAATACCTGTGTCCCCAGCTCTGATCATTTTCCTTCTACCTGAAAGGAAAGTGTGGATCTATTGATAATATATTATTTAGTGTGGATCTATTGGTAGCATATTGTTTCATATAATGTGGACCTATTGGTAATATGTTATTTCAGTTCCTGTTTTATTAAGACCCGTCTTTATTTCACTTTAATTTTTGAGGCATTTCTTCACTGGATTTAAAATCCTAGGCAGGGTTTTCTTTTGTCTTTCAGCACCGTAAAAACTTCATTCTATTATATTCTTCCAAAAATGTGTTTCCATTTTTCTCTGTTGAGAAGCCCATTATCAATCTTATTGATCCTTTGAAGGTAATGCGCTTTGTTGCCTGGCTGTTTTTAAGAAGATTTCTCTTAGATTTTCAGTTCCAGCAGTTTGGTATATGCACCTAAGTATAGTGTTCTTTGCGTATCTCCTGCCTTGTGATTCTAGAGCTTCTTGAATATGTGACTTCATGAATTTATCAGTCCTAGAAAGTTTTACTTCATTCTCTTTCTTCTCTCTTTCTGAGATTCCAATTATATCACCAATAGAATTTTTCACCTGACTTCACTTACCTCTTATGCTCTTTTGTATATTTTTCATCATTTTTTCTCTCTGGCGTGATCCTATATCATTTTATCTGACCTATCTTTCTATATATTAAGCCTCCTCTCTTCCTGCTCAATCTAATTTACTCTTACATCATCCATCAAAGTCTTAATTTTAGAAGCTATTTTTTTCAATTATCTAGGATTCCTATTTATGCTTTATTTATTTATTTTATTTACTTATTTATTTATTCGAGACAGAGTTTCACTCTTTTTCCCCAGGCTGGAATGCAATGGCGCCATCTTGACTCACTGCAACCTCGCCTCCTGGGTTCAAGCAATTCTCCTGCTTCAGCCTCCTGAGTAGCTGGGATTACAGGCATGCACCACCTCGCCCGGCTACTTTGTAGTTTTAGTAGAGACGGGGTTTCTCCATGTTGGTCAGGCTGGTCATGAACTCCCGAACTCAGGTGATTCGCCAGCCTCGGCCTCCCAAAGTGCTGGGATTACAGGTGTGAGCCACCGTGCCCGGCCTATGCTTTTTTGTTATCAGGTCCAGGGCTCTGGCAAAATTTTCCATTTCGGTGCCTGTTTTTTAAAACTGTTAATTATAATTATTTTAAATCCATATTTCATAACATCAAATATCTGGATTGCAAGTCTTTCATTTATTTTTTCATTGAGTTATTTCTCCTTTTCTCAGTAAACGGTTTTTTTCTACTTTTTCACAATAACAACTCCACAATGAACACTTTGTGCATGTTTTCTTGTGCTCATTTGTATCATTTAAAATGAGTATGAGTAGAGTAAAATTGCTGGGTAAAAAAATCATACACATTATAGCTTTTTCCTAGAAACTGACACATTTTTCAAAGGGGTTGTATTAATTTACCTCCCCATCAAGCATATAACATTTCTTGCTTTTCCATAATCTCAGCAATATTTGCTATTGTCACAGTATTAAAGTTTCTAATCTGGTATGTATTATGTTTTTATTATAATTTCCCAAATATCTTATATTCTTAATAATTTTTATGCTTTTAATGATTATGTTTCTGTCTCAAAGCTGTATAGATAAGTTCATCTTGGAGAATCCATAAATAAATAGGTAACAATCATTTAAACTAGTACACTTTTATGTTGCTCATTTATGGTTGTATACATTTTATTAAATTTCACCTTTTTTTAAAGTTATTTAGTTGTGTTATTTCCTTGATTCACCAAAATGAATAAATGGCTCAAAAATGGTTCATTGGAGGGTAAAGTAACACCAAAAATCATAACATAAATACTACTCAAAGCTACCTTGAAAATACAAGCAGGGAACAAACACACAGTATGAATGTAAAATATGACTGAGTGTATGATGGAGCAAGTAAGTACAAAATGTAAGTATGTACACAAGTGAACAAAAGGGAGAAAGTTATATCAATTAGGATCATAACCCTCTGAACATTGGATCTATTGGATTGCCGTTCCATTTTTCCCTTTCCTCCATTGCTTGTCTGATGAGAATATGGCATTGGATTTTCAGGAATTTAATTTTTTTCTAATATTCTTTATTTTATACTCACTTTTCCCTATCAGCCCCTAAAGCGGTGATGCTATGTTGATATTTAGCATTTACCAATACTTTGAAGATATGTTTATTGCTAAGATTATTAACCAAAGGGCAAGCAATTGTTTTAAATCTGTTATTCATCTTCTTGAGTTATTAGGCCCCATGAATTGTCTACTGTAAATCCCCAAAAATGGTGAAGCTACTGTGATGCAAGTAAAGTGAAATCTACTTTATATATTTCTTCCACATGTACCTTTCCAAGTTTACTTGTGTAGAAAGAAATGCATTTGTCGTGAAAGTATTTTATCTGAATGTATTCCAAAGACTCTAACTGGATAAGAAGTGAAACAATAGTTACACAATCTTATTTTTAGTTTAATATTATTTTAGGTGATTTCTCTTGTATTGGACAGTTTTAAATACCTGTAACAAGTACATGATCATTTTCCTCTTTCTTCCAAGCCAGTCAGTGCTGACTGATGTCTAAAGCTTCCTTGGGAGCATTTAGTATTTTGCATGCTAAAACCTACTTCTTATTTTCAGGCTTCCTGATTTCACCCAGAGTGTTCATGGCCTTCTTTTCAAGCGTATTTGCGTTAGGCAAGAAGCCAGTGGTATTAGTGCATGGAAACCAGGTTGTTGTCAGAAGGACTGTAGCAGCATGTCTAATTTTGCTATATTAAACCTGTCACAAAACCTTAAGTAAGAGATTATAGGAAGCATGCATAGAGCACATGGTTTATAACTTAATAAACTTGAAGTGTTGGGAACTAGCTAAAACCCCTCTCTTTTATCTTCTTTTCTCTTTGGTTTCACCAATTTCTTTAAACCACTGTTAGAAGAATGGGTGAAAGTATAAAAACTTTTCATGACCACAAGAAAGCTCTCTCCCAAGCAATAGCCATACCAACAGTTAGGCAGAAATACCTGTGAAGCTAACAAGAATTTTTTCAAGCCACACAAATCTTTATTTCTTATGTCATGAAAGTACGATGAATCCTTATAATGGCTGATGTCTACTACATTTCTAATTTTCTAGAAATCAGATTAATTCTTAGTGCAGCTAGCAGCTTCTGTTGTAGAAAACAGAGGACATCCAATAAAAATTTTTTTTTTGAAGCAGAAGCACAAGGCTTAGAACTAAATATTTTAATAATTTTTTAAAATGAACATAGGTGAATGCAAGCTTTGTGGTGCTGGAAGTGTACACAATTTGGGGGACACCATTTAGGAAATTTACTAGTTCAAAATTAGATATAAAAGTGAATATGTAATTCGAGTATGAAAAATCAAAACAAATTACAGAGTACAAAAAAATGACAAAAACAATCGACAAAATATTTTTATTAAATAATTACCTCCTATATTGCTGGTCACATACTGTGGTACCTGCGACATGACAGGCTCTCTGCTATGGCCTTGGAATAGCTCAGGTTCACCTTTGCTTCCTACAATCTTTTCAGAGGTCTTTTTCACCTTGAGAGTCTATCATGTAACAGACACCAAGACACATTTGTAGAATAAAAGTCATCTAGAAATGATTTAAAATTTTAAAAATGATTTCTGCTTTTCTACACACCCTCACACTTCATAAATTCATGAGTTCATCAAAGCCAAAAAGAATAAGGAATATAACCAAAGCATTGCAAATTGGATTAATAAGTGACATTTTGTATGATACAGAGAAGAATTTTTCTGCACTGGGAAAACAAAACTTAATGAAGACATATCATTTAACCCATTTACAGGAATTTAGTTTCTGAAGGAAAAAAAGATGCAAAATGGAAAATTGTTGCATGATCTCCTTTACAATAAAGCTGTTTGCATTCTAAAAACGTACGTGGGGTCAGAGCCTCTATCCTTAGCTTGGGAAATCCTAGAAGCAAATGTCAGATAAAGCAATTAGATGATGCCATGATATAGGCTCTTTCCAGAAGGAAGTTATTAAAACAGAATGTTCAAGTGTGAATAACTAAGTTAAAATGTGGTCAGGCCAGCTGGAATGCACGTAGGGAAAGTTTACGCAGGCTGTCTGAAAAGCAACCAGGAGAAAGTCAAAGGCAAGTTTAGTTGAAACAGAAGAGGCGGCCGGGCGCGGTGGCTCACGTCTGTAATCCCAGCACTTTGGGAGGCCGAGGCGGGCGGATCAGGAGGTCAGGAGATAGAGACCATGGTGAAACCCCGTCTCTACTAAAAATACAAAAAATTAGCTGGGCGCAGTGGCGGGTGCCTGTAGTCCCAGCTACTCGGAGAGGCTGAGGTAGGAGAATGGCGTGAACCCGGGAGGCGGAGCTTGCAGTGAGCCGAGTTCGCGCCACTGCACTCCAGCCTGGGCGACAGAGCGAGACTCCGTCTCAAAAAAAAAAAAGAAACAGAAGAGGCAAATGAAGCAGGTGAGGCATAGAAAGGGATGTATAACTGTGTAATCCTAAAAGCAGAAAGGTCTGTCCTGGCAGATCTGTATCTTTTAACAAGCCAACATCTTCTGGAATAGTTTTAAATCAACTAAGAGTTCGGGAAGTCCAGTCCTGAAACTGTGGATGTTGTACAGTCTTTAGTCCAAAAATACTTCTGGCCAGTACTTCCTCTTTGTGGTAACTCGAGTCTTCCAAAAGTTCCAAATGACTTGAATGTTCCCAGGTTTGCAGTTTATTACTGTTTTAAGTCATTGCCCTTCCTTTCCCGACTTCCCATGCTAGCCTAACATATAGATTTCACTCAGTGTTCTCAATGTTTTCTCCCTTTATGTTCAGCTAACTGTTTGCCTGGGACTGTTTGCCCGGAACTGCAAGGGTTTCTGAGATGTAGGCCTTTCAGTTTTAAAATTAGGACAGTTCCAGTTGATAACCTTAACGCCAGGCCAAATAATCTTGCACCTCACCTCTAATTTCATGATGGATTAGTGAGAGGGGCCAACTCGTGCTCAGAGTACTAAATTTCCAACCCAATACACCATTCATTACAGTTTGTTCTTATCATGATGGTCAAGTCCCTTTCTTAGATGATATTAACCTAATCAATGTGCTGGAATTTATTTTCACATGTACATTTGCAATGTATCTACAAAGCCCTCTGTTGGTAACACAAATGTATTCCTTTATGAAAGAATTTGAGATGATTATATAGAGATTTTTGTTTTCATTTCACAGTTACACTATATGTTTGTAATATTTGTGTGTGTGTTTGTGTGTGTGTGTAAATCACAGTGCTCATACTGGGGCAGAATAAAATTTATACTCAGACTCCCGAAATAAAAATTCTCAGTCTGATAACCACTCAATTTTCTCGGAGTGGCACTGCCATGGAAATTGAGCCACTGAGCTACTGAGAAAAGCCACTCTCTGGCTGTAAAGCAAAGTAGATCTTGTGAAACCCATACATTAACATTTGGAATAAGATTTATGCATCATAATGTCACTCCGTTTTATAAATTCAATCCTCTATTTCACATACAGGCAAACTGAAATAGTGAAGACCCTCCAAAAGCCCATCTCACCTTAGAAATGTGAAGCCTATGGTATTATTATTTTATACCAGCATTTGTGGGTATATGTGTGTGATGGGGGAGGGGCTGGAAGCTGTGTGCATGTCAACTTGGTCCTCTTAAGGGCTAGGAAGCAAATTATATATTTTGAATCTACGTGGATGTCTGCAAAAGATCGGGCTTGGCATTTTGGAGATCTTAGCATTTCAAATGTGAACACTTTGTGTTGAGATTTGAGTATTATGTTTCTCTGTCAATCATGTTTAACATTTGGGAAAATGCACAGTGAAAGCTGCGTATGTATTTCTGAGGAAATGTGAATTGTAAAATAATCATGAAAAATTGATTGTGATAATCCTCGGCCCAGTGAGTGATGTATAGGAGCTGTGGAGATTAAGGCATATATTCATCACTGTGTTGACTCCCAGGTTCTCAGCATGATATATAGAGAGAAGCACTGGTTTGGGCAATGGGTCACTTCAATGCTAGTTTGTTAATAGTGATTGAGATCTTACTACATTTGAGACATTGTACTAAGTGCTTTTATGTGAATTATTTTATTTAATTCCCACGACTTTATAAGAAGATATTTCCCTATTTACAAAAGAAGACACTGAGGGTTAAAGAATTTAAACAACTTTCCCAAATTTACACAATGGCCAAGCCAGAATTTAATTTCATGCTGCCAAGTCCACCAGAATTCTTTCTCCATGCATGAATGTCTTAACATATAATGTGGGCCTGCACATTAGCTAGCCTATCAGCTTAATGCTATGTGAAGATAAAATATGCTAATATTACAAGTTTGATAGGAATAACTTTTAAATTCTGTATCTCATAGAAACATAAAAAGGCATTATAACAATCGGTTGGGAAGACAATATAGTTTTTACCAAGACAGAAAAAAGGATACAAACGTATATTTATACTCTGATCAAAATTAAGTAAAATTGTATATTTATATAAATGAAAACCAGAAAAATAAAACACAAACATCGTAACAGTGGTCACTTTTAGAGTTATAGCATTATGAATACTTTTTCTGAATATTCTATATTGTGACATTACTTTAATGATGAAAATGCCAAGCATTTACAAAAAATTTTAAAGTTTTTTAATGAGAGAATACTGGGAGAGAAAATCCATCTTTAGGGACATATTAGAAATGTAAAGTGTGACTATTATTGTACAAAGAGTTTTATTGAAATTAAACCTATAGTAGAGTCCTCAATTTCTGACATGAAGTCTATTTCAAGTGTTAGGTGGACTATAGAAGCATTTATTTTAGTCCACAGATTTTTAAGGGCGTTCTCATTAGCCCCTTTCAGTTTTACTGATGAAAAATATTAAAGGGTGTGAACCATTTGTGCATGAGGAAATGGAACTTCTGTAAATATTGACTGACTGATGGACCATATGATATATTTACCTTTTTTTCTAAATCATGCATCTCCCACCTGTTTTCTTATAACCTCAGTCAGACCATGGGCCAATTAATATCTCTGTGGGAGATTATCATTTGCTCACCAAGAAAAATTTTATTTAATTTTTTGTGTTAAATCTTTCCTCTCTTCCCACAGACTCTCCTAACCTTGGGGCCATAGAAGACTTTTCATTAATATCTGCAATTTAGTTTGATTTCACAAGAGGAATCACCTGACATTTGTTAACTATGACTTATTAGGCTATTATCGTTTTCTAATAACAGGTTTGCTGTAACAACAAAACCCTGATAAAATATGCTGAATTTTAAGATCTGTTAAACTATGTTAAAGATTCAATTACGATGATCACCCATAAAAGTAGATAGGTTCAACAACAAAAATGAGGTGACATTATAGAGTAATGGACATTTTAAACGTTACCAAATCTTGTGAACATTTTTCTTCAATACTGTAATTGACAATACCTATAATTTTGAGGTAGGAGTTATCGCCCCTACTGAAAGTTGATGAAACATGTTCATTAAGATCAAGCACCCCAGATATGTCCAGCTCCAATGTTAATGCTCTTTACTGCAGTTCAATACTGCCTGTAAAGTAGTCACCAGGGGAGGCTGCTGAAATTATGTTGCCTTCACTCAAAACATTGCCCCACTTTGAGTTGCTTTTGTAGAATCTTAGAAGAAACAGCAACGATTAAATCCCATTTCTTTATGGGCACACTTCTCTATTTTAGCAGCCTTTCTGAAAACCATTTTCCAAAATCCAATTTACCTATGAAGAATAAAAAAGGAAATCCTGTCATTTACGATAACTTGGATTAACCCAGCAGATATTATGTTAAGTGAAATAAGCCAGGCCACAGAAAGACAAATATTGTATGTTCTCACTTATATATGGAATCTAAAAATGTCCAATGCAGAGTGGAATGGTGGTTACCAATGGCTGGTTACCAAGAGAAGGGGTGGGGGGAGTGGGGCATTGACTGGGGAATTATTGGTCAAAGGAATTCAAAATTTCAATTAGACAGTAGGATAAATTCAAGAGATCTATTGTACAACATGATGTCTATATTTAACAACAATGTATTATACATTTGAAACTTGCTAAGAGTAGACTTTATAATAAGCATGTAAGGTAATGCTTGTACATATATTTCAAAACATCATGTTATACACTATACACCATAAAATATATACAATTTTTATTTGTAAACTTAAAAAATTAATTGAAAAATAAAATCCCTTCTAACTGGATAAGAATCTGTTCTGAAGTATAATCTAAAAGACTAATGTCTAAAGATTTTGAATAATGTCAACAGTGTTGAAGTTGTGGTACATTCTCCAAAGGTAAAAATTTTGATGGCAACAAAACTTTCCACTTGTGAGTTTATATTTGAGTTGTAGAGTGGATAAAGGGTTGGCATAAATGTTTTAAAAGTTTTAGAAACTTGAGGTGATCGTTGATAAACGACTTTAAAATATAGAGACACTAAGATGCTCTTTGACTGAATATACATTGAGATTAGCTCTTACTTGAAATTCTTTATGAAGTAAATTAATAACTGATTTACATTTAAACTAAACATGCAGCTTAAAAACTGCCTCTCTGAGATACACTGTAAACTGTTATGAAAGCACTGTAATGTCTTACTTCTCACATGTTTCTATTGAAATATGCCATGTGATATGTGAGAGCCACAGAGGATGACTTACCTTTCTGGTGCATCATTTTCATTTATCTGTTTCCATTTTTTGTTTCTAACAAAGATCAGTAGATACAGAAAATAAGAATTGTCAGAGCATGTAACATTATAATTGCCAAAATTAATAACTTATGGATATAGTTGCTTTAAACCGTTACTTGTTTCATTACACATGCGATAGAATTCTTTTAAAATTCTTTGCTACTCCTCCATATTTCAATTTGATAGCAATCTTAAGTCATTGGTTGATATCTCGCCCATAATGGAATATTCTGAGTACAGAAGAAAGGTAGAGTTAGTTAAGATAGTGTGGCATATACCATCTCATTTTGAGTAAGGCTCATTAAAGATGTCCCTAAAGCATTATTTTATTTTTCCACCTGACTTTTATAATAAGGCCTTGAAAAGCAGTGAATATATCATGTCTAATTGTAGGATAATGATGTGCTTCTTTATCTTTTGAGTTTATAAATGTTCCAGTTTTGAAAATAAGAACTAAGGACAAGCAAGAAAAATCATGTCATTACGAAAAAAATACATTTTCTGTTATTTATGGCGTTCGTTCTACAAGCTCTCTTAAAAAATATGGGAGTTGAACAATGAGAACACATGGACACAGGGAGGGGAACGTCACACATCGGGGCCTGTCATGGGGTGGGGGGCTAGGGGAGGGATAGCATTAGGAGAAATACCTAATGTAGATGATGGGTTGATGGGTGCAGCAAACCACCATGACACGTGTATACCTATGTAACAAACCTGCACGTTCTGCACATGTATCCTAGAACTTAAAGTATATATCTAAAAAATAAGTAACATCATGTAATGGGATGCTATTAAAGATCAGGGTGGAGATAAATGTGTGAGAAGTATTTGAGAGATTGAAATGAGTGGATTATTGATTTTTGGCCCTTCTCCTAAATTAGGGCCCATTTTATACTGGCCAAAGGCAAGTTCTTACATAAATTGGCAACATTTTTTTTTTTTTTTTTTTTTTCCGTTTTTCTTCCAGAGGGACACTTTCCACAGTACCGCTAATCTATAAATTAAGCATCAAATGTTTATTTCCCTCTATTTTTCCACCTCTTCTTTTGAGCTGAGAAAAGGTAAAAACTGTGTGGTTTGAAATCAATGTTTACCTCTCCTACAGATAAATGAGTATAATGCTGTGTTTTTCATGATGGACTAAACTGCTTTGTTTTCAGCTCAGGTATAAGTCAAAAGTAGAAGATTGCTCCAGATATCACGTCTTGGTAAATCCCATTGCACCTGCGCTGGTGCTTCCTGCCTTCATTCTCTAGCATGACCTGGCCGTGGTCCTCTCCTCCAGCATCAGTTCTGAAAGGCAAGTGTCGCGAATCCTGTAATATAAATCAATGTGAACAGCTGCTTCTGAGAAAGGGAACCCCACACTTCCATGAATGATGTGTATGTAGCTTTCTCTGGTTGCCAGTATATTTATTACATTACAAAAAGAGTAGGACAAAATTCCGTGCTAGAGCCCGTTGGTGCATAAAGCTCCTAACTATGGAACTAGGTAGTGCCAGTTTTTCACCATTATCTAGTTTTTTGGTTCAATATCCTATTCAATTAACTCAAGGTATGTGTTATGTATCTGCTTTGTGTAAAACACACTACTCTGTGCTAAGGAAAAGAGCAAAGGAAAAAGTTTACAACATGACATAATGTTGGAGAGTCACTATTGTTAAGGAGTTGGGACTTGGACTAGAGGACAAAGTGATACATATATAAATCTAATATAATCAAGTGCCCAATGCCATGGAATTGTGGAAGCATAGAAGTTCAAGATTGAACTTTAACTTCTAGACCTTAAATCCTATACTGGCAGCAATAATCAAATTCCCTGCTCAACATTCTTACTGGGTGATCATAAACTCTCTGTTTCTAAACCTCCCGTAAAAGAATCCCTACCTCCGCCAAACAGTGGTCCATTTCATTTCTGAAAAGCTCTAATTATTTTTAAAAGTTATTTCTTGTACTGAGCCAAAATCACATTCTCTTGAACAAAAATTCTGAAATTTGGAGTCATGTAGAAAATATATAGCTAAAAGTTTTCTTTAAGAGAGTATTTAAAACATTGGAGGAATATTCTTTTTTTTTGTTATACTTTAAGTTTTGGGATACATGTGCAGAACGTGCAGGTTTGTTACATAGGTATACACGTGCCATGGTGGTCTGCTGCACCCATCAATCTGTCATTTACATTAGGT
Source organism: Nomascus leucogenys (assembly GCF_006542625.1). Taxonomy (NCBI): domain Eukaryota; kingdom Metazoa; phylum Chordata; class Mammalia; order Primates; family Hylobatidae; genus Nomascus; species Nomascus leucogenys. The sequence continues at coordinate 40,346,753 of NC_044387.1, forward strand.
ATTTCTCCTAATTCTGTCTCTCCCCTATCCCCCAACCCCCTGACAGGCCCCAGTGTGTGAAGTTCCCCTCCCTGTGTCCATGTGTTCTCATTGCTCGACTCCCACTTATGAGTGAGAACATGCGGTGTTTGGTTTTCTGTTCCTGTGTTAGTTTGCTGAGAATGATGGTTTCCAGCTTCATCCATGTCCCTGCAAAGGACATTAACTCATCCTTTTTTATGGCTGCATAGTATTCCATGGTATATATGTGTCACATTTTCTTTATCCAGTCTATCATTGATGGGCATTTTGGTTGGTTCTAAGTCTTTGCTATTGTGAATAGTGCTGCAATAAACATATGTGTTCATGCGTCTCTATAGTAGAATGATTTATAGTCCTTTGGGTATATACCCAGTAATGGGATTGCTGGGTCAAATGGTATTTCTGGTTCTAGATCATTGAGGAATCGCCACACTGTCTTCCACAATGGTTGAACTAATTTACACTCCCACCAACAGTGTAAAAGCGTTTCTATTGCTCCACATCCTCTCCAGCATCAGTTGTTTCCTGACTTTTTATACTCTAATCACAAGTTTTAGTTTCTGCAAGCTAAATATACCCAGTTCCTTCAAGTCTTCCTTAATGGCATGGTTTCGAGATCCCTCGTATCCTAGTTGTTCACAATGGACATATTCCTATTTGTCTATACACGTATATTTAAAAGTGCACCATCCAAATTTGAGCACACAACTACAAATGGACTAACCGGTGCAAAGTCACTATTACTTCCCAGCTTCCAGAGACCTATATTTCTATTCATCAAATGCATATCAAGGTCATAATCAATTTTTTCACGATCATATCACACATTAACCTAAGTCTTCCTTGAAAATATTGCAACCATTATATCAAAGTGTCATAAAATATAAAACATACACAAAATTTAAGGAGTTTTGTACCCAAGTCCTTAAATGTTTCTATATTACATTTGATGGTCTTTGTTTTAGGCTAAAATATGCGTATATTAAAATCACTTCACATTCTTATTCTTTTTTCTCATATATGTACTATCCATCCTCACTCCTGATTGCAATCACTTAAAAATCTGATAAACAAGATACCAAGGTACATATTTCATAAACAATAAATGGTAGAATTGAGACAGGTCCTATAGTTACCTGCTAGTATCTTCTCTCCAGGCTGGCATCAACCTGACGATATTCATCCCAGGGATCATTCTACTGTGAATTTATTTCTCTGTCCTATTTCTATCTTGTCTTCAAAGACTTTACAAGATACTTAGGAAAGTACCCACCTGAGATCCAGATTAATTCTCTTTTAAGAATACTTCTGGGGCCAGGCAGGTGGCTCAGGCCTGTTATCTCAGCACTTTGGGAGGCTGAGGCAGGAGGATCACTTAAGCCCAGGAATTCAAGACAAGTCTGGGCAAAGTGGTGAGACCCCATCTCTACAAAAAATTTAAAAATTAGCTGAGTGATGTGGCACTTGCCTGCAGTTGGTCCCACCTACTTGAGAGGCTAAGGCAGGAGCTCAGGAATTTGTACCATCAGTGAGCTATGATCCTGCTACAGCACTCCAACCTGGGCCACAAAGCAAGATGCCATCTCTAAAATAAATTTAAATAAATAGTACTTCCGATATGTCCCTGTATAAAAATTAGTTTACACTCTAAGTACTAGGAGTGCTTAGGAAAGGGAATGAACACTATTAACTGAAGTGGTTTTGAATTAATTTATGAAGAAATTGGTACTTAAGTTGAACTTCAGAGGATCTGAAGGATTAAAATATTTGTGGATTACTGATAGGAGAGTTAACACATATTATAGTTGTGGTCTATATAGTTGTGGTCTATCCATAGCACCATATATAAAATGATGTGTGAATTTATAGGGATTTGCCTGTAATAACTTCAATATGTTAATATATGCTATCCTCAAATCTCTGAACAAAAAAGTAAAACTAATATCCAATCAGACCCAACCTTCAAGGCCCAACTCAATTATTAATTTCTTAGTGAGAATTTTTCCAATTAAAGCAAGCTGTAATTGGCTGCCTTTCCTCCAAATGTTTAATGTACCTGATTGTTTGAAGCTCTCATTTTGGTGTTGTATCAAACATCACATCATCTCTATGATTTCACTAGTTCTATTACTATATTGTTGTACAATATATCTCCTCAAGATAAGTTGTAAACTTCTGGGGAAAAGTGACTATATCCGTTAGTTTTGGGTTCCCTGCACGGTAGCTAGCACAGCAATAGACTGAAAACTGGCAGAATAAGTGAGCATAGCCAACATGGTTCTTTTCTGACCATACCAAAAAGTTTGGTATGCCTATTTAAATGTAGGGTTATGTGTGTGTTACATTTTATATTTTTCCATTGTAGTTTCTTTTTTTTTTTTTTTTGAGACAGGGTCTCACTTTTTCACTTAGGCTGCAATGCAGCGGCATGATCTCAGCTCACTGCAACCTCGACCTCCTGGGTTCAAGTGATACTCCTGCCTCAGCCCCCTGAGTAGCTGGGACTACAGGCACACACCACCACATCTGGCTAGTTTTGAATTTTTGTGGAGATGGCATTTCACCATGTTGCCCAGGCTGGTCTCGAATTCCTGAGCTCAAGCCATCTGCCCATCTTGGCCTAACAAAGTGCTAGGATTACAGATGTGAGCCACCGTTCCGGCCTCAGTGTCATTTCTAAATAACAATTTAAATGCAGAAATAAAAGCCTGACTAATATAACATGAGTAACTTGGAAACCATCAGGTTTACATATGCAGTGCTAAATACTATTAAATCAATGCCAACACCATTGTATTCATTTGCACTTCCTGCATTGTATTGTATTGTATTCATTTGCACTTCCTGCATTGTATTGTATTGTATTCATTTGCCTTCAGGTTGGAATTCTGTGGTTTTTAAATGTGTCTACCCTATCCCAATAATTAGGTAGAAAGTTATTGAGGACAAACACTAGTCTTCAATGTATAGGTAATTCCTCAAAACACACAACAAAGTTCTCTACTTTCAAAGTGTGCTGAAAGTATTTGAGTAACTGCTGTACTCATGAGGTTTAAACAGAAAAGTTGATATTTTTCTGATCATGTTCTACTTTTTCAGTTAGGTTTTGCTGGTTTATCATTTTGTTTATTTTCAGTCTATCTATGCAATAGTCATTTTTAAAAGGATCTTCTGTAGGTCAGTGTCTCCCCTTTTCTTTTTAAATTACATCTGCAGTTTTTAAGTGGAGATGTCAGCAAGTTGGTATATCAAAAGAACAGAATTTCCTACATTGGGAGCTAATAGACTTGGTTTTATTCCTGGCTTTACCATCAATTAGTGTGTGACCTTGGATATGTCACTTTGCCTTGCTAGTTTTAGTTTAATTCTCCATAAAGTAGGGAGATTGGATCAGATTGCCTTTAAGGAAAAATCAGTTGCTGTCCCTCTTAGAATTGCATAAGACTCACCTTTCATCTTTGATTTTCACATATCCTTTTTTGAAAATGGTGAAGCCTGATAACTTCTAGGAAAGAAATAGCTTATGGTTTTTCCCCATAACAATGAATGTTGGTGTAAGAACTCACTTAGAAGATGATTGTTTATTTCTCTAGAATTACCAGCTACAAGAGAATGTAAATCCTCAACTTACGTCTTCACATGAAAGGATGAAGATTTAATCTTGGATTTTGCTACAAAAAATTATAAGTAAGTAGTTGAATGGTACAAAACTGTAGGACATTAAGACTTCTCCAGAGCTTCTTATCAATACAACCATAAAATGCATTTTGTATTTTAAAATACAAATTTTTTTTTTAAAATGTGCGTCTGTTCACAATAGCAAAGACTTGGAACCAACCCAAATGCCCATCAGTGACAGACTGGATAAAGAAAATATGACACATATACACCGTGGAATACTATGCAGCCATAAAAAATGAGTTAATGTCCTCTGCAGGGACATGGAAGAAGCTGGAAATCATCATTCACAGCAAACTAACACAGGAACAGAAAACCAAACACCACATGTTCTCACTCATAAGTGGGAGTTTAACAATGAGAACACATGGACACGGGGGTGGGGCATCACACATCAAGGCCTGTTGGGGGATGGGGGTCTAGGGCAGGGATAGCATTAGGAGAAATACCTAATGTAGATGATGGATTGATGGGTGCAGCAAACCACCATGGCATGTATATACCTATGTAACAAACCTGCACATTCTGCACATGTATCCCAAAACTTAAAGTATAATTTAAAAAATGTGATTATGATTAGGGCACATGACACAGTTTGACTGTCAGGATAAGTTCTGCACCTGTGAAAGGCAGAATTGCAACCAAACTGTCACACAGAATGCCACCTCATATCTCCCCAGAGAGTGCTCCTAATTGACACACTGGAAAAAATCTCCCATAAGAAGGATGCTCTATGGGATTGCAATGCAATTTGAGGGGTTTTTTGTTTTGTTTTGTTCGGGTTTTTTTTTTTTTCTGCTCATCTCATTTCCATATTTGTCATAAATGTCTCTATTTCTTGAGTTTGGTCAGCTGCATAAGGAGCAAGAAGTAAAAATCATCAGAATCATTTCAACTGCTGGGAAAACCGGATTAATGCTGGCTGTTAAAAGCTGTTAATTGCAGTTTACAAAAGAGAAATCCCTTATCTTTGAAAGTTCACTTGCTTGAGCGACTCATTCTTCCTGGGAGGGATTAATGCTTAATTAGAAAAAGATGCTAAACAATCTGATGTGCTTCCTGAATGAAAATCTCACCTTAGTTTTAAAGATTCTTAACAAGGTAACATGCTAATTATTTAATGAATGATTTCTGCTGAGCACTAGAGATGTGTTAAAATAGCAGTGCTTATCGCGTTTGGCACAGCTCCCAGAAATCAGTCCACTGAGTGCTCTAGGATTTGGTGCCAAGCCTGTTTTTTGTTGTGCTTGGTGTTTGGTGTTGTTTTCCCACCTTTGAGTGTAAACATGTTTGTCAAGGTACACTGTTAGGGGAGACGGAGAGGGGCAGGGAGGGAAAGCCTGGTGGTCAAGGAAGTGAGGGTGGTGGAGGAAGAGAAGAGAAGAGAAGAGAGGAAGAAAAACAGCCAGAACTCCATCTTACCTTTGGACTATGACTGCACTGTACTGACAAATACCTGGAAATATCTGTACTCCAACCTTGCTGTAATAAGGATGTAAAGAAATTAGGAAGATTAGCATGTATGCTTCAGAGGAAGGTACAAGGCGTTGCAAGCCTGACTTCACACTTTTCTTGGCTGTCAGGGGGCTTTCTCCTTCACAACAATACCCCAATGTTTTGGTAGGCTGACTCCAGTTCACTTTACTAAGTGGGGAGGCATGGGTGGAATGCCAGGTATGTCTACAGAGCAAAGCAGTGCAGGCAGGCTGACGCCAGGAGAGAATAGGCAGGTACCTATTGAGTTACAGGATTTCTACAAATCTAATCCGCATGTAATGTGAGACTTATTGCAGAGCCAGCCTCTGCTAGGGTTGTGAAGTCTGAGGATATGAACAGTCTCAGGACCAAAGATCCCAGTTAACCCATTGAAATCCAGTTGACCAAAACTAATAGCTTCTTATCGTTGTAATGTTATTTAATTAGAAGTTGTAATTAGAAGTTGCTTGCTAATTGTATAAAAATACTCAGAGTAAGATATTAATGAACAGAGATATTTAATATGCCTGCAATACAGTGAATGCACAATACAGTCAAAGCAACCAGGGCTATTTTAAGTTACTCTCTATTTAATATGTATGACATTGGATAGTCTATACATTACTAATGATGGGTATCTATAATTTATGGTACAGTTTTGCATGTGATAAGTTTGTTATGAAAATTTAAAACAGCAAGTTGTTTATTAGTATTTAAAAAACATCTACTTAAGGGAGACATTTGTTTCTGGGACATCTTCATTAATTATTGTAATAAATTGACGATAAATTTATTAAAGGAAGGAAATCAGAATTGCCAACATAAATAGGAAAAAGGCCCAAGGACTGAAGTATCAAATAAGTATGATGCATGTCATACACTTTTCCTGATGATCAACCAGTAAACCTCTTAGGAAAGTGGGTAAAGGAAATGAAAGTGTTTCTATACTTAATGTATAATCATAGGAATTTTCTAGGTCAAGTTTTATAGATTAAAATGATCAATCTTCAAGACATTCTACAATTATACAAAGATAGGGCAATTGTTCTTACTTTATCAATTGTGATAAAACTGCAACCATAACTCAAAAGCCCACATTAAAAATATTCTTAAGATATATTAACTAATAAATAACATTTAACCTCAGAAATATTTCGAGAGGCATGATTCCAATTACCTTCAGTGTTTCTAACATGTTGATATCCTCTCCACAGGTATTTATGTTCATTATCATATTTAGACACCTTTAATAAATTGGCAACGCCTTCTTCTAGGGTTTTGTTTATTAACACAAAGATGTCAACATCAAGGGTTTAAAAGTCTATATACTGATACAGGAATAAGTGTCTCCTGTGGTCCATGTATTCTAACAGGTACTTTAGGTATGTGAGTTTATTTATACACTTTTATGATTCTCAGTGTTAGCATGAAAAAATTGAGGCCCATATCAAATAACTAGTGAGTAACACATGCAGGCATAAACCCAAGACAGTTGATTCAAAGCCTTTTTTGGAGCAGTGTTAAATGTGGGAGACAATATAGCACAAAGCTAAGGATGAGAATAACATTAGACTTGTTATCGGGAGCTCTATGTTGAAAAATGTCACTTCTACTTCCTAACTTTTAAACTGACAGTTTGCAGCATCTCTATGTGCCTCAGTGTCCTTGTCTTCAAATAGGAATATAAAACTTACATGATGATGCTTGTGTAAGAATGAAGTGAGACAACACTAACGAACACAACTGTGCCGACAATGTGTAGTGGCTGACAGTAATGTTAGCTCTGCTCTGTAACCTTACACCCGAGTCTCTCTCTGAGTCTTGAGCTGGGTGCTGTTCCAATATACACATACTGCATCGCAAGAGCAATCCAGTTTTAAACATGGGTGAGGTAGAGAGGGATCAAAAACAGGATATGCCCTGGCTCCTGGCTGAACTGCCAGCTCTTGCAGAATTTACTCAAGGAGATTGCCTCTGAACCTCCTTCAAGGAGGTTGCAAGTTACCTTTTAAGTTGATTTGTGACACTAAAGCCAACCCGATCCTAAATTTGTTCACTCCCCCACTCTGCTTGGTTCTTTCAAGCTATGGCCAATTTTATCCCTGTTTAACCTTTGCGGTAGATAAGAAGACAGTATTAAATCTTGGACTACTGAGTAAGCCTCTTGGAAACTGCACTCAGTATCTGACAAAAGAATGTGGAGAGATATTCTAAGCAGCTTTTTTTTTTTTTAAACCAAAAACATTGGTTAAAACTAACAAATTAAGGACATTTGCCAAAATGGCATCTGTTTAATGGTGCTTCTAATCCCCAAGTTATTAATATCTTTAGTGTTTGCTAAAGATATGAAATCTCCAAACATACTGAGTAATTTTACCGGGTGATAATAGTCTATATTAATTACGCTCTATGTTTTCAATATGGCAACAAACATTTTCATTTTCTTTAGGCCAGACTCATATTTAGAATACCAAATATATCTCTATAAAGAGTTATATTTCTGTGTTTTATTGATGCTAAATTTAAAATTTCCAAAGAAAATGTAGTTTAGAGTAGTTTATTTCTATGATAAAGCAGATTTCTTATAAATTGATGTTTTAAAGAGAAGCTATAAAGATTTAAAAGTGAAGATTAAAACATTTTAGCAATAAATGATACGTAAGACTTTTAAAAATTCAATTTCATGGTAAATGTTTCATGCGCACTCGAAAAAAATGTGTATTCCATTGTTATTGGGTGGAGTATTTTATAAATATTAATTAGGTTAAGTTGGATGATAGTGTTGTTCCTCATTACCATCAACTTGTTGACATCCTGTCTACTTGTTCTATCAATTGTTGAGAGACAGGTATTGAAATCTATTTCTATAATTGTAGATTTATCATATCTATTTCTTTTTGCAGTTGTATTAGTTTTGCGGCATGTATTTCAAAGTCTTTCTAGTACATAATTGTTTAGGATTATAATAAATTGATCCTTTTTGTTATGAAATGACCATCTTAATCCTGGTAATGATTTTGGCCTAAAATCTACTTTGTTCTATATTAATGTAGCCATACTCTCTTTTTATTAGTGTGGGCATGGGCATACCTTTTTCCCACCCTTTTGCTCTTATCCTATTTGTATCATTATATTTAAAGTGCATTTTTTATAGGTAACATACACCTATTTTTTATCCAATCTGGTCATATTTTTTATCCAGTCTGACAATAGCTGCCTTTCATTTGTGGAGACCATTTATAATTAATGTGATTATTAATATAGTTTTACATGTACCGCATTCCTCTTCATTGTTACTATATTTCAACCCTCCTTTGTTCCCTTTTTTCTCTTTTTCTGGTTTCTTTCAGATGGAGTATTTTTATCATGCCATTTTATCTCCTTTGTTGGTTTATTAATTATAACTCTTTTATTTAATTTTGTTAGGCTGTGTAGTTTATATGTTTAACTCAACACAGTCTACCTTCAAATGATATTATTCTACTCCATATACAATATACACTCATTTCTCCTTTCCCAGCTTTTGTGTTCTTGCTGTTGTACATTATATTTTAAACTTAAATTTTAAACTTCTATTATAAACTCTATTTTATTATCGTTGATTAAATAATTACATAATAAGGTAATTTAAATGATAAAAAAACATATACTCATCTAGTCGTCGTTACTAATGGTCTTCATTCCTTTGTGTAGTTCCACAAAAGATTTCATCTAGTGTCGTTCATTTATATTTCATCTAGTATCATTTTTCTTCTACTTGAATAACTTCCTTGAACATTCCTTGTAAAACAGTAGTTCCCCTTCATGCATGTGGGATACATTCCAAACTCCCAGTGGATGCCTGAAACTGCAGATAATACCAAACCCTATATAGACTATGTTTTTTCCTATACATACATACCTATGATCAAGTTTAATAAATGTGTTACAGTAAGAGATTGATAATAATAACAGAACAATTAAGAGATTAATAATAATAACAGAACAATTATAACATTATATCATAATAAGTTATATAAACATCTTTCTCTCTCTCTGTCTCTGAAAATATCTTAATTTTTGGAACCATGGTTTACTACCAATAACTGAAACTGAAGAAAGTGAAACTGTGGATAAGGGCGAGCTACAGTATAAGTTTGCTAGTGATTAATTCTTTCAGCTTTTATATGTCTTTATTTTTTCCTTAGCATCTGAATAGTATTTTGCTGGGTATAGAATTCTTGGTTGACAGATGTTTCTTTACCTTAAAGATGTTGCTCCACTATCCTATTATTTGTACTATTTTGAATGGGAAGTCTGCTGTAATCCTTATTTTTGTTCCTTTGTATGTAATATCTTTCTTTTCTGTCTGCTTTTAAGATGTTTTCTTTGCCAATGTTTTTTATCAACTTGATTATGAGGTGCCTTGGTGTAGTTTTCTTCATGCTTCGTATGCTTTGAGTTCATTGAGCTTCTCAGATCTAAGGTTTTATTGTTTTTATTAGATTTGGAATAATTTTGGCCATTGTTTCTTCAAATATTTGTTTCTGTACCCCCTCTCCTCAGAGATGTCAAGTATGTTTATATTAAGTGACTTCAAGTTATCCTTCAAGGCACTGAGGCTGTGCTCATTTTAAAATTTTATTGTCTTTTTCTTTTTGTTTCATTTTGGATAGTTTCTGTTGCCACATTTTCAAGTTCACTAATCTTTTCTTTTGCAGTAGTCTATCTGCCATTAATCCCATCCAGTGTATTTTCTTTATCTCAAACATTGTAGTTTTCATCTCAAAAATTTGTATTTTCTATATCTCTATTTAACTTTTGAAACATGTAGAATACAGTTAAAATAACTGTTTGAATGCCCTTGCCTGCTAATTGTAGCATCTTTATCAGCTCTGCATTAGTTTCAATTGATCGATTAGTCTCCCCATTATGAGTTATGCTTTCTGGTTTCTTTGCACATCTGGATATCTTTGACTGACTGCCAGACATTGTGAATTTTTCCATTGTTAGGTGAGGGATATCTTATACTCCAACAAATATTCTTGAATTTTGTTCTGGATGTTAACTTACTTGGAAATAGTTACAATCATTTTGGTTGTAATTTATGATTTTTAGATGGGTTTTGAGAAATTCGCCTTCCAGAGCTAATTGTTTTTTACTTCTAATCAAGGTCTTACTGAGTACTCTACCCAATACTTTTTGAAGTCTGAGCTTTTCCAGGCTGGATAGCAGAAACAAGCACTTTCCCAGGACCTAAGTGAGCAGCAGGCACTGTTTCTTGAGTCGTTTCACTGGTTCTTTCCCTAGATTCAGGTAGTTTGTTCACAGGTGTGTGCTGGTCAGTACTCTGCTGAATATTCAGATGGCTTTCCATAGATCTCAGTTTCCCATTTCCTCAGTGATCTCCTCTCCAGTGCTCTTATGAACACTTACCACCTTAGTCTTCCCAGATCCTCTGCTCTGTCTCCTCAATTCACAAACATCCCCAGACTCCTTCTGGGTTGCCCCTTGCTATGGTTTGGCCTGGAAACTTTCTCAAGGTGGAAATCTGGGACAATCAGAAGGTTTATCTCTCTTGCTCCTTGTCTCTTGGGGATTACTGTCTTTTGTAGTATAGTATCTAGTGCCTTGGGAAAAACAAACAAACAAACAAACAAAAAAAACAGATTTATTTTCTATGTCTGTCTTTGTTTTTGTTGTATTTGTCTGGAAGGTAAATCTAGTCCCTATTTATCCATCTTGCCCAGAGTGGGGCAAAATGAAATCTCTAAACTAGACAGAGAAATGCATAGATTCTAGAAACTGTAAATGCTCTTGCCAATTACTAGCTCCTCATTGTACAGTTGTGAATATTAATGTATAAGACATTAAGTATTCACAATATCACACACAATTAGTTACATTGTTATTGTTATTTTTATATAATGAAACTGAGAACCAGAAGAATTATCATAGTGTGAGAAACTCAGAGGCCACTATGGATCTGGGCAACAAAAGAGAATTGGTTTGACTGTCAGTTGCTTTCTTTGTCTGGTTCCTGACCTGTTCTAAACTGAAAGCAGAAAACCAGATATCAGCCTGGGGAAACAGGCCTACTCAACAGCTCCTCAAGCATAGGACCATGCTGATTACATGGAAAATGGTAAGGATAAGTAGAAGTTGAACAAGTGAATAAGGAATTTATGGACAATGCTCATGCTCTTAAACTACTCATTTTATTACCTTGGCATTTCTTCTGTTCTTTCTTCTAGAAAATCACCTATAAAAAAACTCAAAGAGATACTACTTCATATGGCAGATTAACTCTCTTGTAGACAACCACAAGTGTTACCCCACCCAACGTATTTATTTAAAGGAAAAAGCTTGGTAACTGTAAGGCAGCATTTCCAAAAGTGTATTTCATAATTATGGCCACAAAATAAGAAACTTTCTGAGCTAAATATTTGGCTTCTCAAAACTAAGCAACTTTCTTCCCTGTGGGTTTCTCAATCTTGACATTAATGGGTACTTTCATCTCTAAGAGAGTGAATAAAATATGCATCTTTCCCCCAATTTGCTTGTGGAATGGAACTGTCATCTAAGACAAGTGTTCTATGAAAAATAAGCTGGGAAAAGTTAACCTAGGAAAAAAATTCTATGGTTAAATTATCAGGTACCACAAAATTTTGATGGAAAAGTATTTCTGAGGCTAAAAATTATTTTTGAGACACTAAGAGAGTTAATAACTTCAGTCCTTGCAAAAGTGGCTATGTGGACTTGTCAAATCAATATTTTGAATAGTATCTTTCTAAAAGGTCTTCACGAACACCATACTTGAACAAGAAGAATTAATAGAAATTTTTACCCATGATGCTTTCCAGTCAGGAAGTATTAATCAGAAGTTGACACTGAAATTGTATTTTGGGGGACAAAGAGAAAAAGCCTTAGATGGGTGGCATAAGAAGAAGGAATTAGGGGTTCATTTTCATTTCCTTCCAAACTAATTGCCTAAGAAGCTTTTTATATCATCAGGAAGTACACTAACAAATGGCTTTCTTGACTTTTGCTAATCACTTTATTAATGCGTTAGCCAGATTTTAAAATATGCAGTAGTGTTAATATCTGAGGAGAGAGACCTTTATTATGTATAAATTACAAATTTTCTATCTCAATTGCAGTTGAGTTTTAATGTTTCCTTTCCAGAAAAGCCCTAGTGCATATTCTTCAGGGAGCAATTCTGCACTCTTCAGGGAATGAACTGAATGACCTAATGGGTCCTTCCATCTTTAATTTCTGTAATTCAGGAAAGCCTCATAAAACACAAGCTTCCTTTGTGAATTAACTTTTCTCTGAAAGTATTGAAACTACTTTCTTGCTCTCTTTGGAAGTACTTAAAAATGCTGAACAATATTAGAAATATTTACTGGACCCACATTGAAAAAAATCAGCTAAATTACACTCAATAGTTCAAGTGTAAATCTTTCAAAAAATATAACCTCTCCAGTCTTTTTTTAATTATAGGAAGCCAGCCATTCACAACACCAAGAAATATAATGTTAGGGAGAAAGAATCAAAAACAAAAATCAAATCAAGCTAACAACTAATTCTGGAATATCTTTTATATATAAATTTTATGCATAAGTATCATGGTTAAAAGAACAAAAGCATTTGCTAAAAACTCACAAGAGGTATTACATCTCTGTTTTAAACTTGCTAGTAAATGTAATAAAATATATCTAAGAATTTTTGTTGAAAATTGAATATGTGCTAGAGACCATGAAAAAATTAGAAGAAATATAAGTCAGAGCTGTTAATCATATATGTTTGCTACTTAGGAGGGAACACAAAACCTATGGTCATAGGATAATTAGTCAGAACATTATAAATCATGAAGCGTAAGAGAGCTCTGTTGAAGCTACAAGGGTGAGAGCGTGCATAAAGAAAAAGGAGCTGAGTTATTTGCATCTTCTGTTTTTACCTCCCAGAACTCTTGGTTAAATATCAGTCGAGATTAAAATCTGTTTCCTAGGCCCACACAAGAGCTTAGGAGTTCCAAGAACCACAATACCATCTGCAGAACCACACACCTTTGTGTTTTTCCTAGGGATTAGTGACATTTGTGTTTACATGTTTACACAGTATGCGTTATCTTTTTACGATTGTAATTCTAAACCAGCGTGAAAAATCACTTATATCATCGAAATTTTAACTTTAAAATAAAAGCTATTTAGACAACTTTCTTTTTTAGACATGGGACCTCGCGATGTTGCCCCATAGTACAGTTATTCACAGGTGCTGTTACAGCTCACTACAGTCTTGAACTCCGAGGTTCAAGCGATCCCCCCACTTCGGCTTTCTGAGTAGCTGGGACTATAGGTAGGCTTAGACAATATTAATGAATTAATAGTAGCCCTGTTTTGTGACATAATAGAAACAGTGAAGTGGTTTCCAATTGCATGTTACTGAATAATTCTTACTATCATTTGATAGTGGTAAATCATGAAATAATTTAATTTTTTGCAGATGTCTTTCCAAAGGTCAAATATAAAGCTACACCAAATTGACAATATATTTTGTATGAGCTTTGGACAGATGGAATATCAAAGAATGACATTTCCGTGTTTAAAAATAATCAAGAGTCCAGCGGCAGGTGACTGGATAAACAAAATATGGCATATAGCTAAAATGAAATATTAATCAGCCATAAAAAGAAATAAAGCTTTGACACATGCTACAACATGGATGAATCTTGAAAAAAGTGAAATAAGCCAGAAACAAATCACACATATAGTATGATTCCACTTATGTGAAATATATAGTAGGCAAATTTTTCCTTATAGCAAATAGATTACAGGTAACTAGTGACTGAATTAAGGAGGAAATGAGGAGTTATTGCTTGATGGGTATAGAATTTCTGTTTGTGGTGATGACAGGGTTTTGGAAATAGAGTGGTAATGGTTGCACAACATTGTGAATATAATTAATGCCACTGAATTGTACTCTTAAAATTGTTAAAATGACAGTTTTTATGTTAGGTATATTTTAATAAAATAAAAATGTTTTAAAAATAATTAGGAACCTTTTCTTGCTTTGTCCTTTGGCATAAGAAAGGTTACTATTTTTTTCATCTTTATAATCTAAAAAATTATATACTATTTATAAAAGCCACCTACTCTGTAGACAGTGGCCGTGAGAGTAACTTGCTTTGATTAGTAGCCTATGTCTGAGAAAGCAAAGAAATAATTAAGAAGATATGAGCATTGATGAGAAATCAGGTAGAAGTCAAACATGCCAAAGACCTTCAACTCATAGAAACAATGAATGAAAACATAGTTATATCATTTTCTGGGGCATTATGCTTTTTGGTAGAAAAAAAAGAAATGATGTGGTTGACGGAGAAGAAAGGGCTAAGGATAAGAAGATCTACATTTTAGTCTTAATTCTGTTGCTTTCTACATCTATTAATTCCAGAGACTCACTTCTCTGGGTCTTCCTTTTCTCGCTTGTAATATAAAAGGGCTAGATGAGTATTCTTAGATTTTATCCCGGTTGTAAAATTTGGATAGTCAATCCAAGACATTGTGATTCAATGATAGATTACTTGCTGAAATGAAATACATATTTAAATCAAATTTTTATAACTTTGATACAATTCTAATATCTTATCAATTGTTGTCAGCTAATAAGCTTATGGTTCAGAAATTGGACATTGTCATTTGACCCTCTAACAAGTTAACTTTTTTTATGTAGCTTCATTTCCAAATTTAAAACCACATAAATTGATAATTTTATCATGATGCTTATAAAATTCTCTATCAACATATTCTTCTAAGAACAGGGTGTGGCATTGAAGTGTGACGACTACAGAACAAAACCAAAGTGTATACATGTGTCCAATTTGTATTTTTGACCATATTACTAATCAACTTGGAAAATAGTGATTTACAAACTCACTGGCAATTATTATGGTCTGACAAAGTTAATTAAAGATTCTTCTCATGCAGTATCTCCAATATCATTTCGGTCTTCCTCACAGAAGGGTCACAAAGCTATCTTGGACTTTACAAATGTTATTTCCTTTGTTTAGATCATCTGCATAGCAATTAACCCTTATATTCTTCCAGATCCATCTCACATCCTTGCCCAGAATGTTTTTGAAACTCTCACCAAACAAGGCACTTGCAGAAGGTTAAACCTAGCACGTGTTCTAAAGTCTGCTTCTTTGTTTTACCGTAGGAGCCTATGAGCCACATGTTTTTGAGGCTGAAAGTGGCAATGGCAAGAATAATAATCCCCTGCCATTCTCAATACAATTTTTAAATTTTGCCCTTCAAATGTGTCTTTAATGTGCAAAATTGGTTATTATTATTTTAAATGTTTTTACCTCTTCAGATGTATTGGATTATTTAGGTGTTGTATCCCCCAACAATGTTTTTAATATAAGGAAGTTATGTCTTCTAATGATTATTTTGATGCTACTCTAATGCAGAAGCTATGGCTTCACACAGTGGGTATTCATTTTGTTGATCCATCTATATTTTTCTGCTATCTTTGTTTTCTTTAGCATATTGTGTAGCTAGTTCTTATAAGAGACCTCAGTGGCAAAGCTGGGTCTGATTTTCACAAGGTATATCAGCAAACTCACAAGAACAATGTGTTCTGGCTTGACTTTTTGTCATATTACCTCAACCCCAGGGCCTAGGTTCTCTAACTTCCATAAATCTACGATACTGCCAACCAGACCTGGGGTTGAGCATGTCCAAATGGCCTTTTAATCATGGCACAGGGTGTTATGACCCACTCTATATTAATCTTCAGTAATTGACTGAAGAATTTCAGAATTCCTCCATTCTCTTCAGGATCAGAACCTTGCCCTTCACTAGAGTCTTTGAACCTTACCAGGTCCTACAATACTCCCCCATGATGAATTCTATTAGCTATCTTTTGCCAGGAAGACCCCACGGTAATATGGGTATATCTTCTAGTAAGCAAACACTTATTTATTTTTCCAAATTAGGGTACCCAATTATGACTCTCACCACCAGGCCTCACCCACTGATTTAGCCCTCCAAAATGTATAATTGGTACAGAGTAGTTGTTTAACAAACCTCTATTTCATAACTTAATGAGTGCATTATGTCTTAGATTACTATTCTCTGTGAATACTGGGCCTCTGAACTTGGCTTAGTTCTCCCCAAGTTCTTTCTCTACCCTCTGTCTTCCTTACCCTGTTTTCCATGTCTTTCTCTGATATTCATTAGGAAAATTTTATTTAGTTTTCAAATTTTCTATTTTGACATTGCAGAACCATTTAAGGTAATTGTTGACATCACCACTTCCTGCCTTAGTACTTCAGCATGCATTTGTAGGAACCTGTTGTCTTACATAAATCACAGTATCATTATCACATCTTTTTTTTAAAAAAAGAAACTTTGAAAATATATTTATTCTATAGCAATAAATGTTTGTAGTGAGAACTGTTTTTTTTTTTACAGTGATATTTTATTTTATTTTATTTTATTTTTTGGCCAAGGATTTTTCTTTTCTTTTTTTAATTTTATTATTATTATACTTTAAGTTTTATGGTACACGTGCACAACGTGCAGGTTTCTTACATATGTATACATGTGCCATGTTGGTGTGCTGCACCCCATTATCACATCTTAAGAAAATTAATAATAATTGCATCATATCATATAATCAGTTTCATACTTAAATGTCCTTAAGTGTCCCCAGGATGTCTTTGATAGCTTTCCTCACTTATAGGATTACCAAGATTCAGTTTTTTTGACTCATATTGCATTTGGTTCGATGTCTTTTTATTATTTAAAGTCGAGAACAGACGCTCAAACTTTTTGTTTTATGAGTTTTTTTCCTTAGAATTTAGGACAGTAGTCTTTTAGAATGCCCCACATTCTAGATTAGTCGTATGGCTTCTTCATGATTAGATTTAGATTAAATATTTTTGGCAAAACACTACATACTAGTGATGCCATCTACTTCTTATTGCATAGTATAAGGAATACGCAATGTCTAGTCTTTCTGTTGGGAATTCTGTTAATGTAGTGACTGTTGGAACTCCCCATTTCTAAAGTTATATTCTTTCCAATGTGTTGGTAAGTCATCTGTGGTGTGATATTTTCAAGACCATATGACCATCGTCTCCCTCAACAACATATTATCCCCTAATTTTGACATCTATTTATGATCTGCCTGAATCACTTATTACAAGAGAGTTTTCCAAACAGTGATTTTCGAATTCTGTCATCTCTTCTACATGTATTAGCTAGAATTCATCTGTAGAAAAGAAATAAAAAGTTTTCCTGTTTTCTTGCCTCTTCAATCTTTTTATTTTTCACTAGCAACATAGATTCTTCACATTTAAAGTAATATAATCTATTACCATCATTATTCTTTTAGGTGACATTTTTGAGCCCCTTCAAGAAAGAGGCTCCTTTTTAGTACGTTTCTCCCCCGTTTTTTGTATGTTTCGTGGCTTTGTTTTCTTAAGTTCTCTTTAATAAATCTGAGTGCATAGCCATTATTTGTAATTACAGAAGAATAAATAAAAATAAACTTTATAAACTTCCACAATTTTAGTTTCTTATCAAATTCATGAGTATAATCCAAGATAGAGATTCAGTAATATAAAATCACTAAGTCTGATTTAATAACATTTTGTTTTATGGTATATTTTATCAACAGCTGTTTAGGAATTTGGAATTGAAGCCTTGTGGCTTCTTAAGTCTCATAATCGGACACAGAAATACCGATTTTCATTTTCTGAGACTCATTCTGTCATTCTTTTATAAAAATCTTGTGAGAACCTAAGCTTGTTTTATTTTATATATTTTATCTGCAAAATTTGCTTATAAGCAAAATGTTTGAAATAAGTGTGTGCTTTTTATGTTAAGATGTTATGTTTTATATGCATACTTGTTTATATATGTATATTTGTTACGTACAGTATACATATATACCAAGAATTTTCCATCTACACTTCTGCCTTCTGGTAGATTTTATTTTATTTGTTTATTTATTTATTTTGAGATGGAGTCTGGCTTTGTCACCCAGGCTGGAGTGCAGTGGCACGATCTGATCTCACTGCAACCTCTGCTCCCGGGTTCAAGAGATTCTCCAGCCTCAGCATCCCGAGTAGCTGGGATTACAGGCATGTGCCACCATGCCCGGCTGACTTTTGTATTTTTAGTAGAGATGGAGTTTCACCATGCTGGCCAGGCTGGTCTCAAGCTCCTGGCCTCATGATCTGCCTGCCTCAGCCTCCCAGAGTGCTGGGATTACAGGTGTGAGCCACCGTGCCTGGCCAGATTTTATTTTTATAGACAAGAAAATAGCATGAAATTCTTTAAAAATTTTGGTGGATAAACAACCTAGATAATAAAATTAGGAAAATTGCATATATATATATATATATATAGAGAGAGAGAGAGAGAGAGAGAGAGAGAGCACCAGAACTCCAGTTGAGATAAGAAGGAATTAATCCCCTGGCTTGGTCCAGAGGACAACTTGAAGAGATGAACACAGGAGAGTGGGGGAGGCCTAGAGCATTTGGAAGGAGTAGCCTCACTCAATCTTGAGAAGTTACCCCAAAACTCCACAAATAGGGCAAAAGAATACCCAGGAATGAAGAGGAGGAATGGCTTTCCCATACACAACTTCCCCTACCTAACTCAGCGTCTTGCGAAGAAATAATGAACCAATTATGTAACATGCATGGTAAATGACCATTTTATAGTTATTGCTATCATCATCATGGTTGTTACTGTTATTGCCTTGAAGTCTGTGCCAGGGGCCCACAGAAACAACATTAACTAACATATGTTTTCATCAACCAAGTGCTAAAGATTTTTCTTGGTGCTTTTTCCCCTATTATCTTCATAAAACCCTGCCAGAAAGGGCATGTTATAAATGAGGATCCTGTGTCCTCGGCCAATATAGTAGCATGTGACTGCAATGTAGTAAGCAGAAGAATCAGAGTTTGAGTCTTGGCTTCCCTGAACCTTACCCAGGAAGGTTGTAGGAAGAAGAAAGATATACAGGCAGGAAGGGTAGCTTTATATGATTTTCTTGCCAGTAGAAGAAAGTCCTGGGATACAGGAGAGGTGAGGGAGGCTTCCCAGTGGCTCATGTTGGACAGGCAGGACAAGATCAATTTCATGAAAGATGGGAGAGGCTGCTGGGCCCTGCGCAAGACTGCACTGATGTGACACCTGTGGGGATGAAGAGGCTAGTAAAGTAAAAAAAATAATAGGAAGGCTGCATCCTAGCAACATCAGCCAGCAAAAAAAAGCAACAGGGAAGGCATAGGCAGACAGAATTTGAGCTAAATAATACACAGTGCAGCATCAAAGAAGGTGCTGAATTTCAAATGCAATTCTGTGTGCACACAACTTACCCAAATACTTACCTGTGTGTACGATTTTGCATATATAAAGATGTACATTGTAGCAATATTGGAAACAATACAAATGCCCTTTCATAATACAGACTATTAGGCAACAGTAAGAAAAAAAAAGCTAGATCTATATATACTGGCAAGAAAAATTATCCACATCACACTATTATTTTTAGAATACAGATGAATCATAGATTTTTTTAAAACTTTACTTAACATTTTTAATTGCTTACTATGAGAACATATTTCTGTATTTTTATGCTATTGAAAATGAATAAATAAATACCTAAGAGAAATATGTTTTTTCAGCAGCTTTAGCGAAGGACACTCAGAAACAACTGATTGTGTTGTCACTGTTGAGGAGAGTGAAGGAGTTTATCATTCTTACCTCCACAAAGATAAAATGCCTTTGTGTCCCATAAACTATTGCTATAAACAACTTGCAAACAACTCCCAAGGAGAAGCCTAGAATGAAGGGCTAGCTTTGCCCTAGGTAAGACAAACGTCTGTTTGGAAGTGTCGACAATGCCTTTTGTTGAAGGGCAGACTAACTTTTTATTTAGTTCATCTTCACTTTTTACTCATGATATTATTCAATGATGTAGCATGACTATTCTGTGCTAGGCATAGTGCTAATCTCTGCAACTGCAGTGATTACTGGGACAATCCTTGGGATATCATAGGAATTGTAGCAAAGTGATATATTTTCATTCACTCACTGCACAATAAGCAATACACCTAATAATGTGTCTATGATACTCTTTCTTCCATAGTGATGTCGTTTTGATGATAAAAGAAAAGTGTGCATTATTGTTTCTGTTGGTACAAAAAGGGATATTATGACAACTTAGAATTAACAATTTAGGGCCGAACATGGTGGTTCATGCCTCTAATCCCAGCATTTGGGGAGGCCGAGGCAGGTGGATCACCTGAAGTAAGGAGTTTGAGACCAGCCTGACCAATATGGTGAAACCTCATCTTTACTGAAAATGCAAAAATTAGCTGGGTGAAGTGGCGCACATCTGTAGTCCCACTTACTGGGGAGGCTGAAACAGGAGAATCGCTTGAATCCGGGAGTCAGAAGTTACAGTGAACCAAGATCACACCACTGCACTCCAGCCTGGGCAACAGAGTGAGACATTGTCTCAAAAAAAAATTAACAACTTAGAATTAGATATATTATACGGCAAAAATAAAATTTTTAAAGCAGTCTATGCTAGGCACAGTGACTCACATCTCTAATCCCAACACTTTGGGAGGTTGAGGCAGGTGGATCACTTGAGCTCAAGAGTTCAAGACCAGCCTGGGCAATAGGGCAAAACCTCGTTTCTACAAAAAACACAAAAATTAGCTAGGCGTGATGGCTAATGCCTATGGTCCCAGCTACTTGGGAGGGCTGAGGCTGCACACCACTTTGGGTGACAGTGAGACCCTGTCTCAAAAACAAAATAAGCAATCTACTTAAATAAGCCAGTGGTAAGTATCTGAAAATTTTTCAGTCATCTGGACACACGATGACATCACGGGACCTTTACATTTAATAGGTAAATTGTCATAGAGAAACTGCATTTCTAGGGATGTTATTTGCAAATGTTTTCTAGAAAATGATGAAGAAAGCGATCCGTTTTTAAAATAAATATGGCTTCTCATTGGTTTTCTTCAGAAACTTAATTAGAGAATCAACAACTGTGTAAAATTCCTGATTTATCTTCAAAATGAAATATTCAACAGTAATCAGCTTACAAAATGACTTATAAGCCTCAAGAGGGGAGAGGGAAAAGGCAGGGTGAAGAAGAATACTTATTCCTCTTACTGTGAGTAGACTGTGCTATCCCATCCAGCTCTCTCATATAGCCTTCATCCTTGAAAGTGCAAAAGCACAATCTGGGAAGTCTTCCAAACCATCTGTATAAGGAGGAAGCACTTGCCAGGATACAGGAAGCAGTTCTTCTAGTTTGTCACTGTTGTTTCAGTAAGCACTGCCAAAACTATCCAGAAAGGTTTGAGTAATGGCAGGTGACAGAATATCTGAAATTTGAAATTTGAGACATGACCTGAGTCCAATGCAAATGAACTGATTTTCTCTGGAGGCTAATAGTTCTTCTGTCAAGTATAAAATGAAAGGTTTCTCCAACAAGAACAAAGACACAACATACCAGAATCTCTGGGACACATTAAAAGCAGTGTGTAGAGGGAAATTTATAGCACTAAATGCCCACAAGAGAAGCAGGAAGGATCGAAAATTGACACCCTAACGTCACAATTAAAAGAACTAGAAAAGTAAGAACAAACACATTCAAAAGCTAGCAGAAGGCAACAAATAACTAAAATCAGAGCAGAACTGAAGGAAATAGAGACACAAAAAACCCTTCAAAAAATTAATGAATCCAGGAGCTGGTTTTTTGAAAAGATCAACAAAATTGATAGACTGCTAGCAATATTAATAAAGAAGAAAAGAGAGAAGAATCAAATAGACACAATAAAAAATGATAAAGGGGATATCACCACCAATCCCACAGAAATACAAACTACCATCAGAGAATACTACAAACACCTCTATGCAAATAAACTAGAAAATCTAGAAGAAATGGATAAATCCCTCGACACAAACACCGTCACAAGACTAAACCAGGAAGAAGTTGAATCTCTGAATAGACCAGTAACAGGCTCTGAAATTGCGGCAAAAAATCAATAGCTTACCAACCAAAAAAAGTCCAGTACCAGATGGATTCACAGCCGAATTCTACCAGAGCTACAAGGAGCAGCTGGTACCATTCCTTCTGAAACTGTTCCAATCAATACAAAAAGAGGGAATCCTCCGTAACTCATTTTATGAGGCCAGCATCATCCTGATACCAAAGCCTGGCAGAGACACAGCCAAAAAAGAGAATTTCAGACCAATATCCTTGATGAACATTGATGCAAAAATCCTCAATAAAATACTGGCAAACCGAATCCAGCAGCACATCAAAAAGCTTATCCACCATGATCAAGTGGGCTTCATCCCTGGGATGCAAGGCTGGTTCAACATATGCAAAATGTAAACCAGCATATAAACAGAACCAAAGACAAAAACCACATGATTATCTCAATAGATGCAGAAAAGGCCTTTGACAAAATTCAACAACCCTTCTTGCTAAAAACTCTCAATAAATTAGGTATTGGTGGGACGTATCTCAAAATAATAAGAGCTATCTATGACAAACCCACAGCCAATATCATACAGAATGGGCAAAAACTGGAAGCATTCCCTTTGAAAAGTGGCACAAGACAGGGATGCCCTGTCTCACCACTTCTATTCAACAGTGTTGGAAGTTCTGGCCAGGGCAATTAGGCAGGAGAAGGAAATAATGGGTATTCAAACAGGAAAAGAGGAAGTCAAATTGTCCCTGTTTGCAGATGACATGATTGTATATCTAGAAAACCCCATTGTCTCAAACCAAAATCTCCTTAAGCTGATAAGCAACTTCAGCAAAGTCTCAGGATACAAAATCAATGTACAAAAATCACATGCATTCTTATACACCTATGACAGACAAACAGAGAGCCAAATCATGAGTGACCTCCCATTCACAATTGCTTCAAAGAGAATAAAATACCTAAGAATCCAACTTACAAGGGATGTCAAGGACCTCTTCAAGGAGAACTACAAACCACTGCTCAGTGAAATTAAAGAGGATACAAACAAATGGAAGAACATTCCATGCCCATAGGTAGGAAGAATCAATACCATGAAAATGGCCATACTGCCCAAGGTAATTTATAGATTCAATGTCATCCCCATCAAGCTACCAGTGACTTTCTTCAAAGAATTGGAAAAAACTACTTTAAAGTTCATATGGAACCAAAAAAGAGCCCGCATCGCCAAGTCAATCCTAAGCCAAAAGAACAAAGCTGGAGGCATCAAGCAACCTGACTTCAAACTATACTACAAGGCTACAGTAACCAAAACAGCATGGTACTGGTACCAAGACAGAGATATAGACCAATGGAACAGAGCAGAGCCCTCAGAAATAATGCCGCATGTCTACATCCATCTGATGTTTGACAAACCTGACAAAAACAAGAAATGGGGAAATGATTCCCTATTTAATAAATGGTGCTGGGAAAACTGGCTAGCCATATGTAGAAAGCTGAAACTGGATCCCTTCCTTACACCTTTTACAAAAATTAATTCAAGATGGATTAAAGACTTACATGTTAGACCTAAAACCATAAAAACCTTAGAAGAAAACCTAGGCAGTACCATTCAGGACATAGGCATGGGCAAGGACTTCGTGTCTAAAACACCAAAAGCAATGGCAACAAAAGCCAAAATTGACAAATGGGATCTAATTAAACTCAAGAGCTTCTGCACAGCAAAAGAAACTACCATCAGAGTGAACAGGCAACCTACAGAACGGGAGCAAATTTTTGCAACCTACTCATCTGACAAGGGGCTATTATCCGGAACCTACAATGAACTCAAACAAATTTACAAGAGAAAAACAAACAACCCCATCAAAAAGTGGGCAAAGGATATGAACAGACACTTCTCAAAACAAGACATTTATGCAGCCAAAAAACACATGAAAAAATGCTCATCATCACTGGCCATCAGCGAAATGCAAATCAAAACCACAATGAGATACCATCACACACCTGTTAGAATGGCCATCATTAAAAAGTCAGGAAGCAACAGGTGCTGGAGAGGATGTGGAGAAACAGGAACACTTTTACACTGTTGGTGGGACTGTAAACTAGTTCAACCATTGTGGAAGTCAGTGTGGCGATTCCTCAGGGATCTCGAACTAGAAATACCATTTGACCCAGCCATCCCATTACTGGGTATATACCCAAAGGATTATAAATCATGCTACTATAAAGACACATGCACACGTATGTTTATTGCGGCACTATTCACAATAGCAAAGACTTGGAACCAAACCAAGTGTCCAACAATGATAGACTGGATTAAGAAAATGTGGCACATATACACCATGGAATACTATGCAGCCACAAAAAATGATGAGTTCACGTCCTTTGTAGGGACATGGATGAAACTGGAAACCATCATTCTCAGAAAACTGTTGCAAGGACAAAAAACCAAACACCACATGTTCTCACTCATAAGTGGGAATTGAACAATGAGAACACATGGACACAGGAAGGGGAACATCACACTCCAGGGACTGTTGTGGGGTGGGGGGAGGGGGGGAGGGATAGCATTGGGAGATACATCTAATGCTAAATGACGAGTTAATGGGTGCAGCACACCAACATGGCACATGTATACATATGTAACAAACCTTCACATTGTGCACATGTACCCTAAAACTTAAAGTATAATAATAATAATAATAAATAAATTAATAAATAAAATGAAAGTTTTCTAGGAAAATGAAGGCATTAGTAGGTACAGGATCTGACTCTGAGAAATCCAATATATCTAATAATTTGTTTGAAATTTCCTGGGTAGTTTCAACGGTGTAGCTGGACTATTAGGTATTATGAAAAGTTAAAAATTAGGGTTTTGTGCTTTAGTCTAGAATTAACAACTTATTACCTCTGAAATGTTGAAAAGTTCACCCTCTCTGAACCTCAGATTTTTATCTGTTGTTGAGTGTTGAACTAAATCATTTGTAAAGTTATACTATCTTAATAGTAGAGTTTCTAGATATATTGAACCCATCATCTTGACCTGGAAACATGATTTAATTAATTTTGAAAAATTAAAATGATTATTATAAAATATTTTCAGTTATCTTTGATCATCTTAATAATCTTGTGAACCATATGCTTTAGTTTCCTTTTACATAGAGTTAAATGAGGCTATCAGAGAAGAGATAACTTTTCAATGGCCACAGATAACTCCTCTAGACTTTGTATCTTATTAATGTCCATTACAACGTTTTCCATAATATAAATACTTTTTATTTATTTATTTATTTATTTATTTATTTATTTATTTATTTTGAGACAGAGTTTTGCTCCTGTTGCCCAGACTGGAGTGTAATGGCGCTATCTCGGCTCGCCGCAACCTCTGCCTCCCAGCTTCAAGCGATTCTCCTGCCTCAGCCTCCCGAGCAGCTGGGATTGCAGGCATGCGCCACCACGCCCAGCTAATTTTGTATTTTTAGTAGAGACGTGGTTTCTCCATGTTGTTCAGGCTGGTCTCGAACTCCTGACCTCAGGTGATCCGCCCGCCTCAGCCTCCCAAAGTGCTGGGATTACAGACGTGAGCCACCGCGCCTGGCATAAATACTTATTTTCATTGCTATACTATATGTTGTATCAGGGAAGAATGTGTATTTCATTCATATTTTATGCACACAGCACTTGTAAACAGTTCTTGTAGATTTTAATGTCGAATTGAGGAGTGGCAGAACCAAGACCAAAAAGCGTGTTGGTTTACTAGGGGGCTATGATGGTTCTGGCATTGTGCACTCTATGTATAGCTGCAAGTGGATTGCATTTGCCTTCACCATCGTGTGTTTTGTTTCTAAAAATCTTATAATTTTTAGTTTATGTGTTCTGTGTTACTAACTGATGATATATTTCTAAACTACTGGAGCTCAGTGAGTAATACGAGGTCAATATCTAGCCAACATATTACTTGCCCTTGAATTTTTGGATTCAGGAAAACTGTCGCATTTTAAAGGTTGCAGTAAGGAAGTTATCATTTACAGTTATTCTGTAGCTTGATGTCTATTATTTGTTAATGGTGACATTGTCCTGCCTATGGATCGGGAAGTAATTTAATAAAGGTGTAACTGTATCTTTTCAAATATTTTATTCATTTTTTATAAAGTAGATTTTTTTAGTTTGTTCTACTTGATATATATGTATGTATATGTGTATATGTATATACACGTGATGTATATACATATATTATGCTCCTGTTGTCTAATAATATAATTTTGTAGATTTCCTAAAATGTGATAAAAATGTATACTTATTAAGGATTCAGAATTCTCTGAATTACTCTTGAAATCTCTGTTACTTTCTTGAGTAACTTTTGTATTATTTGGGTATGATTGGCAGATACGGGGGCCATTAAATATCTGTAGATAAAAATGAATGAGTAAATGTATGACTGAATAAATGAATATTGCAACTCCTACTGGGTGACGTAGTGGTTTGTTCATTACTGAATTCTGGCAAGCAGTAGTAAATGCTTCTATGTAATTCACAATTAATACTTGTTGAATAAATTTATGAATACAAGAATAAAAATCAGTTTAAATTAATTTATTTTGTAGATGACGAACTAAAATGCAACTAATTAAGGCACTTGATCTTTCTGATTAGGTATATTATCAAGGCAAATTTTTAACTCCTAGTACAATATTCTAAAACTACCTCAGACAATCATTTTCTTTGCCAAAATTCAGTCATGTAAGTACTGTATACTATGCTTCAATATATAGATTTCCTATTATTTTAAAATATATTTTATTGGAAGGTTCCAGAAGACAACCACAACTACCAATAGTAAAAATATATATAAAAGGTTAATTATTTTTATAATCAGGGTAAATTAGGCTAATGAGTTCTTATACCAGGGGCCTAAAATAAAGACAGTATTATTTTGATCCTAAAGTAATATTTTATAATCTATGATACATAATCCCATTAGATAATTGCTTAGCTCTTCACTGACTTTTGAGAAATATTCTTGATTAAAAATTAAAATATGTTAATCCAGTGTGGTTTTTGTAGATGTTAGTCCACTGAGTCCTTAATTCAATTACTTTGTTCTTTTACAAAAATGTATTAATAACTATTATATTCATAGTATTATGTTCAGTATAATTGGGGAACCAAACAAATCAAACACTATAGGCTTCTTGTTCTCAAAATATTTACATCCCCTATACTTTCTATTTGAAAAAAATAGTTCGATTTATTATTTAAAATCATCTTTTTTTTTTGCTATGTCCTTAACTGTAAAGCCTAGTGAGGTAAGTATACGCAGGTCACAGGGTTAAAAGGGAGGTGAGCTCATATCACCACATTGGGTTTGGTGATCTAATTTTTTAGCTCTTTATAAGCCCTACAGCAACTGCAGCTTTTATCTACACAATTGAACAATCGATATTTGCGTGGCCTGTGTGATTAGCTTATACACTTCCTGAAAGAAGCTGAAGACTGCTGGCAAAACAAATTATGTAATCATTTTTGCTGATTTTTCTCTAATATCCTATGGAATTCAGAAATGGTTCCAGAATATGATATTCACAAAATGTAGTTTAGGAAAGAGTAAAATCATGTATGCTGAAGTAACACAGCAATGAAAAGTCTGCATGGCTTAATGGGAGTATTAAGAGGGTTAAAATGGAAAACATATGCATCTGCTTTATTAATTCTTTAGTAATCTGTTTCTTATTTGGTGATTTCTTCTCATTCAACCTCCCACTGCAACTGTACCAATTCAGACCCACGTTATATCACATGCAGACCATTGCAACAGCACTCCTATTCTTTGCCACTTCAGTCCGCCTTGCACAATGCTTTCAGAGTAAACTCCCACATCACCAATGATCTTGTCACACTCCACTCAAAAACATTCAATTACTTACCTATTTATTTGATTCAAGTTTATCTTATTAAATACTTTTTACTAGTCTTTGAAAATAACCTTCTACTTCAAACTGTTCTACTCAACTTCTACCCCCGAACACTTTTTCCATTTATATTTGCTCACTCTAATAAATGCCCTTTTAATTTTAGAGAGGAAACATGCCTTTTACTCTCTAAGTGGCCAGTACTCTTAATAACTATTGTATTCATAGTATTATGTTCAGTATAATGGGAGAATCAAAAAAATTAATCACTATAGGCTTCTTGTTCTCAAAATATTTACATCCCCTCTACTTTTTATTTGAGAAAAAAATACTTGACTTGTTTATTTAAGATCATCATATACTTTTTTGACAATTAACAAAACAATGACAACAAAAATAATACTACTAGTAAAAATAAAATATACATGTTTAATGTTTTACCTCAAATGTTACCTATCTTACAAAGGGTTTTGTGATCTACTCAGCTGGTGGTAGTCTTGTCTCCCTCTTCCCTTCTTTAAGCATTGAATGCCTATAATATTCTTACGTGCTAATAGTAACCTGACACTCTCTCTTGTCCTAGGAAAAGTTTAAAATGCTTTAATCTCTCTTTCGGCTTTGCTGCCCCTGAGTCAGGTTAAATAGAATGGAGAAAACCAATTTTTAAGGCAGTTGAAGCAGAGAAAGCATGGCAGAGATATTCACTCTGATTCTACAGCTGATCATAGACGTGTTGGAATGCGTCCTGAATCCCCACAGCTGAGCAATTAAGGGCTGTGTCCTTGATTCATATTTTGATACAAACAAATGGGAAGCCAAGAAAATCCTCCAAGAATCTTTTTCAGAACTCTAAGGAATCTATAAAGATATTTGAAAGGGCTTAAAGTTAAATCCTTTCATAAGCAATTTACATGAACAGCAAAATTTTACTCCAGCAGATCTCAGTGGAAAATTCTCATTTATTCTTTATATTCAAAACTGGCTTGGGGTTTTGTTTGCTCATAGTGTGGAATTACTAAGGCATACCAGAGAAGTATAGCTTACTTCATGATGGTTTAAGGTATTTCTCTTAATTTAATAGCCCTGTATGTCGATCAGCAAAGTCAAAAGGTGTCATTGAGGAGATTTTTAACATATAGAATATTTGCAAATATTTGGGGAAAATTATAGGAAAACCAACAAGGAAAAATGACACACTGCAGAGGTAGTAATATTTGGGAGCCTTATCCATCTCTTGGTTTGAAGGGTCAAGTAGAGAAAGCAGTTATCGTAACCTGGCAAGAACTATAGCAGTGGTTGTAATAAAAAGGGCTGTTATTTTAGGAGCTATGATCTATAGAAGAAGAATATGGTCATTTCCAAGTTGAAAATAAGCAAAGATGATGCTAGAAGAATAACTTTCCTGACCTCTCTTTCTACCCTCCATCTTTGACCAGTAGGACCCAAACTGATGAAGGTTACAGAGGCCAACCTCTAAGACATAGAACAGAGTGGGGAATAGAGCTGGAGAGACAAGCAGAAAATTTCCAACACACCTCCCAAAGTCATGCCAAATGGGAACCAACTGGCAGAGTCATTATATCACATTTAATTAATTACTTTAAGTTGAAAAAAAGGCCATAAGAGGAAATCTATGGAAAGTATTGAAAATCTTTTCTGAAATCTGGATACTCATACCCAATATACCTCTTTACACATTCTTTGTGTAAAGTCTTTCACAGAATGGACCCAAAATGCAAACTTCCTAAAGTTAGAAAATAGAATTTTGCTGGATAGGATCACAAAAATCTGCCTCAGAGTTCTCTTCAGTAAATTGCTCTTCAACTCAATAATATGTAGATTATTAGTTTTTATAAGCCACACATTTTAACCTATTGCAACATTCTATTATAATAGATACAAGTCTTAAAAATAAAACAATTCAATGTTTTTGTAGTATTGGTTGATCTAGCAGACTTTGATTCTGTGATTTTTGTACATAGTATATCTGTCCTTGAACTCAGGAGAATGAGTTCAATATGGACTCCAGGTTTTCATGAATCTTTGAATAATTACGATATTCATTTACTCATGCATTATAAACTTTCTCATGGTCCAGCATATGCCACACATTCTTCTAACTTCTGGGGTGAATAGTAGTGTCAGAGTAAAGACAAATGGAATTTCAATATGTCCTCAAGTATTAGAAAGTTTTTTGATGTTCAGGCTGCTTTCTTCTGGACAAGACACAACTATAAATTTCCCAAATTGACTTTTTTTTTAAAATGTGTGGTCAACAAATTAGATTTATTTTTACAGTACACATTTATCAAGCTATAATTTTCACAATGTTTTAATTCTGTTCTGAGGTCTACAGATATCTCTACATAAACACTAAAGCCAGTGATTTAATAATTATCTTTGTTTAGGTAGTATTCTAGAAGCTAGGAATTCAAGTTCACAGAGTTCTCAGTGAATCAGGATAGACTGATAATCACTATTATAAAATGTAGATGTAAACCAGATTATAAAGAGCCTTGTAAGTTTTGAAAATGAGCTTGATATTGTACTGCATCTAAATGACAACAGGAAGTCATTGACAAGCATGGAAATGACATAATCATATTTACATTTTAGAAAGAGCTCCCAGATTACAGCATGGAGAATGGATGTGAAGCAGCCAAGCACTCCTATAATGTCATGAATTATACACTATTTAATGTACCAGAATGCAAGATGGCAATGGCCTATCCTGGAGGACAATAAGGATGGAGAGAAATGGACTAATTCTAGAGGCATTTAGAAGGTAGAATTCTTGAGACTTTGTGATTAATATTATGTGATGAACCAGCAAGAGGAATCAAGAATGACGCCAACATGTGGAGCATGGTCAACTGAATAGAAGACAGCATAATTTACCAGAGTAAGAAATGAGGCCATGGGTGGTGGCTCACATCTGTAACCCCAGCCCTTTGGGAGGTGTGTGCCTATAGTCCCAGCTACTGGAGAGGTCAAGGCTGCAGTGAGCCACGATGGTGCCACTGCATCACTCCAGAGCCTGGGCAATAGAGTGAGACTCTGTCTTTAAGAAAAAAATTAATGATAAGGGTGGGGCATATTTGTTATTGAAACTTGTCATCAGGGTAAAGAAAGTGTCATAAAGTAAATTAAAAATGTCAGGTTACATTATGACCTCTAAAAATGGTTTAGTATCCTGAAAATTAACTTTCTTTAAAAGATTTATTTAAAAACTTGCCTGCAAACTATCTGTATGCAATAGTTTTTGGTGAGCATTATTTTAAAAATTGTTATCAATTTTTAATTGTTTTTAACCTACTCATATTAACCCTTTTAAAAACAACTTTGATAATCCAAATTTTCCTTGTCCAGAAATTTCTGAATTACTAGAATAATATTTTTCATAATATCTGAGTGTAGTTATATCCCATTTCCTATACACAAATGTTTTTAAAACTTAGACTTGTCATAAGATATGTTAGGAAGGAGTTATTTATCAGCCAATTGTTAAAGCCTTTTCAGATTCACTGATTTATTGCTTTTATATTATTCACCGGTTTATTGTTTTACTATGGTTTTTAAATTCTTTTTCAACTTATTTTATTCTTTGTCATTCTTCCACATTTAATAATTTATGTACTTAACGTATTCATTTCACTTAAATGCGTGTTTAACTACAATTTATTTGTTTTGAAAGCAAAAAATGAAAAAATGGAGAAAGGATATCAGAATGCATAATTCATAATTTATGAGTATCACTGTACTCACATATTGTTTGATGTATCACAAATATTCAGGAAATAATCTTAATTGAAAGAGTATACTTTATAGGCAGTCATACTTATCAAAATTGCTATCTTGATTAAAAATTTCTTGAGATTTGGCATGTAAATTGTATGAAGCTTTGTCTCATTGATTTATTTTGCTTTGAATTTTATTTCTCTTACAATTTTATCAATAACCATCTATGACTTTAAAAACAACTTTTGCTTGTCTTTTATGTCTTGTTAATCTCTGTATTTTTACATTTCTGTATATTTAATTTTAGGTGTCTCTTCTAAATCACATAGCCATTTACAATTTTAAATACAATCTTATATTTTTAATTTAATAAAATTGTTTAACTCATTAATATTTATTGTGATAACTGATATTTGGTCTATTTTTTCTATTAGTTATGCTTTATATATTTTATGAGTTCTTGCTGTTTGCTTTTTCTCACTTTTCTGTCATCAGCTACACAACCCAATTTCTTTATTCTCCTTATTCTCTAACAATTTAGAAGTTACATATATTATTTCTTTTCTACTAATGATTATCTTTACCTTATCTTATCTTGGACCTATGTTTTTGTATTAGTGTCATGAATGAACAGAAATCCAACCATTACCATCACCTCCCCTGATTCTACCCTTAAACATACTGACCTATATGTTATTTTCTACACTGTCTTCTTAAGTTTTAACTTTATTTGTTTTTTATTAGCTAGATTATGCAAAGTAATTTATCTAGGAAAAACATAAATAGCATGTTTTATGAGTCTGTATTGTTCTGAACTATTCTAAAGAAATATTACATGGCATAATCTATTCTTAATTGTCCAATTTTTCCCTGTATACATATCACCTCTATTTTAATCACATTAAAATGGAGATGAGGCAAGTAAAAGAGACTTATGTGAATTCTAAGACATAATCTTACAGTTTAAAGATATACTCATACTATAAAGATATGCTATACTAATTTTTCATATTAATAAACTTATTAGGAACATTTAGACATACACAGTCAAATGGGAATATCATTACCAACCACTGTTACAGCCCAGCATTAAAAAAATACATTATAATTAAAACCTTCATAAATTTTTAAAGTCAAAATCCAACTAAATCTTGCATTTCTTACAATAGAACCAAATATTTGAGTTGATTTCTAGTTTGTTAATCCCAAGGATTTTTCTTTTTAGCTGGAATATACAAAGCCTTATATGGCATTTCAAATGTTGGAAATACAGATGGATCAAACTACCTAAACTCTAAACTAAGCAACTAAGAGATGTGTTTGTATGTTGGGTAGCTAGTAGGGGAGAGAGTATATTTCTTTTTATGTTACAGTGATGAGCTATTTGCATTAACTGTAGTTACATATGCATCTGAGGGATGGAGCACTCCACACGTAAGGAATTCAAATGATCTATGGTCTTTTTTCCCCTAATGTAGCACTCTTTTACTGACATCAGGTAATCTTTATTAAATTCAGCAACATCCCTTAACGGGATTAATGATTTAAAAAAAGCAACTCAAATAATGGATGTGTTTCTTTTCAGCATAAATAAGACATACATCTTTAAATCATTCAATGGCTTATAAACACCTTCTAGGAACAAGTCCAAGCACGCCATATAACACCCGTTTCCATCTTTGCCTACATTCCTCTCTTTTCACTTTATACTCAAGTTACACTAAAATTCTCTCCATCTTTGAAATCACCAAGCTTGCTTTCTTTCTTCCTCCATAGCTTCCTCTTCTAGGGCTGCTTTTATCCTCTTTCCACCCCTTGAATCTGAACAACTCTTTGTCATTTAAGAATCAAATTTGAAAACTGCCTCCTCCTAAGAGCTTGTTCTGACCATCTCAATACTAGCAAAATTTAGGAGGTACTCTTATGTCCTACAATAGCATGCTATGCTTTTCTAGTTTATGGCACTTATGATAATAACTTATGATGATCTGTTTATTTGTCTGCCTCCCTCAATAGACTCTATGTGTTTTGATAAGGGGGACTGTGTCTCATTTACCTTTGTTATTTAGTGCCTAAAATGTTTAGCCATTAAAATTCTCCCCTCAAAAATATAATCCATTCCCTCAAAAACCTTAATTGACAACATTTGATGCAGTGTTGATGCTGTGATTCTCTTGAAATTTTGAACATTTTGTTTTACTTCATTGTCATAATGAAGTGAACCTTCACTTTGAAAATATGACATGATGAAAATCAATGGAAAGTAATCTCTATGCTGGTTCTGCTAATAGTAACTCATCATATAAACATGAGTGATTTTATGTCCGTTAAGCTTTTAATTTGCGGAATTTATATGACAATTAGTCTGATATGAGTCTTTAAATTTCAACATATTTTCATATTGACACTTTATTACTGTTTAGCTCTAATTGAAAAGTGATGATTCATTTGAGAGGAGTCACATCTATGTGACAAGAGTAAAAAGTTGGGTTAATCTTGCCAAGAACTTTCCTGTCCTTTCTCGTCTCCATATTGAACATCTGTGTTCTTTATCATTAAACTGCTTTTGGTGTAAAAATATTCCAAGAAAGGTCTGAAGAATTTCTGTGCTTTATATATTTGGCTTTTATTTTCAGATGACAGAAATAGAGATTAATTTTTTGTTCCTTGCAATACCATTTCTGTGTTGGTTTTATTTTTTAATTCCTTATCTTTAAGAGCATTAACAACGGTCTGAAGAACAAGTATTTTAGGGAATTGCAGACTCTGCCTGTGGTGGAGTGGAAAGTAGAATAGAAGAGTATCTTAGATTATGATAATAATTATCATCATAACAATACAGAAATTCTGGCCAGGTATCTCAGTCTTGTGGAGCTTTTTAAAAACGTAGATGACTCCAGTCCCAGATCTATTGAGTTAGAAATTCAAAGCTTGGGGAACTGATATTTTAAGTTTTCTAAAATCTCCAAAGAACACTCAAATTTGCAGCTGACTTGAACACTGCAAAATATTATTTTTTATTTCATAGGACTTATAACTTACATGTTGTTTTTCCATGTTTTTCTTTTAATTTTCACAATAGCAGTGTGAGGTAAGTAAAATATGTCCTGTTTCATAAACAGCTGAATCTCAGATGTGGTCAGCAATATTTGGGGACTCAAATTCAGTGTTCTGATTCCAAGCCCAAAATTTGCATCTACAAATATAAAAGTTAGGTATGTGAAAATAGCTGAAACCCAAATACCTGTCTTACATTTGTTTAATGCTCTGAAACTTCTTATATGAAAATTAGAAAACATTTTACTTCTTTTTGGTGTGATGTGAAGATACTGCTTAAATATTTAAGGACTTGAGATTTTTAGTAATAAAATCTGGGATACAATAGTCATTACTTTTGTAATAGTCTCTTTTCTGGTGATTAAAAGTCAGTATCACCTAGTCATTACTACCAATGAGGATAATTAAGACATTTCAAACAAACAATTTAAAACAAGATCTATTCCTTTCACTCCTAAATTTGAGATCATTTAAGAGTTCTTCTTTACCAGGCGTGGTGGCTCACACCTGTAATCCCAGCACTTTGGGAGGCCGAGGCAGGTGGATCACGAGGTCAGGAGATCGAGACCATCCTGGCTAACACGGTGAAACCCCATCTCTACTAAAAATACAAAAAATTAGCCAGGCGTGGTGGCAGGTGCCTGTAGTCCCAGCTACTTGGGAGGCTGAGGCAGGAGAATGGCGTGAACCCGGGAGGCGGAGCTTGCAGTAAGAGGAGATCGCACCACTGCACTCCAACCTGGGCAACAGAGCGAAACTCTGTCTCAAAAAAAAAAAAAAAAAAAAACAGTTCTTCTTTTAGTTATTCCAAGGAGAAAAGTAAATGTAGAAGATGTTGATTTTTTAAATTAAAATGTGATATATTTTAATTATGTAAACTCATATTTGGTGAACAGAATAAACACTGCCTATATAAAACATACACATTCAGCTCTCTAAAGGATGAATAGAAAAAGTATTTTTTTAATATATGTATATGTATTGTTCTCAGAGGATAGGCTAGAAGTGTGAAATATTTCAAAAATCTCCAGTGATTGGTGATCATTGAAGACAATATTTCATAGAAATAAAAATGTATTTATACTAAAACTGAAAAATATATCATTTCAATATGAGAGCCAGTTTCAGAGGCAATATTTAGTGTGCTGCAATATTGAGGCAAATTTTCCCATTGCAGAATGGCTCTACAGAGGAACTCTTTACAAGTCATGGCCTGATCCTTTCACTGTTGTGTGTCAGCTTCTGTCAGGAGGAAGAGGAGAAGAAGAGTTGGGCATTATTTGTAAAGTTCTCCCATTTGAAAATCTTGATAACCCAAACATTCCTGGTTTTCTCAAAATTACTTTATCCACCTATTGAAATGATCATCTTCAGAAATACTGAGAGTGAAATCACTCCTTTACTTCTTGGCTATTCTTTGCAATAGATACAGTGAATGAACTATGACAGTTACTAACACCATGAATGAAAGATTTTAAACTTTTAAACTTGAGAATACACTTGATGCTAGTGTACAATCAATTACACTCTTTTACCTGCCCTCCCACTATTCTTAGCTATCTGCTCCAATGAATACATATTTACTTACAGAGTATAGAGACATAATATTAGCTCCCAATTTAGGGGTGACAATTATCAGATTCTTATTTCACTAAAGAACATTTTTCTAAGAAAGAAAATATTAAAATACGTTTAAATGACTTTTTTGTCTGTGAAGCTGAACCTTTTAAAAACAACTTTATTGATCGATGCACAAAACAACTTTATTATTTGATGCACAAAAATACACATATTCAATATGTACAATTTGATGAAGTTAGATATATGCACAGACATATGAAGCCATTACCATAATCAAGGTAACAGACATCTAAAAATTTCCTGTATCCTTTTAGGTTTTTAGGTGGTAAGAACACTTAATATAAGACCTACTCTCTTAACAAATGTTTATGTGCACATTACAGTATTGGTAACTCTAAGTGCTATGTTGTACAGCAGATGTCTAGAATTTTTCATCTGGTATAACTGAAACTATACCAGTTGAACAACCCCCCATTTTCCCCTTCACCTGCTCCTGGGTAACCACCATTTCATTCTCTGCTTCTATGAGCCTGATTATTTAGGATATCTCACATAAGTGGAATCATCCTGTAATTGTCCTTCTGTGACTGGCTTATTTATTTCACTTGGCATAATGTCTTCCAGAATCATCCATGTCATCACAAATATTAAGATTTCCTTCTTTTGTAAGGTAAAATAATTTTCCTTTGAATGTGTATACCATATTTTCTTTATCCATTCATTTGTCAATGGACATATGGGTTGTTTCTATATCTTGGTATGATGGTTAATATTAAGTGTAAACTTGATTGAAGTATGCAAAGTATTG
Organism: Nomascus leucogenys; assembly: GCF_006542625.1. NCBI lineage: Eukaryota > Metazoa > Chordata > Mammalia > Primates > Hylobatidae > Nomascus > Nomascus leucogenys. The sequence goes on from NC_044387.1 coordinate 40,384,035, forward strand.
TTCCTGGGTGTGTCTGTGAGGGTGTTGCCAAAAGAAATTAACATTTGGGTCAGTGGACTGGGAAAGGCAGACCCACCCTCAGTCTGGGTGGGCACAATCTAATCAGGTGTCAGAATGGCCAGAATAAAAGCAGGCAAAAGAATGTGGAAAGACTAGACTGGTTTAGTCTTCTGGCCTTCATCTTTCTCTCATCCTGGATGCTTCTTTCCCTCAAACATCAGACTCCAAGTTCTTCAGCTTTGGGATTTGGACTGGCTTTTTTGCTCCTCAGTGCAGACGGCCTACTGTGGGACCTCACCTTGTAATCGTGTGAGTCAATACTCCTTAATAAACTCTGCTTTATATATACATCTATCCTATTAGTTCTGTCCCTCTAGAGAACCCTAATACACACTTCAACTTCAAGGATGCTTGCATTTTTCCTAAAACCTTCACTTTCGTGTAACATCTGCCCACTACACTTGCCTCTATATAGATGATGTACCTTACAGTAGATAAAAAATCTGCCCTCATTATCACTCTTGAAGGTTCTTGGCTATCCCTGCCCCCAACTTTGTATCAGTTGAGGAATTTGTTCTTTTTTTCTGTTATATTCTTACAAAAGTACAGCTGTAAACTATTGTGGAACTGTATAGAATAGGACCATTCCAAGTACAGGCTATCGAATCTCAACTGATTTTTTAATACTGTGTGAAATTCTTTTTTAAAAAATGTCGTGTGTTGATATACATTCTCTCAAAAGCTCTAGTAACCTACCAGTCCTCTTATTTGTATTAATGTAAATAACAGTTCATATTTATTGAATGCTGTTTGTGATAGGTGTTCTATAAGCATTATCTCATTTAATCCTCACAACAACCCTATGACAGATATTATTCTTCTCCTTTTCTTCATATTTACTGGTGTGTAATGAGAGATATTACAAAGGCTACAGATGAAGAGATGCATAGGATGAGATATGAGGGAATAGGTACAGAGCTTCCATTCTCTACCTGGGCTCACACCCTCCAGGAACCCCCAGGCGTTCAGCTACCCGAAGCTCTCTGAACTCGATCCTCTTGGGTTTTTATGGATGCTTCATGATGTCAGCATTCCTTTCCCCTGGGTATGGAGCAGGACTCTCTCTGGAATGAGGGTTTTATGACCTATAATCAGAAAAGTGGGGAAGATTAGTGTCCTGCCTTGGGGCAGGTGAAAAGAGGGCAGGAGAAAGTCAGAGAGATTCTGTTTTTTGAGGCTGCACCTGAGACCTATGATATGGTTTGGCTGTGTCCTCACCCAAATCTCATTATAAATTGTAGCTCCCACAATTCCTATGTATCATGGGAGGGAGGTAATTGAATCATGGGGATGGGTCTTTCCCGTGCTGTTTTCATGATAGCAAGTCTCAAGAGATCTGATGGTTTTATAAGGAAGAGTTTCCCTGCACAAGTTCTCTCTTTCATGCCACCATGTAAGACACACCTTTTATCTTCCACCATGTGAGGCCTCCCCAACCATGTGGAACTGTGAGTCCATTAAACCTCTTTTTCTTTATAAATTACCCAGTCTCAGCTATGTCTTTATTAGCAGTGTGAGAAGAGACTAATACACTTGGCTATTGTAGATAATGTTGCAATGAGCACAGGAGTGCAGATATTTCTTCAAGATCCTGATTTCAATCCTTTAGGATATATACACAGAAGTGGGATTGCTCAATGATACGGTAGTTCTATTTTAAATGTTTTTAAGAGCCTTCATACTGTTTTCTATAATGATGCCATCATTTTACTTTCTCACATACAGTATACAAGGGTTCCAATTTGTCCACATCCTCATAAAGACTTATCATTTTTTGTTTCGTAACAGCCATCCTAAGAGATAATATTTCATTGAGGTTTTGATTTGCATTTCCCTGAACTAGTGATCTTGAGTATTCTATCTATCTATCTATCTATCTATCTATCTATCTATCTATACTAGTTGACCATTTGTATGTCTATTTTAAAGAAAGCATATTTTTAATCATGTTATTAGGGTCTTTGCTATTAAGTTGTAGGACTTCCTTATATGTTTTGGAGATTAATCCCTTAATAGATATATGGTAAGCAAAGATTGTCTCCCACTTCTGAAGTTGCCTTTTTATTCTATTGTTTCCTTTGTGATGTAGAAATTATTTAGTTTGATGCAAGTCTACTTGTCTAATTTTTCTTTGGTCTGATTTTTCTTTTGTTGCTTGTGTTTTTGGTGTCATATCCAAGAACTCACTATCAAGCCCAACGTCATCAAGTTTTTCCTCTATATTTTCTTCTAGGGGTTTATACTTTTGGGTCTTACATTTAAATCTCTAATCCATTTTTAGTTTATTTTTGTGTATGGTGTAAGATAAGGATTCAATTTCATTCTTTTACATGTGGATAAACAGTTTTTTCAACACCACTTATTGGAGACTGTTCTCTCCTTAATGTGTATTTTTGTTACCCTTGTCAAAAATCAGTATATGCATGGGTTTATTTCTGGCTTTTCTGTCCTGTTCCATTGGTCTACATGTCTGTTTTTATGCCAGTACCATACTGTTTTGATTACTGTAGCTTTGTAATACATTTTGAAAACTGGAAGGTTGATGCCTTCAGTTTTTTCTTTTGCTCAAAACTCCTTTGGCCCTTCAGGGTCTTCTGTGGTCCCATACAAATTTTAGCATTACTTTTCAAGTTCTATAAATAATACCATTTGGATTTTATAAGGATTGAAATAAAATGTTGATCACTTTTGGTAGTACGGTCATTTTAACAATATTAAATCTTCTGAGCCACAAACACAGCATTTTCAATTTACTGTGTCTTCTTTAATTTCTTTCATCAATAATTTGTAGTTTTCAGTGTATATGTCTTTTACTTCCTTGATTAAGATTATTTCTGTTTTTAATTCTTTTTGATGCTATTGTAAATAGGATTGTTTTCTTAATTTCTGTTGTAGCTATTTCAATGTTAGTATATGGAAACAGAACTGATTTTTGTAGGTTGATTTTGTTTCCTGCAAATTTACTGATTTTCTTTTTTTCGTTCTAATGGGTTTTTTTGTTGGGTCAAAAACACTTTTTTACATATAAAATAATGTCATCTGCAAATAGAGATCATTTTACTTCTTCCTTTCCAGTTTGGATGTCTTTTGAAATATGGCTTTTAACCTAAATTCAAATGGCTAAGTAACTACATTTCTTAAAAGTATTATTCAACTAATTTGTATGCTCTGATGACACTCCATAATTTCCTTGCAATGACAATGGCAAATTGTCATAATTATGGAATTTCAAAATAATCTTTCCTGGTTTTCCCAAATGGCTATTTTTTGGTCATTCAATAATCATTTGTCAAAATATATTAAGTGTAATAATACTTATTAATATAAAAATATAAAATCCATAAAGCAAGTAGAGATTTTTGCTTATTTTCTTCACTGATGTGCTCTGGCTCTGAGTACCAGTTTCTGAGACACTTCATATACTCACAACAAATATTTGTTGAATGATTGAATAAAGTGTATATGAGATGTCAATCTCATATAGCTAACTAAGAATTTTAAGTATGAATATGAAATAAGAAATGATCCTGAAACTCAAGAAGCCCATAGTCCTTTCTTCCCTAAATTATCTTCCTAAACTAACCTTCACATTCCTAGGAAAACTACCATCACACCATGTGACAGTACTAGAAGGGTGTGGAATTCTAGTACACAATTAGGGATAGAAACTATCTATGTCCACTTTGACATTCGATGTTGCCCCTATATGCAGTTAAACACTTTCAGTAAATAGTTGCACTGAAATTTACTTATGCTATTTACTTTTAGAAGTTTTACTTTAATTAGGAACATAAAAATCCAGCTCCAATTGGGAAATTACAAAACGTTTCATGTGTTGCATCAGTCAGATTATTGAGGCATTTCCAGTAATCCATTTATAATTCGTTTGCTTTTCTATGTTAATTTAACTCTTACACATTTCTTTACCATTTTCTTGTCTAATTGATGATCTGTCAAGAAGTTTGTTTTCTCATTAATTACAAATATCATCACAGTAGTCCTCCCTTATGAGCTGTTTTATTTTCTGCAGTTTCAGTTACACATGGTCAACAGCAGTCAGAAAATAGTTTAGCATAGTACAGTACAGTATAGTACAATAAGATATTTTGAGAGAGAGAGACCACATTCCCATATTTTCGTTACAGTACATTGCTATAATTGTTTTATTTTATTATTAGTTAACCTTTTACTGGGCCTAATTTATAAATTAAACTTTATCATAGCTGTGTTGGTATAGGAAAAATACATAGTATACACAGCATTTGGTACTATCCAGGGTTTCAGGAGTCCACTGGGGGTCTTGGAACATACCCTTCATGAATAAGGAGAGACTATTGCATAGGAAACTATTTACATTTTGAAAATTAGCACACTTTAACATCAAGGTATATCATTTAGCACACTTTAACATCAAGATAAATAATCAATTTTGGGATGTTTATGATTGGCTTACCAGGAAGACTGTTAACTCTTTTGGCTACATAGTAGATGACTGCTATTTACTCCATGCATCAGTTGCCTAAAACAGCAAATATATCTCACAGTTGATAACAGTGATTCTGACCTGAGAGATTTAATGTATTATTTAATTACAGATAGAATATTATTCTCAAGTATTAAATTACACGTACACGTGAATGTGCAATTTATCATATGGTGAAGTTCACTATAGAGTTTTGTTAAACTTAAAACTCTTCAAAATCATATTCTCAGCAAACCATACCTCTGAGGTGTTAAACTAATCAAACGGCATCACTACAACCTGTTCAAGACACCGAGTTATGAAAATTGTAGTTTTTCTCACCTAGACTTAATAAGTATTGGACTTACAATTGATTCTTAAGATCTTCCGCACATTCAAACATTAAGCAATAAAACTGCCATTTGATATGTGGAGAAAATAAGAAGAAGATAAAACATTATTAATTCACGATTACAACTGAAAATAGCACTACTTAAATATTAGTGTTTTACAACCTAAATGTTTTACAATCTAAATCAGAGAACGAAAAAAGTTATCTTGTCTATGCTCTATTAATAAAAATTGGCTTCGCATATTAAAAGACTTGAAAGAGTGCTTTCAAATCAAGTGCATTTTATTTTCTGTGTATAGGTCCCCTAAGGAGTTTCATGTTAGGGTCCGTGAATGTATACATCGGCAGTATGTGCACAAACACACTGTGGTTCTTGATTTCTGGAAGAATTCAAGTGCAGAGGTCCAAAATCTCCTTTATCACTCGACATACAGAACCCTCTTGTCTTGAGTTAGGGAGTTAATTTTGCTCTTTGTCCATATTGTCCACAATCTTTTGTGTAGCCTTTTGTAAATGTAAGCAAATACTGATTATTTACTTTGTGCTAGGCTTATAATCCTTTGCATCCAAGAATAGGATTGCTGACATAGTCTGCTTATAAATCTCTTTTTCTGTGTGGTACTGTGTCTGAAATGCCCATATATGAACTGAAGCCCAGGTCACTCTACTTATCCGAATTTTCTAGCCTATCATTAAACAAGATATGCTCTTCTCCAATTTAGAGACACTAAATTGGAATTAACAATCAAATATTTGGAAATTTTTAAATAAGAAATTAATTGTATCATTTTAAACTCAAAATTTAAAAAATAATTTGATTTGATCCCTACGTCATTGGATTCCTGGAGATATTCATGTTCAGATATTCTTAATGTGTTGTTTTCCTGCCTTTTGTTCCTCATTGTATTTAATTTTTATTGTTTGATTTTCTTCTGATATAATAGACTCTTCTGAATTGAGCTGTATAGAACACGATTTTATGTGTATGCTTTACAACTGTTCTACAAGTCTTCATTATGTGACGTTTTCTCCATCTGTCACTATTAATGAACAAAATATTTCATTACTATTAATGGACAAAATATGTCAATATCAGTAGACATAAGTCTCATCCAAACTTTCAATTTCTCCCCACTTCTGACTACAAAGGCCTACCAAAACTATCACAAATTTAGATTTCCCTCAGGTATCTCGGACTCACTAATTACAGTAGAGGGTCATAGTAAGTTTCTAAAAGAATGTTACCTCGATCTCTCTGAGATGACCTGTAATGTGAACCTTCCATTGAACATTAACAGAAATCTCCATTCTACTGTGACCAAACAGCTTCTCTAAAATCCTTATTTGCAATATTTAGCAATTTTACAGTGCAATTTTGCCTTTTAGAAATTACAGTTCACCATCACTCCTGTTGATATAGAAGAGATATCACCATTTCTCAATAAGGGTGATGCTTAAGGCAGCACGCGGTAGAAATTTTAGTGTTCTCAAAGACTTGCTTTATTAGGGACCTGAAAAAAATGCAAGGTTAGAATAATTTCATTATTAACATACTCCAAATTTTTTTCTGCATTGTTTCTACATGTGCCCTCTAGTTTTCTATGGCCTCATGTAGAATTCTGGCTATCCAAAGTCTGCAATATGGATTTAAGTTTTGACTTCACCAAAGGTAATTTTTATTAAAGTATGACCTCTTATAGATTCTGCACTTTTAGAAGGAAATTTGAAATCTTACAAAGGGACTTTCATTATTAATATCTCAAATATACATATAAAGATAGATGTTAGATAGCTGGAAAGCTGAATAGATGAAGAGAGAGATAAATAGATATATAGACAAAAATCTTCCTAATCCCACTTATCTGCTCCAATTATTTCCCCAAACTAGAGAAACGTAGGTCACAGAGATCAACAGTATGTATTCCATGTATAAAAACTTGCCCAAATCTTTTCTGAATAATTATCACATAAATAAAATCTAAAAAAGTAGTAAGTCTGCTATCATAATTATTTGATACATGCACATATTATATCATAATTTGGTATATCTTTTTATATATATAATTTGATACATACACATCTATCATTCATGCACATATTATACCATTATACCATTTTAATATGTGCATATGATGCACAATTCAGGCATCATATTGTGAATATCCATCCTTTGTAATTATGTTTTACAATATGTTTTAAATAAAAATGTGATTTCTAAAATTTTCTTAGTATTAGTACATGTGACCACCACTAGCAGTGCAGTACAGATTTCTCATTCAACAGGCTTCCAACTTTCTTCATATTCTGCGTTGAAATTATGACTAGATCAACAAAGATAAGCATCCTCAAATGTTTCAACATTCTCTGTGATACCATCGATATTTGTTTTTTGCTTAGGAGTGAAGGCTACTGCTGAATTTCTTAAAAGAAACAGTCTCACGGATACTGTAATACACGGCATGAAAACCTAGTGCTGGTTTAATTTTTCAAAATGGGTATGACTTTCCAATTGTCTCATTTTATCATCATCTAAGAATCACGTATTTATGTTAATATTGGGTGCTATTGTTGATAAGCTACTTGTAACAAATGAGTCAAGCAAAAAGGCATGAATTCTGCAGATGGTGGAATAATTCAGTGGGATAATCTGCATAAGCAGATTCATACTTCCATAGAAAACATTTTAATTTAGTGTTTGGCTTTGATCACTAGCTTACTGAACATCCCTAATTTTTTTCATCTAGTTCCCACCTTCTTTTTAATTAAAAATTGTACTGTGATTAGTGATTAATCTTTTCCAAAGCAGCAACATGATTATATTATGCTATGTTGTATGGTACAGATTTTCTATTGTTATAATTTCATTTGGATAGCTCTATGTTACCAGCTTCCTCAGTGAAATACTGCTCCCTGTGAAGGAAAAGCCAACAATTCAATATTATCTTGGATTTTATTCACCTGAAAAGAAAGCATATCAAAGTTTATCAGACCACACATATTTGATTGGTTTATTCCCACAGAAGAAAGATATATGGTGTTCATTATCTGGGTTTCTTGTAGATTTGATCATTCATTGCTCAACATCTAATTTTTGGGAGGATGACAGTATTCACATTCAACAAGTCAACATTCCTCTAACTTAACAGAAACAGCTATTAATGGACTCTCTCCCTCATCATTTTTCACATCCGGCTGATGATAGAGTATCCAAGAGGCCCCCCAAGGGTCTGAGATCCCTTAAATAGATGCTGAGCCAAAGAATGATGTTGTGAGTAAAATCTCAGGTCTCTTCCACCTCGGTGAAGAGAGTAGCAAGGCTGGTTCAAACCATGACATGTTGTGAGAAGTTTTTGAACAATAGTCTGTGTTCTCACTCTAGTTATTTATGCTCCTCCTCCATTCACATGAAGTAGGCTTTTATCAGTTAGTCACCAAAAGGTAACGATCTTGCTTGGCATTATTTGCATTTAGGATTTTGGAAATTTTATTTTTATTTTGAATTCATTTGTTTGTTATCTATTTTATTTTTAGCTTCCAGAGTTAATTAATCAGTAGAAAGTATAAAATTATTTCATGTTCTTATGTGGAAAATGAGGAATCATAGACAAATATATTGAGAATAATTTTAAAAACTAATTTTCACAATAGCAAGAAATATAAAGAATACATTAAGGGAAATGAAATTCTACTACTATACCTGGAAGCAGTAAGCCAGGACTAGACCAGATGAAGAGCAGCTGCTAGTATTTCAGTGAGAAAGCTGTCTTTTGATCTCTGTAGCGGGTATATATTTTGACCTCAATAAGAAGATATTTCAGCACAGAGGTTCAAATAGGTAGTTCTTTAGATTTAAATAGCAATTTTTTTTTATCTTTTGCCAGTTTACTGGATGAAACTGTGGTTCTCAAGTTTTAATGCACATCAGAATAACCCAAAGGGTTTATTACAGCCAGATTGCTGCTTCCTGACCCCAGATATCCTAACCTCAGAGGAGCCTCTTGGGTGAGGCTCCTCGTGAATTTACTTTTCTAAGTTTCTAGGGGTGTTGATGCTAACTGTCAAGAAACTATATATTGAAAACCACTGGCGTAGAATACACTATTCTTTTGTGTACGTATGTCCTTATAAGGTACTAAATTGTTATTTTACGCCAATAGAGACTCTATTGCCCTCTTTATGTAAATAGCTCTTCTGGTGTGAATCAACATTTTAAAATGGGCCTGTCCTGTAATGGGCAGTAACATTTGAAGAAGAAAGAATATACAGAGGAGCCTTGAATGTGACATAAGGAAGTCTGAGTCTCAGCTTTTTTCACTTTTCTGTGCTCAGTGGTTTGAGATGGTCAACTACAGTCAAAGGCTTTCTTTTTCTACAAAATGGGAACAATACTTATCTCCCAATATAGAGCAATAAAAATTTAGTATCTAGTCTCTTTATATTTTTTCAATTGATTGTATATGGCATATATGGAGAAATGTAAGACAAGAATGGTATATGTTAATTAATGGGGGTTGCCTTCAAGGAGAACAGAAGGGAAATACAGCATTTTACTTTGTACATTTCTGCACTGTTTGTATCTTACATCAATAATCATTTATGTAGGAATTTTGTACTTAAAACAATTAGAAAGTAAATGATATGTTTTTTAAAAACGATATCAATACACTGACAGGAGGCTTCTGTTTGGAAAGCAGTATTATCTCATATGACAAGTTTGTATTTCCCTTCTAAAATACCGACCTGCGAATGAATCCTTAGGTTTTCTCTTCATGCTAAAATAGAATCCCAAAGCAGTTCCTGTAACCAATTATTTTTCTTTCAGCCCTAGCTCACACAGTTCCTGTGCTCTGTGTCAAAATGTGCTACTGCTGAGCACTGGGCTTCCCTTGGAGCGGTCAGTGAAAGTGATGTCTAATCAAGAATAACTTTCTCTGCAGGTTTCTTTCCTGTAATTTACTTCCCACTGATTCTCACGGAGGTGATTCCGCAGTGAAAATACAGTCGCTGTTTAATCAGTTCCCTTGATTTTTTTCTGAAATCCGTAAGAAGATAACATTGCAATAACACCCTGTCACTGTGGTGGCTTTAGAAACTTTGGGCATTTTGTCAACAAGCCTTCTCTTAGCAGAACGCTGCACTAGGCACTACAGCTGTGTGTATTAGTCTGTTCTCACGCTGCTATGAAGAACTACCTGTGACTGGGTAATTTATAAAGAAAAGAGATTTAATTGACTCACAGTTCTGCATGGCTGGGGAGGCCTCAGGAAACTTACAATCATGGCGGAAAGCACGTGTTCACAGGGCGGCGGGAGAGAGAATGAGTGTAAGCAGGGTAAATGCCAGACGCTCATAAAACCAACAGATCTCGTGAGACTCACTCATTATCACGAGAACAGCATGGGAAAACTGCTGCCATGATTCAATTACCTTCACCTGGTCCCACTCTTGACACATGGGGATTATAGGAATTACAATTCAAGGTGAGATTTGGGTGGGAACACAGAGCTAAGTAAATGATATCACTGGATAGAGAATACAGTAAAATAGAAAACATGGTCTACACCCTCTCAGCCTAAAACATAAAGCCAGGAAGAAGGAGTGAGAGATTTGAGTACATGATGAGAAATCAGAATTGGGCGGAAGGCAGCTAGAAAAAATGAGCAGATGAAGCAAGAAGAGTGAAGAAGAAAACCGGATTGCATTTTCTAAAGAAGGAATATTGAAACGTTTCAGAGTTAACAATTCTAGCTTTAAAATTTTAATTGTAATGTAAAAGCGAAAAGATGCCAAAATTTTCTGAAGCAACCCTAGGAATAGGGTGTTATTCCCCAGAGAGAATATATGCAGGTTCCATTTCACTATACTCCCTCCCAGCTGCCCCCTATGATCCCTAGCTGAGCTGCCTCAGTTAAGGATCATATTCCAGTGATGGTTTGTCTGAATGTCTGTCTGTATTCTAGACCACAAGTCAGAAGTTCAAAGGCGGAAATTCAGTTCATCCTCTGGTTTGCAATGATTACTGTGTTGCTTAAAGGTCATAAATATGTTGAGTAAATAAAAACAGTTTTTTTTAAAAAAAATTAAGTTCCTGAAACATAATCTGATACCGAAAGGCATTGTGAGTTATTTTTAGAAAAATTGTAGATGCTACTAAATTAGGCTCCATGTTTTCCAGTTGCTATTATTTAGAATTCTGTGTATTCTAGTTTCATAGTTTCCTTTGGTTGTTTTTCCTTTTTATGGAATTCCAAACATATCCATTCTTTTTTTTTTTTTAATTTTTTCTCGAACTGTCTTCCAAACTAACCTTTCGTTTGAACCTGTGCTTCTTAATTGTCAATGCAATAAAACATATTGGTTCCTTTGTTTTGTTCCTGCATTCTTTTAAACAAACAAACAAACAACGAAATGGAAGGAAATGTGTCAAGGTCGCTATTGAGAATAGAAAACAGAACTCTAAAGGAAGATTGCTACCAAGAGAATTGTTTTTAAAGCCAGAGAAAATCACTATGATTTTGTTTTCCTTTGTGTGAGTACTTTTCTACACATTGATTGTGGCTGTGCCAAGTAACAGAAGGGAAGAGAAAGGCCATTTTAGGACACGCCTGGCAGCATGCAGGTGATTTGGGGCACACAGGAATTCCAGATCCGCCCACCATAATAGAAGCAAAGAAACCACAAGGCCAGGAAGAGACAAGGAAAGAACAATTAAAGACCTTTCCAGGCAAGAGATCAGGCCTAATAAGCAGATGCTAACTGGAAGTTCAATTAAGTCAGAATGGAATCTGGGGCAAGAAGAGAAAAGCTGTCAGAGTGAATGAATTAATTTTATAGAGAAGTATAATGCCACACCTATCCAGGTTTATAATCTCAATATCGAATAACAATCATTCTTCAAGCCTAAATCATAGCTTCTTCTGAAATTCTTTCTCGACAACCCCAAAGTGACATGTTTTCTTCTAGGCTCCTTTAGTTCTCAAGGGTTCACTTCTCATTCATTAGCCAACATAGCCTACCTTGTGTCCTGGTTACTTTTCTTGTGTGATATGTGAACTCTCCTGTGTTGAAGCTTTTACAGTTTCCTTTTTGCAACTTCTAGATTGTTTGTCTTTTACTTAAATAAATATTTAACTACCGTGGTGACAATTATATCATAGGATAATCTGATGACATCCAAATCCCTCATATGAGTAATACTGTTGTAATCTCAAATCAAGTTCAAAAGATTAAGACTCTATTCTCTAGCACCTTGCACTGTGTACAAGATTGTTAAATTGATTCCATGTCATTGAAATATGGAAGATGTGCATAAACCAGTCCCAGACATTCTCAGAACCGTTTTATTTCCTTGATATGCTTCACACTTTCACACTATCTGAAATTATTGTGTTCCCCTCTTTGTATTTTTCCCCCCACTAAATTGTAAGCTCTATGTGTGCCAGGAGGCTTTCTGTTTTGTTCACTGACAAATCTTTAGGGCCTAGAAAAGTAGCACTTATCAGGAGCTCCATATCTGTTGAATGGAAAAACTGTTGTTGATTTTAACCAGATAATATGAAGTTCTATAATCCAAAAGTCTTGACAGAACTTATAAAATTAAGTCCTTAGTGTAAAGAATTAGGCAAGGTCTGTATTGATGTAGAAAGATGTTAAAAGGTGCAAAAGCAAATATGCCATAGGCCTGTCTGCAAAAGGGAGAAATACTTATAGGAAGAAGATAGTACAACTCACAAAGACCAACATGAAGCTTCCAGCTTTCTATTTACCAAGTCTTTAAGACTTGGTAAATGGAATTATCATCAGTTGTATGGTCTCTACTGTATTTTATGCCTACCAACATTGGTGTTCAAAGTTGTTTTTACAATTAGGCTATACCTTTAGTTACACTACTCATACAATTATCCATAGCAGAACTTCAGCCATTTGTCTTATCTCTTGAAGTCCATCCTTCCATATTACCTCCTTGGCTTATGTACATTATAGGAGTAACTCATAAAGGACAAAGTGCTCACACACTCGTCTCTGTTCCCTACTGTACTTCAAGAGTAGAAGCATAAGTCAGTGCAGCCACAGAAGAGAGCAAAATGACACTAGTATAGATGAAGATAATCACATCCAAAGCCTTGGAGAAATCTACATGTGCATAAAAAGGCATACACAAGAAAGTTCTTTGCAGCCTTGTCAATAAAAGCAACAAATTAGACATAACTTAAAGTTTTATTAACTTGAAAACAGATAAATACATCATGATATATTCACACAAGGGAATATTTCTCAGCAGTCAAAACAAATGAATTACTGCTATATCTGTCAACATGAATAAATCTAAAAACATAATGTGGAGTGGAAAAAGTTAGGTATAACACACTTTATATATAGTTTAAAATTGCAAAAAGCACCATAAAATTTATATATGCATAACTATAGAGCAAATGCATATGAGAAAATAAGTCCTGATTTAATAATAGTGCTTACTTCCATGAATAGAAGAAAGGGAGTGGATAAAATTGAGGAAAATACAGGCTCACAAATGTATATGCAATGTTTAATTGATTCTTTCAAAATTTTCAAGAAAAAATATTTCATAATATTAAGGTAGTTATGCACAAGAGTGTTATATCCTTAATGTACTTGCTGTATGTTTGAAACATTGAAATAATAAACACTTATTTAAACAACAACAACAACAACATTTATTTCCAGCCCTGGCCCCAGACTCTACAGCCACCGAGATGTCGATGCCTAAGAAGAATCAGATTGCCACTTATGAACTCATTTTCAAGGAGGGAGTCATGGTGGCCAAGAAGGATGTCCACATGACTAAGCACCCGGAACTGGCAGACAAGAATATGCCCAAGGTTCACTCATGAAGGCCATGCAGTCTCTGAAGTCCCGAGGCTACGTGAAGGAACAGTTTGCCTGGAGACATTTCTATTGCCACCTCACCAAGGAGGGTATCCAGTATCTCTGTGATTACCTTCACCTGCGCCCGGAGATTGTGCGCAGCCATCCAGAGACTGGCAGGCCTCGGCCTAAAGGTGTGGAGGGTAAGCAACCTGCAAGACTCACAAGAGGGCAAGCCGACAGAGATACCTGCAGACGGAGTGCTGTGCCCCCGGTGCCTACAAGAAAGCCCAGGTTGGGGCTGGGTCAACAACCAAATTCCAGTTTAGAGGCGGATTTGGTCGTGGATGTGTTCAACCACCTCAGTAAAATTGGAGAGGATTATTTTGCATTGAATAAACTTACAGAAAAAAAAAAACACTTAAAAGCCCAAAGGAAAAACAATATACTCACAAAAGGTGAGTTAAAGTTTTTGAAGTTGAAATAAGACTGGCAGAAGGAAAGGAAAGGAAGTGGAACTGAACAAGATGGACAAGATGGAGGAGGGAGCTTGAGAAAGAGATCCATAGAAATAGGTAAGATCTGAAAGAAAAGATGAACTGGGAAAGTCCCAAGTGATAAAAGGGTGAGAATGGAGAAGTCACACCAATTCAAGACAGTGGCTTATGAGTCAAAGGGGAAACAAAATGGAAAATAGAGCTAGCATCGTCTGCAGACCACAACAGGAATATCAGCAAAGATGTATATACATCACTGTAAAGCAAGCAACATGAAAACATAATTAGTTCCCTTCCTAAGGGTCGATATGCTAGGATAAAGTTAAGAACATTCTAGGAGCCAATTAGCAAAATGCTGCTATTAGAGGCAAGCGTGGCTGAAAGAAAACGATTGTTCTGATTGTTTCTCAAATCTAATTTAATTGTGCTAGTAGAATGGTGCAGTGATATATGAACTGTAGTAATGGCTCACCCCCTTCCACCCTTATAGATAAGAGGAGGTAAAAGGCAAGAAGATTGTCTTTCCATCAGAGCAATGAAAGAAGGCAGGGTGACACAATAATGCACCAATGCATGCCAAGAGATTCTATTGCAACATCAAACAACAGCAGCATCTCTACACAGAGAAACGGCTCTCCACTGGACATTCATACCAGGATAATTGATTGTAAATCTATGACTCACCAAAATGTAGAAAATCTTACCTGTCAATGAGAACTAGAAGAATATTACTATGAGCCAGGCTGCCATTTATTAAATGGGGACTTGCTGACAGGTATCATATTTCTATTAGGGAAGGAAAAAAAAACAACCTTCTTGGGAATTTCTATTCATATTAACTGCCTCATCTGACTGTGCACCCTTGTTTTTGGCCAGGGAATAGAAAATTTGATATCTTTTCACAGGAGGGTTTCTCTTCTTTAAGTAATCTAGAAAGCAAGATAAGAGAGAAAGAAGCATAGAGAACAAGAGAGAAACAGAGAGTGAATGGCAGAAAGATTGAGAAAATAAATGCCTCCAACCAGAATCAGATCCATCACCAAGAAAATATTGACAACTATTTTTTCATTAAGGAAATCATAGAAGCTTTTAAACTGCAGTCTCTGTTGAATTCTGTAAAAAATCAACTCTACACTTTCCTTGTCTATCCTGATGTGTCACTAAAAAATAAGAACTCATTCCATGAGTTGGTTAACTACCCTCAATGTACCTGTTAATTGACTATTTAGATTAACTTTATTTTGGAACAAAGAAATCTGTCTCAAGATTTTTAATATTTTTAAAGTAAATACATAGAATTTGAATAATTTAAGACCTTCAGTGTCAGTCTTTAAAAAACGTAAAAGCATAAGTAAAAATACTTGTAGATAGCCTCTAAAACAGTTTCTTCTTAAGAAGAATAATTAATTATTAAACTTGTCTGTACCTGATTATTTATTTTGGGTTGTTTTGACTCAATTTTGTAGCCATGTTCTCTGCTGTGATAGACAGTTTTTTAAACTCTATTTTTAAATGATGTAGCTTCAATTTTGTCCAAATTTATTCTACACAATGTAGAGGGCATTTGCAGATACCCAGTTCCCTAATGCAGCAGTCATCTTGACTCCTGGCTTATTTGCTTATTACAAAGGAACAGATGTGATGGGAAAGGTGATGGGGAGTAAACAGTGCAATTGACTCTTTTTAAGTTTTACATTTCAACTAGAAGTTAGTACATTTGATTTCTGCATTAAAATAACGGGATATGGGCCCGGCGCGGTGGCTCACGCCTGTAATCCCAGCACTTTGGGAGGCCGAGGCGGGTGGAACACGAAGTCAGGAGATCGAGACCATCCTGGCTAACACAGTGAAACCTCGTCTCCACTAAAAATACAAAAAATTCTCCGTGCGTGGTGGTGGGCGGCTGTAGTCCCAGCTACTCTGGAGGCTGAGGCAGGAGAATGGCGTGAGCCCGGGAGGTGGAGCTTGCAGTGAGCGGAGATTGCGCCACTGCACTCCAGCCTGGGTGACAGAGCGAGACTCCGTCTCAAAAAATAAAAAAAGATACAGTTGTAATATACCGTAACATTTATGTCTAGAAATGCCAAGGCAACAAGTCAAATGGCTCCTTCAAACTAAGTCCTCATTTTAGAAAATCAGAGGACTTTAGAAGTCTATCTCATAGTTCAATTCCCATGTAACAGACATTGTTGACAGGTATATACTAGACTGAAAATGTGAAGCATGGCCATTTTTTTTAAGAAACTGTTGATTCAATAACTGAAAAAGTCTTACTGCCCTAAAACACTTGCTTTTAGCAATCTTCATTTTATTTCCCTGTATCCTTTTTTTTTAGTTTTTTTTTATCATTATACTTTAAGTTTTGGGATATATGTGCAGAAAGTGCAGGTTTTTTATATAGGTATACAGGTGCCATAGTGGTTTGCTGCACCCATCAACCCGTCATCTACATTAGGTATTTCTCCTAATGCTATCCCTCTCCTACTCCACCACCCCACAACAGGCCCTGGTGCATAACATTCCCCTCCCTGTGTCCATATGTTCTCATTGTTGAACTCCCACTTATGAGTGAGAATCTGTACTTGGGAAAAACCTACTTCAGAACAACTCCTGCCAGCCCTCAAAATAATTCATGGCTACTTTATTTTCTGTCTCTAGCCTTCCCTACTCTAGGATGCTTATCGTTAACGTTTGTCAGCAGCACCTCATGGACACAATACACAGACCCTCCATTACCCTAATTGTCCGTGTGCCAGACCACTTTTGGCTCACATTCAGGATGGTGGTTAAAATCCCTGAGCTGTAGAGACAGAGAGAGCTTGGCTGAAATCTTGGCTTTGCTATATTTTAGCTCCATGGCTACTTAGGGGGATGTTGATCACCCCAGGCCTCCTTCACTGAACTTCTCCTTGAATTGCCAGCATCTATATCATTTCCTCCCCAGGCGTGTCCTCAGACTTCAGAAGCCTCCTTTGCCTTTCAATACAAAGAATGGGAAGTACCTAGGAATTTACATACCCCAGAATGAGCCTTAACAATCACTGTGTTCAGTAAGGGACAACCTCCACACCAGAACTTCTCCGTGCTGATAGACTAAGACTACACTGAGACCTTGAAGCTACATCATTTAAAAATAGAGTAAAAACAAACAAACAAAAAACCAAAAAACAAACAAACAAAAAACAAAACAAAACAAAAACCTGAATATCACAGAAAGAGAACATGGCTACAAAATTGAGTCAAAACAACCCAAAATAAATAATCTGGTGCAGACAAGTTTATAAGAAAAAACTGTTTTGGAGGCTATCTGCAAATATTTTTACTTATGCTTTTATGTTTTTTAAAGACTGACACTGAAGCTCTTAAATTATTCAAATTATATGTATTTACTTTAAAAACATGGAAGATCTTGAGAAAGATCTCTTTGTTCCAAAACAGTGTTATCTAAATAGTCAATTTACAGATGCATTGAGGGTAGTTAACCAACTCATGGGATGAGTTCTTATTTTTTAGTGCCACTTCAGGATAGACAATGAAAGTGCAGAGTTGATTTTTACAGAATTCAACAGAGTCTGCAGTTTAAAAGCTTCTGTGTTTACCTTAGTGAAATAAATAGCTGTCAATATTTTCTCGGTGATGGATCTGATTCTGGTTGGAAACATTTATTTTCTCAATCTCTCTGCCTTTCATTCTCTGTTTCTTCTCCCTGCCCCACTTCTTTCATTTTCCTACTGGTTTCTCCCAGAAGCACTTTCTTAATAAAGCACTTGCCCCAGAATCCTCACCTCTGTTTCCATTTCAGGGAAACCTGGCCAAAGATGAGACATTATTATAATCTCTAAACCCCATTTTCCATAACTGTAAATGGGATCAAAATTGTATCTACTTCTAGAATTAATTTAGGGAATAAATAAGAAAAAGCACATCGCATGTCAAAGTTTCACGCCTGATGTGAATGCTTACAAAAATGTAACTATTGTTATCAGATTTTCTGGCAGAGATTGAACAGGACATTCAAGATGAATTAAATTCAGGGCTTTTCCTTCTCAAGTTTGGGAGGCCATGTTTCCACTAAGGAAGCCCAAGAATGCTGGCTTCCCTTGAGAGGGCACGGCACTGCGGATGGCCATAGAATTCAAGCTCCCTGCGAAGGTGTTGAAGGACTTGTGCATGGCTGCCAGACACTGCTCAGCAGTCTGTGCTGCTTTTCTTCCTGTTGGCAGTGAGCCAGAAAGCCCGGCTTACCAGCAGCACTATTTTGTTGTCCTCTCTGGGGCATCAAGAGAAGAAGAATGTTTCCTACATAGAACAGAGTAAGTCAAAATCCAGAATACATATCCCAAATATTGATTTCAAAGAGTTCTTGTACAGGTTAAGTGTGATATAAATCCATATGCCAAATTAGTATAGAGAAAAATGAGGCTTTATGTTTTTCATTTGGTTCAGTGGACTGCATATTTGAGAGGCGTAACATCGTGCAGCCAATTATGAGATTGATATTCGAGGGTTGCACTCACCCAGCTGCAAAGCTCAATGTGGGCTATATAAGCAGCTGAAGGGAACTGGGCAGCAATTTTAATTAATTAGCAATTTAGAGCCTCTCATGCTAAAAGCTACCTTAACAATAAAAAGAGAAATGATATGGGAAGGCAAAAGAATTTGAAACATTCAGCCTGAAACAACAGATAGATTACCAACAGTGAGCTTTTAAGCAGAAAACTATCTTTTACTCAGCCATTACATGCTAGCTATTAATATTTTATGGTTATAAAAATTGTAAATCAGTGAAAATCAGCTTAATATTTTCAGTTCATTAAGAGCTTTTTGGCTTCTGAAGAAAATCGTTTTAGCTGGACTCTAACATCATTTGCTCTTGAGTAAAAACAACAATCTTCTATTTATTTGTATCATATAGGTCATGGCTCAGAAAATGCTACCCCAAAGTATTTTTGGAGGGCCTCAGAAGTAAGAAAGGCATTCTGACCTTCCCATTTTTCTGTGTGAGATCTGACCATAAATATCATCCCAGACAGGTCCTGTCCTGCAACTGGGGAGAAGGAATGCTACACAGAGAAGCCAAGGAGAATCTGAATACACAGCACTTTCTGGGCTCCCCTTTAATCTATTGCCATTAGAGCATACTCTTTTGTTCAAGCACATTTCTACATGGCTGTCCATTCTTCATTGAATCTAAGCATAGAAATGGACAGTTTTCCCTGGGTCTTTGGGTCTTCATTTTTGAAGGCTCCCGTGTCACATAAAAGTTTGATTAAATAAATTTGTTGTGCTTTTCTATTTGTAACCTGTCTGTTATGATAGAGGTGCTGGCTCTATCCCTTTCCCTTATGATGGGTGTGGAAGGGTATTGCAGCTCTTTGCCCCTACATATAGATAAATCATCACAGTGCTTTATGATCTATAAAGTCTTTTTATACATTATGGTCTCATTTAATCTTCAAAGCAAAGTTAAACAAGAGAAAAATTATTACTACCCTCAATATATGTTAGAGATAAAATAAGGTTTTCAGTCCATCCAGGATCACAAAGTAAGTAGTGATGCTGTACTACTGACAGATCTTTTAATTCCAAATTGCATTGTCACCTCACTTCACATCAAATATATATGTGATATAAAAATCTTGTTGATTTTTATACAAGAGAGTCTGCTTCATAAGTTAAAATGATCAAAATATGGAGGAAGGGAAATCAACTTGTTTCTTTTATTTATTTATTTTTAGGTTCAAGGAGTACGTGTACAGGCCTGTTATATGAGTATATTGTGTAACACTGACATTTGGGCCTTTAGTGAACCCATCACACAAATAGTGAATATAGTACCCAATAGCAATGGGACTCAACTTGTTTCTTAATCTCAGCCAGTTCAATTCCTACTAAGTGGTAAATATAATTAATCATCTTCCCTTAAACACTGATTTAAGAGAAATCCCTACATCTACCTTACTTCTCCCATTAGACAATAAGGGTTGGAGGCATGTCAGAACATACTCATGGTTTTGATACACAAAGCCTAATTTTTGTTTGGAAATATGTTTCTTACATGAATGAATGAATATACTCAGGAATGCTCTAGTTACAAGAGAGTTATCATCCATGAACAATGCTCAGAAAGAGCTTACAATATTGATGAATTTATAAAATATATACATGGCAATAGCAAGTAAGTGCAAAACCAAATAATACTAGCGATGAGTTTATCAGGATTTCATTCAACAGAGAAGTGCCCTGCTAGAGAAGGGTGCATGGAAGCTGTAGGTTATGCTTTCAGTCCTTCATCCACCTATCCTGGTATCGCTTTACCAGTGTTGCTCTCACAGGCTCCCTGTGTGCCCATTCCCAACAGCTAGCCTTCAGGTGTCCTTGGCAGAGAGAAGCTGGAAATGCATGTGAATGTATGTCCCTTCCGACTAGGCATAGCCCTTAATCAATGCCTAGTAATACCTGGGCTTCTGTCCTTAAATGAGGCTGATCGAATGTAACCAACCTGTCTCCAAAGCTCCCCTTTGAGACTGAGCCAAAGTGACCCTTCCTGGGACCTCACTCCATCTCATACCCTTACTTGGCCCCCTTCTTACCCAGGCCCTACTTCCCTCCTCCCTTATTTTTTTTCTTGACCCTTCCTAAAAAAACACTTTCATAAAATCCTTTTTTTTAGGTATATTTTGGGGGAACCCAATCTAAAAAAAAGAAGGTTGAAACTAAGCTTCAAATTTGAGTGTTGTGCCAAAAATTTCATTCCGGGAAGGAAGAATGTAATGAGCAAAGGCATGGATCCATGGAGGTTTTGTGTTGTTAATGTGGGTGTAAGGAACTGTAGGTGTTGTTAAGGAAAAGCCTTCGTGACAACTAACATGGGTGTTGTAGAGACAGGAGTATAAGCTTGGGTAATGATATGGTTTGGCTGTGTCCCCACCCAAAATCTCATCTTGAATTATAGTCTCCATAATCCCCATAATCCCCATGTGTCAAAGGAGAGACCAGGTAGAGGTAATTGAACCATGGGGGCAGTTTCCCCCTTGCTGTTCTTGTGATAGTGAGTTTTCATGAGATCTGACAGTTTTATAAGTGCTTGATCTGATGGTTTTGAATGTTTCATGAGATCTGATGGTTTTATAAGTGTTTTGTAAGTCCTGCATTCATTTCTCCTTCCTGCCCCCTTGTGAAGAAGGTGTCTTGCTTCCCCTTCACCTTCCACCATGACTGTAAGTTTCCTGAGGCCTCCCCAGCCAGGCTGAACTGTGAGTCAAACTTCTTTCCTTTATGAATTACCTAGTCTTGGGCAGTTCTTTATAGCAGTGTGAAAATGAACTGATAATGGTAGATAGGACAATAGGGCAGAATCATTTCAGGTAGGGCACGAAAAAAGAGATTTGAACTTAATGTGATAAAGAGTGTGAAATCATGTTGAATTTCCTAGTGGGAGAAGAACGTGAGAAAAGCAGGCAAATCTCAAAACATAGCTACGGAGCTCCAGTCTCTGTAGATGCTATGTGGAAAAAAAAGTTCTATGGTCAAATAAAGTTTGAGAACACTTTTCATCCTACCTGTAGCCCATGGATGATTATCAAATGACCATATACCTATGAAAGGTGGGGTCAAAGAGCAGTTTTAATTTTGTTCTTCCAGTTTCTAATTTTTTTGTTTGTTTTTGAAACAGTCTCTCCTCTGTCAACTAGGCTGGAGTGCAATGGAGCAATCTCGGCTCACTGCAACCTCTGCCTCCAGGGTTCAAGCGATTCTCATGTCTCAGTCTCCCAAGTAGCTGGGATTACAGGCACACACCATCACACCTGGCTAATTTTTGTATTTTTAGTAGAGACGGGGTTTCACCGTGTTGGCCAGGCTGGTCTTGAACTCCTGATCTCAGGTGATCCACCAGCCTAAGCCAGCCTCCCAAAGTGCTGGGAATACAGGCATGAGCCACTGTGCCCAGACTTCTAGTTTCTAATCTTGTACTCAGGAGGGTACTCCATGCAGTGTAGTGCTAGACAATGTGTGACCCACTTGCTGGTAAAGAATTCTGTTTTGCTTTAGAAAGCCTAGCATTGACTAACATATTTGGTCACAGTACATATTGGGAAAGTCACTCTTATTAATATAGTATAGAACTAGTTATTTTGTAAACATACTTTGGGAAATGTTGTTTTAGGAAGCTCCATGAAAGAGGAGACTGGATGGAGGCCAAGCACTTTGTTAGGAGGAGACCAGGCTGGTGGCAAGAGAAATGTAAAGAAAATGAGCATCAGAGACCATCTGCAAAAGCCTTTGGATATCATGAAAACCTGAATTTTCTAGCCCCACCATAGCGGTATAAGTGACATAAATGGGACTGTTTAGTGGTGCAAATTTCCTCAGACTCTAGTGGCTGCTATCTAATGGAAATAGGAGACTGGAAAGCATATTGGACAACTGGAAAGTTAAAAAATATTAAAAATTGAATGATTCCACCCAAATGGTTATATTATCTAGCATCATTTTAGTAACACTAAAAGGTAGTTTTATTACATTTAAACATTAAAAGCTGACAAAATAATTTTTTAAAAAAAGAAGCTTGTCTGTAGTTTCAGTCTTATGCTCAAATAACATAAGGGTAAGAGGTTTTGGTATCATTTTCTGGGTAGGCTGAGCAAAGGTTATTTTCAAATAAATTTTTAGAAAATTGTAATGGGCATATGAAACACCCGGAGATCTTGCCAAAATGCAGATTTTAATCTAGAAGATCTGGATGGAGTCTGAGATTTTGCATTTCTCACAAGCTCCCTGGTGATGCAAGGTTGCTGGTCTAATTACTACACTTTGAGCAGCAAGGGGCTCGAAGATAAGGTCCACCTGACTATAAAATGCAGAGACTCAAAATTAGAATTTCAATATAAATTATTTTTCCTCTGTCAAGCATTTATTGTATTATTTCTCATGCATATTTGTTTGTTTATTTTGTTAGTTTCTTATAATATTCAGTGTCAGCCGAGCAGTTAAGAAGAAGTGATAGGGAGAAATGTGTGTGGGTAAGGGAATTTAAATGAGGTGTAAGACCTGTGGGAGGCTCTAGGGAAGACGAAGGGTCTACTTTCAGAGAGAGTTTGGCACCAGTGGGAGGTTCCCATGGCTAATTTACAAGTTTTACAGGGGAAAGGGAACATTTTATCAAGATATATTTTTAACTTCTTTTTTCATTCTATGTTCTTCATTTAACTGTTAATTTTATACATGCTGTGGGCTGAGAAATATGAATAAGGTTTCCCTTTAATAGCAATGTTACCTAAAACCAGCTATACCAGTTTTTAACAGAATCTTCTTTCTCTATCATATTTTGTTATTTCAATAAACTTCATTCTTTAAGGAAGTTTTCCAATAGTATTTTCTTCATTTTCATGTGCTAGTACCTTCTTAATTCTAAAAGTATTAGAAATAAGATATTCTTGCAATTATTTATATTCAGAACACAATGGTAAAAAGAAATAGGCATTTTCACTGGTTTTTAGATATATATTTGTTACTTTCTGGAAACAAAAGGAAGGAAATTTAAATAATAAACCTTTGAGATCTTGGTGGTTCCTGAAATAGCAATGATGAAAACATAAGCTCTACTCTTTTGTTTTTCTTATGATGGTCCTAACATCTAGATCTGTCTATTTTAGCCCAGAAGTCCACCTTAAAATTAATAAGGGAGTAATAAAATTAATTGTGCATTTAAAAAGTCTCATGTCACTACAGGATGTTATACATAAAACAAGTTCTCATTTTACTTTAAAATATGACTATACTTTTATTATATATGCAATGTATTTTTCAGAAGATTTATAGGTAAACTTTCTATGATATTATTAGCCAGCCATGGCTTCCTCTATGGATTAAAGAATTAAAATGTTAATGGGAAATTCATGACTCAGGACTGAGAAAACTTCCTTTTTCCTCTGAATGACTGAGTATACATATATATTTGGCTCTTTTCAATATCATGACCCAGAAAATTCATTAGATTTGCATTAACAAAGTGAGCCATGTATGTTAACCTTCTCAGTCTAGAAAGAAAGGTAAGAAAATTAACAACTCTTGAGTATTTCCAACGTCCAGGGAATATTCAAGGCACTTTTACTAAGTCATCTCATAAAACAGCCAGAGTCTCAGTCTCCACATTAAAGGATTATAGAATATCTCTAAAGAGTCAGAGTAAAAAGAGTCAGAGTAAAACCACTGTAAAACAATACAGTTTATTGTGACAAGTAATTACTGTGTTCCTTACAAGTGACTTGACAACTGGCTAGGGAGTCGAGACACTGAAAAGGAAGTCCACACAGGATAAGGCTTCACCAGCTCCCCATTCCTAAGACTTGATCATTGCCAATGGATCTGAGAACTTTGAGTTGACTGAGGCCTCCATTTCCCTCCAAGAGAATATTGTATTTTATGTTTACATTTCTTATATCTAAAGGCAAATGAAGGAGACACAGATCCCTGCCTTAGTTAGAATGCATCTTTAATACTTGACTTAGATTTGCAAGTCTGCTCATAAACACTTCATATTGAAGCAGCTCAGTCTTTAATTGTAAAAAGGAAGTAATAACTAAAGGAAAATTTTAAAGGTGAGAACTTCATCTAAGGTGGAAAAATTACCCAACTATTGTGAAAATAAATGAAAAATTGAGAATGAGAGTATTTTAGCAAAAATAACAGTAAGAAGAAGCAAATAAAAGCATGAGAATATTAATATTGTATCAGGAATTCTGAAAGTCAAAAATCTTATAGACAATGAATCGGTTTACAATCAGTTTACAGTCAGTTTACAAATATTAGTGTTACTTCTCTTTGGGAATTACTACTGTAATTCACAAAAAGAAAAAGAAAAATAAACGAAAAAAAAAACACAGGAAAAAAGCTTTTGTTTGGGAAAACCAAAAGTGAACTTGTGCTTATTTTCCTAATTGCTGTTGACTTTTTCCAGCAGAATCCCATCAGATTGCTGCACTTCAGTCTTGAGCACTCACAGTCTTGTTTTGTGTGCTTTACTGGCAAATGTACATGAAAATGCTTACTGTTTTAGATGTTGCTATAATACATACATGCCAAGATGAGTATAATAATGGATTTTTTGGTACAGCTTCAGATAGAGTAGGAAAAAATATTTGTAGTTATGTTAACTTTTTTTTCCATTTATGAGTAGATTTTAACATTTTGAATTCTCTCCTAATCTGTAAATTATTCTTATTCTGTATAAATGTTACCTTATCCATCTACTACATTGCTCTTTTTGTCTCACTTTGATTGCTGAAGTTACCTCTAAATTATTTTATATACAAGTCTTCAAATCATAGTCAAAATTTTTTCCTGAAAGACAATATTTGCCACCAATCCCAGAAAATACATTAGTATTTTCAGTGTATACATCAGCAAAAACAGAACAATTGCCAAATTATTAAATATGATTAGGGATAAAGACTAAATTAATAATACACCTAAGTGTCACCAGTGTCCCAAAGTGGATACTGGGAAGCACCTATAATTTCATTTAATTCTCATCATAATACCATGAGGTAGATTCTATTGTTATTATTTCAGGCTCCCAATGGAAACCTCTTATTTTTACTTTACTTTTAAGAAAACTACTTTTTTCCAAAAAATCATATACCCCTTTTATGTAAAAGAAATCAAGTAATCCATAAAACTGCAAAGAAGAAAGTAAACTATCTCCAAAATCCCACCACCCAAAAACAAAAGTCATTAATGTTTGCTGAAAAATATTCCAGATCTGTCTCTTTGCATGTATACAAATAAAGATTATTGCTGTATAGTACAGCAACATAGACAAGTAGATAATAGATAAGGATAGATTGGTGAATAGATAATATTAGTGAATACACAGAGAGAAGAGAAATAACAGATGAATGGAAATCCAGCTAATAGTTTGAAAAATAATGTATTTTCCTTTCTTATGTTTCCATGTACCTAGTCAGCTAAAGGCATCTATGTATGACAGAGGTGGTGAGGTCAGGAAACCTGAAAAAAGTGCAAAGAAAAAAAGAGTTAACTTTCAGCATCTAATATTCAAAACAGAATTTTAAGACGCCATTAGGTTTGAAGATCATACATCATGAAAGGGAGGGAAAGTAGTATTTTCTTTTATTTTCCTTTATTTTCCTTTAGTATATCAAAAGCCTGGCCAGAGTTTTCCAAATGTAATTTCCGTACAGGAAAAAGTCCTAGGTAATCTCCACCTTGGCACTTGCATGCCCAGTTTTCAGTCACCACCTTACAGATGGGTAAAGATGCCTAACTACTGTGCAAGTTTGTAATCAGAATTACCTTGCATATACAGAGGAGTTTTTTTCTTAGAAATTGCATTATCATTATGCATTATGATATATATCTTTATATTTTTACATAGCCACATTATCTTTTAAAGTTTTTGTGTTTATATTATGTCTCTTTAGTGGAAGACAGGTAATTTTCACTCTTCTTACTGAGGTATCAAAGTACACAATGCTAATGGTCATTTGAATAATAATGCTGATTGCTTGATAAGTAATGATTTGGGTTACTACAAAACTTTTAACTTTTCAAAACTTTTCTTAATTCTTTTTCACAATAAGATTTTACTACAAATATCACAGATTTTTTAGAAATTAAGTTGCCATTTTATATAGAAAAGAAAATTGCATCACAAAGAATGGTAGTGACTTTCCTCTGATCATACAGCTGGCAGCTGATTAGCAGCCGAGAATAAATTATGTAGGTTCCCCTAATCCCCAGCCCTGTTTTACTTTCATTAAACATCGCTTTGAAGTTTTTTCTAGACAAGATTCTTTACTTTGGGATCAAGGTAAACAGCATCACTTTAACAACAACTGCATGGCAAGAAGATCTCTCAGAGCTAGGCTATTCCTTCTGATTGTCTAGGTAAGCTCATTAATAACCATGCAGAATGAACGGATATGACCTGCATTTCCAAACTAGGGCTTGATCCACATGCAACTACTTCTTTCTTGTGATTTATTTCACTGCTAAACCTTGCTTATTCAGTTAGTTGCTTCTGTCTAGGCCTCCACACTGATGCACTGATGTGACCTGTAATACAAGTACATTTTCTGGTTACCATAGCTTTGGGATAATCTGTCTCTGCCAAACTGTTCATTGCTTAGGCACTTATTCCATCATAATTGTGTCCAGTCTGATAACAAATATTGAACATCAAAGAAAATAAATGTATTTTATATTTTTAAATGAGTAAGAGAGTCCTTTTTAAAACATTCCTTCTGAGCCAAGAACTCAAAATGCGAAACAGTAATTGGGCACTGAAAAAAATAGCTTAGGGCTCCACAAGCCCTTATTTTACCAGATACTGAATCATTTCTTAGTCCATTCACAGTAATATAGTGTTTTTCTAGCCCACTCCAGCCTCTGCCCATTACCCAGTTCAAAAGCCACTTCTGTACATTTTTAGGTATTTGTTACAGCACCACCCCACTTCTTGTTATCAATTTGTCTTAGTCTATCCCTGTAACTATAACAAGGTAGCTTGGATCTGGTAATTGGTAAACAATAGAAATTTACTTCTTACAGTTTTGAAGGCTGGAAAGTCCAAGACCATGGCATCAGCAGATTCACTGTCTGGTGAGGGCCTGTTTCATAGATGTCACCTTCTCATGGTGATCTCACATGGCAAAGGGGGCGAAAAGCCTCCCTCAAGACCTTTTAAAAGGACACGAATCCTATCCAAGAGGGGTTCCCAAAGACCCCACCTCTTACTACTATCTCCTTCAGGGTTAGGTTTCAACATATGAATTTTGGAGAAACACAGACATTCAGACCATAACAACTTCATATTTATGACAAGGATGTTATTCCTGAAGTTTCTATTTTTTAGCTTGTATATAACTTTTACTTTAATTACAAAAATAAAAGAAGCTCATAAACATTAAATTAAAAATTCAGACAAAAAATGTGTAAAATGAAAACATTTTATAATATCTTAGAACTTAAGCCCAAACCACTATAAGATCTGCTTTATAGATTTGGTCTAGAGCTGAACATTTTTTATTCTTAAGTGTAATAGAATTAACCACACTTTAAGAAATAGAACTAATGAAAAATAAAATATTAATACCAAATCTCAAAGGTAAACTGACCGACTTTTTATCATAAAATAAAATACTTGAAATATTTCCTGCCAAATAAATGACTATGAAACAGTGGAAGAGACTGAAAGAAGGAAGGTCACAGTCAAACTAAAAAACAGGAAATGGAAAAATCTGTTATAACTGTATAATGTGCTCCTTCATCATTCTAACACATTTTAAACTTTAAAATGATGCTCAGACTGGTTTTATAAACATTTCTCTTGATCTTGCCTCATGTTTTGTTGCATTTGATAAAAGGTTTTTCGACTTCAAGCCTCTAAATAACAGACTGAGGAAGTCTAACTTAAGAGCACTTAATAGAGCATTTCACACCTATTTAAACTACCTTGAAATCATTGGAGTGTCTCAGTAAGGTTTCCCTTGAACTTATCACCTTAGAAAGTCACATATGAGTCTTTCCCAAAGGCAGCATCTTTTTCAAAAGTACCATCTCATATCAGCTTATTAGCTACAATGACCACTTCAATCGGATGACAATGTATGGGGAATAGAAGTCTCAAGTATATTGGAAAGTTTTTAATGACTTAATCATTCTATGATATGATTTTTGTAGTGTTTTGTTTTTTTCAGCCTTTCTCTTGGTCTTCCATTCTTAGGATCTAAAAAGACTTTAGCCTAATGTCTAGAACTCTCCAGTAGTATTTAGATTTCCTTTTGTGAAAACTGGTAGAAGGAAAGAGACAGCCTCTCATGGAGTGATAATGGACAACTGCTCATCCACTCCAAGCTCTTGTGTTGTGGGATACTATCGCATTTAGCATCTTCACTCCAATTTTACTCAAGCCACTCAAAATCATGAGGACATTTGAACTTCTACTACCACTCTCAAAATTTTACAGGCCACATTGCCACCACATAGAATTTCTGGTGTAATTGACGGCATGAAGCTTGAAGACTTTTCTCCAAATTTTAATACTTTCCTGATTGTTCTATAACTTAAGATATCCAGAAGTAAGTCAGCTGCTCAGCTACTTTTATGGTGAAGCACATCTTTATTTAAAACAAAGAACTATACATGTCTATATGTACATTTAAAACAAGGAACTCTACATGTCTATATGTCTCTGTTTAAATAGAGAATATTAAAAGCTAAAAGTGATTGTTTCTACCAATCACAGTTTTATGTAAATGAGGAAACAGATGATTCTGATATTTCTACTTTTAATATGTTTTTTGAGCTCCAGTCTGGAATTTCCAGCTGCCTGTTGGACTCAAAATCCAGTTGCCCTACAGCCCCTCAGCCTTAACAGGTAAATGCTGAACCTCATATTTCTCTGCAGAAGTTACTGTGATTCTCCAACAGTCAGGCTCCCATAGGTAAACCAAATCACACTATATGTTTCAACAGAAAGGATTTAATATAAATGGTTACATAGGTGCTGGCGGGTAAAACAAAGATAGTGGCCAAAGTAAGCCGCTTCCTGGGAAGAAGGAAGGGACGGGGTTGAACTTGAGTTGAGCTCAGAGAACTCTGCGGTTTGTAGGGGGAATCCCACAGACTCAGACCTACAGGGAGGGGTGCTGGCCTGATATCTGTGGTATACCAGGAGTGGAGGAGTGGGGGCAAGGGGAAAAGTTGGGACTCAGACCTCCGAAGAAGGGGCATTCTAGGTGGCTGCTGGCATCTCTGAGGGATTGTAATGAGGCTAGTTTTTGGAATGCAAAAACAACAAACAAGAAACAAATCAAAAGAAAAAAATAAATAAATATATAACAGCATGGGCACTGGAACGAACTACTGCTGCCAAGGTGAAGGGATTGCCTTGGGGAGACACGGAGTAACAGCAAGCATGCAGGAAGACTGAAATCCTGTTTCCCCTTCTCCTGCTCTCTAGTTTCCCCAACGCAAAACCTGACAGGCGGCCAGGTGGCAAGAGAACAAGGTTGTTTTCATAGTTGCAGTCCCAGCATCACAAAGCTGAGGATAGAAAGGCAAACTTGAAGCCGACAGGTAATAGTATTCATCTTCTCTACAAACTGTCATCTCTTCTCATCCCTCCAGCCTCAGCTAGAAGATCCTCTCCTGACCCCAGAGATAGGGCTAGGTAAGTACTCCCTTCTCTTTGTTCTTGTGTGTTCTGATTAGGAGCAAGGGACATAATCACAAGAATCACACGCACACACAAAGGATCGATGGATCATAAAGTTATAAAAAAGATATTCAACTTCACCATCATTAAACATCAAATAAACATATAATAAAGTAAGAAAATATTTTTCATCTATCAGACAGCAAAAAAAATAAAGATATTAGTAACGTCATTTGTGGTCAAGGATTTAGTAAAAAGTAGTTGCTAAAATGTAAACTGTGGTTTATTGCATTGTTGTAATAATCTGTTTTCTGATATTCCCCTTAAGAATATGAACCTCTAAAGCTTCATCACAGTAGAGGAGCTTAATAAAGATGTTGCTGAGGTAAAGAATAAAGGAAGTTATGGAATGTTCCTGAGGTCAGAACGTGAATGGAGAAGACAGAATGAGAATCCTGGATTCTTGGATTTCATTCCAGGAGTCCTGGCACAAAACCACCCCAGTTAATGTCCATACTTTTTACATGCATATAAATATCTCAGGAACTGAACACTGAGAACACATGGACACAGGAAGGGGAACATCACACACGGGGACTGTTGTGGGATCGGGGGAGGGGGGGAGGGATAGCATTAGGTGATATACCTAATGCTAAATGACGAGTTAATGGGTGCAGCACACCAACATGGCACATGTATACATATGTAACAAACCTGCACGTTGTGCACATGTACCCTAAAACTTGAAGTATAATAATAACAAAAAAGAGGAAACTCGAAAAGAAAAAAAAGAAATTTAGAAGTTTTATTCATTTTTGAATATAGAAATGTAAAAAGAATACAACAAAAAACCCTATAATTTGACCATCCAGATAATCTCAGTTGCCTTTTTAAAAATAAGTTATAGATATGCATAGTTAGAAAAAAATAAAGCTCTTCAGAGAAGCAAAAAATAAGAATGTGAAAACCTTCTTCTCTCCATTCCTAAAACCTTTACAGGGAAAATTTTAGTTTATAACCTTAAAGATTTCAAAGGTTAAGAAAAGCTTACCTCCTGTATAAAGCTATAGCTTCTCTGCTTGGTTCAAGAGTTTTATTTTCAGTTTAAATTACATGAATTGCACTCCTGGACACTATACATACTCCAAAGCCATCATATTATAATGGCCCATGATATAGTAACATGGTAAAATGGAATAAGCCTTCAGTAATATATAATTTAATTATTTCATCATGGAGATGAAAAAACTGAGACACAGAAAGTTTATGTTACTACCCTAAGTAAGGCCAATAGCTAATAGAGCCACTAATACAATTCCAAGCTCCTGTGTTTCCATCCATAATGAATAGTGTACCCCCTAATTCAAGAAATATAGAGACATTAATTAGAAATGTGTGTCTTAAATTTAATAGCAGATAACTTGTGATTATTTTGCATTGATACAGTATGAATTTTTAGACAAAAGATTATACTTCCAAATATTTGTGCAGTACTAATGTTAGAACTACTCAAGCAAAAAAATTCACATCTCACCAGGTGTTTCACATGAGTCTGACACTTGTTTTTAAAACACTGCTAACCCCTTAAGCTTGTATCCCAACATAATTTGTGTTTGTGTGACTCATTACAAATAAAAACAGGAATATTCTCTAAATATTAGAGTCAATGAGAATTTCCTTAGCAATATCCCAGGCTCACATGCCCCAGGCTGTTAATGAAAGAAGAAAATAGTTCTTTTATATTAGCAATATTATAACTGAGATGCAAATGCCTTATTCTTTGGCTTTCATTGCCGTCATTGAGTATCATTATGTTGACAGATAGGGGGACTTAAGGGATAGTATTGCAGGATAGAAAAAAATATAAGAGTGCTCTGGTAAATTTTTAAGAATACTAAGTGGCAAATAAATGTAAATATGCACTAAATGCATCTGTGTTTTTAAGAGGTAGGACTTAGAAATAATTACCAAATACCTAGAAAAATTAATAAATACAATCTGTGTTCTTTTGGGGTTGATGTCTTGATAAAAAAACAGAGGTTTTTATTAGGTATTTTGCCAAAGAAAAAATATAGATGATCCACTTAAATAGAAGATTATCTAATAATCAGATTTGTTAAATGGATAACAGTATCCAGTGTTATAAAAAATGGGAAAACGGAGACTTCCATACATAGTTGCTATAGATGCAAATTGGTCCAATTTTCTGGAAGGCAATTTAGCTTGTCTATTAACATTTTAAATGTGTATGCCCTTTGAGCCACCAGGTCCAATGCTAGAATCTTTCCCAAGGAATTAATTGGAAAGGGTGCCAAAAAAGTCTAAGTGAAAGGATGTTTATTGCATTGTTTATAACAGTAAACAGCTGGATAATGTCCTAAATGTCCATCAACACAATATTGGTCATTTATTTTATGAATATACAGCCATTAAAAATAATGAGATAGAACTATTTGTGTTGACAGAGAAAGATGTTAATGATATATAATTAATTAAAAGGAAAGAAAAATAGGGAATGGCTATAAAAAATATGTTTAGAACTGTTTCAATTTTGTGTGTGTGTATATATTAATAGATGTATAGATATACACTTAGCTTGTCATGGGATATTTTTATTGCTTCTTTATACATTTTCATATTGTTAAATTATTTTTACAATGAGCTTTTATTATATTTATAACCAGCAAATATAATAAAGGTACCCTGATTTTGGAGAAAGAAGAGACTGAGAGTGAGTGAAGGCTTCAGAATGATGGTGATACAGGAATCAATTCTTGAAAGACTGAGATTATACACTTTATTGTTTTATTCTGAATTTTTAAAAATTTAGTATAGAAAACTTAGAAAGCACAGAAAATCATAAAAATTACAATAAAAATTACCACACTCAGAAATAACTATATTTCTAGGTATTATCAGCTAGGTAAAATTTCAATCGGCAGGGATGAGAGTGCAGGCAATTTTGGGAAAACAAAGGCAGAGAATTAAGAAAGATAGGATTGTATTCACGTAAGCTATTTAAATTAACTGGATCAAAAAGAAGTGGAAAGTAAATCTGAAAGATTAGATTAGAGGATTATAATCATAAATGGCCTTAAATGTGAGGGTGACTATAAGTAATGGGGAACCATTGAAGGCTCTAGTGTAAGGAAAGGAGGTGTTTGCCTGTAATCCCGGCACTTTGGGAGGCCAAGATGGGTGGATCACCTGAGGTCAGGAGTTCAAGACCAGCCTGGCCAACATGGTAAAACCCCGTCTCTACTAAAAATACAAAAATTAGCCAGGCGTGGTGGTGAATGCTGGTAATCCCAGCTACTCAGGAGGCTGAGGCAGGAGAATCACTTGAACCTGGGAGGTGGAGGTTGCAGTGAGCCAAGATCACACCACTGTACTCTAGCCTAGGCGACAGAGCGAAAAAACAAATGAAAAGATTAACCTGGCAGCAACATTAGAAAAATTGGAGAAGAGAATGATGGGAGTTAGAATATTTAATAGTTTATTATAGTAATCTAGGGAGAAAGCCATGTATTTAAATCCTGAACTAAAGGGAAAATAATACACAGAAAAGGGAAAATATAGGAATATATCTACAAATATATGTATTTGTAGAGATAATAAAGTTTTACACATTTTGCCTAAAATAACAGTATCTTTGTGTGTGCAGTTTTTATTATCTTTCATTCTATTTTTTGTTGTTTGGGGAGAGCTGAAATTTTACAAGATTATAAAACATCAGCTTTGACAATTGTAACAGTGATTCACTTCTTACCTATCAAGTTCATCTATTTTTGGAACAAAATAAGTAAGACAAATAAGAATCAGCTACCTTTACAATCTAAGGGTCCATATTACAAACACATGAAATTTTCACAAGGATTTGAACAAAGGACCTCATAAATTTGTGCCAAAAATAAAATAATAAAGTGAGTTATAAGAATTTGCCCGATGTAAATCTTTTTCTTGACTTTAACGTTGAATTAATAATAGTTTATATAATATTGCTTATAAATTATATGACATAAGCAGTAGATGTTCAGCAAGTCACTTCTACTTAAACCTAATTATGGGGGAAATAATATTATGATGACAAGACTTCAATACTGTCTCTACCTACACTTAATGAATTGCCTTGGTTTGCTTTGCATTTTTAGGTATTGTCTATGTTATTTCTTTTTCTATAACTAGTATTGGATGATATGCCTGTTGAAGGTAAACATTTAAGAGCAGTTAGAGAGTTATTTGTCTGTTAGGAATTCTTACCCCTTTCCCCAGACCCGACACTAGGAAATATGCTTCACATTTCTAATTTCTGATGTCGAAATAGTACTTGCAGAAATTGTAGAAGCTGGAGAAGTTA
The DNA here is from genome assembly GCF_006542625.1 of Nomascus leucogenys. Classification (NCBI taxonomy): domain Eukaryota; kingdom Metazoa; phylum Chordata; class Mammalia; order Primates; family Hylobatidae; genus Nomascus; species Nomascus leucogenys. The sequence goes on from NC_044387.1 coordinate 40,418,790, forward strand.
GAGAAATTGACGAATTGAAGTTCTCATCTGTATGTGCATTTATATATGCACTATTGCCATTCTTTTAATGTATGTGCAGTATAAACATACATAGAAAATATTTCTACTAAATTTTGCATGATATATTTGCAGGGGACACTGTAGGCATGCTTCCAGATGCCCTTGCATTCTGCATTCTGTATACTACTGTGCACTGTCACCTTAGCCAGAGATTGATTAGTTAGTGCTGGATTAGGAAAGTCCAGCTCCCTTGCCTTAGGTGGGAACAATTCTGAAGCACAATTTATAAAGCTCCCCTGTGGGACACATCTTTAATGACCCTACCTGGGACTTCACCAATATGATACCCTCCTTAGCTTCTTCTCCTTCCTTGCTCTGTGTCCCACAGTTCCTTGATACTCTTTCCCAGGAACACTTAATAATCTCTTGTACATGAATCCTCTTCTCAGACCCTAATTTTGGGGAACTCAACCTAAGGCACCGCCATCTAAAAAACAAATGGGAACTAGTATACAGCTTACTGAAAACACTTTGTCATTTTCTTCCAAGAGACCAAGCCATGAATATAACAATAGCAACTAGACCACTGGAGAAATGCATGACTAGTCACAGATTCAATAAAGAACTCTTAAATGTACCTTTCCAAAATATTTTTACATCAAACTTAAAATAAGAAATTTAATATGTTATTTATCCTTTCATAGCAGTAATAGCTGCCATTTGTTGAATTATTACCTATGATTGTCATTGTCCTTGTGTTTTTGCATCTTATGCCATTTAGTCTTCACAACAACCCTGTGATGGAGGCATTTTCTTTATTTTTCACACAAGTAGAGTGTAGCTCTGAGATCATACAGTTTAGCAAATAGCTGAACCAGGATTTAAAACCAGGTATAAGCTGGCATTAAAGCTTATAATCTTTCTACTTTATCTCTGTGTTGTTCTTCTGTAAGAACGTCCTGCAATACAGTAAGTGCCTATGTTCATTGACTTACTGTTGAGTTTCCTCTGTCATTGACAGGAAACTATGAGGCAGTATTTATCTGATGACTTTCATCAAAGAACTTACCCTTTGCAAATACAAACCATACTATTTCAATTACTTCAAAGGGCTAAGTTTTCTTAAATCTTGTATTTTAAGAACCCCAAGATTTGTCTGGTTTTGGTTATGTCCTGGTGATGCCCATTAAGGAAGTCATCAACAACTTGCTCGGCCAGCTAATGCAAAAAAACCAGCAATATACCATTGTGCAAGCACCAAGCCTAGAAAGGGATATTATACTCAATACCCTATGGTTCACATATAACTACTTAGATTGGTCAGATAATAACCCTGGCTAACTATTTTTATGTGGTGTTCGTTTCTGACTTCTGAAGACTTATTAACTTATTACATTCCTATTATCACATGCTATCAGGAAGCACATTCCGTTGTAATGTATCGTTTATCTGTAACAACTGTGAGAAAAATCAAGAATGTCCATGCAAGGGTGGCCCACGAAGCTAGAGCCATTTTGCTCTTTGTGGTCAGACACAACAACATGTAATCCATCTCAATCTTTGACACTGAAAGCAGTATAACTCAAATGGATGGCATTGTGTGTGGCTGGCCTTACAAAATAAAAATATCAGATACCTTCACATCCTGTAAGCTCTTCCTTTAACCCTATGGAAGCAAATGCTTTTCAACCATGGAATAGTTCTACGCTTAATGCACTACACTGAGTGTTTTCTGTGTGTTTTACCTTAGTAACTATTTGGGTGATAAGACGCAGTTTAAGAATGAATGCTAATGAAGTTGAGTGAAGGAAAGATTTGTTGAAGGCAAGAAAGCTGAATGTTTCATCTGTATCTGTTGATTACTTTGGGAGCATCAGAGGTTATTAATTTCCAACTGTTTCTATAAACATGGAAAGGAATTGGATGCTATTATGTGTTAAATTCTGTTCCCCAAAAAGATGTTGAGGCCTAACCCCAAAAACTACGAATGTGGCCTTATTTGGAAATAGGGTCTTTGCAGATGATCAAGGTAAGATAAGATCATTAAAGGAGGCCCTAATCCAGTATCATTATGCCCTTCTAAAGAGGAGAAATTTGCACACAGAGACAGACTGTACATGGTAGAATGCCATGATAGGATGGAGGTAGAGATCAGGGTGATGCATCTCTAAGCCAAGGAACACCAAATACTGACAGCAAACCCCCAGAAGCTAGGAAAAAGACATTGAACAGATTCTCCCACAAAGGTCTTCAAAGGAAACAACCCTGCTGAAACTTTGATCTCAGACTTGTAGCCTCCAAAACTGTGAAACAATAAATTTCCGTTGTTAAGCCACCCAGATCTTGGTATTTTGTTATGGCTGCGCTGGGAAACTGATATAGATGTAAAACATAAAATTTAATTATTCTAATGCCTATGTATTCATTAGGATCATGTCAATTGAAAGTGGCAGAAAACTAAGAAGCTCGACTTTTCCAGGGTTCCAAGTTAGTATTCTCTCCATTCTTCAGGCTGCTTCCTTCTGTATTGGCTCCATTCTCAGAAAGGTACTTCACTGCACATGGCCAGATGGCTGCCAGCACTTGCTGCAAGACATACTGTCTTTTCAGCAATACCAACTTTTCCTCCCTAATTTTAACCAAAGTTCCAAGACTATGTCTCACTGGCTTGTCTCCATTATTACGTGGTGGAGACGACTAATCCAAGACTCTACATCCAGGGGTAAAATCAACATGGCCTGAACCACATGGACTGAAAGAAGGAAGGACATGAATAGTTGCCAGGATAAAAATCAGTGTGTTACTTTCCAGAACCAGGAGGAATTGGGAATGGGTAGGAAAAAAGCAAAATTGAGAAATTGTCCATTACCTTATAACTCACCACTCCACTAGTTAAATATGAAACCACAGGAAATTCATCTCTATTAAAAAGATCATGTGTCTGGGTCCAAATTTATTAATTATGTCAATTTCCATTTCTTCTATCTCTACTCACATTATCTCACTTCTGGACTCTCTTAATTGGTATCGCAGCTACATTCTCTTCTCCATATTAAGTTGTAGAAGGTAAATATTGTCAAGCCTGAAAGCCTGGCATTTTCATTAATACTGTTTAGTAGGTCTTCAGCCCAGCATGTAAGGTGTTCTGTATTCCTGACCCTACTCACCATCTCAACTTCATTTTCTAATAATACCATATGCAAATCATCCATAGTCTAGTCAAGATGTTCTCATAGTTTATGACACACGCTGTGCAAATCCCTAACTTTCTGTGCTCCTACCACTTTGATTGTCAAAACTATCTTTTCCTCTCTTCATTTTTCCAGACTTATTCTCACTTCAAGGCCCAATGTACTTCCCAGCCCTCCCATAAGATTCCTCCTGAATGCCACTGGACTGGGTAATGGTCCTCTTTGAAATTCTAAACCGCTTATTGCCTTTATACTATTTGATTCTCAACCTATCCAACTATATGTCATTAAGTATGCCTTTATGTGTATATCTTATCTCTTCTAGTTTCAAAATTATCTCTTTGCAGGCTTATTATATAAACAATTATTACCCCAAAAAATAATTGGCAATAATGATATCAACAATGGTTATCAATTTTTCAAGATAATTGTCTGAAATTTAAAGATACTTATAAGAAAATGGTAATCATTTTGTACCATGCTTATGAGATATATAAGTCAGCATGATTCTGATTCTTTCAACGTACTAGAAAAGAATAGATTGAGGTAAATTAAATGGCTTCCATAAAATTACCCCAATTGTCCAATGTAAGATGGCCATTCAAGAGATAGAGCCTAAATACGAACCCAGTTTTTCTAACTTCAAGCTCAGTACTTACTCATTCACCATTTACAATACATTATTGGGTGTTTAATATGAAGGATACAAGGATGAAAATAAAGTCAATACCCTCAAAAAGTTCAAGATGTTTTGCAAGTCACAAATATATAAGTAAATATCATAAATATACTTCAGCATACCACTCAATTTCTCTGACATATAAAGAGTTTTTATTTATCACAGTATGGATTAAATAATACACAGGGAATTACTATGTGTTTTGTCTTCCTGTATCACATAACCCTGAGTGCACACTCAAACTGAGTGAACATGGAACTACTGGAGAGAACAAAAGGTCCGGGTAATTCCCAGGCCAAGACTTAAGAGGCCTGCCTAGAATACTGAGATGCAATTCATTTACTCCAGACTGTGAGATGCATAGTGCTAGAAAAATGTAAGTTTGAAGAATTAACTTTTAAAACATTTAATTCAATACTTCTTAGCACTTACACTAGAGGCCTTAGTATATATACATAGAAAGAGAGAATGCACCTTCTACTTCCAGCCAAAATTTTCTACCCTTCCAGAGTTTAGGTATAGCTTATCAACCTGAAAGAGCAATTATTTTTCTTGTACAAGTATGGTGTGTTATATAAGCAGGAAGTGCTTAATAGTTGTCATATTTTCCTACCTGCTTGCTGTACTCCAAACATACAGCTCAAAAGCAGAGAAAGTGTTCAAAAATAACTTAGGTTTAAAGACTGCTTTCTATAACTAAATTTAATTCTTTTCTTGGCTCTTAGTATATTTTTCAGAGTCTACATTGATATAAAGACTTCATCTCCTAGGCACTGAGAAAATCAGTAGATGAATGTTCAAATAGCAGTTAAAGTACTGCAGTTTTGTTACTGACAATAGCACCAGTGTATTCCAGGGAACTATGTCTCATTCTCTGCAAATGAATGAACAGTATATAATTTTTTAAAAAATTGCCCATTTATTAACTAGTGGGGGGAAATGCTGTACCACTTCTGCACACACCATCCTCTTCCATTAGTGAAAATTAAATGAAGGTTATATGCAGGGTTTGTAAGCGAGGATTGACAAAGCAGCCAGGAGAGATGAGGGAGTTTGTGCAATTGAGACTGAGAGAACATGAGCTGATCAAATGCTGGTTTCCCTCCCTTTGCATCATTCCCACCTTTGTTACTATTCTTTCAAGATGGTAAGTAAATTCTCACCAAACTCACTGAACTCATCTTACGCCTTTTTTTCACTCTATCTACTATATGTTTATGAGAAAATCCACGAATCTAGCAAAATATCTTAACATAAATATACATGATTTTACTTGGGTATGTGATAATCAAGATGCTGTTGCTTGTGTGTCTGGCTTTGTTTCAGGATTCTGTCTTCTGTCTTTTAGCTCATCGTTTGAAAATATTACTTCAGCATTAATTTTTAAAAATATATATTTTTATTTTATACTTTTATATTGTGCTTTTCACTAGTTTTATGAGAAAGGAATTAAAAAAAAAAAGCTAGCCTCACCAAAAAGGATAAAGATTGAGAAAGTCATAATCCTTCTCCTAATGGGTATGTTGTAATCAACAGAAATGTTATGTGGAGCTAATGTTTCTATTTCTTTACATTTAAAGAAAGGTTCAAAATAACTGCTTTTTCATTATCAATTTTAAGTTGCAAACAAGCAGATTACAAACCATGGTGAGACCATTACTGTCTGGGAGAATTCATGTTTCTCATGTAGGGGTGAAATAAGAACTACATCCTTAGGTTTTTTGGAAAGAAGCCACTTGTCTTTCCCAGGAGACTGGTGGGGTTTCCTGAGCTTTTTACTGGCAACACTCAAGTGTTGTTTATGGGACCATGCCAAGACTCCATGGGATTGAGATACTCCCATTTGGCTGGCAGGCCTGTCTGGCTCTCTCCTTGGTGCTGGCTGCTTCCAAGGAGCTTGCTTCTCTGGGCTTTGTTTTTAGCAAGACACACAGAAAAGGGGTTACCCTGCAAAGTCCTTGATGGATTTACATCCCCAAATGAGCTCTTGGCTTTGTTATCCCAAATTGACTCACCTCCCTATGAAGGTTTTCTAAATTGCCACAGCCTTATAACACCTAAATTTTATTTTTTCCTTGGCACTTAGCAGGTTTTGTATGGCTTTGAAATTCACATTGTGATTTGGCTTCTACTGAGTTTATAAGCCACTTTAGAACAGGGCCCTGAAAATTCCCTTATCCCTACAGTGCCTAAGTTGTAATAAGTTCTTGAAAATATTGTTTGATGATAGGAGTGTTTTCCTGTCTTCTTCCCTGGAAGGGATGCCTAGAGTTTTTAAATTATAAGATCCTGTCATATCTAGACAATGTTGAAATAATAGATTTGCATATGTGGCCCACAGTTGACAAGTATATTATTTTTATCTTTCTCTTCCTTTTCCAAAAATTACACAAAACACCCTATTGTTCTCTGCCTCTCTGTCTCCTCTCTCTGTCTCTTTCTCTCTCTCACACACACATACACACACAAACGGATACAAGATCACAGTTTCACTCCCATCTTTCAATGGGATCCTAACAGTAGAGGTCAAGAGCATAGAATCTGAAGCTAAACTGCCTCAGATCCTATACCAGCTCCTGTAATTAATACCTACATGACAGTGAAAAATGTCATGTGAGGATGCAAGGCCGGGCGCGGTGGCTCACACCTGTAATCCCAGCACTTTGAGAGGCTGAGGCAGGTGGATCACCTGAAGTCAGGAATTCGAGACCAGCCTGGTCAACATGGTGAAACTCCCTCTCTACTAAAGATACAAAAATTAGCAGGGCATGGTGGCGGGTGCCTACAATCCCAGCTACTTGGGAGGCAGGATTGCCTGAACCTGGGAGGAGAAGGCTGCAGTGAGCCAAGATCACACCATTGCACTCCAGCCTGGATGACAAGAGTGAAACTCCGTCTCCACAAAAAAAAAAAAAAAAGAGAGAGAGAGAGAAAATAAAAATGTCATGTGTATCTCTGTGCCTGAGTTTTTTACTGATAAAATGGGGATAAAAATAGAAAGTAACCTCATATTTTGTTGAGTTAATCACATAAAGCATTTAAAAGAATGGCTCATAATAAGTAGTATATTAGTATTTTTCATCGTTACTACTTTGGGGAATGGTTTAGTGAAAGCGTTAGTTCTCTCAGCAGTCATCAGTTCAGATTTACGAAACATGCAATCTCAACTCATTAGGGAAGTGGCAATGATAGCAGAAGCAAGAATCTAACTAGAAAAGCTAGATCCTCTTCTTGATTAAGGGAGTCTGAATCACCAACCTTTACTTCTTTAATGGAAAAGATGTTGGCCAAGAAAGAGCAACTAATTTAACTAAATAAGTGTATTTGGGCTGTGAAGAGCTTTATAAATCCTTACATTTTTTATGTATAACTTGCACAACCTGAATTTTATGTAACTTTGCACAATAACTTCTGAAATGTTATGTTTGGAAAATCTAAGGAGAGGATTTAATGTTGGATACATGAGAATAGAAATGAGACACAGCAGGATAACATTGAAAGAAAAGACAATTATTAGGTGCAATAGCTTGGTTCTAAAATGATGTTTTCTGTTGCTTCATCTTGGTACTATTTCTTGGTTACCCTCATAAAGGCCTGCCAGTGACTAAAATAGGTCATCTATTGCTCCATATTTAAAATGATTATAGAAGTGCATAAAGTGGTGGCTAAAGGTGGAGTTCCAGACTGGAAGATCACTGCAAATGATTCTTTTTTTTTCTGTGTCACCCAGGCTGTCATGCAGTGGTACAATCAGAACTCACTGCAACCCCAAATTCCTGGGCTCAGAAGATCCTCCTGCCTTAGCCTCCCAGGTAGCTAGGACTATAGGTGCATGCCACCATGACTGGCTAATTTTTTTTCTTTTCGTAGAGATAGGGTCTCCCTATGTTGCCCAGGCTGGTCTTGAACTCCTGGCCTCAAGTGGTCCTCCTGCCTCAGCCTCCCAAAGACCTGGGATTACAGGTGTGAGCCACTGCACCTGGCCCAAAAGAGGCTTTAGGGCTTGGCTTCAATGAAGCCAAGTCTTTGGCAGTGGTAACTCTGTCTTACTTGAAGGATCCCCAAATTATGTCAATTAATGGGGGATTTTTTTACCTGAAACTGTGGAATAAGCCCTAAAGCATGACTTTCAAGGTTATCTAATAACTGTCACCTCTTATAAGTTGGTGAACCTGGTCTAGTGCATGCTCCAGCTTATGTCCTGGCAAGGATGTATACTGGGCTACTTCAATTTTACGTAAATAAGGGTCAACCTGAAAGTAGAAAGTTATGTTTACAATAAGCTTTGCTTAGAAGTCATTCCAGCTACTTATGCTACATTAAAAAAATCCCAAAACTTTGTGGCTTAAAGCAACATCAATCATTTATTTTGCTTATGAGTCTGTAATTAGGGCAGGACTTGGTAAGGTGGCTCATCTCTATGAGCATCAGCCGAAATGGCTTGATTGGGACTTAAGGGTCCATTTCGAAAATGCACATGGTTGGCAAGTTGCAGTTGGCGGTCAGCTGGGAATTCAGCCAGGGCTGCAGGCTGGGGGTTTTCCTCATAGCATTGAAAGCCGAGCTCCAAGAAGAAAGGTTTAAGAGGCTTGGTCAGAAGGTACATGGCTTCTTATGAGCTTGTCCTATCATATTGCATTAGTAACTAGGAAAGTCATTAAAACCAGCCCACATTCCAAGGGAGGGGAATTAGGCTCTATCTTTAATATCCTGCAGAAGTTATCATGCCTAAATCTCTACCTATAAGTTAGGCTATTTATGATCTCTCCCTTATATACAGTGATGCATCCTTTACTGACAGGGATACATTCTGAGAAATGGACCATTAGGCAATTTTGTCACTGGGCAAATATCATAGAGTGTATTTACACAAACCTAGATGATATAGCCTACCATACTTCTAGGCTATAAGATATAGCCTGTTGTTTATAGACTGCAAACCTGTTCAGCATGTTACTCTACTGAATTTTGTAGGCAATTGTAACACGATGGTAAGTATTTGTGTATTGAAACATAGCCACACAAAGCAAAGCAAAGGTACAGTCAAAATATGGTATAAAAAGATTTCAAATGATACACCTGTATAGGGCAGCTCCATTATAATTTTATTGGACCACTGTCATGTATTTGGTCTATCATTGATCACAACATTGCTATGCTATATATGACTGTATCTTAATTGTGATTTCCTTATGTTTCTTTTAGACAAGTAAATCTTGTTTAATATACCAAAGAGGTATCGTTTTTCTGGTTCTTTTTCTGGTCAGTCTTTTCTTTCTATTGACATTTAGTGATAACATCATCTGCATATTTTCACATATATAAGACAATGAAATGGCCCCTGAAGAAACTGGGTCTCTTAATTCATTTCCTGCACTTTAATTGTAGATTACAGTTCTATTTCCTTAATGAGATTGTGAGCTCTTTATACCAGGGACAATGCCTTGCTTCTCTTTATCTCCACCACCTATCAGAATACATGGCACATCCAAGTGAATGCTATTATTTGAATGTAATGAAACTAAAATGATGTTGTTAAGGAAGATAGGATAAAACCCACCAGCTGCACATACACAAAAAAAATACCACACGTACCTGACATCTTCAGGGAGATCAGGAACACCTGTAAAGTTGTGCTCCACAAAGAAAGAAGAGTCATCTCCTTTAGCAGCCACTCCATTTTCCTCAGTATGTTGAAAATAGTATCACATTGGCCTGGCGCGGTGGCTCATGCCTGTAATCCCAGCACTTTGGGAGACCGAGGCAGGCGGATCACGAGGTCAGGAAGTCAAGACCATCCTGGCTAACACGGTGAAACCCCGTTTCTACTAAAAATACAAAAAATTAGCCGGGCGTGGTGGCAGGCGCCTGTAGTCCCAGCTACTCGGGAGGCTGAGGCAGGAGAATGGCGTGAACCCAGGAGGCAGAGCTTGCAGTGAGCCGAGATTGCGCCACTGCACTCCAGCCTGGGTGACAGAGCGAGACTCGTGTCAAAAAAAAAAAAAGAAAGAAAGAAAATAGTATCACATTATAGGCGGTGTATGATTTGAAAAAGCCGGGTATCCTGATAATCTGTTGGGTGAACAAAACCTATCAGCAACATTTTGATGAAGGAAATGATATGCTAGCACAAGAGAGAACTGACTTGATCCAGCAGTGACTGAATTTATTTTTCAAAGGAAGACTTTTCATCATGTGCATCTGAGCTTTAATCTTTTGCTTGTCACTTGATGGTCTGCTCAGAAAACTTCAAATTTATGAGTCAAAGTAACCATAAACCTTCTTGGGACTGTCTCTCTATTTCCCTGAAATGATCATTTAGTTCAATAAAGATGTATTTAATGCCATTTGATGTGCCAGAAACCATGTTCATCGTGCTGCTTGAAACAATGCCAATCTAATTATTCAGCCTTTTTCACTTAGTAATGTGCATTTACGTTTCTTAGATCTCTTTTCGTGGCTTGATTATCTCGTTTCTTTTTAGCACTGAATAATACTCCATTGTCTGCTTGTACCAAGGTTTATTTATCCACTCAACTACTAAAAGACATCTTTGTTGCTTCCAAGTTTTTGGCAATTATAAATAGAGCTGCTATAAATATTTATATACAGAGTTTGGTGTAGACATAAGTTCTCAACTCATTTGGGTAGATAACCAAAGATCGCAATTGCCGAATCATATGGTTAGTTCCATAAGAAACTGTCAAACTTTTCCACAGTGGCTATATCATTTTGCATTTCCATCAGCAGTGAATGAGAGTTCCTGTCCCATCCTCATTAGCATTTAATGTTGTCAAAGTTTGGAATTTTAATCATTCTAATAAGTGTGTAGTGGTATCTCACTGTCATGTTAATATGAAATTCCCTAATGACATATGATGTTGAACATCTTTTCATATGCTTACTTGCTATCTGTAGGTCTTCTTTGTTTAGATATCTGTCAAGATCTTTGGCCCATTTTAAAAATTAGATTGTTCACTTTCTTATTTTTGAGTTTTAAATGCTCCTTCTTTATTTTGGCTAACAGTCCTTTACCAGATGTGCCTTTTGCAAATATTTTCTTTTAGTCTGTGACTTTTCATACTTGCTTGTCTTTCCCAGGACAGGAATTTTTAATTTTAATGAAGTCCCACTTATCAATTCTTTCATTGATGAATAGTGTCTTTGGTGTTGTATCTAAACAGTCATTGTCATAATCAAGGTCACCTAGGTTTTCTCCCATGTTGTCTCCTAGAAATTTTACAGCTCTGAGTTTTATACTTTGGTTTATGAACTGTTTTGAGTTAATTTCTGTGAAGGGTTTCAGGTCGAGATTATTGTTTTACATGTGGATGCCCAGTCATTTCATTACCATTTGTTGAAAATACTGTCTATTCCACTTTATTGCCTTTGTTCTTTTGTCAAAGATCAGTTGACTATATTTATGTGGGTCTATTTCCGGACTCTTTATTCTGTGCCATTGATCTATTTGTCTGTTCTTTTGCCAATACCACACTGTCTTGATAGCTGTAGTTTTTTATTCTTGGAGCTGTGTATTGTCAGCCCTCTGATTTTGTTATTCCTCTGACATTGTTATTCTTTTGTTATATTTCCTGTTTTCCATTTTATTGATTTGTGCTCTATTTTTCAAATTATTTCTTTTCTTCTGCTTATTTTGAGTTGGCTATTCTGGGGCAGTATTTCCACATAAATTTTAGAATCAGATTATTGATACCCACAAAATTGCTTTCTGAGATTTTGATTGAGATTACATTGTATCTATATATGAAGTTGGGAAGAACTGATATCTTAACAATACCGGGTCTTCCTATCTATGAACATGGAATATCTCTCCTTTTAGTTCTTTGATATCTTTAATGAACTTTTAGTTTTCCTTTTACAAACCTTATGCATATTTAATTAGGTTTATATCTAAGTATTTTATTTTGGAGATATTACTATAAATGTTAATGTGTTTTTAATTTCAAATTCTACTTGTTCATTGCTGGTATATAAGAAAAAAATTGACTTTAACCTTGTATACTGCAATGTTGCAAAAATTGCTTATTAGTTCTAGGAGGGTTTTTTCTTGTTGACTCTTGAATTTTCTATATACAGTCATGTTACCTGCAAACAAAGACAGCTTGATTTCTTCCTTTTAAATCTATACTTTTTAAAAATCTTGTCTCACTGCATTATCTAGGACTTTCATTATGATGTTTAAAAGCAGTGACGAGAGAGGATATCTTTGCCGTATTCCTGCTCTTGGAGAGAAAACTTCAAATTCTTCACCATTAGGTACAACGTTAGCTGTAGGATTTTTAGAAATGTTGTTTTTAGAAGTTGAGGCTATGCCCCTCTACTCCTAGTTTACTGAGAATTTTTAATCATAAATGGGTATTGGTGTTTGTTATGTGTTTATTCTGCATCTATTTATATCTTCATATGATTTTGTTTTCTATAGCCTGTTAATATGATAATTATATTATTTGATTTTTGAAATGTTCAAATAGACTTACATTCCTGCAATAAATCCCACTTGGTCATGTTGTATAATTCTTTTGTTTTTTTACATTGTTGGATTTGATTTGCTTATAATTTTTTGAGAATTTTTGCATCTATGTTCATGAGAGACATTGGTCTATAGTTTTATTTTCTTGTAATGTATTTGTTTGATTTTGATATAGGGGAGTGCTGAGCTCATAGAATGAGACAGGAAGTATTTCCTTGCTTTTATCTTCTGAAAGAGATTTCAGAGAATTGGTATAATTTCTTCCTTAAATGTTTGGTAGTTTTCACCAGTGAACCCATCTTGGTGCTTGCATTTGGAAGATAGTTAATTATTGATTAAGTTTCTTTAACAAATATATTCAGGTCTATTTAGATTGTCTATTTATTCTTGTGTGAGTTTTGGCAAGTTGTGTCTTTCAAAAACTTGATCAATTTCATCCAGATTATCAAATTTGTGGGCATGGGCTTTGTTCATAATATGCCTTTATTATCCTTTGAATGTCCATAGGATCTGTATGTCCCCTCTTTCATTTCTGATATTAGTAATTTGTGTCTTCTTGCTTTTTTCCTTAGTTATCCTGGCTATAAACTTGTTAATTTTATCGATCTTTTCAAAGAACCAGCTTTTAGTCTTATTGATTTTCTGTATTAATTACCTGTTTTCCATTTTATTGATTTGTGCTCTATTTTTCAAATTATTTCTTTTCTTCTGCTTATTTTGAATTTAATTTTCTCTTCTTTTTCTAGTTTTCCTAAGGTGAAAGTTTAGATTATTAATTTTAGAACTCTCTTTCATGCTATAAGTTTCTCTCTAAGCACTGCTTTTGCCACATTTCACAAATATTGATAATTTGTGTTTTCATTTATTTTTACTTTCTCTTGAGATTTTTTTTGACCCACATGTTACTTAGAAGTGTATTGTTTAATTTTCAAGAATTTTGGAATTTTCCAACTATCTTTCTATTAGTGAATTGTAATTTAACTTTACTGTGGTCTGAGAGCAGATATTGTAGGTTTTCTATTCTTTTACATTTGCTAAACATGTTTTATGACCCAGAAAATTGTCTGTCTTGGTAACTGTTCCGTATGAATTTGAGAAGAATGCGTATTCTACTGTTGTTTGATAATGTTGTCTATAGATGTCAATTATATCCAGTTGGTTGTTAGTACTTTTGAGTTCAACTATGTCCTTAATGATTCTTTTGCCTGCCAGATAGGGTGTTTGTTTGTTTGTTTGTTTGTTTGTTTTGAGACGGAGTCTCACTCTGTTGCCCAGGCTGGAGTGCAGTGGCACAATCTCGGCTCACTGCAACCTCTGCCTCCCAGGTTCAAGCGATTCTCCCGCTTCAGCCTCCCAAGTAGCTGGGACTACAGGCATGTGCCACTACGCCCAGCTAATTTTTTGTATTTTTTTTAGTAGAGTAGGGGTTTCACTGTGTTAGCCAGGATGGTCTTGATCTCCTGACCTCGTGATTTGCCCACCTCAGCCTCCCCCAGATAGGGGTCTTAAAGTCTCCATCTATAATAATGGATTAATCTATTTCTCCATGCAGTTCTCTCATTTTTTGTCTCACATATGTTGATGCTCTATGTTAGGCACCTACACGTTAAGGATTGTTTTGTCTTCTTGAAGTATTGACCCCTTTATCATTATATAATGCCCTTTTTATCCTTGATAAGTTTCCATGAAGTCAGCTGTCTAAAGTTAATAGTTAATATAGCTACAACCACTTTATTAATGTTAACATAATATCTCTCTCTCTATGCTTTTACTTGTAATCTATATGTATCTTTATATTTAATGTGGATTTCTTATAGACAACATACAGTTGGGTCTTGTTTTTTTTTTAATCTACTCTAACAATCTCTGTCATTTAATTGGCTTATTCAGGCCATTGATGTTTACAGAGATTATTGATATAGTTGGACTCATATCTACCATATTTGTTACTGTTTTCTATTTGTTGCCCTTGTTCTTTTATTTTTGTCATTTACACTTTTTCTAACTTTTGCTTTATTTTTTTCCCCAGAGAGAGCCTCACTCGGTCACCTCTGCTGGAGTACAGTGGCATGATCACAGCTCACTGCAGGCTTTAACTCCTGGGCTCAATTGATCCTTCCACTTCAGCTTCCCAAGTAGCTGGGACTACAGGTGTACACCACCATACCTGGCTGATTTTTTAAATTTTGTGTAAAGACGAGTTCTCAGTTGGTTTCCCAGGCTCCTTTTTTATTTTAATTGAGCATTTTATATGATTTTATTTTCTCTTCTGTCTTAGTATATAAATTGTCCCCTTTTTAAAAACTTTTTTTAGTGATTTTCCTAGCACATTTACAACTAATCCACGTACAGTTTCAAATAACACTATACTACTTCATGGGTTATTCAAGTAGCCTACAATAATAAAATATTCTTCATTTATCAGTCTTATCTCTTGTATTATTGCTGGTATTTATTTCACTTAATATATATGTTATATATTACTTACACGTTTGCATGAATAATCAAATACAGTGTTATATTTGAAGCTAACTGTTTTCTGTTAGATTAGTTAAGAAAAGAAAGATAAAAGTTTTCATTTACCTTCACTTATTCATTCTTTGATGATCTTCCTTTCTTTACATAGATACAAATTTCTGACATACCATTTTCCTTCTCTTTGAATAAGTCTGTTTAATATTTCTTCCAAGGCAGGTCTACAGGAAAAAAAATTCCCTCAATCTTTCTCTGACATAATCCTTATTTCTCCTTCACTTTTAAAGAGTAATTTTTCAGAGTACCTAACTTTAGGTTGGTAGTTTTCTCTCTCACCACGTTAAATGTTTCACTCCACTCTCTTCTTACTTGCATGGTTTATGCATAGTCAGATATAATACTTATCTTTGCTCCTCTGTAGTTAAGGTATTTTTCTGCCTGGCTTCTTTCAAGGTTATTTTTTTTTTAATTTATCTTTGACTTTCTAAAGCTTGAATATAGTAAGTCTAGGTGGTTGAGGTTTTTTGATCTTTGAGTTTTATTTTGTTTTTTTGGTTTGTTTATTTGTTTGTCTGTTTGATTTATCATGCTTTGTGTTCTCTGAGCTTCCTGCATCTGTGTTTGGTGCCTGACATTAAATTGAGGAAAGTCTCAGTCATTATCGCCTCAAATATTGTTTCCTTTCCTTTCTCGTTTTCTCTCATTACATCAGTTGTAGTTGTTCCGCAGTTCTTGTTTCCATTCATATTCTGTTCAGTTCTTATTCTGTTCTTGTTTTTCACTTTGCCTTTCAGTTTTGGAGGTTTCTGTTGTCCTATCCTTTAGTTCAGAGAGTCAGCCATGTCCAATATGCTAATGAGCCCGTCAAAGACATTCTTCATCTTGTTACATTTTTATTCTATCTCTAGTATTTTTTTTCTTTTTGTAATTTCAACTTTTATTTTAGATACAAGGAGTATATATATAGGTGATCCTTTCTTAGAATTTCCATCTCTCTGCTGACACTATCTATATGTTCTTGCATGTTGTCTACTTTTTCCATTAAAGTCCTTAGCATATTTAATCATAGTTTTTTTAAAAAAAGATTCCTGGTCCAATAATTCCAACACGACTGCCATATCTGACTCAGATTCTGATGCTCTTTCAGTTTCTTCCGTGTGTTTATAATGCATTATAATCTTTTGTCAAGGGTGGACACGAAATACTGGGTAAAAGGAGCTGCAGTAAATTGCCTTTAGTAATTTAGTGGTAAGATGTCAGGGAAGGAGACGCATTCTATAGTCCTAAGATTAGGTCTCAGTTTTTTTTGTGGAGCCTGTACCCATTCTCAGTCTTCATCTTGCTTCAGGTGGGACAGAATGCCTAGAGGGGGCTGGCTGGAAGTTGGATTTCCCTGCCCTATGTTAGGCTCTGATAAAATAGTTTCTCCTGAGGACAGGACTTGTTAAGAACAGTATGCTCTGATGTATTTCAAAATGGTTTCTTTTCTACTCCCCATGCCGGAAGCACAAGGGAATTTTTCTCTGATCTTCACTGTGAGGACCTGGTAGAGCTCCTGGAAATAAAACTCACAAAGTCTCTCTCTCTCCCTCTCTTTCTCTCTCTTTCACACACACACACACACACAGCCCTGAGTTCCCCTAGTGTTTTTGTCTCTTAGATTTGTCTACACTGAGCCTCCAGGGTAATTTTTCAATTATACTTCAGGTTTTCCTACCCCAGCTTTGGTTCCTACGGAGGATTCTACTCACGGCCTTCTGCCCTGGAAAGTTGTGATTCTCTGCAGCCACCTTTCTGTTTCTTCCATTTTAGGGGTAGCAGTTCACCCTGTGTGCTCACTCCCCTGAGAGATCTAAGAATAGTTGTTAATTTTTCAGTTTGTTCAGCTTTCTGCTTCTTGTTAGGATGAGGCTGTGACTCCTAAGCTCCTCACATCCTGAACTACAAGCCAGAAGTCCTGATTCACTACATCTATAATGACAAATACCTGAGTTCCAACAAAAGAACCATGCACTTAGATACTTTGACAGCAATAGCTATTGAAATAGAAGTTTTAAGTAAATTCTGGTCTTTGAATACCATTGGTTTAATAAATGTTTGAAGGATATATTGGGAAGAATTTGGGCAACGTTTTCACCTGGAGAATACATGACTATCTTACAAAGGCAGACATTCAATTAGAAGAGACAGAAAAAAAAAAAAAAGAAAGCTGTGACTACTGTACTGACGGATGCCAGCACCATCATTTCTTTTATTTCATAAAGCTAATGTTTGAATCTTTCCCCATGGTTTTCTTCTCTATGAAAAAAGTACTATTGATGCCTTACCTCTAACATGAAGAATATGCACTTGGGTGCTTTTACTTCTAACCACTGGGAATGGAATGTGTTATCTTTTAGGGCAAAGCTGTCTTATTGTTTTAGTCATTGTGGCTGGTATTGAATCCTTGGGAGCAGGCAGCATGTGGCACAGCTTGACCTTTCAGATCAGGCAGATTAAGAACATTATATTTTCCACCCAGTCAATGCAGGGCCTATGGTTAATGATTACTTAGAGCCTAAATCCCACAGCTGATTTTCTGTCATTTGGAAATGATCAGAGCCCATGTCCAGCAAAATCTGGCAGTGACATTTTTGGCAAGCTCTTTCAACAGCAGATGCTTTCAGGAAAGACAGAGAGCAAGTGGGGATGAGGCGAGGAAAATCTTATATTTCATGTAAAATTTATTTTGCTTCTAGTTCAACCATGCACCTTCATTCTTTCAAAGTGATGTGTTGATACTGGTGACTTTTAGCATGATAATATATTACATGTCACTATTAGGATAAAATGGCATTATCTGCTTGCTTTTTCTAATTTCATAATTGCGAATTCTCTTTCTATTGAAAAATAGCATTCATTGTCAGAAGCGCACTAAAATAACTTCAACACTTCAAGCAACAACTTTTTCATTAACATTCACCAGAATAAGTTTCATAGGTCACTAAAAAGAGAAACCTGAAAGGCCTATCTTTATTAAAATAGAGAAGAGGAAATGGAGAAGTAGAATCAAGATGAGGAGTCATATAAACAAAATAATGTGAATTTCCTTCCAATAGCAGTGTCTGGTAAATATTCCTTCCCTCTGTTCATTGTTTCTCTTGTTATTCTGTTTTTGTTTTTGTTTTTCCCTCTCTCTCCTTATCCTTCTTTAAATTCAAACTGTAAATTCTGGTATAGAGTAGACATCACTGTATGTCTACTAGACAAAGGGCCTGGGCTGAGTTGGGTTTGACTAATGACTCTAGCCTGCGAGAGTTTCCTTATGGCTCTCATTAGGCACTACCCCTTGTGCCGCAAAAAGCCAAAACTAGTCCTTGGTGACCTATGTTTCCCTATATGTAGAATGTGATCCAAAAATGCAATGCATACAAGTAGATCTCTGATCAAAACTGCAAAAGAGCCAGAGTTAACTTTTGATCCTGCTAATTTTTATTTTTCTGAACTTTTGCCTTTTTATTTTTCATTCAATCACACAGGGCCCTGATAGTGGCCTATTTATAGCTACGCAAATCTAATCACCTAATGACATTCTTAACCAAGTACTCTGTTCTCCAGAACTAAATATGTGCTGCTCGTCCAACTCATCCACAGTCTAAATTCTGATTATTCTGAGCTCTGTTATTGTCAACAATATGTTTATTGTGTTCTATGATTATATTCCTATACATCAGACTATGAAAGACTGATAGATAACACTTTCTAAAGTATCCATATGTAAGAGAAGTACCTATTGATCCTTTTGTAGTTCATAAACAGGATGAAAGGGTTTTCACATTTATTATGAGATGTGCTTCCCTCCAACCTTGTTATGAGGTTGATGCATTATCCATCTGATGTGAATGTAGGAAAAAAAGAAGTATCTATTGGCATAAATTATTATTGAATGATAAAATTGCTATACTGGAAGATAAAGAAATAGTACACATATCAAACACTTGATCATTCTTCTCTCTCACCTGCTATCTGTGATATAAGCAGCTGTATTAAAGTTGCCTAAAAATGTGAAAATAGACAGTAGAAGGCAACAGAGACTTCCATAATTGACATGCGGCTTCCATCAGGTCCAAGGGAGCTGCTTCACTTGTCATCTCCCAGTAAGTGGGAAGAGAAGGAAAATATATAGATGATTTGACTCTCATCCCATTGACCAGACATAGTAACATGGCCACACAAATTAAAAAGGAGGCTGGGAAATATACTTTCTAGCTAAGAAAACATACTGCTGAATGAAACTGCCACACTTTAAAAGAATATGACCATTACATTATCGAAGAATAGGAGAGTGGTTAGTGGTAGACAAAAGCACTGGCACACTAATTGGTAAAATGAATAGAGAATTTGGTACAGAAGACAGTACCATAAGGTGGATTTGATGTTGCTTAAACGATATCACCTGTAAAGCTTTGATTCATATATTGACTGCAACATTACATGGTTGTTTCTTCAGGTAAGGCCAACAAAGGCTTCACTTGGGTACCACCCCATGTACCACAAAAAGCAAGGATAGAAAATGTGTCCTCATCAATTTTGTGGATGACACAAAGGTGAGCAGGGAAGTGACTTCACAAGATAAGAGAAGTGAAATTATATATATAGAGAGAGAGAAGTGAAAATATATATATGTATTTTCAGAAGTGAAAATCTGGGCAAACTAAAATCGTGAGCTGAAATTATAAAGATGGAAATTTAAAACTATTAAATGGAAAGTGACTTTAAGCTCAAAAGTACTCTACAAGTATAAAATGACTTAGCAGTTCACATACTAAGGATATAGATTCCTTTAAGAATAAATCCAATAAGCATTAGCACTGAGGCATAGCTCTCCCAAGAGCTAAATCCATTTAAATAAGGTAAGTCATCCTTCCACTAAATGCTGCGTCAGAATGAACACATCTGTGTGGTTGTCATTGGGATAAATGTCACATTTGAAGGGGTCTGCAACAATATGGAGTACACAAATATAAGGGCAGTTATTTCATATGTGGAGTGATTGAAAGAACTATAAATATTTTCCTTGAGGTAGACAAGGCTTATAAGGGACAATGAATGATAACAATCTTCACATATTTGAAGAATTGTCAACAGAGTGTAAAGCCCTCTAGGGCCAAACTGGGACAATTGGATTATACAGAGATAGATTTTAAACTTAGTATACAGACGCCATTTCCAATAATTAGACTATTTTTAAAATGGTTTGTCTTTGAAAGGAGGCAAGTTTATAATCTGTATTCTTTCACGATCTGTAAGGTTTCCTCCATCTCAGAGATTCTATACAATCATTATGCATTTTTGAACAAAGTGTTTCCCTCAGCTTCACATATGCATAAACTCACAGGCACGTATACAAACATGCATAAAAATAATCCATTAGAAATGAGATAAATAGCACCGATATGGTTGCCTAGTGGGGTGTACTGCCCAACTACTCCCAGCACCAATCTTTCACCTTTGCCATGACTTTCTCTTCTCTAAGGGTTTGGTTAAACATAACTATGGCTGTTGAAATGTATGTGTCTAGCACAACATAGAATACACGAGGCCCCTAGATAAAGGGGACTTTTCCATTTATGGGGCTTTAGGATTTTTTTTTAACCATTTACGATGCTTAAACAGCTGACACATTTATGTAGTATCAAGGAGTAAGTGGTATGCGGCTTTGAAAACTAAGCTACCCACTGCAAGTCATTAGGAAGCCAGAATGCATTGTTTTCACTTCAATTTCAACATTATAGGTATGATCACATGGTGCTTATTGTATCGTTGGGGTGTAATGATATAAGCACATCCTTGAAATCAGATGACTTGAGTTCAAGTCATTGTCGTGGGACAATTTTAGTCCTGTGAATTTTGGTAAATCACTTAGACTCTTTTATCCTTGATTTCTTCATTTTTAAATGAGAATAATGACTGTCTTATAGTATTATCATAGATGTCAAATGATATAACCATGCAAAACATTTTATAAGTTATATACCAGTAAAATATTATTAATATTATTCCTGGAATGGTTTCAAAGACTAAATTTTCTCTTATTCTAAAATTTCATATTTATCTCTGTGGATTATCTGTATCCTCTTTTCAATTTCAGTCTGGCTTTTCTCTGCCACCTGTCATACATCTGGGCCAGTTTCTGGATTTCCACATTTGTTCCTCCATCCATTTTCATCAATTACTACTTTCTCAAATTAAAATTTGCTTAAAAAAGATGAAAGAAAAGTGGCTGTGAAATTGCATATAAGCATAAGTCCAAATAAAATTACTCTTTAAATTAATAGAAAGCACTGGACAAACCGAAATAGCAGAAAGTTAGCTAGAGCTCAAAAATTCAGAAGGGTTTGGAGGATTCAGAAGATTATAACCTGCTTAATATTTAGAAGAGCTGGCAATCCGCCAGTCAGGAAGAAATTATTCACTGCAATGCTCCACATATCTTTACTGTTGTCACCTGTTCATCTAACATAGCTCCGGAAACTAGAGAGTGATTATCTGATGTGTTGGACACATCAGGAGTTCGAGACCAGCCTGGCCAACATGGTGAAACCCCATCTCTACTAAAAATACAAAAAAAAATTAGCTTGCCTGGTGGCACATGCCTGCGATACCATCTACTGGGGAGGCTGAGGCAGGAGAATCGCTTGAACCTGGGAGATGGAGGTCACACTGAGCCAAGATCATGCTACTGCACTCCAGCTTGGGTGACAGATTCAGACTTCATCTCAACAACAACAACAACAACAACAACAACTGCAGATTTTTCTGATATTAGCTTCAAAAATCATAGCTGACACATTAACAAAATTTACCTTGCTTGAACTAGAAGGGAAATGCTGGGGTGGTATTACATCTGTCACTTGTATGGACAGCACTTTATAATATTTCTCGTAACAGAAATTCAGAAGCATCTTAAGCCCCTCTCTATTGACTCCTCTGGTCCAAGTTAATTATTTCAACCTCTATGTTCCTAAGTATCTTGTCCATGTACTAATTATAGCACTTATCACACTGAATTTAATAAAAAGTAAGTAAGCATGTAGTTTGCACATTATAGATGGTTTTTCATACTGAGTGTAAGGGAATTCCATTTCACTGAATGTGATCTACATTTAAATTCACCTTTATTCATTTCTTCCTTATTCAATGAATTGTGCCAAATACTGTTTGGGTTCACAGGAGATATTTGAGGAGTAAACATCAAAACACATCTTTGCAATTCAAAGGGATACATACTATTTTAATAAATCAATTTTAAGTTATGTGAGAATCAAAAGGATCACAGAGAGACAGTAGTAGCATGTGAGATGAATCTGAAGGAAAGTCAGGATTTTGCATGTAGCGTGGAGGCATTATAGACACACTGGACTACAAATACACCATTTCCGATTTACCCACTAGGCTTTGCATTTCTCAGAGCCAAAAATAATGTCTTGAGCATTGTGTTCATTTGCTAGGGCTACTGTAGCAAGGTACTACAAACTGAGTGGCTTAAAACAACAGACACTTATTGTCTCACAGTTCTTGAGGCTAGCAGTCCAAACTGAAGGTTTTGGCCAGGCCATGTATTCTGTGAAGACTCTAGAGGAGGATCTTCACTGCTTCTCCCAGCTTCTGGCAGCCAAGGCTCACTGCAGCATAACTCCAGTTTCTGTTCCCATCTTCCCATGGCTATCCTCCCTGTGGATGAGGTGATGTCTCTACATTGTCTTCTCTCTGTGAGCATCTCTGTGCCTTCACGTGGCATTCTCCTCTCTCTGTGCATCTGTGTCCACATTTCCCTTTGCTTATAAGGACACCATTCCTATTGGATAAGGGCTCACCCTAATGATTTCATCTTAACTTGACTACATCTGTAAAAACTCTATTTCCAAATAAGGTCACATTCACAGATACCCACAATTAAGCCTCCAACATACCTTTTTGGGGATACAGTTTAACCCAAACATTCATAATTATAACCCCAATATTTATCAGAGAATATACAAAATTCTAAGCATTCAATATATGTTAGCTAAATTTTAAAATGTTCATTTTTACATCCTACTATAACCCTCACACTATCGTTTAAAACTGTATAAATTTTTCTTGATTCAGGAAAATTGAGAAACAAATGATTACCATCATCTGAGAAATATTCAACCTACTTGAAAGTTGTTGTCATCCTTAGCCAGGTCTTTCTCCAATTAAATTATTCAAATACTTTTATCTTCTACATAAATCCTATTTTATAGTTCTTCAATCATCTTTGTTACCACCCACTGTATCCTAAGATGGAACTTGCAATTTATCCTTTCAGAAATAAATTTTGGGTTGCTTCAGACCTCTAAAATGTTTATATGCACAATATCACTTTTCCTAAACTCCTGTTTCCTTTGTAATTTATTTTCTCCACTTAGTTCTCATGGAGACAGTGAAGGCTTCATAATAACTTTGGATTTGAATTTAATAATTTTTTCATGTGGAATTGTCAAAAATATGGCCTGAAAGTTTTTCTATGAACTTGCCGACTTTTTGTCCTTTTGACTTTAAAATGAGAAAAGTCACATTGAAAACTGCAGAAGTTAAACTGGCATGTTTCACCTAGTACCCCCAAGGTAACTTCAGCTGTGTTTTAGTAAATGCCGTGAGTCACAGTGCTCTCTCTCGGTTCAGAGCCTCTTTGGTACCTACGGGTCTTATTTCACATCAGAAGCAGCTGGATTTCACACCTAGATTTGTCACCCTTCTAGATCCTTCCTTCTGAGCTTATTAACACCATCCAGCAGCTACCTTGAAGATATGCTGCCAGGAAAAATAAATGTTTTCTGCAAGGAGCAAAAAGGTTTTCTATTCCCATATGTCAGCACTTCAGTTCAGGCCCATTGCCAATAACTAACAGCATTTAAACAATAGTTCATTCAGGTGCGAGTTACGAAAATGCTCCTCTTCTGAGATGATTCACCAGATATTGTTATTCGAAAATGAGAAGAAAATTGGTTGATTTTTGCATCTAAAAACTACTGAAGCACATTGAAAATGAAGCTACAGATCAGGTTCCCAGTCCATGCTTCACACTGAACTTGCTATTTGACAATGAATTTTCACATGACTTTTCAACATCTCTCTTTTCTCACATGTAAACTTAAGAGAATACCATCTTTTTACCCACTCATTGTGAGGTTGAACAGACATTATGTGGGAAATCACTCTAAAATTAGAAGGCACTGAGCATATTTTGGGCATATTTCAGATGTTGTTCATATTCTAATTTGGAAGTTTAAAAAATTAAAATCTGTAAATCAAGAAAGATGACTAAAGAGAATTATTGGTGATTAATGATTAGGCACCTGATTTCTTATTCCATTGTTGCATTTTGGGAAATTAGCTATTTATGTTCTACTCGAGTGTTGACTTTCAACTTAGAATATAATATGAAAACTTCATTTTTTTCAGATAAACCTCAATTTTCTGATAAATCTTGGAGTACATTGCAGGAGGGAGACAACTATTTGCACGCAAGCTGAGTTCAGGATCACAGAAAGTCACATACCCAATTTCCTGTGCAGAGAGATTAATAAACTGAGTAAGATATTCACTCCTGGGTTGAATCTTAAATCTGTTGCCATCTAGAAATAAAAATGTAACTTTTCACATAGAATCCAAACACATGTGAACCATAATAGGAAAAGTAGAATTATGATCATAAACAAGCTATGATCATAATAAAGGAAAGAAGAGATGGCTGTAACTCTGAGTCTTTGCTGAGTACCAAATCAGCAACAAAAATGATGAAGTTCCTCTGATTTGAGTAAAAATTTTGAGATAGTTTTGACAGACAAGCATAGATAAAGGATTCAACAAAGTAGGAATAGTGACATGGTGCATAATTTTTATTTTATTATTATTTCAGCTTCTATTTCCTAATTTTGCTATAATGAAGTTATTTACCTATAAAATTTAAATATAAAATTTATATTTATATTTACCTATAAAATTTAAATATAATCACCACCCAATCTTTAAGGCCAAACTTTAACGCTATCTTCAACATGAAGCCTTTACCAAGCCCTCAGTCAACAGGACTAGCATTCTCATTGAATCATAAATGTGTTATACATATCTTATTTCTCTTACAAACTCGGAAATTGCTTCCACAAATCAATTCAATAAATATCCAAAGTCTGTATTGTGTTTATATGTGTATACCCCAGTGTGTCCACTACAGTGCCTTGTCACAAATATTTATTGAAATTTTTGGATTGAGAAATCATAATGACAAAACAATAAATCATTGATACTGACTACAACCATCTGGTATTATTTGAGTGCAGAATGAGAAATCTGATGTGAAGGGTTTTTTTTTTAAGCATTTGAAAATACATACTGAAAGAGATGTTAAAATGACTGAACAGCCAGTGGAGTTTTTGAATAGAGGACTGATGTTCTCTATGCATGAATTCAGTTTCAGATAAATACACTTCATTGTCTGATGGAAAATGTCACCATAAAATATTACAACTCAGAAGTTCAAACTATTGAGAGATCAACGTGATGAGTACCCTTGAAAAGGTTAAGGCTCTCAAAAAGCTATTTGAAATTGTCATTAGTAATAGTATTCTGGAGGGAGAAATGTAATTGTGTGATATTTTGAGGTGGTAAGTTGTCTTATCAGGGGTCTGTTAGGGCAAAGGCAGAGTTCATAAGAAAAATGCGCTTCTGATTTATGTCCCTAAACTTAGCAGGATTTGTTCTGACATTTAAATAAATACTAAACTACATGGCTATGGACAGGAGCCCTTTGTTCTTCAGTGATAACCTTGCTGCTGCTTCTACTTCTCCACAGGATATAAAGAAGGTCATTTTCTAGAATAAAACTCATTCCCCTGTTCATGCTTCATCACACAGATTGCTGACAATCGGGGGTCTTTGCTCTCCAGCATGGGACACAGACCCCTGTTTTTGACAATGTGAATTGGTTCTGGTCAGTAGAAGATACAAAACACTTAGATCATGTTGTTGGGCTCAGTTAGCTAGCTTTGCTTTTTGGATATGTGATGTATAGGGGAATGCACTTCCCAGATCCTCAATAAAGTACTTGTCCCAGCTATTGAGAGTGCTGTCAGCACAGCCTGCATGCGTTTGCCTTTCAGAAGTCGCTTAAGCTTCAGAGAACCACCTTGGTCAAGTTCACACCCTTCAGAGGAGGGGTCCATATTAACTGACAGATTGAAGCAAGATTATAAAGGCCAGGCCATTTCAGCCTCATTTAAGAAAATTGTGATGACTCATTTTAGCTCTAGAGTTCCCTTTGGGGTTAGCGGAAGTTGTTGTTGGGCCTGTTTTGCACCTTGACTTCTCCCTTCATCCAATGCTGTTTGTTTAGCCTGCCTTCTACAAGTATTGATTACAGGAAACTCCATAATATACATCCTGCACATTAAACTTCACACTAAAATTGGCTTTGGAGGACCTATGTGCAATAGGGTGAAACAGACAAACTTGTAGAGTGACTTTCCTTAAGTGCACAGCAAGGATTCAGAGGACATAATAATCCCAGAATGCTAGACAGAATTCTGGGCAGTATAAACAGTTTATAGGAATGTCCTCAGCAAGACAGAGCATGGCATGGGTGAAGCTAGGAAAGGTAAGATTTTCAAAATGAGAGTGGTACAAAAGGAAGCAGGAGAAACAGGTGACTGAAGTTACAAAGACCACAGATGAATGTAGCTGATCCCTGGCAGTAGGAGGGTGTGACTACCACTAAGAACATTGAATGTTAGCAAAAGAAAGATGAATTTCATTTGGTA
Source organism: Nomascus leucogenys (assembly GCF_006542625.1). Classification (NCBI taxonomy): domain Eukaryota; kingdom Metazoa; phylum Chordata; class Mammalia; order Primates; family Hylobatidae; genus Nomascus; species Nomascus leucogenys. The sequence goes on from NC_044387.1 coordinate 40,445,448, forward strand.
ATCAAATTAGTGAAGTTTAAAAAAAAAACATGAGAATTGTGTTTTAGGAAACTGAATGAGTCAGTGTGTAAAGTGAATTTGAGAGGGAGGAAAGATGGAGAAGCTGAAGATGACATTAGAAAATTGTTAGAACAATCCTGCCATGATGAAAGCCAGAATGTAAATTTTAAAATTACATGTATATGCGTGTATGTGTGTATAGAGACAGAAACAGAGAAAATTTGAAAGAGGAAATGGCAGGAAGAATGGTATTATAAGAGGTGCTATATGGGAATTAAATTTAGCAGCAATCCTTCTAAAATCTTCTCTAAATGCCAATGACCATATAATGAATACCATTTATTGAACACCAAAATAAACTCAGAATTTTACCAGGAACCTTTAGCTATATTTCATTATTTTAATACCCACTTTGACATAGCTATATCTCTTTATGGTTTGTAAATAAAAGGACTAAATTTAGAAATGTCCAACTTTATGCAGTTAATAAATGTCAGAATTGGAACTTGAACACAGGCCTATTTGAATTAATTTTCAGTACTCTTAACCACTGCATTATCACAGATCTAAAATATAAATATTTTTATTTTAAAAAGCTTCCTTTTATTAGTAAGTAATGTGAGGTAAAAATTGCAGATCATGCCTGCATGATTACTTACTGCTGCCAACATATTTTTGAACTAGTCTAACTCTAAGCCATTACGTCACATGAATACAGGAGTCCAAGGGGAATACATGATCTAAAACTAAACCTGCCCAGCAAATACAAGTTACTTCTTCTTCTACTGGCATAATCTGTTAACATATCTGGGTGTATTCATTCATAAATGTGTCTTTATATTTAGGTAGGAGCAGAAGTTCTTCGTCCTCTACTTCAGCAGTTGGATTCTTCAGAGACTCATCGGTATTTTCACTTTGAAGTTTCATGCCACTGGAAGAAAGCACTGCATGTTCCCAAAATGCTTTGTATTATTTCCGCTGGTATCCAGTCCCCAGTGGAAAAGCAATCTTGCAGCATGTCAAGAGTGAAAATGGACAAAACATTTGCAACCTGGAACCTGGAATTGACCTTGGGCCAGTAACAGAGATGCATAATCATTATAACAAAAATTTACCAAAAAGGACATATAGAACAGCATTCATATTACATTATCATTTGCATTATAAGTCCCCAATTATGTCTAGAAGGAGCTACCAAGTCATATCTTCAAATATTACCTTATTCAGAATGACAGTGGTATTTAGACAACAGAGTGATCTGTTGAATGACAAAGAGCCTACTTACAAACTTGTTGGGCAGCTGTGTCCCAACAAGCCTATTCAAACACCTTTATATATCCATATTAATTTTATAATCTGGACTTAAGTTTATAAAAGGGACCTATTTATAAATTTCTTAAATGCAACTGATGGTATATTTATGTACTCCAGATATTTTGCTTTTATGGAAGAGGTTAATGACAAATCTAGAACCTCTTCGTAACATCTGTAAAAGGACACTATCAAAACCTGGAAGAGTTCTATAAGGTCAGCATGGATTCATAAGAAGCCTTCTTGGTCACCTCCCATGGAAATGCAGCTGCCCTGTCAGGTAATAACATGTGTCTTAATACACTCTCTTTGTTGTCAATCTCTTAAGTCCCCAAATCAACTTGGGGCCACAGACAGAACTGCTATTCAAGGCAACATCACACACAAATAATTCATTAATGTGCTGCAGGAAATCACAAATAGTGGAAGGGTAGTCCTGCAAAGAATCATGGAACTGTGTTCACTCCTGTGACAATCACCAGGATACTCTTCAGATAACATACTTCCAATTGTTGAAAATAAAAAATGTGATAGTCAATAAGTCTCAACATTCTGAAAGGTGTCATTGTGATGACAGGTCAATTGCATGGAATAATCATTTCAAGTAGAAAATCAAGCAGGTTTGCAATAATTGCATTTTGTAATACACACATGCAGTATACCCTCACACACACAAGAAAAATGAGATTCCCCAAGAAAGCATTAGGCTTGTGTTTGGGTTTCTTGAGATCATGAGATAGATATACGTTGTTTGAGAAGTCAGTATCAGTGGTCTTGAAGTAGCATATAAATAACTAATGTATGCTCATTAGGAACTTCCGGAAGTCTTTAAATTGTCCTTTGATGAACATACATCATCAAAATGTAGCTAGCTCCTTATTATTCAGCTTTCAGCTTTAATATCACTCCTTCGGGTATCATGCCTTCAGAAGGCCTCCCTTGACCACCCAGTCTAAAGTAACTCTCTCTCTTCAACACATTACTGTGGTTTTAAAAATTGTCAATAACATATCACTGCTTGATATTTTCTTTCTGTTTACTTATGTAATTATTTTCTCTCTTTTCCAGCTAGAATTTCCAGCTACAATCCACTTTCGTTTTGTTCACCATTGTGCACTCAATATCTCGATTTCCATGTAACAGAGTATCTTCATATAAATGTATGGAAAAATATTTTTAAATTACATCAAGCCTGAATGATGTTTCCACTAATGTGTATTAAGGACATATAATGTTCCCGACTGTTAGTTAGAACAAATAATTATACCATTTACTCTTCATAACCATCCTGTGAGGTGAGCATTAACATAGATTCTACAGATGAGAAACCTAAGGTTCAGAACATATTGGAGTTTGTTTTCTTTGTACGCCAATGTCCCAGATGGTACATTTCCACCCAATCTATCACATGATTACACACTTGTTTTTGTTTCTAGTGTTTGCTATACTGGGGGCTAGCTACCCAACTGTACTTTAAGCAACTTAATGACAGAGATAGTATCTTCTATTGATTTTGTCTTCATAGTAGTATTCATGACAGTTATGGGCATGTAGATGTTGAGAAATAAAATAGTTTAGGTGGTTATGTAGGAAGATGGAAAATGCATCCCCATAACTGGGAGTGGAACGTGATCCTTTATACAGGTCCCAGAATCTCTCCTCATATCCTCCAGGGAATGGATCTCTAAGAACTGAGGATCAACTCACATATCTAGTCTGACATAAAGCTAATAGGGCATCATGCAATTCTCTGTTCATTGATATTCCTTGAGGGGAGAAAAGCATGTATGGTTGCACTGTATGCCTACCTCTACATTTGTATATAATTCACTAATTGTTCGTATTTCACGCCTGTCCTTGTCCCTGCTCCCACGGATCTCAAAATCTAAAATAAACATGCAGCTTCTCTCAAAAAGGCTAGTGCAGGGGCTATCTCCTGGGAGCAACATTTTGGTTATGTTTCTTAAAGGGTTTTTTGTTTGTTTTGAGAACAGAGTCTCACTCTGTTGCCCAGGCAGGAGTGCAGTGGCACAAACACAGCTCACTGCAGCCTCGACCTCCCGGGCTCAAGCGGTCCTCCCACCTCCACCTTCCCAGTAGCTAGGACTATAGATGCATGCTACCATACCTGGCTAATTTTCCTTATTTTTGTTGAGATGGGGTCTTGCCATGTTGCCCAGGCTGGTTTCAAACTCTTGGGCTCAAGTGATCCTCATGCCTTGACCTCACAAAGTGCTGGAATTACAGGCATGAGCCACCATGTCTAGCTGTAAGCAAGGCTTACAAATACAGAAATCTGGCCATTGGTCAGTAGCATGAAAAGTATTACTAATTTTAAGCCTGTGTTGATGATTCTGGCTTCTTTCCAGGAAACAAGACAGAGAACAATGAAGGCTCCAGTCCCTTCTAAATCTAAGAGAGTGTAGCACACAAGGCATGGGCATAACTATGATGTTAATTAAAAAATAGTTACCATTTACTCAGTGTTGAAAATGTGTCAGGCACTTTAGGGCATTGACCTATTAATCCTCCGAAGTATTTTCATGTCTACATTTACAATCTAGGAAATTGAGGCACAGAAAGGCTGAGTAACTTGTGTAATGTCGTATAGTCAGTTAATGGCTGATGCAAAATTTTGGCAGGAGATACTTTAACTGCAATGCCTAAAAATCAAGATAGGAGCAAGTTCTCCTGGGTGCATCTTCCATCTCCAAAATAAATTCAGAATATGTAGATCCTATGAATGCAATAAATTTTTTCCCGTTTAAACTTGGTCTACATGTGCTTTCTAGCAAATTATGATGAATTAAACATGCTATTGCATGCACTTTTGGTAAGCTTCAAAAGCGAGGTAATTGAGAATGGTAATCATTTCCAGTTGTATAATTCTAGCACATAGTGACATTTAAATAACATGACTGATAAAATAGGTGTTAGAGCTTGAATAATACTGTCCTTTAAGATTACTAAATTAATAATGTCGGCTCATTATTTTGGGTGATTCTATTGTCATATATGGCCATGATATATTCCACTTCCATTACATCTGGTATAAGATACGTATAAGCTACTGAAAATATAGTGTATCTCCATGAAGTAGTTATATATTCAATATAATTAATGCATTTCTACTGACTTAGGATTCTTAACCAGGAGAAATTTCTTCCTTCTTGTTTTCCTAAAATAGAGCTCTAGTTAGCCAGAGGAAATAAACTAGAGGAAACACAGTCACTAAATTACCTAGTTTAGTAAAGATACTTTCCTCGAACACCACCTTTGTAATAGACAATTTTTTCCTTACTTATAATTCATTATTCCATCCTAGTATTTCTAGCTTAATTTTCTTTTTGCCCTTTAATAAGACAATTTTGTCAATTCCAGAGTTGATTATTAAAAGATTACAATGTATTTTTCCAAAGATTTTTGAATGTATTACAAAAATGAGAAAGACTTAATTCAAAGGAGAGAAATGGATTCTCTTGGCACAAAAACATGGCACTTGTATAGGAATTGTTCATTTGAATCACAAAACCCATAAATATAGGCTGGGTAACATATTTGCACACCAACCAAAATATAACCTGAAACTATATTATCATACTTCAATTGCTTTATTTAGAACACCACTTTTTTAAATTAGCTATAAAATATCACACTTAAATTTTTTGTATGTAATAAAATGTATGTATTTGTAATCATGGGACCATGTTTAATAGATGTCTTACTTGGAAAAGCAAATTAAGCAAATCCAGTATTTATTTTTGTAGTGAAAGAATAGAAAAATCTGGCAAGGGAGTGAGCTGTCAAATATGTAACTCATTTTAAATTACTATTGGGTTTTCCTTTGTTTACATGACAATAGTAGTTCCCCTCTACAATAGTACAAAATGTTTTTCCCATTTTCAGAATTCCTATTTGAGACTTAGCACTAGCTCCAAAACTACAGTGTGCCCTGCCATGCAACTAAATCTACATCTGCCAGTTTACAAATAAAGGGAATGAATTGTGCTGTTAAAATCCATACTTTCAGAGCAGATTCTTTTAGAATAATTTTCTGGTGTATGTACATAAGTGTTCAGCATGTGCTTAATATTTATATTTTATGGGTTCATTATTTTATTTATACATCAAGCACAGCACATTCATCAAGAGAGCAAAGCAATGTGGCAAGTGGGCCATTTATCATTTGGATCTGACGAATTATTAAATCTTTTTAATTTGTCCAGTTTGAACTTATCTAGGAATATGGGAAAGCCTGATTTTAGAGACATGTTTTTAATGCATTTATTTTCCATACAGAAATTGCATCATTTGGTGCTAAAGAAGAGAGATTTTTATTTTAGAAAGGCATAATTTCTAGCTTAAAAGTTACCAGAGGAGGTTCTGCACAGTTTCTGTTTATAAAGTCACATTACAGGAGTGTTGATAGAAATAAACAGATAAATCAATGGATTAATCTACTACTTGTAACATAAAGTGGATGATGCCAGATCAACTTAAAAGGGTTTGGTATTCTCTTAGAAAAATTTATGCACAGCTTTCAATTAAAGCTACATTATTTTGTATATTCTGACATATTCATTTGTATTGCTCCCCAGGAATTTAATGAGGGCAGGATTTTCCTCTCTCCATAGACCTCAAGGCCTTCAAAACTAAGGAATCCATCTCTTCACTCCCAAGGTATTTAATTCTGTGCTCTTAACACAGTAGGAAATAAATTTTTGTTAAGTAAGGCAAATCTGTATGAATAGACCTTTGACAACTGATAAGATATTCTCTCATTCATGAAGAGTTCAAGCATTTTCAAGAGATAGTTTCCATTCAATATATTCAATATGTTTGTAAAAATCTGTCATTTAGGTTTTCGATGACTATGCATATGATAATTTGAATATGGTCTTCAAATTGGTGTTAAGGTAACAATATTGGTGTAACTATTTTGGAAAAAATAAGTTGTAAATGATGCTAATTCCAAAGATTGATGGAGTGCACCTATGTGCCAGGGACAGTACTAGATATGAAAGCAGCTTACAGTGTAATGGTGGGGACACAATTCCAAAATCAAATTATTCCAATATATTACAGTGTCTCGGTCAAGTTTTCTCCAAAAATATAGCCTTGGGTGAAGGTCTGAATATTGGAAATTTATATGGGAATATGATCCCAGGAAGCGGAAGTATAGAATGGGGAAAGTAAACATGCTGGGATTATCCGATGAGCCTTACAAAGCGCATTTCACAACTCAGCCCCAATAGTCAAAAAGGAAAAGCATTTATCTGTCAGCTCTAGTTACACATCGATCAAAGGTGACTTCTCTGGCATTAATTTCAGAAAAATTCAGGTTGCCTGTGCATGAGTGCTGGCAGGTTCTCAGTTATCCCACATTAAGGCAACCCAGAAGCCAGGGGCAGTAAATGGTCAGTGAATGAGAGGGAAGAATCGCTGGCGTAATGTGAAGTACTGTCCAGTTGCACATGCATGACTCCAGATAAACATTTCTTGGGTTCTCTCAATCCTGTTGGAACATGGTCTGAACAACAAGGTAGAGTGAGAGAATATTGAACTGTCCAATACATAAGGTAAATGCTAAGATCAAAGGCAGTGTCAAAGCAGAGAGGAGGAACCTTTTTAGCCAAACCTAGGCTTTAGGGAAGACTTCTGAGATAATATTATACCTAGGTTAGAAATAAAATAAAATGTAAGATGATATTAGATGCTAAGCATGGAACTGGACCCTAAGGATTGAGGTTAAGAATATAAGGCTTTAAGTGCCCTAAGCTACAAATTCAGAACCACCAGCTACCTCTCCATGGGACTCACTGAAATGAGAGCCATTTCACAATACCAACGTCACTCGTCACTCCACCCTTTGTCCACATAAGAGGAATGTGTTACATCTTAATAAAATATGGTGTTCATGAAGAGAGGTCATTTACTCCTTTAAAATCCGTGTAGAAGAGCAGTGCTTTCATCTTCCAAACCAAGAGGAAAAAGGGCCCAAAAGGGTCACTTGGTTGGATATGTTTGGGGGCACGGTAGCTGAAAAGAGGATTAGGAGAGATTTCATGGTGGGCACTTCTACAAGTGAAGTCCCACAAGATGCTCTGGCTCCCAAATGGAACTGTCCTTTTGAATTAAGCTTCCTCATTGTGTCTGATTTTTGAGGACATTCCTTAATTTCCTACTGCCTCAGCAATGCTTTTCAAAAGACTTAAAACACAAATCATGAAGAACAATGGCTATGTACATTAAATATAACATCGTTTATTTCACCTTCTTAAATACTTCTTTCAGTCCTGACAGAGACCCCAATTAATTTGGAGCTTCTCTTTTATTTTCTTTTGGACATTTGGCCACAATACAATAAAAAATAGCAAAATTTAATATATTTTTTAAAGATCCCACTTGCTCAAAGTATATAGATGCTGAAGCCAAAATTGAATATGACTATTTTTCTATAAACTAGTTGACCTATTTCTTCCAGAAATGATCACAATGCAACCACACTAATGATGACAAATCATCCAGATTGGAGATTACTGAACATCCCAGTTCATGTTCAGTGACTGCTTGTGTTTATGGTTTTATGTGGATCTGTCCTATTCTTTAGATATTATAAATTACCAACTAGTTTAGATATTTTTAAATAAAATTCTTGAGTAAGAATAATAGCAGATGAATTATAACTTAAAATATTTCCTAATTCTGAGAACTGGAAGAAGAAAACGAGGAAAAGTACAGAGTGGGTGAAATTAACAGTTTACTGAATGTGAAGATTAATTTGAAAACACTCAAGTTCAGAATATGCTGGTATCCCTCAAATTAGGGGGTGGGATGTATATCCAAGCTGGAAACAAGATGGGTGGTCTTCCAATTGACGTTTATTGATGAAACTGCTTCATGAGTTTTCATACCCATGTGACTGGTCCTCAGAATAGAACCAGTGCCCAAGGAAGAGAAAGTAGAAAGGATGACTGAGAAGGAATATCTAAATATATGTCTAACTTTGCTCTTTGGAGAATAGAAAGAAACGCTCTTGAAGATCAGTCTATAGGGTTTAAAAATGAGTTTTCAAGAAAAGATTAAATAGAACTTTTCTAATTTCTAGAAAGGGGTAGATAGCAAATGGCAGTGAGTGTCTTATTTGTTTCATCATATGTTTAACACAAACTAAAACTGTGATGGAGGGTAGGAAGAAAAACAGCAAAGTTTTCTTAAAGTTTCCAGACCCAATGCCAACATTAAAACAACAATATTAAGTATATATAAATGGAGGCAGTTTCGCCCAGACAGGCTGGCAAATATAACATTTAAGTGAAAAAGGCACCAAAATGCTTCCTCTTCTGTTAAAAACCCAAAGAATTTTAATTTAAACTTAATTACAGTTTTAAGTAAAACATTATACATTAATTATCCAGTCTCCAAGGACATGCAAAATAATGTCCTTTTGCAGGAAGTTGGTTGAGCATTGACTAGTTGCCAACCGTCAAACTAAAGAATTTTTAAAGGACTTGTATGAAAAGGTTTAAAAAGTTAAAGGAAATAAGATAATATATACACTTATGAATAATTAGCATAACTCCCATAATAATTCTCTGTGAAACCGTAACTCATAATAAAAGAGAATCACATTGAAAATCAGAAAGTATTCATTCTTTTAAAGATGAAAAAATATATTATCATTTTACATAAATGTTTCACATTTTTTCTGTTATAAGGGTAGTAACTTCAAGAAAATATTCAAGTTTAGAGATTCATGTATTTATAACTCACAAATCTTTTCTAATTTATTCTAAAATATATATTTGTGTATTCAAAAAAACAAATAATGAATCTACAAATTAAATACTTACATAAATGATGACTAATATTATCTAAATTGATTTATAGGCTAAATGCAGAAATATCTGACATGTGAAATGTGTCATTTATATTCATTGCCTTCAAATTTTACACGTACATAATACAAGTAATTGAACTCAAAACACAGGAAATAATCATTCTTAAAGGTCTAATATTGATTATGAGCCTAGAGACCTTGGCCGGTCTTCAACAAATAAGAAACTTTAATCAAAGACCATTTACAAAAATTGCAGACCACCATTAGCTGTTTGAATAGAAACCAAAGTAAAGCTTCCACTGGGAGAGTTTCATATTGCCTGAAATTCTTGCTCTTAGGAAAGTAATGGAGTTGTAGTCTACCTTCATTTTCCAATAGTAGTTTGCATATTATGATGTGAACATCATTTTGAAATATAAATGGTTATATGTAAATGGAAAACTACATTTGAATTAAACATGTGTTAAAACAAAATATATTTTATTTTTCAGATTGTTATTCCTATTTCTCATTACATCCTACTTTTCTTCCTATACCAGACATTCTAAAATGTTTGATTCACAACTTTTTGTTGTATGTATTCTTATAAGGTACATATTGTGGTTTGGTGTTTATGTACATATTTGACATTGATAAAAGTATTTTCTTTTGCTTCTTCGTTTTAACACATTTTCAAGATATATCCATTTTTCTGTGTTACATTTAGAATGAGGTAACTAGCATCTAAGACGGCTGCCAATGATCTACACTGCTTGGTAATCATGTCCGTATGTGACTGCCTCCCACAATGAGTCAGAGCTGGCCCTGTGTATGGCAAATAGGATGCAGTAGATATGATGTTGTGTGACTTCTGAGGCTAGGTCAGAAAACGTAACAAGGCTTCTGTCTGACTATTTCTCTCTTAGGACTTGGAGTCAAGGAAATATGTTGGGAGGAAATCCAAGCCACAGGGAGAAGCCACATGTAGGCATTCTAGCTGACAGCCCCAGCCAAGGTCTTAGCCAAGAGTCAATTTCAAAGGCCAAAGATGTGAATCAGTCTTCAGATAACTCTAGTTCCTAGCATTTGAGTAGCCCCAGCTGAGGCCAAGTGTATCTCCACCAAATTTCAGACCTGTGAGTGTGTCAGTTTGAAATCTGTGAGGAGCAAGTGATAAGAGATTTGTTGCTGAAAATGCTTGTGAAGTATAAAGAGTACAGAAGCATAAGGAGGAGGGAGGAAACTTCAGACTGTAATGCAGGTATGACACTTTTGAAAAGAGACAAGGAAGAAATGAGGATGGGTAAAGAGCTTCAAACTACATAGCATTTCGGAAAAAATCTTGGCCAGGTTGATAGCGAGCCCCTAAGCAAAGGGGCCTGTAGAGGAGTCCATCATTAGGCAAAAATGACCTGACACTAGTTCTCTTGCACTGTTCAGTCATTGGCTGTGAGGAACTCTGGGAGAGGGCGAACTTGGCAAGAACGCCACAGTCGATTGGACGGTATGGCAGCTGGGGACTATCAGTCATCTATGCTCTGTACTAACTCTCTCCATGGCTGCCACAGTCTACTCTTTTAATGCATGAATCTACTTCTCCACGTGTCTTTAAGATTCAGGTACTTCATACTTCTCATGGACTTCACCTCCTAGGGGCCTTCCTTCTTAAAATGTTCTCTTCTTTTGGCTCTGATAGTGCTAGACATCATTCATTTTCCCCCAGTCATTCCCTGATTTCCTGGGTTGACTCATCTTTCTCTGAATAAGCTTTTAAATAAAGGATCTCCTCAGGAACTTCCTATAGGTCTTCCTCTTAAAGATGGAGATGAGTGAGACAAATTACAGCCCTCATCAATGCAGTTGTTCTCAGGACCATAACCGAAATTCACTATCTCCCTCCTGCATTATCTATTCTATCTATTAATCTTTCATCTTTATGGGCCTTTGTTTTTTTTTTTTTATGAGACGGAGTCTCACTCTGTCACCAGGCTGGAGTGCAATGGCATGATCTCTGCTCACTGCAACCTCCATCTCCCAAGTTCAAGTGATTCTCCTGCCTCAGACTCCCAAGTAGCTGGGATTACAGGCATGTGCCACCATGCCCAGCCCTCTTTTCTTTGTAAATTACCCAGTCTACCATAATGCAGCAGAAAATGGACCAAGACAAGGCTTTTGCTAATTATCTGAAATAAACCTACATGACAGCACTTCATCTCCAAAGATATTCTTTTCATCAATATTGAAATTTTGCTTTGCACAATAACCACACTCATCAATAATTTTCTGCCATTCACTAAGGGAGACCACTTCAGTCTCAGTATCAGTGGCAGCCGATTCAGGTATGACCTTCAAACTACATGGTCTTGCATGATTTTCAAATGTTCTGAAGCAGCCCAGACCTGCTCAACCTGAGATCTTATCTTGAATCATCGCTCTCCTACATTGCTTTTTTATTCAGATCTTTGAAGATGTTTGATGCCTTCTGCTGTATCAACATGGTTCTCCATGGCATTTCACAATGAACGAGGTTTTCAATATACTTTGTGTTCAAATAGTGTGGAAAAGCATTCTGGTACCAACAACACTTTTCATATTTTTTTACTTTTTAAAAAAGTTTCTCACTTATGGAAAGTCATTGCATGCCTGGTAAATGAAGACAAGAACATAATCAAGGAGGTATCTTTTATGAGTTTTCCTCTCTCAATTCAAGTTGATACTTACACATTTTCTTCCAATGAATGGGCTTTTTTCTGGACCTTTAAGTAAACCTAATTTCTTAAACCCACATTTTCACTTAACCATGTAAAGAAGACAATGAATAATGCACAATAATTTTAAACAACCACCCTATTAGAAGAAGAGTAAGATATGACTGAAACACAATCCACATCCTCTCAATCAGACTCTTAAGCAACTTATAAGTTTTTACTGATACATTAAACTGTGTTTTCAATACAGATAATGAATGTGGGAGAAATATCACAAGCAGTTATAAAAATACGTGGTTAAGATTTTGGATACTTATATACAAACATATATTTGTAATATTATATGATTCATTGATGACTCATTCACATGAGAAAAGTACATGTTTTTATTTAGGTCTTTAAGCAAGTGTGAGTGGGACATGGCTGTCAAGAGGATTTGAATTTCTAGAGTGTGGGTAGAACAATGCTTTCAAAACCAGAAAGAAAATACAATTTACACTTAAAAATATGAGACAAGTGGAACAAAGAAAGATTGATCTGAAAAATAAAAAGTCCAAATGAGCATCCTGTCATAAAAGCAAACAGAAGTGAGATTATATAACAAATCATGCCAAAAATCTGAGAAAATGTCTAGTTTTATTTTCTCATGAAAAGTTGGGATAGCTCTTAATTATCCTAAATTGTCATGAGCAGTGTAATTTTTACTCCAAGTAAGCTTTGTATTCTTGACGTCTCTTGAAAATAACAAGATAAATGATTTAGTTATACTTTGTTAGTAAATAATATTTTCATACAACACATCAAATAATGACTTCAGAAGGATTCCAAAAAGGGAGCAAATAGTTGTTTTTAGATTCCTGTTAATAATTTATTTTGAAACCTGAAGTCTACACTACCTAATAAGAATGCATCACCACCTTGTGGAAATTCCTTCAAACTACAGACACATGATCCCAAGATCCAGATTGGAAGAGAGTAGTAGATCAAGCTATTTAATTTCCATTTACTTTAATTTGGCTGTTATTCCTTGAAGCTCACAACTAAATCTTAGTCTCTGAAACTAGCCCTAACTTTAACTCTAGACTTATATTTTCAACTGCTTAGTTTACTTTCTCAACTGATGCTCTCTTGCCACTTAAAATGCTGTAACTTCTAAACCAAATTCTTCCTAATAGTTCTATTTAAGTTAGTGGGCATCCATATAGTGTTCAGTCACCTAGGCTAAAATTTTTGATCTTCTTTGATTTATTTTCCCATGAAGATCCACTTTATCTTAAAATTAATCATCAAGTTCTGTTAGCTCTCATTCCTTTCTTTCCCACTTATCCTCTCCATTTTATTGCTACTAACAAGACTAGATTATGCCTTTTAATTGCATATCTAGGCTATTGCAACCGTCTTATAACCTGTACTTCCAGCATCTCCCCTTCCACCATTGCCACTGTTCCCCTGTGTGAATCTAACAAATTTGTTTAGCTTAAATTTGCCTTAGGCTTTATGGCCTACAATGCTTTTATCAGATGGCTTTTCACCTCTGCTCTTAAGGTCATACCCCCTCTCTTTAATATGCTCTTCCATTATATCTGGATGCCAAAATTCTTGGGAAAAGTGTTTGAACACTCTTCCAGTGAAATATCATGAACTTAAAGACCTTTGATATGAAAAGTGGTTCTTGGGTGGAGCCAAAATGACCAAATAGGAACAGCTCCAGTCTACAGCTCCTAGTGTGGGCGATGCAGAAGATGGGTGATTTCTCCATTTCCAACTGAGGTACCGGGTTCATCTCAGTGGGGAGTGTCAGAAAGTGGATACAGGAGAGTGGGTGCAGTGCACCAAGCATGAGCCAAAGCAGGGCGAGGCATCACCTCACCCAGGAAGTGCAAGAGGTCAGAGAATTCCCTTTCCTAGTCAAAGAAAGGGGTGACAGATGGCACCTGGAAAATCGGGTCACTCCCACCCTAATACTGCGCTTTTCCAATGGTCTTAGCAAATGGCACACGGAGATTATATCCTGCACATTGCACAGAGGGTCCTATGCCCACGGAGCCTTGCTCATTGCTAGCACAGCAGTCTGAGATCGAACTGCAAGGCAGCAGCCAGGCTGGGGGAGGGGCGCCTGCCATTGCTGAGGCTTGAGTAGGTAAACAAAGCCAAAGCGGCCTGGAAGCTCAAACTGGGTGGAGCCCACCGCAGCTCAAGGAGGACTGCCTGCCTCTGTAGACTCCACCTCTGGGGGCAGGGCATAACCAAACAAAAGGCAGTAGAATTCTCTGCAGACTTAATTGTCCCTGTCTGACAGCTTTGAAGAGAGTAGTGGCTCTCCCAGCACACAGCTGGAGATCTGAGAACAGACAGGCTGCCTCCTCAAGTGGGTCCCTGATCCCCGAGTAGCCTAACTGGGAGGCACCCCCCAGTAGGGGCAGACTGACACCTCACACAGCCGGGTACTCCTCTGAGACAAAATTTCCAGAGGAATGATCAGGCAGCAACATTTGCTGCTCACCAACATCCACTGTTCTTCAGCCTGTGCTGCTGATACCCAGGCAAACAGGGTCTGGAGTGGACTTCCAGCAAACTCCAACAGACCTGCAGCTGAGGGTCCTGACTGTTAGAAGGAAAACTAACAAACAGAAGGGACATCCACACCAAAACCCCATCTGTACGTCAACATCATCAAAGACGAAAGGTAGATAAAACCACAAAGATGGGGAATAAACAGAGCAGAAAAACTGGGAACTCTAAAAATCAGAGAGCCTCTCCTCCTCCAAAGGAACGTAGCTCCTCACCAGGAATGGAACAAAGCTGGACGGAGAATGACGTTGACGATTTGAGAGAAGAAGGCTTCAGATGATCAAACTACTCCGAGCTAAAGGAGGAAGTTTGAACCCATGGCAAAGAAGTTAAAAACCTTGAAAAACAATTAGACGAATGGCTAACTAGAATAACAAATGCAGAGAGGTCCTTAAAGGACCAGATGGAGCTGAAAACCAAGGCACAAGAACTATGTGACGAATGCACAAGCCTCAGTAGCCGACTGGATCAACTGGAAGAAAGATTATCAGTGAGGGAAGACCAAATGAATGAAATGAAGTGAGAAGAGAAGTTTAGAGAAAAAAGAATAAAAAGAAATGAGCAAAGCCTCTAAGAAATATGGGACTATGTGAAAAGACCAAATCTACACCTGATTGTTGTACCTGAAAGTGATGGGGAGAATGCAACCAAGTTGGAAAACACTCTGCAGGATATCATCCAGGAGAACTTCCCCGATTTAGCAAGGCAGGCCAACATTCAAATTCAGGAAATACAGAGAACACCACAAAGATACTCCTCGAGAAGAGCAACTCCAAGACACATAATTGTCAGATTCACCAAAGTTGAAATGAAGGAAAAAATGTTAGCGGCAGCCAGAGAAAGGTCGGGTTACCCACAAAGGGGAAGCCCATCAGACTAACAGCTGATCTCTCAGCAGAAACTCTACAAGCCAGAAGAGAGTGGGGGCCAATATTCAACATTCTTAACGAAAAGAATTTTCAACCCAGAATTTCATATCCAGCCAAACTAACCTTCATAAGTGAAGGAGAAATAAAATACTTTACAGACAAGCAAATGCTGAGAGATTTTGTCACCGCCAGCCCTGCCCTAAAAGAGATCCTGAAGGAAGCACCAAACATGGAAAGGAAAAACCGGTACCAGCCACTGCAAAAACATGCCAAATTGTAAAGACCATTGAGGCTAGGAAGAAACTGCATCAACTAACGAGCAAAATGACCAGCTAACATCATAATGACAGGATCAAATTCACACATAACAATATTACCCTTAAATGTAAATGGGCAAAATGCTCCAACTACAAGACACAGACTGGCAATTGGATAAAGAGTCAAGACCCATCAGTGTGCTGTATTCAGGAAACCCATTTCACATGCAGAGACATACATAGGCTCAAAATAAAGGGATGGAGGAAGATCTACCAAGCAAATGGAAAACAAAAGAAGGCAGGGGTTGCAATCCTAGTCTCTGATAAAACAGACTTTAAACCAACAAAGAACAAAAGAGACAAAGAAGGCCATTACATCATGGTAAAGGGATCAATTCAACAAGAAGAACTAACTATCCTAAATATATAAGCACCCAATACAGGAGCACCCAGATTCATACAGCAAGTCCTTAGAGACATACAAAGAGACTTAGACTCCCACACAATAATAATGGGAGACTTTAACACCCCACTGTCAATATTAGACACATCAACAAGACAGAAAGTTAACAAGGATATCCAGGAATTGCACTCAGCTCTGCACGAAGCAGACCTAATAGACATCTACAGAACTCTCCACCACAAATCAACAGAATATACATTCTTTTCAGCACCACACCACACCTATTCCAAAATTGACCACATAGTTGGAAGTAAAGCACTCCCCAGCAAATGTAAAAGAACAGAAATTATAACAAACTGTCTCTCAGACCACAGTGCAATCAAACTAGAACTCAGGATTAAGAAACTCACTCAAAACTGCTCAACTACACGGAAACAGAACAACCTGCTCCTGAATGACTACTGGGTACCTAACGAAATGAAGGCAGAAATAAAGATGTTCTTTGAAACCAATGAGAAAAAAGACACAACATACCAGAATCTCTGGGACACATTCAAAGTAGTGTGTAGAGGGAAATTCATAGCACTAAATGCCCACAAGAGAAAGTGGGAAAGATCTAAAATTGACACCCTAACATCACAATTAAAAGAACTAGAGAAGCAGAGCAAACACATTCAAAAGCTAGCAGAAGGCAAGAAATAACTAAGATCAGAGCAGAACTGAAGGATATAGAGACACAAAAAACCCTTCAAAAAATCAATGAATCCAGGAGCTGGTTTTTTGAAAAGATCAACAAAATTGATAGACCGCTAGCAAGACTAATAAAGAAGAAAAGAGAGAAGAATCAAATGGATGCAATAAAAAATGATAAAGGGGATATAACCATCAATCCCACAGAAATACAAACTACCATCAGAGAATACTATAAACACCTCTATGCAAATAAACTAGAAAACCTGGAAGAAATGGATGAATTCCTCGACACATACACCCTCCCAAGACTAAACCAGGAAGAAGTTGAATCTCTGAATAGACCATAACAGGCTCTGAAATTGAGGCAATAATTAATAGCTTACCAACCAAAAAAAGTCCAGGACCAGACAGATTCACAGCCGAATTCTACCAGAGGTACAAGGAGGAGCTCGTACCATTCCTTCTGAAACTATTCCAATCAATAGAAAAAGAGGGAATCCTCCCTAACTCATTTTATGAGGCCAGCATCATCCTGATACCAAAGCCTGGCAGAGACACAACAAAAAAAGAGAATTTTAGACCAATATCCCTGATGAACATCAATGCAAAAATCCTCAATATAATACTGGCAAACCGAATCCAGCAGCACATCAAAAAGCTTATCCACCATGATCAAGTGGGCTTCAAACCCGGGATGCAAGGCTGGTTCAACATATGCAAATCGATAAATGTAATCTAGCATATAAACAGAACCAAAGACAAAAACCACATGATTATCTCAATAGATGCAGAAAAGTCCTTTGACAAAATTCAACAACCCTTCATACTAAAAACTCTCAATAAATTAGGTATCGATGGGACGTATCTCCAAATAATAAGAGCTATCTATGACAAACCCACAGCCAATATCATACTGAATGGGCAAAAACTGGAAGCATTCCCTTTGAAAACCGGCATAAGAGAGGGATGCCCTCTCTCACTACTCCTGTTCAACATAGTGTTGGAAATTCTGGCCAGGGCAATCAGGCAAGAGAAGGAAATAAAGGGCATTCAATTAGGAAAAGAGGAAGTCAAATTGCCCGTGTTTGCAGATCACATGATTGTATATCTGGAAAACCCCATCGTCTCAGCCCAAAATCTCCTTAAGCTGATAAGCAAATTCAGCAAAGTCTCAGGATACAAAATCAATGTGCAAAAATCACAAGCATTCTTATACACCAATAACAGACAAACAGAGAGCCAAATCATGAGTGAACTCCCATTCACAATTGCTTCAAAGAGAATAAGATACCTAGGAATCCAACTTACAAGGGACGTCTTCGACCTCTTCAAGGAGAACAACAAACCACTCCTTAATGAAATAAAAGAGGATACAAACAAATGGAAGAACATTCCATGCTCATGGGTAGGAAGAATCAATATTGTGAAAATGGCCATACTGCCCAAGGTAATTTATAGATTCAATGCCATCCCCATCAAGCTACCAATGACTTTCTTCACAGAATTGGAAAAAACTACTTTAAAGTTCATAGGGGACCACAAAAGAGCCCGCGTTGCCACGTCAATCCTAAGCCAAAAGAACAAAGCTGGAGGCATCATGCTACCTGACTTCAAACTAGACTACAAGGCTACAGTAACCAAAACAGCATGATACTGGTACCAAAACAGAGATATAGACCAATGGAACAGAACAGAGCCCTCAGAAATAATGCCGCATGTCTACATCCATCTGATGTTTGACAAACCTGACAAAAACAAGAAATGGGGAAATGATTCCCTATTTAATAAATGGTGCTGGGAAAACTGGCTAGCCATATGTAGAAAGCTGAAACTGGATCCCTTCCTTACACCTTTTACAAAAATTAATTCAAGATGGATTAAAAACTTAAATGTTAGACCTAAAACCATAAAAACCTTAGAAGAAAACCTAGGCAATACCATTCAGGACATAGGCATGGGCCAGGACTTCATGTCGAAAACACCAAAAGCAATGGCAACAAAAGCCAAAATTGACAAATGGGATCTAATTAAACTAAAGAGCTTCTGCACAGCAAAAGAAACTACCATCAGAGTGAACAGGCAACCTACAAAATGGGAGAAAATTTTTGCAATCTACTCATCTGACAAAAGGCTAATATCCAGAATCTACAATGAACTCAAACAAATTTACAAAAAAAAACAAACAACCCCATCAAAAAGTGGGCAAAGGATATGAACAGACACTTCTCAAAAGAAGACATTTATGCAGCCAACAGACACATGAAAAAATGCTCATCATCACTGGCCATCAGAGAAATGCAAATCAAAACCACAATGAGATACCATCTCACACCAGTTAGAATGACGATCATTAAAAAGTCAGGAAACAACAGGTGCTGGAGAGGATGTGGGGAGATAGGAACACTTTTACACTGTTGGTGGGACTATAAACTAGTTCAACCATTGTGGAAGTCAGTGTGGTGATTCCTCAGGGATCTAGAACTAGAAATACCATTTGACCCAGCCATCCTATTACTGGGTATATACCCAAAGGATTATAAATCATGCTGCTATAAAGACACATGCACACATATGTTTATTGAAGCACTATTCACAATAGCAAAGACTTGGAACCAACCTAAATGTCCAACAATGATAGACTGGATTAAGAAAATGTGGCACATATACACCATGGAATACTATGCAGCCATAAAAAATGATGAGTTCATGTCCTTTGTAGGGACATGGATGAAGCTGGAAACCATCATTCTCAGCAAACTATCACAAGGACACAAAACCAAACACCGCACGTTCTCACTCATAGGTGGGAATTGAACAATGAGAACACATGGACACAGGAAGGGGAACATCACACACCAGGGCCTGTTGTGGGGTAGGGAGAGGAGGGAGGGATAGCATTAGGAGATATACCTGATGTTAAATGACGAGTTAATAGGTGCAGCACACCAACATGGCACATGGATACATATGTAACTAACCTGCACATTGTGCACATGTACCCTAAAACTTAAAGTATAATAAAAAAAAAGAAAAGAAAAGTGGTTCTTAATCTGAAAAGATATTTCAATCTAGTTGTTAGAGATATATACATGGAATTATGGCTGTTCACTTGACAAAGTGGGGAGCTAAATCCATATTGGTAATGAAAGACATTAAAAAATGTTGCAGTCATATGATTCTTGAATGCAGAAATCGAGTCTTTCCCAAGAATTGAGTAAGTTCTTTGTGAAGATTTTCCTTATGTACCTAAACAGATGAGATAGATCATTTCTCTTTACTCTCATAGTAACTTTGAATTACACTGATGTGAGTTATTCTTATGTCTACTTCAAGAGTATAAGCACTGTATAGAATACAGCTTTCTTTTATCTAAATTGCCATGATATAAAAGCTATGAATTTTCTCCTCACAGATACTAACAAAACATAACTATGTATCCACACTTAGTTCAATTCTCAACAAAATCCAAAGAGTAGGAAATGGTATCTGCTCATCATCACCCCTCCTTCCTACAAGACTTGTCTTTATCCTATAGAACTGAAAGGAGGGCATGACATGTGAAGGAAGAGAGTGTACCCTGACATATGTTAATTCTGACTCATTTAGTTTGCTATATACTTTTGTTCCTTCTGTGTAAAATCCTGAACAATTATTCTACTTAGAGTTTAGCAGGCATTTTGATCGTCTAGTTTTATTTACTAGCCCAAATCTCCTTATTGATCAACTTTGTACTTTAATAAAATGAATCTTATCATATTCCAAAGAATAATGCATATAATTTTAGTTTTCAATAAATGAGTTCTTTGTACTAAAAGAGTATATAATAAGTTGGTCATTGGGTGGTGGTTCCAGGTGACAACTAGAACTGAGCATATGTTTAGAATCACGTCAGGTCACAACTGCAACAGGACTTTTTCAAGAGATTTGCTGAGATTGGAATGAAGCAAGATAAATAACCTCGTAAGCAAGATACACTAGAAACAGATCAGACGAGCATATTCACAAGATCAAATAAAGCAGGGAGTCTTTGGTGAATTGTTTAAGCCGCACCAGGGAGAGTTCCCTGTGTACATGATTATCAACATTCAGGAAATGAATGGTCAGTTCTTTTACAACTTGTGGCCAGGAACTTGTCAAACGGACCTAATTCTCAAAAATAGTCTGTCAGATGGCATAGGTCTAAAGCCTGTTTAGTCAGATCCCAATCCTCAATGGAAGTGATTCCATTCTCATCTATCTAAAACGCATTGGGATACATAATGCAGGTTAATTGGGAGCTCAGTGGAATGGGCTAACAGAATCACCTTACCTAAAGTTATGCTCCCCTTCCCAGAGCAGCCCAAACCCAATGACTCATTGATTCTGTGTTATAAAGGTCAAGCTCTCTTTTCTCAACTCTGGGAAATTCTGAAGAGCCATTAACCCATTTATGCTGGAGGTTGCAAATATTTTTGTGTGAAAAATCAGAACTTGGAGATGACTTTGAGCAGTAGGATATAAATAACTCCCACAAGCTTAGAGTTCCAATAATGGAACACTAGGCATAAATGGGTTTAAAACTTCAAGCCCCTCCTGGGGTCAGCTAAGACCCTATTGTGACTGTATCTAATTCACCTCAATCCTGCTTCATTTCCTCTTCCCAGAAGTGTTGATCCTGAGAACATCCACCACCATAGAAAGGACAATGAACAACCAGACACATAGAATTATTCAGCCAGCTGATATGAGTCAACATCTGTCATCAGCCATCACAGTGCTGGTACAATGACTGCACAAAAGGAATAGCCAGAGAGGTAGGAATGGTTGCTAAGCAGGGGCTAAGCAAGGTAGTTTCACATTCACCAATGCTAATAACCATTACTGCTACAAAATTCCAACCTGCTGGCAACAAACACCAATACTAAGCATCTAATATGGCACTGTCCCTTGAGGAAACAAGCTGGCCACTTGGTGACAAGTCTACTACATTTGATCCTTTTTATCCCAGGAAGGGGCAGTGATTTATTTTGTCAGTAACTGACACATATTCTAATTGTGGGTGTGACATTCTTATCCACAGAGCCTCAACTAGCCACCGCTATCCAGGGACTTACAAAATGTTTGATATGCTGGCACATCATCTCCTATAACTTTGCATCAGACCTATGGGCCCACTTTATAGCAAAGCTGGTATGACAGTGAGCACATGATCATAAAATCTACTGATCCTATCACCACAGTAGCTGATACTCCCATAGAGAATTTAATGGCCTATTACAGGTACAGCTGAGGTGTTAGCTTAGTGATGATACCCTCCAAAGACAGGTGTTATGTTTCAGGACACATATACACACTAAATCAATTACTATTATATAGTGCAAAGATCCCAATAGATAGAATACCCAGGTCTGGAATGAAATGCTAGAAGCAGGAGTAGCCCTGCTTACCATCATTCTCAGTGACTCACTTGAGAAATTCGGATTTCCTGGCTCTGCAATCCTGTCACTGGGGAACACAGAAACAGTCTCATTGCACTTTAAGCTACAACTCTTGCCTGGACAGTATGTATTCCTTGTACCAAGGTACCAACAAACAAAAGGAAAAATTTTCAGCCTGGAGGAAGCAATTAACTCAGATTATCAAGAGGAGGCAGGGCTGCTGTTACACAATGGGCACAAGAAGGATTATGTCACTCAGGTGGTCAACTGGAATGTTTCTTGGCACCCCCTCGTCCAATGTCAATGGCAAATGGACAAGCGCAGTATCCTCAAAAGAGCATGGTAACCAGCAGCGTGGACCCCCCTGAGATGAGGATATTGGTCACCCAACTAAATAACCATCTAGACTAGCAGGGTTGCTAACTGAACATGAGGCACTCTAGAATAGATAGTACGGAAGAGAGATGCTGTTTCAGTGGCAGCCCTGAGACCAGCTGCAGCAGCAAAGGCTGTGGATCCTCCACTAAACTTTCTAATATTGGTTTCCCTGAAGAAAACAGGCCCCTAGAGTGCACAATGAAGAAACCAATTAGCCGCATATATGAAGCAAGTGGAGTCAAGTAGCTGAAGGGTTGGATTATCAGATACTGTGATGTCCTGCCCAAATTCTCCCTTCAGGACTGAGAAAATGATTGTCCAGCTTCTGAGAAGTTTGTTGAAGGCTTTCAGACATGTGCTCAGCCCCTTTTAGAATTACCACTGGCTGAAGAGAACTGCCTTACCTCTCACGGAAGCCCAAATCCAGTGCCTAGTAAACATGGGGCTATAAAGGCTAGAACCCCTCTTTGAAATTTGGGAAAAACTAGAAGGACCATTCCAGCTTAGAGCTACCAAGAGGTTGGCTGAGGCCTCTGTTGCATTTGTATCTACAAAGACACTGCCCAAATTCTCTCCCTGCCCAATCCTGCCTTCTTTCCTTTCCAAAGGACACTAATGAAATGCCTTCATACTAATCTTCCATTTCAATGTCTGCTTCAGAGGGGACTCAAACTGTGACATCTTTGGTTTACTTTCAAATAGGTCCCCTGTCGAGTTCTTCTGGGGAGCAGGACCACCGGTGTGAGGTTCTGCTGGGACCTCAGAGAGCCTGCATCCCCAGATGCTGGGTGGCCCTGCGGCCTCCTCCACCTCACCTCCATGACAGCGGTGGAAGTGTGTGACAGTTGGGAGCCTCTGGGCTGTTGAAGTCACCTTGTGTGTTCCAAGTTTCCAAACAACAGAAAGTCATTCCTTCTTTTATAATGATGCTTAAGTTCCAGCAGATGGCACGTAAGGGGTTTGCCATTTGATACCCCTGGGGAACATTTCTGTAAATACCATTGACACATCTGCCTTTTGTGTACGTTTTGGGTAATGAGAGGTGGTTTTTGCAGCCAGTATTAGACTGGAAGTTCATACCTAAGAACTGTAATATTACCTCAATGTTGGAGGAGCATGCTTTGTATACAAATATATTGTTAATCTCTGTTATGTACTGTGCTAATTCTTACACTGCCTGTATACCTTAGTATGATGCTGATACATAACTAAATTTGATACCTACATTTTCATATGAAAATGAGTTGTGAAAGTTTTGAGTAGATATCACTTTCTCACTTTTTGATCTAAGAAATTTTTGTAAAGAAATACATATATATATATATATGTATATATATATATGCCTTTTTCTTAGGCCTGTTTCTTCCTGTTAATGTATTTGCCTATGTTTGGTGCATAGAACTGGATAAATGAAAAGTTCTGTGTTTAAGTTCTTCAAAATGTATATATTTAGTGCTGCATCTTTCAGCACTTTGAAATACCCCATGTTTCTAAAAATAAATAGCAATTAAATTATGCAACTAAAAAAACTGTGACATCTACTAACAGCGAATGAATTCAATATTTCTCTGGATAATATAAGCCCTATTTACAACTAAAAGAGACACAGTCTTCATGGTCTGTGAAAGAAACTCATATTATGTGTACTTAGTAATATCCTCAATGTGTTCAACTGATAGAAAAGTGTGAGTTCCCTGAATCAATTCTCATTTTTTCCAATAGGAATGTAGGCATGCCTCTTTTAATTTTTTGTTTTAATTTTAATCTTTAATTATGGATACAAAATAACTGTACACAGTCACGAGACATATGTGAGTTTTTGATAGAGGGATATGATGTGTGATGATCAAATCAGGGTATTGTGGTACCCATCACCTCAGGCCTTTATCATTTCTTTGTGTTAAGAACATTCCAATTTTACTCCTTTAGTTACTTTTAAATATGCAATAAATTATTGTTAACTATAGTCACCCTACTGTGTTACTGAACACTAGATCTTATTCACTCTATCTAACTGTATTTTTGTACCATTAACCATCACCACTTTCTCCCCGTCTATGCTTCTCTCCCACTATGCTTCCCAGCCTCTAGCATCCATCATTGCACTCCCTATCTTCATGGTTCAATTTTGTATATGAACCCATGAAGCATATATTTCAAAAGTTATATGCTTTAGGGAACATCCTTAAATGTTGGGAAAAAATCTCTTGACTATTAAAGAGAATTAAAATTATAAATCTTTAATACACATATACCATAATTGTAGCCAAAGATTACATCAGTTATATCATTTAATTTTTAACCAAAGCATCCCAGATGTTTCAGTTTCAGGAGGATCATTACTCAAACAGAGTAAACTCTCTATCTGTCATGATCAGGAAAAGGAATGCATTAGCTAATCATATTCTCCTTAATAGATATTCCATACTCACCACGTTTGAATTAACAACTTTCAAATAATTAGAACACATCAATATACATTTAATATCCAATGACTATGAAAACAATCTAATAGCTTTTTTATGATTCATAAGTAGTTTTAGGATCTTATTACATCGGAGGTTTATCAATACAGACATCGTAATTTAGACTTGCTAAGGAAGGTTTCTGATTGATCTGCTGTTATATCCCAGAATAATTATACTGTTATAATATTTTTGAACTACATGTTTTAGATACAAAGACCGCTGAAGATGTTCAGGCTATACCTTAATTGTGTCCCACAATAAAAAAGGAATAGATGGCCGGGCGCGGTGGCTCACGCTTGTAATCCCAGCACTTTGGGAGGCCGAGGCGGGCAGATCATGAGGTCAGGAGATCGAGACCACAGTGAAACCCTGTCTCTACTAAAAAATACAAAAAAAAATTAGCCGGGTGTGGTGGCGGGCGCCTGTAGTCCCAGCTACTCGGAGAGGCCGAGGCAGGAGAATGGCGTGAACCTGGGAGGTGGAGCTTGCAGTGAGCTGAGATTGCACCACTGCACTCCAGCCTGGGCAACAGAGTGAGACTCCGTCTCAAAAAAAAAAAAAAAAAAAAAAAAAGGAATAGATTAAGTGTTTGCTTAGCTTCCAAGTAGTAAACTAGTTGGTCAGGATGTGTACTTAAGATAACTGGGGGAAAAGAAATGAACAGTAGTAGTAAACAAATGTAAAAATGTAATAGGCCAGTGTTGAGTGTCATGTGTATCTGGCTTCTGGCTCCATAGAAACCACCTGCAATGTGAAGCTCCTTCATTAGCATCTTTGCTCACAAGAGAAGACAAGGCTGCTCTGATATATTTCTTCTGAACAACTACAACTCACTTTGCGAATACACCTGACATGCACTCTGTATCATTTCAGTGCTCACCCTACCTCGTTGTCAAGGAAACAGACATCAGCACCACTTAGAAAGTGGTAAGAAACCTGTAAAAGAACAGAAGTATACTGTATATTGTGATGGGTTACAGTCCCTTTCTCTGAGGGACAACTTGACGAGATTCCAATGTTAATGAATCAAACCCAAACTCACTGCAAAGGATGAAATCAGAGAATGATAGACAAGATGCTATAAACAATGCTCACTGATGGCAGAATAATAAGAAGGGTGAGCTGGCCTTACATTTACAGATAGGTTTATTAACTAATATACCCATTATACACAACATATAGTATGCTATGATCACATAGTGAAAATTGTAAAACTGGCTTAATTCAGTTAGTCATTGTTTTGAAAAAATTAGTAACTAAAATCAAGTATATAAGCAATTGACTACATGCAACTAATTTATTTCAAGTTATAAATTTATTTACTTGGGGGATATGTTTCTGTTCAAGTCAATATATTTAAGTGATTAAGGGCTCAGGTTCTAAAGTCAAGTATCCTTGTAATCAAATTGCAACTAACTTCCAAAGGGAGAAAAAAAAAGATGGCTCGTTCAGAGTAGTTAAACTGGAAATAATTTAAGGAAGGAATTATTTGCAGAGGTGTTGGGAAGACTGAGAAAAACAACAAGGGATGGTGAAAAAACAAGGGGCTAGCAAAAATGGGAAGCCATTGGCCAGGTGCAGTGGCTCACCAACATGGCAAAACCCCGTCTCTATCAAAAATACAAAAATTAGCCGGGCATGTAGGAGATGCCTGTAATCCCAGCTACTTGGGAGGCTGAGGCAAGAGAACTGCTTAAAGCCAGGAGGTGGAGGTTGCAGTAAGCCGATATCATGCCATTGCACCCCAGCCTGGGTGACAAGAGCAAAACTCTGTCTCAAAAAAAAAAAAAAAAGGAAGCGGCCATTATGACCTGCCAAGAACTCAAGAAACAGTGTTACCAGAATGTGGTATGGAAATGGAATGGGCACCAGTAAGAGCTATGGTTGTTTAGGGAAGAAGACCCTCCCTAGCAAGGCAGGAAAGGAACAGGAAGTGGCAGTAGGATAGGGGAAAATCTCTCCCTTTCTTTCTTCTTTCACCATTAAGACCCTGTTAATATGTCCCATTGGCTAGAGCCAACCAGAAGCCAGGGGAAAAGAGAATGTGGTTAAGGCAGTGTAAATAGTTCAGCTTCTCACAGGAGGGCAGAGAAGGGTGGAAAGTTGATCTAGGGAAAACAAATAGAAAATGATAACATATCCACGCATTACACATTAGTTACACTACCTGAAGTATATTACTTAACCTACGCTTCTGCCTCATCATCTTTAAAATACTGCTGGCCAGGCATGGTGGCTCATTCCTGTACTCCCAGTGCTTTGGGAGGCCAAGACAGAAGGCTTGAGGCCAGGAGTTCAAAACCAGCCTGCACAACATAGTGAGACCCCCCTCGCCATCTCTACAAAAAATTAAAAAAAAAAAATCAAGCACAGTGGTGTGAACTTGTAGTTCCAGCTACTCTGGAGGCTGAGGTGGCAGGATTACCTCAGCCTAGGAGTTTGAGGTTGCAGTGAGCTATGATCGCGTCACTACACTCCAGCCTGGATGACAGAGCAAGACTTTGTCTCTAAATAATAATAATAATGGTAATAAATAAAATAAATTATTGCTAATAGTAGTATCTTATTTTTATGGATATTGTAGAAATGGCATGTGAAAGTGGTTAGAAAATCATAATAACTCAATAAAACCTAGCTGTTATTATTTTTCCAAGTCAGTTTATGAAAAATCTCAAAAGGTAACTTGGAAAGTGGCTACTTTCAAAAGCATTCAAACATAAAGGACTAAATATATACAACAGCTAAAATTCAATGCAACACTAGTTCAATAACTTTTGCATCCTTCAAAAAAGAAAATAATTTTCAAATTATAAAAAGCAGTTCCCTCTTCACTTTAAAATGTGTACACAGTGTTTAGTTTTACTCTCCCTATAGCAGAGACATCAACTTCTTTCATAGTTATAGCTAGTTGGGATCTGTGGTCTGTACACAGAAAACTCACTTCCTAAAGATATTCACCTGCCAATCCTCAGAACCTGTGAATATATTACCATGCTTTGCAATGTATGGGATTAAGTTAAGAATCTTAAAATGAAGAGATTACCCAGGTGGGCCCAACGAATCACAAGGGTCCTTATGAGAGGAAGCAGGAAAGTCAGAGTGAAAGAGGATATGACAATGGAAGCAGAGGTTGAAGTGACTGGAAGAAGGAGTCAAAAGTGAAGCAAAACATGTAGCCTCTAGAATCAGGAAAAGACAAATAAATCAATTCTCCCCTGAGCTTCCATAAGGAAGGCATCCCTGCCAATCTCGTTTTTTCTTTTTCTTTTTTTTTTTTTTTTTTTTTTAGATGGAGTCTCCTCTGTCACCCAGGCTGGAGTGCAGTGGTATGATCTCCACTCACTGCAACCTCTGCCTCTGGGTTTAAGTGATTCTCCTGCCTCAGCCTCTTGAGTAGCTGGGATTACAGGCATGAGCCACCACACCCAGCTAATTTTCATATTTTTTTAATAGAGATGTGGTTTTACCATCTTGGCCAGGCTAGTATCGAACTCCTGACCTCACGTGATCTGCCCGCCTTGGCCTCCCAAAGTGCTGGGATTACAGGCATGAACCACTGCGCCCAGCCTCCTGCCAACCCTTGAATGTAGGACTTCTGATCTTCAGAACTGTATGATAATAAACTTGTGTTTATATTAGCCTCTAAACTTGTGATAATTTGTTACCACAAACATAAAAAACTAACACTTATTGTTTTCCTCTGATTTAGCAGATCCACTTCCATCCTCCTCTGACTTGGTCTGTGCCACAGGAGGCTGACCTCTGGCTTCTAGCTGAGATCAATGAATAGAAGGACTGGCAGGCAATGGGAAGGCCAGAAGAAAGAGTCCACAGTATTTATCCTTTTGTGACCTTTAGATCACTGCAGTTTTGGTAGTGATATTGTTTCCCCACAGCCACCACTCATAACAGCATCCTCTCTTCCCCAGCTTCAGGATCCTAGGCCAGGACTCAGAACTCCCCACTGTTGCTAGTCTCATGTGCTTCCCTAGCCCTGCTGGATCCCTTAACCTTGCCCACATTTCCATACATAATCCCTTCATTAATAGCCCTCTAATTAAACCTTTGGAGTGTGTTGTGTCTTTGATGCCAGTCCACTGATTCAACATAAAACATATTTTTCATAATTATTCATTTAAAACTCAATGAGTTGAGTCTTAAAATTCCCCTAAGCTACTCTGAAAGAATACCAAGCTTAAGGAAGTTTAAGACAGCACAATGGTTCATCAGTAATTCAATTTTTAATTTTTTCATCTTTTAAACTGAGTTATAACATAGCTGCCCTTTGGCTGGGTGAGGTGTCTCACGCCTGTAATCTCAGCACTTTGGGAGGCCGAGGTGGGCGGATCCCTTGAGTCCAGGAGTTTGAGACCAGCCTGGGGAACATGGAGAAACTCTGTCTCTACAAAAAATACAAAAATTAGCCTGGTATGGTGGCACATGCCTATAGTCCCAGCTGCTTGGGAGGCTGAGGCAGGAGGATCATTTGAGCCCAGGATGTGGAGGTTGCAGTGAGCCAAGATTGTGCCATTGCACTCCAGCCTGGGTGACAGAACAAGACCCTGTCTCAAAAAATAAAAATAAAATGAAATAAAATAAAATAAACCATAGCTGCCCCCACTTCAGAAAAATTGAATCTTACCATTTAAAAAAATTATGATTGTTCATATTTACATATAAAAGTAACATTTATAAAAGAGTTACAAAAATGCTTTCAAAGAACAAAAAAAATGTGTTTTAGGTACTTTTTTATTAATTAGCAAAGGTATAAAGAAGAATAGAGACACTTAAGAAGTTATACAATTTACTGCAACATGAAGGTCAGATAAATGGATCATTACAGGAAAGTAAATAGAATATGATTTTTTAAATGTATGTGCCTATCAGTTGCACATTTATTTTGTGTGCAGTCTATCAAAACTATTACTATAGTTAGTTTTAAAAACTATATCAATTCAATGCCAACTATCTGGATTGATCAAAAATATTTAGTCAGCCAGGTAAATAATATAATTTGTAAAATATATGTGCCCATCAGTTGCACATTTATTTTGTGTGCAGTCTATCAAAACTTTACTATAGTTGCTTTTAAAAGCTATATCAATGCAATGCAATTATCTGGATTGATCAAAAATATTTAGTCAGCTGGGCATGGTTACTCATTCCTATAATCCCATTACTTTGGGAGGCCAAGGTGAGAGGATTGCTTGAGGCTAGGAATGTTAGAGACCAGCCTGAGCAACATAGTGAGACCCTGTCTCTACAAAAAAAGTTTTTTAAAATTAGCTAGGCATGGTGGTGTGCACCTGTAATCCTAGCTACTCAGGAGGCTGAGATGGGAGGATTGCTCAAGCTCAGGAGTTCAAAGCTGAAGTGAGTTATGATTGCACCACTGCACTCCAGCCTGGATGACAGAATGAGACCTTGTCTCTTAAAATGAAATGTCTATTTTCTAGAGATTTTTCTCTCGTATGAAAATAAATACTGAAAATGACTGTCACTTTACATCCAGCTCTTTTGAAATTGGTTGGTCTGTCTATATACAGACCAACCAAATTATGCCCTGTAAGAACTTGGTCAAAGTTGCCAATAGAAGGAAATATATTTCATTATGTATTTAAATGACAAACATTTACACTTCGTTCAATTAGGTAAGTTAGGTAAAGTAATAATAAATCGTAATTCTTAAAACTCTTCACCAGTCCCTCAAATTGGTTGAATAACAGTATTTCATACAAATCATGGAGTTATTGCTCCATCTCCCCAATACCAAACCCTAGAGGTTAACTTCTGCTCTAAGGCATATGGTGAAAGATTCTGGAAAATACAGCCAAAGTGGGCTTGAGATTTTTCACATGAATTAAAATTGTCTTAGGTTACCATTTTGCTATAGCTTCTACCTCAACTCGGAACTCCACTAGCCTCTTCCTACCTTATTCATGAATGAATATCACAAAAGATAACAGGATTTGCCAGTGACTCAATACACATTATTGCTCCTGGAAATGCTACAAAGAGTCTTACATATAGAGACACAATAGAGTCATTCTACATTCTCACTGAAATGAAGGTAAAAGAACAGGCTTTACTCTCTAGATAAGGCATATTTTTAAACTGCCGCGAGTCAAAGTATTGTGACATATAAAGCCAATTAAATATGCACATTAAGATGATAATTTTAGCACTTGCATTTACACATGAAATAGGTTCCTATCTCTACAGGCATATGAAGAGCAGAAAAGATTTATGCCCATATTGTCTACACCAATCATTTGTTTAAACTACCCTGAGCTGCTTTCCTTAGATGTACTGGTGGTACTCATTAGTAAAATATTATATAACGTGCTTGAAGTGTACAAGTAAGCACGAGTGCTTGCCTTTCTAAGGTCAATTTAACATTTTTACACAATATTATAGTAAATAATTTGTGCTTAGCAAAGAAACTAAAGATAGGTTTCTAATTAAAATATATGATAATTGATGTATTTGATATGAGGTTTAACTCTATTTTAACTTGATGTGTATTTTATTATAATGTGTGTGGAGTCTACATTATAATTTTGTAATATAATATTATGCATTACAACATGGCTGATACTTATATACGTACAACATTAGTGAATATGTGCTCACATTAGTATTTATTTGCATATTATATAATATGATATATTATTTTCCTAGGATCACTGAGAAAATAATAAATCTATATATTTCTATGGAGCTAGAATAAATCATCAGCAAGTCATTAACGATTAAACCCCTAGTGTATTTCCCAGTCTTAAGTCTTCTGCCATTTGAATAGGAATTGACTATCACTACCACCAGTAATAGTAACAAGAGTAAAATAATAGTAATAATGTTATCACTACTGTTGTAACTATACTGCTTATAGAACTAATCTGCTTTGTACCAACAAATTATTTTCACATCAATTATCTTATTTTTTCAGATCAACCATGTATATTAAAATGTAATATTTAATGGTAGAGGAACTTATTGCAGTAGTAGAAAAAGAAAATTTGTCTTGTTTATGTCTCATCTGTATTGCAACTAAGACTTACACTTTAACCTTCTTTAGGAGTAGACTTTCCATTTCTGCCTTTATGAAATCTGCTTCTTTATCGCTTCTTTATGAAGCAATTACCTGAAAAATTCTTTTTCTGGTTTGGTGCTGGAAAACTAACCAAACTTTAAATGATATGGGGCTGCCTCAAGCCACCAGAGACATTACCTGAGAGTAATAAATGCACTTCAACAGCCTGATAGGTGTTGGGAACAAGCCTTAAATAGACAAATCAGGGCTGGGAGAACTTGTCCACCCCCCCACCCACCCACTTTTCGGGCCCTTGAGCTCTGTTGCAACCAGCATGGGCATCCAAATTCTCCTCACAGAGTTTAGAGACTGTTAAGATGCCTCAGCAGGGTCCTCAGGCATCCTGGCCACGGTACCTGACTGAGCAATAGAGGACAGGTTACGAAGTGGAGGATGCTAAAAATCAACTTGCTTCATCACTCCGCCTTCTCAAGAGTCATTCTTTTCCTTTCAATTTGCCATGTGAACTGGACATGAAGCAGTATTCCAGTTTACAGACTGTGGAAGGCAAGTGGATAGAACACCTGTCAAGAACAAAGACCAGAAGACGGAACGGTGAATTTGGTCCCCTGTTGTCTGCTAAGCTGATCAACAGTAATTTCTTACTAACGTCAAGCAAGGACTAGATGTAAACTGCGTGTTCTGTGGCGTCTTTCCAGGAGTTACAGAGGGGAAAGAAGGTGCAGTAGCGTGCTTATATTACACCTTTTTGAACCATATTACATGGAAAATTTTGTGAGAGATTTCATCATTTGAATACTGGAATTCCATACAGAGATAACTTTCATTTTCTGAATTTTCTTCCCAAGAAATTACAAGTTATCTTAACTAATGTAGACAAGCAGCCCATATTCCCTTTCAGATAACTCCAATTACTTTGTAGACAAGATTTATAACACTTGCTTGAAAGACTAGAAATGTGAGATACATACATTTTCCAGTGGGAACTTCAGAATAAGTTTGGAAGGGGCCTCTTTCTCCAACAGATGAGAAAAAAGGCTAGCTGCTGGAGTGGAATGTCTCTTGCTCCAGCTTTAGAGAGAAAATCATTATAGACAATGTATTTTGGACCAAGAACGTTTAGAATACTAGATAAGAAGAGAATCTCTCTGTAAATGCTAGAGGAGAGCAGAACTGTTTTTCATTTTGTTTCTGTTGGAAGTATTTATTTGCCCACCCAAAAAGATTCCCGAAGTATAGCTTATTGAGATTATTTTTAAAAGATAAATATTTAGAAGAACACAACATACTCAACATATTTTTAGAAAATGTTGATATTAGCAGCAGCAGCTAGTTGTTTATTTTATACAATTTTGAAACAAAGACTAATCAAGATAAATCCTACAAACTAACTTGATACTGATTCAGAATGTGAGAGTTGATGCTTTCTCTTTAAAAAGTATATATATTATGTATGTTATATGCATTTTCTAGACATAGAGTTATGCTTTCTCTTTAAAAGTATAGTTATATAAAATACATAGAAAACATGTATTTCATATAGGTATATGTGTGTACATTTTTGCATATATGAAACACATGTCCTATGTTGATAGGAGAATATACATAGCTCCCACCAACAAAGGACATTTTTTGCACAACACTGAAATGTACCTAATAAAGTCTGGAATTATCAACCACAGTATGACCCTACATAATATGAATTCTATGTGTAATGGACAATTTATAATTCTTCTATCACCAATGCAATACAATAGATCATCTAATTTGTATCTTTTTTTTTCTCATCAGAGATGTTCTTTGGGATGAAAATAAAAGCAGCCCCTGACATATGGGAACTGGTCTGACACTTACAGCTGGGCCTCAGCATTGTCAGGAGTTGGCCTGGCTCTCATAGCCAGGGCTCGATGTTCTCCTCTTGGACCAAAACATTCTCAGGGAATATCAGCATAAGACGAGGCAACTCTGTGACTGTGAAGAAGTGATACAAAAAATGAGACCATTCATAATTTTGTCTAAGCAAAAGACAAAAACAAGATCACTGTAGAAACCACAGAAATACCAAACATCTCACTCTCCTGGCTAATTTAAGTGATTGCTTCTGCTTTACCAGTTACATTTTTATTTTCCTTCTAGTCTTTCCTCCTTCTAGAAAAGATGTATTAAGGTGTTCAGTCATAGAATTATCTCCATTTCCTGATAGCATCCAATCCAAAGTGAGCAAACACCCATTTCCTTGAGCTCTCCCCAGATCACCCAACAAAGTGCAAATTCTCTAAATCCTAATACCCTCTTACTAAGACACTCCACAATACCCCATGATGTGTAGTCTCCCTTGTGGCAATGAACAAGGAACCCAGCTTGTTCAAGTGCAGGTGAATTCCTGGTGGTATTTGGCTGGGAGTCATTAACAAAACTTTTCCAGAATATTATGTATTGTATGATTTGATTTATAGTATATAGAGATGTGTAGAGGTTTATGAATATACAATTTTGTATGCTATTATATATAATGCATACCTATTTGTATTGTAAATCCACACTTTTTGTCCTTTTGGGGCGAGGATAATCAAAAAGTGGCTAACAGTGCCTACCCTTAGGGAGTAAAGACATATTGCTATATTTGAAAGAGAGCCTCCACTTTTCACTCTACTTTCTGAAATTTTATTTTTTGAGACAGGGTCTCACTCTGTTACCCAGGCTGAAGTGCAGTGACGCAACCATAGCTCACTGCAGACTCAACTTCCCAGTCTCAAGTGATCCTCCCACTTCAGCCTCTCGAGTAGCTGGGACTACAGGAATGTGCCACTATGCCCTGCTAAGTTTTTTAAATTATTATTTTTTTAGATACAGGGGGTCTCACTATGCTGCCCTGGTTGGTCTCAAATTCCTAGGCTCAAGCAATCCTCCCACCTCATCCTCCCAAAGTGCTGGGATTACAGGTGTGAGCCACTACACCTGGCCTCAACTTCTTTTTTTTTTTTTAGACAGAGTCTCACTATGTTACCCAGGCTGGAGTGCAGTGGCGAGATCTCCGCTCACTGTAGCCTCCCCCGTTGAAGTGATTCTCCTGCCTCAGCTTCTCAAGTAGCTGGGACCACAGGCGCCCACCACCATGCCCCGGCTAATTTTTTATTTTTAGTACAGATGGGGTTTCACTATGTTGGCCAGGCTGGTCTCAAACTCCTGACCTCAAATGATCCGCCCGCCTCAGCCTCCCAAAGTGCTGGGATTACAGGCATGAGCCACTGCACCCAGCCTGAAATCAATTTCTTTTTACTCAATTATTCCTTTGCATTCCCAGAATAAAAGAAATAATTTGTACAATTAAGGGAAATAATTGAGTATACTTTACTCTATTATTTTCCTTACATTTCCAGAGCTTGTAACAGGAATTGTTTGGCTGCAAGTATTAGAGATGTGCCTGTCTACTTTGGTGAAAGAAATGAAGGGCTTATCATCTTAATCTGCAGGAAGCCCACAGGTAAAGTTGTGATAGGCAGAATTCTAAGATGGCCTCCAGCAGTCTCACTTCCTGTTGTACATATGTCATTTGAGTGTGGACAGGACCTGTGAATATGATAGGATGTCACTCTCATGATTAGGTTACATTATATGGCAAAAGTGAAAGGACTTTGCAGATGTAATTAAGGTCCCAAATCAGTTGATTTGTAGTAAATAAAAAGGAAGATTATCCTGGGTTAACCGACTTCATCAGGTGAAATCCCTTAAAAGAGGAGAGAAATTCCTGAAGAGAGAAATATTCTACTGTTGGCCCTAAAGATGCTAACAGCCATGATACGAGCTAGGGAGATCAAGGTCCTAAACTAGTTGCTGACAAGTACTCTCTGACCAACAGCCAACAAGAAAACAAAATGGAGACCTCAGTCACACAACTGCAAAAAAAAAAATGAATTCTTCCAACAATCTGAGTGATTTCAGAAGCGGATTCTTTGCCTAGTCAAGCCTCCAGATGAGAATGCTGCCTGGTTAACACCTTGATGATAGCCTTGTTAGACCTTGGGCAAAGGCACTGGTCAAGCCATGCTCAGACTTCTGACCCAAAGAAATTGAGATAATAAATAGATGTCGTTTTAAGCTGCTAAAGTTGAGGTAACTTGTTATATACAGCAATATATAACTACACAGTCCAAAGGCAATATGATGGTTCTTGAAAACAATCAGTGATCCAGGCAACACCCATTGCATCTGACTTCCATCCTCGGTGTCACCCCAAAGTGAAAAGAGGGTGATGGAATTCCAGCCACAATACCCAGGTTCTAGTCAAGAAGAAGGGAAAGAAAAAAATGTCAGAGAAGTTTGTGCCAGTTGTCTGTCCCCCTTGTAAGTAGTTTTCTCCGAAGACTCACATTGCAACCTCTGCTTATCAGCCACGCCTAGCTATAAGAGAGGCTAGAAAACAGAGTATTTTAGCTGGGAATATAGCCAATAGGTAAACAAACGCAAATATCAGGATTACATTAGAAAGGAAGAATGAAGTCAAGGGAACAAGGACTTTTTTTAAACAAATAGTAATCTCTTCCTCAGAGAGGAAAAAAATAGGAAAAATTTTCCTCACATCAATCTTTTAATGTGATTTTTTGTTTTAAAAGTTTCTGATAAGAGAAAATTTTCAAAGCAGAATGCTTCTAGCAAACACAGAAATATATTACAAGACATGTCAGCTGTGTGCCTCTGATCAGAGTATAAAGGAAGGATTCTAGTCAATACTAATGCTCTTAATCTAGCTCCATCTCTTCTGCCCCTAAATGCTTCATACCCATCCCTGTCCTTAATGAAGCTATTTGCTCCCTCACTGGGTACATGTTCTGCCCTGTGGAAAGACTCACAAATATGATCCACAAAGAAACTGACCGATCTTTTCCCTGATCAGTGATGTTTAAACCCCAAATCCAAAACATGAAAAGAAATAAATCTTGTATTTAAACACATCACAGTTAAATCATTTCCCTTCTTCATTCCCTCTGCCTCACAGAAAAGTCTGTCTGTGGCTGATTGATTTACCATAGAGCCAATATGACTACTTGAAAACCAGATATTGAAGTCAGCTCATAGCAAATTAAGTTTATGAGGAAAAAGGAGTGGGATATGGACATGCTGGAGCCTCATTCACAAGGGTCAGAAAGAGAAGGTGGCGAACCTGTCTGGAAAGCCTTGGGGTGCAGCCAAGTCTCAGAGGGAGTGCCCAACGGGTATGAAGAACTCAGATATGGATCAGGCTGACTCCAGGGTCCCGTGGGCCAAGAGAACAGGGTACCCAGGAAATGGTATGTTTGTTCAGGCGAGCATTTGGGTGAACCAGCAGTTGATGTCTGAAGAAGATCAGCCAAAGGCATCAGGAGCCCAACTATCCAGCTGGGGGACCATTTGATAATTCACCGAAAATTTGTAGAGACAATAGTTTACAGTAATGGTCCAGATACGGACTGTCTCCTCAAAAACTTTTTTTTTTTTTTTAGTTTTGGAAGATGGTGGTAAACCCTATATGTAAACACATTATAAAGTGATGTGCTGAAAAAAATAACCCAGAGTGCTAGGAATTACAGAATTAAGTTGACTTTGGGGAAAGCAAAATATAGAGATGTTTTCTGGGAAGCCTATCTTGGGATCCTGAAGAGTAGTATTACAAGATGGGAAAGTGCTTAAAATTGTAGTATTAGGCAATAGAAAATTCAGATTGGTGTTCCCGAGTACCCACTGACCAAACACCAATTAGGCTGAGCTAAACTCCTTTTTTTCTCCCTTCAAGTACCTTATTTCATAAATACAGTGCTGCGTATTTGCCCTTTTCCCTTTATTGTAAAAATTACATAATAATAATACTAATAACAATAACAAAGAACAGGACAACACATTGCAGTTTCTTTTCTATTTTTAATAGCTTTATTGAGGTATAAATGATACACAATGAACTGCCCATATTTAAAATATATAATTTGGTAAGCTTTGCCATAGCATACCCCCATTAAACTATCACCACAATCAAAATAAGGAATATAAAATAAGGAATATGTCTATCACTTCCAAAAATTTCCTCCAGTCCCTTTTTAATCTCTGCCTTTTACATCTACCCTTCACCTACTCCATCCCACAGCCACTACTCATCTGATTTCTTTCACTATCAGTTTGTCAAACACTAGTTTGTATATCCTAGAGTTTTATGTAAGTAGAATTATAGAGTGTCCATTTTTGTTCTGGCTTTTTTTACTCAGCATATTGAGACTCACCCATGTTAAAGTATGTATCAGTTGTTCTTCCCTTTTAATTGCTGAATAGTATTCCATTGTGTATCACTTATTTTTAGGTTTATCATCTTTGTTTCAACTCCTTTCCTTTTTTCTTATTATTGGCATGCTTATTATAGAAATCTTCATAATGGTACAAATGGGTAAAGAAGCAGGAAAAATCAATTACAGAAAGCTTTGGCATTAAACAACCAACCAACAAAACTAAACAAAATCTCCTGAAAACTAAAGAGTCTTTATGATTGTCAAAGTAGTAAATCTTTCTTAGAGTTATTTGAGATGCTTTGACAGATATAGAGGGGCTACTATTTCAGTCTGGGTGGCCTCGCCTAGAGCCCTCTAAACTGCACAATTTAGTGGCGCCTATTCAGTCTTCCAAAGACTGTCATGTAACATGTTTTGCTTATACAAATGATCTCAATGAGGGGAGATTATGAAATGAGGCAATATGTTAAATCTAGAAAGACAAGGGAAATACATTAAAAGTAAGGTCCTGGAAAGCCACAGGCTACCAGCTACCAATAATATTTTTTAAGTGTTATCACCCCAAAGTGGATGTCATGAGAACTGAAGGGGAATGCAGTTTTGATCACGTGTGTTATCAGGAGTATTTCTACTGTTGAAACACAAATTATTATTTTTTTTTAACAGTAAAAAATCCTTAGGTGTTCTCCATTTGCCGTGGGAAACACTCAGCAGCCGCTTCTTTAGCCTAGCAAAGATCAACCTGACCTTGGCCAACCAGCTTGTACTTTGAAGAGTGTATTTTGTGAAACCTGTGAGTAGAGAAGGATTCATGCTTGGCAGAATTTGTCTCTTTTGCTCAGTATCTTATCATGATTAATCCCCAATCCATCTTTCTCTGCTGCTGCTGTTGCTGCTGTCAAAGTCATATTTCTTCTCCATAACAGACGCTGTTCCAAAGTTGCTGGATTCTGGCTGGGTGTGACCTTTTATGGGGCACTGCTGCCTCCTATCAGGCTTTTATGGGCATGTTGGTTTATGCACATGTGCAGGCATTCTGACCTTGTGACCTCCAGAATAGATTCTAAGAGAACAACTGTATCTGATTTTTCTGACATTTTGGGCACCCAAACTCTTCCCAAGTGCATAGGTGCAATGAATACTCCCTTGTGGTTTGGGTTTACATTCTTCTCACATCAGAAGAACTCCTCTAGGAGAATGTGAAGCCAGATCAGAACTGCTAACATAACAACAGTATTGCTGGCAGCCTTTCAAGTTGTTTTGCATAAATTTGAGCATGAGGCAGTGTTTTCAC
This sequence comes from Nomascus leucogenys, assembly GCF_006542625.1. NCBI lineage: Eukaryota > Metazoa > Chordata > Mammalia > Primates > Hylobatidae > Nomascus > Nomascus leucogenys. The sequence goes on from NC_044387.1 coordinate 40,484,941, forward strand.
AACATCTTTCCCTTTTTATTGTGGTTTAAGTAAGCAGCGCAAATATTTGAATTACACTTTCTGATATAACCACATCTGCAGAAAGGGCAAAGGCTAACAAAACTCTAGAAAACTTTGAAACCATTTTTTAAAATTCCTTCTCAGATCTGGTCTTTTTTCTTTTCTGAATCCTGAATCTTATTGTTAGATAAACCTAGTTACATTAAAAAGAGAAATCCGTATTATGATATTTCTAGTACTTGTAGTTTGTATTTTCTGTACTGACAGTTTACTGATAGTGAGTAATTTACAAAGGTGAACAGTCTAGTATGACTAAAGATGTGACAAAAGTTTTTAAAATTATTGCCAAATAAGCTGCTTTTCTACCATTAAAAAAAACCCCTCAACTCAGATTTTAAAGTTTTAAATGCCAAGTTAAAATAATTATGAATCTACTGTTCCCTAGTTCCATCCACTACCTATTTTGGATCTGGGTTTTGCCCTTAAACACCTATTCTATCAGAATGAACTAGGTCACCACGCCCCATTTCTTTATGTTCCTCTTGACATTTACTCCATGTTTTCTTTTTCTAAATAAGCTTTCTCTTTCTGTTTTCAAAATTGAATACTTTTCTCATCTTAGCCAAGCACCTATTTTCACTCTTTCTTCTGCTAGCTAATAAAGTCACCCACACTCAATTCTTTCTCCAATACTATATTCAAAAGTGTGATTTTTTCCATCCACTTACATTTTCCTCTGCTTTGAGAGCTCTACTCATGTTTCTTCCTCATTGACGGCCTAACCCAAAAGAAAATACTTGCCCTCACATGGTATATCCAAAGTCACATCAGATCTGCTATGGCTCGGGTATAGGACAACGAAGAGACGTACCACGTGACATTAGGGACAACTATACTAACACTTCAGAATTGGAAGAAACACACCGTCAAGACCTAAAAGATATGACTTACACTTGTTCATACATTATATGAGAATCCAAAGTCAGTGAAACTATATAGAGTGGTTCTCATTGTCACCAATAGTTTGTGCAGCTTGTAACACGGAGAGTACAGAATAAATCCAAAGACTGGGCCAAGATGATAAAATAGCACATTGTGCTACGTTCTGAAGTGAGACATAAAATAATTTGGGTCCTGATATTTAAGTGAAAGTCAGGAGGATTCTATTTATGGGTAACGACACAGTTTCTGATTTAGCATTACTGTTCAAAATGCAGGGATCTTCCTGGGCTAGTACATGTATCTGGAAAGAGGAGGGAGATTCTTAAAATATAGCATAGCATCAATTTAGCAACATTCAAGTGATGGCACACATCATATGATAGTTCAATGTGTTTATAACCAGACTGAACTCTCCAATAATAGCTACATGTGTGTTACACATATATGAATCCTATTATTACTATATTTTGGTAATAGGTCCTTAAATAGACATTATAGAAACTAAAGCAGCCTGTTATACTTGCTTTTCCATTTTTTATAAAGTAGGAGGTGATGAAATTATCTACTTATATTGATTTCAATATATTAATATTTGCGTTTAAAGATCAGCACAATATTGTTAAGCTATAAAAGTTAAATCATAGTCATTCCTTACACATTGCCTAGGACTTATTCAGGTTTTATTTCCTGCTGAAATTATGTGACTGAAGATTTCAGAATAACAAGTGGTAAAACACACATTGAAATGCACAACTTTAAAATGTGCATTTTGTGCACAAAAAGTTACAAAAACAAGAGTATTTTAAGTTATCATTAACCCAAAGCAATCTAGTTATGGACCACCTTGCTTGATAGGGTTTTAGTTCATGAAGCTTCGGATTTTGTTCTCTTGATAAAAGCACCCTTGAATATCATTTTTAAGCCTGACAATTATTTTCTTGTAAAGAGGGTGTTAAATGTATCAAAAATAGAACTTCAAGTTTTTTATAGAATTACCTTGTAACGTTAAATGATGGTATCATTAGCATATAATTATAACATATATAATTATACATAAATGATATGCTATATACTTTCGACATCTCTTATGTATATGAGTGTCAGGTATAGACTATCTATTAACAAAGCCAGGTAAAATTAAAGTAGACCTATTATCATTATTACCTTTTTAACTTACGATTTATTCTTCATTTTTGGATCGAATTTTGTACAATGGAAGCATACCAGAAATAAGTCAACAATAGACAGTTAAGAAGAGGCAACAAGATAATTGTTCCATCTTGCCTGGTGAACTCTTAAGTCAACAAAGGAGCCCACCCCTCTGGCTAATCACCCAGTGTGGGTTCTGTGACTGACACGAGAGCACAGAAGTGCATCTCTGCTGCGGGAGTTCTCTCCTGTTTTCTAATTCAAACATTTGCAACACAAAGTGAATAAACCTGAAAAATGCCAACTAAGAAGTTGGGTATCTGTATTTTGGGGTGATATTTAGAATTAAGCTAGTCATGAAAATATTCTGTACCAATAACTGTGCAGTTATCGTTTCCGCACGCTGCCAACAAGGCAGACAGATGCAGAGGAAAGGTCCTTGCAATTTTCTGGAATGTAGACACGAAGCGCAAATCGAACCTCTGGCAGAAGGCAGAAAAGGTGACTTGACAATGAGTTTGAAACAATTAAAGTGATATTCTCCTTCATTCATTTCCACAATTTTATTCATTTCGAGGAAAGCCCAGAGGTTTGGAACATGGACATAAAGGAGGACGCCCTAAGACTGCAAGTTTCATCTTCCGAAAGGTTGCATTTACAAGCAGGCTGCCGGAGGCTGCGCTTTCTTTCTCACTCTTTGCATCCAGGAGCCTGGAGGGTCTTGCAGCCTACCCCCCCGCCCCACGCCAACCCCACAAGGCAGGGACATCGCCGCCCCTTGTTTAGTAATCCTCGGGTTTTCTGATCGCTATCCTCTAGGCCAGCGATTGGATTCACCTCTTCTTTCGCGTCCCTACCGGCAACCGAGGCCATCGGGGCCCTGGTCCCGAACCAACGTGAGTAGGGAGAGATTCACAATAAAGAACTAAGCGTGGCCTCCCGGGGGCTGGGCTCGCCATCCAGGGACTGAAAGAGACCTGTGGGATGATTTTCTGTTTTCCTCTAGCAGGAATCAGGACAAGGGGCGTAGATTCGGTTCAATTTTTCTGCTTCGGTCAATGAGAAGATGAAATAGAAAAATTCCCTTTCATTTGCAACACTGAGACTTAGGGGGCTGTCTAGCTAGAAGGTTGGCAAATTGCAAAACGGCGGGGCAGGGGGCCAAGGGGACGGTTGGGGTCTCATTGTTTAGCTCTTCTCTCATCCCTGGACTCAGGGACTAGGCTAAATTTCTAGCGCCGTGTGTGCTTGAAAGCAGACAGGTGGGGTTCTTGGAAAGAACATATAGCAGAGCTTCTGAGCCCCAGAAAGACCTTAAGACAGGAGTTCCTGAGCCCTGAACAAGAGGCTACCTGGGGTAAAGCGATTGATCTCCGCGCGGTGCGGCTGAGAAGGGAAGGCGTTGTTGACCTTTCGGGGAGCAAGTTAATAACTCAGTCGAGTTGATGAAGTGACGTTCTTTCTGAAAGGGGTCGTCTCCTGGGCCCCTTTTCTCAGTCGGCATTTAGCAGGTAGGGAGGCAGGGCAAATTCTTCTCTCCACGTGAAGTCACAAAGAATTGATGAGTTTTAACAGCATGGAGCTGAAGTCGTAGATAATTCTAAACACACCCGCGCCAGAGTTCACTCTTGTTCATCTCTGCGGAGTTGGAGCAGACAGCGACCTTCCAAATTGTCCCTAAAATCTCTCTCGAACTGACTGGGCATTTACTGGGATTTCAGGGGTTTTTCTTCAGCTTCCAAACTACTGTTACGTGCAGAATATACTGGTAGATGCCACCAATGATTGCCCACCTCTCTTTAAAAGTAGCCCCCGTCCACGCAGCATTCAGCTTACACTAAACTGTCCCGACGTGCCTTAGCCGTCAGTTTAATTCATAAAGTAGCTGTAACTCTTGACATCACCTCCGCAGCCCACCGGAGGACTCCTTCCCAGGACACCTTATGAGGCTGCTTTTCGAGGGCTGAATTCTGAGACTTAAAGGAAGGTTACTTGAGGCATCCTGGTAGATTTCCGGGCTTCCAACTCCTTCCCCTGCTTGGCTGGTAATTTTCTGCTGCTCCTCCTCCTCCCCCACTTGACCTCCTCCAAGGTACCTTCGCCTCCCCTCCCCCGCTCGTCCCCAGTAAATCTCCAGCGGGTGGGGGAAATCGACCCTTTGGCGCTGAAGCTAAACTCAGAGCTGCCCGTTGGACAGGATTGCAGTGGGGGAAATGGTGTCCGTCCTTTCAGAAAGAATGATCAATAGATGGAGGTAACTTGCTCCGGGTTTCCCGAGATCTCGGGCGGACCCGTGGGTGTTTTGCTAGATTCAGTGCAAATGTAGATTTCAGCTGAACCGGTCAGGACTTGAGAGATAGCTGTTTCACTCTCCGGACTGCAACCACTTCTGCGAGAATCTGATACATTTAATGAAAGCTTTGCCAAATGTACGGGTCAGCGCGTCCTTGGGCCACCACCACTTGGGTCAGCACACTGCACTCACTAGCACCAACCTGGGCTCCACGCAGCAGAACTCGGTTAAAAATCGTCTGTTCCTGGTCACTTAGGAGTTCTAGGGGGCAGGGGGAAGCAAGAAAAAGGTTGCACTTGACACTGCCAGCCGCTTTGGTAAGTCACAGTAAATACTTTCAGAAGCACAATTTTAAAGGGGGAATACAAATTTCCGTCCTCGCTTGGCCGAACGCCTCCCTGCAATCAGCTGCGGACCTTCGCATGCTCAGGACTGAACTGAGGTTTGTGGCTTCGGAGCTGCCTCGATGCCGGGAGCATGAAATTCTATCTCGGCTGAGAAGCGAGCAACAGACCGCACAAGAACGGTGCCTTCTGGCCTGTCGTCTGCCAAGAAATACCAGGAAAGCTGGTGTCAGAAACAACTACCTGAACTCAGAAAGTAAGGCTAGGAAGCTCTGCGTGCAGAGAAAATTCTTGCTAATTCACCCAGACTGTTTTAACTGGTTAATAAAGCAATTGACACTCCACAAAACCACAATCGCAGCAGGCGTCCTAGACATCAGAATAAGAATTACAACTAAAGGTTTGTTGTTGTTGTTAACAGCTGCCTTTATTATCATTGCTTAGTATTTTTTTAAGTAAAAGGAAAGAAAAAGAGAGAATCATTTCATACCCAGTGGTATCTCTTCCATTTCTCTGAAATTAGAGCACAGATTCTCTTGATTGTTCCTCAATAAGCCACCACCACCAACGGGAAGGCAGGCAAATTGGTTCTAAACACCCACACCCCGTTCGCGGTGGAATATAAATGGTTAATCGTAACTCCCTTTAAACGCACATAATTTTATCTGACCCTTGGACATGATTAAAGATACTGAGGATTTATATAGCCTTATTCTACGTGATTAGAGACTACACAGAAAAGATAAAAACAGGGGAAAGGGGATACATACGCATCTACTCAACATCCATTTTTAGAGGTAAATAAAATGTTCCTGTTGCATTTTGGCCCCCAAATTACATGATGTGGACATCAGAAAATATAAATCCTTCAGCTATACATATGTTTTCATCTGAATACCTTACTCAGTGAAACTGGCAGTGTAACTGTTATTCTACTCTTTCAAACCTGATTCTGATGTGAGCTAAACATATAGCATCATCTCCCTGGGAATAAATTCCCAAATTTCTACCTCCATTGGAAAGCTGATCAAAGCCCCTCTTCCCTTCCCAGTCGTGGTTAGATGAGAAGGAATACGCTGTCTTACTGTTTGTGATTTCCCAAAGAACCAACTTAAAATTCATTTATATCTGACAGAGGTTATTGGGAGATAAATGCTGAATGTGTAATTTTACCTTTCAATTGCAATTAAAACCTATTTAGATTTTTGAAATGTAGCTTGAGAGCATGATGTTTGTTCAGGAATCTGTATCTGACATTAAGTTTGATGTGGAATATTTAAATGGTAATTAAAGCAGAGAAAGCAACAGTACACAAAAACACAGGTCTAAGAGCCCATCAGGAGGTTGGGTGTAACAGCCACATTTTAGAAGGTGTATACAAGGGCACATGGGCAGATGCCACAGACTCCAAAGGAACTTAATTTCAGTATCCCTTTTATATTGAAAGACACTGTCAGATATATTGAGGCAGCCTGGAGGTGATGGGGACTATACTTAATAACTACTCATACTCCTCATTTTCTCAGTAAAGGAATCAAACCAGAGATTCACACTATTGCCGTTTTCAAGGATATATTTTTGACCTAACAATATACAAAGGTCAAAACGAGTCCATTTTTGAGAGGAGAGGGTCTAATCCCCCCTTTGAACACAAGAGGTCGCTCCTGTGATCAAGTATTACGGATAAATTGCTAATCAGCTTTATGTATACAAAATTTTACAGATATAGTTGATGCAGTAAATCCACATATAGCAATCAGCTGAGGAAATGAGAATAATCCATGATCAATTTAGAACTTCAAGGTAAAGTAAAACTACAAAGCCTGCTATTCTAACTTGGATTTTAATGCAAAATGTGTCATGATACATGCACTGAACTTCACAGCATGTCCATCATGGTGGGGTCCCTCAAACGTCTCCTTTTAACGCAGGTATCTTCACCATGCGTCTTGCTTCTATCAGTTTAGGAACTTATTAAGAAAATACTTGTTTACAACAATGGTGCAGAATGAAAAGAGGAAAATGTTGTCTTCACCATTAAGGTGAAATTGCCTATTATTACTAAAGGTTTCCCCTAAGCCACATGCAAGCTTTTCTACTTGGAATTGCTATCATCTGCAGTAATTCTTTGTAATAGCTTATTGGTTTAGGGAGTTAAAATACCACACTGTGGGTGGGAGGTGGGGGCTGGTCTGAAGGAGGATGGATAGTGAGGGTGCTTTGTGGATCTCAAATATAAGTCATCAGGCTTCTGGTAGCTTCTGGTGTTTAATTCCATCTTATAAAAGTGGCATGATGGAATATAACTGGGTAAAACTCTATTTTCTGGCATTGTGGTGGTATCTTTTTTTTTTTTTTTTTACTAGGGTCAACATGTTTATTTATATGGGAAACACACCCGAAAACTAGGAAGATTTGCTTCGTGTTGAGATTATCAGCATCAGCTTTGCAAAAGCAGCTTGACAAAAGGCTCCATACATCTAATACCAGAGACTAGAAACATATCAAAAAAAAAAAACAAACAAACAAACACCACACAACTGGTAAACTTATCAACCTAGGTCTATCCAACTTTCGCTTTCATACACGCGCTCCAAAACAACTTATAATAAAAATGGAAGGGAAGAGAGATCCAATTTGAAATTCTCCTAGAGAAAAAAAAAATCAAAACTAGTTCCTGGGGAAGAAAGCCTCAGCAAGGTCAGGAGGAAACTTACGCATCTTAGATTCCCTTTCCGCTTTGGAGAGGCATTACCCGTTCAAGCCCAGCCAATACGGCCGGCCAGGATTTACAGCTCTTATCAAGGGTTAGATTTTGCGAAAGATATAAAGAAAGGAGTTTCCTAACACACCGGGTCTTCTCACGGCAACAAGACACCGAAATTAAGCCTTCTATGGTTTGTGTCTGTAGGCCTTTTTAGATAAAACTGGCAGTCCCATTAGATAAGAAATAGCTTTTTACAAGCTTTGGGGGAAGCGAGGGGGTTCTTCGTGGCCTTCCTGTGACTGTCTTTGGGAGACTGTTAAGAGATGATGGGAACATGTAAGAATGATTGAAGAAGGTTACCGGCGAGTTGCACCCAACAGTCTTCTCTCTCCAAGTAGCTTCTCGAGAGAAAATTATTATATATCAAAGCCTGGGGATGTGAAATAGGTCTTTCACTGTTCTGTAATAAATCCCTCCCTACTCGCGCCCTTACACTAATGCATTTTTTAGAAATCTCCAGAGTCATGGAGACTTGTCCTTATAATTATCAAAACACCACAGCTAGTTGCACAAGTTGCTTAAAAACAAAGGGCAGGAGACCAGCAGTGAGAAGAATTGAACAGTATATAAAAACCTTACAAACTTTTAGACTACTGAAAGATCATTTCGCTCTTTGGCTTCGGGTTAGTGAGCTTCAATTCTACAGTTAAACTGAAAAGCAGACCTCGCGGGTCTGAAAGACAAAAAGTCCGCGGAGTCAGCTTCGTTCTACCGGTGCGTTCCAACCTGATTGTCCCAACAGCAAGAAGCGCCCCTTTCCTCCCGCCCAACGTTTTCAGATATCTGAGGTCGGGGGAGACGGAGTAGTGGTGTAGCAGGCAGGAAAGACTTCCTCTGGGTTTAATCATCCCATTCCCGATTCTTCTTCCCCTAGCGCGCCGAGCGCAGCCAGTTCTGGAGGGAACTCGCCCTCCCGAGCCGCCAAGGCAGGCCAGGCCCCGGGGATGTGCGCCACGGCGTGGGGACCAAACAAAGCTAAACGGCCTGCTCCAAGTTCCCCCCTTTTCCTAGAGCCCGGGAGGGACCTCGTCAACAGGTAGACCTACCCACCAGCCACTCGCCACCGGCGGCAGAAAGTGAGCCCCGCGCGCAACGCGGCCAGCCGGACTGCGGGGACCCCAGGAGCGCAGGGCGGAGGAGCAGCGCCACAGGAGGCGAGGGCGCAGGCGGCGCGGCCGGGAAGGAACGCGGGAGGGGGCAGGAGGAGGAGGAGGAGGAGGAGGAGGAGGAGGAGAGGGAGGCCAGAGCCGGAGCAGCCCGGCAGCCCGGCAGCCCGAGCATCGGGGGAGAACGGCCTGAGCCCGGAGCAAGTTGCCTCGGGAGCCCTAATCCTCTCCCGCGGGCTCGCCGAGCGGTCAGTGGCGCACAGCGGCGGCGAGGCTGAAATATGATAATCAGGACAGCTGCGCCGCGCGCCCTGCAGCCAATGGGCGCGGCGCTCGCCTGACGTCCCCGCGCGCTGCGTCAGACCAATGGCGATGGAGCTGAGTTGGAGCAGAGAAGTTTGAGTAAGAGATAAGGAAGAGAGGTGCCCGAGCCGCGCCGAGTCCGCCGCCGCCGCAGCGCCTCCGCTTCGCCAACTCCGCCGGCTTAAATTGGACTCCCAGATCCGCGAGGGCGCGGCGCAGCCGAGCAGCGGCTCTTTCGGCTTTGGCAACCCCAGGGGCCACTATTTCCCACTTAGCCACAGCTCCAGCATCCTCTCTGTGGGCTGTTCACCAACTGTACAACCACCATTTCACTGTGGACATTACTCCCTCTCACAGATATGGGAGACATGGGAGATCCACCAAAAAGTAAGAGGCTATTTTACCTTGTGGGGCTCGGTGTGCTGTTCTTGTGCGGGGTTCTCTCTCAGGCACCGGCTGAGGTGCCAAGGGCTCTTTGGAGTTGGAGTCATTGCCTGGAGAAAGAGAAAAGGTGGCTTTTTCTTGTTGCCGCCACGCCTGCATGCTTACTGTCGGTTCTTATCTTCGGGAAACTGATTGTACCTTGTGTTTGAATTCGCCTATGTACCCTCCAAAACCCTAGCTTTCTGATGCTAAGCGGTGATTTCCTCCTGGGGAAGCCTGAGCTCTCCGAGAAGGTTATTATGTTGCAAAGGTCTGCCTGCACAGTCAATACCCAGAGATGTGAATTAGCATTAGACTTGCAAAAGAGAACGAGTGACAACTGTATTTATGCCTGCTCTTGCTAACAATATCCAGTCCTGTGTGCTATTTAAGAGCGTGCTTCATGGAAAATATAGACATCCCTGCGTTCACTTAACGCTTCTAGTCAAAACCTTTTCTTTGACTTGACTTATCCATAATCTTTCCCAATGATTATAGCAAAGAGGAAGGAGGGGGGGAAAAAGAAATACAAAATGAGCGGTTTTATTGCGTGTTAGGCGTACAAATGTAGACTATTCCAATCTGCATTTTACATATATTCCACCTCCTTTTAAAAACGAGTCAAGGTTTTGATGGCACATTTCAATTACCATCCCAAAGTGCAATAATACTCTAAAAAAAAAAAAAAGAAAAAAAAAAAACAACCTCCCAGAGTACGCCCTGTAAGAGAACGACACTAAAAGTGTGTTTATCTCTGTAGGAAGTAAACGGTTAGTCAATCATGTATTTATTTTCATTTCAGAAAAACGTCTGATTTCCCTATGTGTTGGTTGCGGCAATCAGATTCACGATCAGTATATTCTGAGGGTTTCTCCGGATTTGGAATGGCATGCGGCATGTTTGAAATGTGCGGAGTGTAATCAGTATTTGGACGAGAGCTGTACATGCTTTGTTAGGGATGGGAAAACCTACTGTAAAAGAGATTATATCAGGTATGGAATTTACACTTACTTAATTTTGTGAGATTTCCCTGACTCTCCCCACTCTTTATGTATTATTTGGTGTGGCTTTGTCTTTTTTGTGAAGTTTGCCTCAGTGGAGTCATACAAGCCAAAATTAGCCTGTACATGTGTTACAAAAATCAAGCTATGCTGTTCATTTCATTCTTTAGTTGAGAAAAACAAAAACCCTTGACAGTGGTATTCATAATTCCCGGGTATTGAGGCTTGTTTAATTACTCTTGGAGTTTATGATGCACAAATTGTTTTCCTCTTTCACCCTCCCCCTTGCAAAACAAAATTTTAAAAAGATGGAGAAGTTTGAGTTTTTAACCTTAAAAGAGGGTTGATTTTTATTGTATGGTGCAGTGTTCTGTTTGTTTAGTCCTTTTTAAAATTAGTAGCTTACAAATTCTTTGGTGGCATCAATGCAATAGGTGAAATAAAAGTTTGACCAAAGCATGTTTAGAGATGTACTTTGAAAGAGCGAGTACAGGTATTGCTCCTTTTATTTTTTGGGTAAGACCTCCTTCTGAGAAAAATTTTAAACCAACCTAAATATTCCTTGAAAAAAACACCGGAAACTTAATCTTTTTAAATATTAACCCTTTGGTGACATCTAACTGTCTCTTCTTTCTTTTCTTATCTGAGCTGATGAATTAGAGCAGATCAAATTGCCCATCATCTGTCTACGAACAATTGGTATATTTAGATAATTGAACAGCTTCCTTTCTCACATTAAAATCTGGTAACTGATAAAATGAGCGAATTGTCCAAATTGACAAGACTGAAACAACACAGGAACTTTCTGAGTTTGGTTTTGTTGTTTTGGAGAGGTTTTTTTTTTTCCTCCAATTTATTCCGCATCACGTTTTGCTAATCTCAAGTTTTCTCTGACTTGTGTGTATATATCAGAAACTTTGTTTTCTGCCTTAGAAAGCCAGTAGAGTCTCTAAAGAAAATTGTATTCGTTTTATTAACAAACAGAAGAGACATCACCATCATTATTATGTTAAATAATAGAAAAATACCACTTTTTAAATGTCCGGTGGCTATTAACAAGTAATTAATTAGCTGTTGTAAGGCAAATGATTTCTGGAGCTTGAGAACTTTTATGAAAGTTTAGTTAAGATTTAATATACAGTCACAGTTTGCTCGGGCTCACTTAGTATCCAGCAGTTTTTTCTTCTTTTTAAAAAATCATGACACAGAGAGTGTAATCGTGGTAGATAAAATTAACCCGGTTGGGGGAGGTTAATACTTTGGAGAGGGAGTGAAAGGAAGTAAGGGAAGTCGGGGTACAGGAAGGGGGAGGGATTTTCTAAATTGTTTGGTCACCGCCAAAGTCAAGTCTTCACCCTATGAAATGGAAGATCTCACACTGAGTAGGCGGAGGGAGGAAAACTTTTGAATCCACCTTCTAACCTCTGACAAGTGAGCGCTTTCATTGTTTACTAGATCGGTGTGTGAACGCAAGATTCCGGAGAAGGAGAGCCCACTTCAGGAGTGTCTTTACTCCTATGGAAATAGTGTTTTGCTGAGTTGCACACAGGCTTGCATGTGCCTAATTCTGGATACACACATTTGTAGAAGTACCTAATCATTTCTACCTTCTCTTCACTCTCTCTTAACTCTGTGTGTGTGTGTGTGTGTGTGTGTGTGTGTGTGTGTGTAATCTTGTAGTTGTAAAAGCAGAACAGACTGGACACTTAGATTTCCACATCTCTCCTTGGAGAAGCAGGGTGCATCCTCCTGTTATGTGGATCTTTTCCTCTCCCATTCTTTCTGTTGGTAGGAATGCCCCAGCTTCTGTTATTCCTGAAAGATGGAGAAGGGGCCAGGGAAGTGCAGCCTAGATGGAACCTATAAAGATTGTCCCTTGGTAAGGAAAGGCCAGCAGTGAGAAAGACCTTAGAAGTGGGTCTTTGCATTTTTTCATTCTGGTCATGGTTTTCAAGAAAATTGAAATAGAGGTAGATGATTCAGCAACTTGAAAAAGATTGAGGGAACAAGATGCAGATTTTTTTAAAAAAATAATAATACAAGGAAGAATGGAGGGGAAATTTTCTGTTAACATTGCTGCCTGAAGAAAATCTTTAGTTGGAGAAAGACTGGAAAGTACTTGTGCAAAAGGAGATGTGGAAACTCTCAGAGGTTTCATTTTGTTATTCTGCTTGTTTATTTGTGAGTGTTTGCAAACCGAGTGGGGTGACAATCCCCTTCTCCTACCTCCTTTTTTCTTGGAAGGAGGACTTTTTGTTGCAGTTTTAGACATTTCTAGCAGCAGAAATTGGGGGATAGGGAAGTGAAAGTGTGGATGTCGGTGGCCACCAGAGTCTTTCTGGATTCCTTCCTGCTAAGATCTGCAAGATCAACACTGGGACTGATTGCTAGAGCAGCAGCCCGAGTTTGGAATCCATCAATACATTTTCTGTGGTACAAGCTAGGTGTTTTGAACTAAGAGTTACCGACTGAGACAGAGGTTCATCGGAAAGGAAACGGGAGTAAAAGAAAGGCAGGAGGGAGGAAGGGGAAAAGAGAGATGGGGGAAGGAAGAGAGACAGGGAGGGAGAGAGCAGGGTTTCGTTTCCGTCCTTCTGTTCCCATCTTCTGTTTGGAAATGCTGTTTCCTTGGGGCGTCTTGCCCGGGATCTTGGGCCAGGGAAGTGCCCGCCTGAAGTGACCCCCTCTTCCTGTACTTCTCTACCCGCTCTGGGCCGCCTCCGCCCCCCTCCCCCGCACAGGTTGTACGGGATCAAATGCGCCAAGTGCAGCATCGGCTTCAGCAAGAACGACTTCGTGATGCGTGCCCGCTCCAAGGTGTATCACATCGAGTGTTTCCGCTGTGTGGCCTGCAGCCGCCAGCTCATCCCTGGGGACGAATTTGCGCTTCGGGAGGACGGTCTCTTCTGCCGAGCAGACCACGATGTGGTGGAGAGGGCCAGTCTGGGCGCTGGCGACCCGCTCAGTCCCCTGCATCCAGCGCGGCCACTGCAAATGGCAGGTACTCCTCTGCCCGGCTCGGGTAGGCAGGCGCCAGGTTCAGCCAGCCTGTGTGCCAGTGGCCACAACAACCATGGTAGCTACAGGGGTGGTCGTAGTGTTTGCCTGCAGTTAAGTGTTCTGTATGCAATTTGCGCTGTGCTCTGCTCCTTTGCAGCAAGGTTCAATGCACTCACTGTCTCCCTTGATTCCCCGAGCACATCTACACCGTCTGTGTGTCTCTATGTGGTTACATATAAATGTACACCACTTGTGTACACGTGTATACACACGCCCAAATATTACTTCCAGTTCGTTCTGGCCTCCAAACCTTGGCTTGCTGAAAACGGGCTTCAGCTCCCAGCCAGGTATTCTCCTGCTGCCTAATTAAAGGGGCGGAGCCCCGGGTCCCTGGAGCTTCATCCTTTAACCCAATGAAGGAAGCTTAGGTGGCCTGAAGTCATTTAGTCTCCCAAATCCTTTTTCCTTGTGAGTTGCTTCACACTCGAAAAAAATTTTTTAATTTTTTATCTTTTTGTGAGAGAACAGGACTGAAAAGATACAATTTTAAAAACTGCAGGCCATTGCACAGAGTTGTAAAATAAAACTGTCCACAAGCTAATCTGCAGTAATTGCCTTTTAAAGGGAGCCTGCTGCTTTAAATCATTCATTCTATATGATTTGGTGAGAATTTCATCTTCAGGCCCATGGTTGTAGCTCTAAATTGACCCCATAGGTGTTGACCTGACCCTAGGGGGTTGTAGAAGGTGCAGGATTTGTATCATGTAGATAAGAGGACTCATTCCCAAGGAAGAGGAGTGGAAACACAGCAAGGTTGGCCAGGACCAAAGCCGTGGGTAAGAAGATGGACAGTGTTTCCAAACCTGACTTCCTGCCATGAATAGATCTACCCCTTTGCAGTTTTAAAGTATTAATTCCCACTAAACACTGAAGGTGAGGAAACTATAGTGCTCCCTTACCCTTCTGCCTTCTGGCAGCTCTAAGAATTCTGTTCAGGGGGATTTGTGACTAGTTTGCACTGGGGCAAGGCCAGGGGTGGTGCTCCTCTTCAGTGGAGCCTGCACTCTGCTTGTGGGGAAGCACAGAGGAAGCTAAAATACCGGGAGGGAGGCAGGGGACATCTCCCAGCCACCGTTTATCTACAGCCTAGGCAGTTCAACAGAGTTTCCGTTTTCCACTGCTTGGGGTCAGCCCGTCTCAGGAACATCCATGTATTACCTTAGATTTAATACTAGAAAGAGCAGGGATTGGAGATATGGCAGAAATAGCGAATTTCTTCAGCCCCTTGACATGATTGTCCTCTCGGACTGAAGTTCAAGGCGTTCCGGCAGAGTTCTCGACCTTCCCCTTGCAGAAGTCCCTGCTGGTGTAGTATTTATGGCTGTCACTGAAGTGCTCTGCGTTCCTTTCCCTGGTACCCTCTGTGGCCTTGGCCCAAGAGAAAATTCTGATGCTGGAGAGGGTGGTAATCAGTGTAACTGGGGCCCAGTCTGGGCACAAGGAAAGGTGAGAACGGAGGAGAAACATGCTGAAAAATGCCACCCCTGCCGTGAACAGGGGGACAGACTTTGAGACCTGCTTCCCTTGGCTAACACTTTGTTGACACGAGGAGGGGCGGGTGCAGCGTTTCGGGCCGGGATTACTCAGCATTGACCTCTGCAGATTAGAGAGGAAGATTTTATTCTCCGTTTCACCCTCTTCGCCCCCACCTCTGCCGCCCCCTGCTTTGTGTGCTGAGGCTGCAAACCCTAGCCATTGTCCTGAGTGTCTCGGGCGGGCGGGTGAGCAAGTGAGCGGGCGGGCTGGCGAGCGGGCGAGCGGGCGAGCGGGCGAGCGAGCGAGCGAGCGCGGGCGGGCGGGCGGGCGGGCCGGCAAACGAGTCGCCAGCCCAGCGCTCACGGCGCTCCTTGCCCCGCAGCGGAGCCCATCTCCGCCAGGCAGCCGGCCCTGCGGCCCCACGTCCACAAGCAGCCGGAGAAGACCACCCGCGTGCGGACTGTGCTGAATGAGAAGCAGCTGCACACCTTGCGGACCTGCTACGCCGCAAACCCGCGGCCGGATGCGCTCATGAAGGAGCAACTGGTAGAGATGACGGGCCTCAGTCCCCGTGTGATCCGGGTCTGGTTTCAAAACAAGCGGTGCAAGGACAAGAAGCGAAGCATCATGATGAAGCAACTCCAGCAGCAGCAGCCCAATGACAAAACTGTGAGTGGCTCCGGGGCCGGGCAGGGAATGCAAGGGGGAAGGAGACGCAGTGTGCGAGGTGCGTTCCTGGTACCCAGGATCGCACGCGGTTTTTGATCCTGCTCCTGGGCAGGAGTTTGGCCGGGGCTGCCCCTCATCCCCACCCCCACCCATGCCCCGGGGGAGAGGCTACCCGGCGCCGGCCGCCAGCCGAGGGCGGGGAAGCTTGGAGGCTCTGTGCTCGGGGGAGCGACATCCAGGTCCCAACCTCGTGGGTGGGCTCATGCCCTTCCACCTCGCCTGTACCCGTGAAACGGAGAAACGCCGTCCTCCCCTCTGAGGGCAGGGGGCAACGAGGTTCGGCCCGGGTTTTGCCAACATTCAGATCGTCAGTTCCTCACATACAGAAGAGGGAGGGATAATACCTTGGATTCCTGCCTACATCCAGGGGTTCCGTGGGCAGATCACCCTGTGAGCCCCCAGGGCGCACCGCACTTCTAAGTAAGGTCGGCTGCTGCGCCTTCAGGCTGGCGAGTTCCCCCAAGGTGACCCGCATGCCCAGATCACCCTCTGCTCCAAGTGAAGCCCAGGCCTCCACAGAGGCACCAGGCCCCTCGCACCAGTATCCACTGTTAGCTTGGGCCCAGGGAAGCACCCACTCTGCAGGTCTCCTGGTGAAGTTAAGCTGGAGTTTCTTTTCTTTCTTTTTTTTCTTTTTCTTTCTTTCTTTCTTTTTTTTTTTTTTTTTTTTTACTGCTTTGGCCCTATTTTTAAATGCCATAAAATCTGCTGTCATTAAACTTGGCAGGCTGATCAAGACTGGGCCAGGGCACTTTCTGAGTTCGTTAGTGCATAATAGCACAATAGGAACCAGACCCAAATGCTCTGGGGGGATGGAGTGGGGGGCTGGCTCTTCCTTGAGGAGAACGGCTTGGAAAAAATCTGCAGCTAACTGAAACTGCCCAGAAAACCCCCCTGTCTAGAGGCTGAAGGGAAGCCCTGCTTACTTCAGCTTTTTAGTTCTGGGAAGCTATGGCCTGAGAAGGCAGTGGGGAGGAACTGGGCTGAGCTGTGAAGGTAAGGGGGAAGAAGAAAATCAAAGTAGAATTTGGTTTAATAAGGTCCATGCAGACCCTAATAGTCCAGCCCACAGAGGCAGAAAAACAAAACACAATAAAACAAATTGAATGCTAGCTAATATCCATAGGTACGGCAGATTAACTGAGTCAATAAAGACCACTATATAGATAAGATAATACCAGGGTATATTTGCTTAGCCTGTGCAGACAACGGAGGGAGGGCATTTGCTCATTAACATGTTGGGATTGGTTGGGGGGCCTATTCACAGAATATCCAGGGGATGACAGGAACTCCCATGGTGGCTGCCAGTCCAGAGAGACACGACGGTGGCTTACAGGCTAACCCAGTGGAGGTACAAAGTTACCAGCCACCTTGGAAAGTACTGAGCGACTTCGCCTTGCAGAGTGACATAGATCAGCCTGCTTTTCAGCAACTGGTAAGTGTCAGCTCCCAGATGGAAGAGGCTGAATTCCCAACAGGGGACTCTGGTTTAACTGTCACACACTGAAAGATTCAGTGGGGAGGGTTCCTTCTTGGGCTCAGGGTTGGGGAGAAACCAAGGAGGTGGGTAATGAAGAGAAGGGAGACAAATGCAAGGAAAACGAACCTCTTGGCATCTTTTTTTTTTTTTTTTTTGTAATGAGACTGCATAATTTGACCATATAGGTTGAATTTTCTATAAATCAGGCCTTCTTTGAAGGATTAATTTCAAGGTACCTAACACCTAACTCTAGGTAGCATGTGCCAGAAGATGTACAGTGTTGGAGAATCATACATCTTAGAATTTTAGAGTTGTCAAGGACTTCAGGAAATCGTCTTGGCATTTCAATCAGCAATTAGTAAGTTTATCCTTCCTGAGCATCTAGCGAATGGGATATATAAGGACCCAAATCAAGGTGATTGTAGTATATAATCAATGCTATAATACACAATCAGTGTTGTTATCAATAAACAGCAGGCATGTGTCTGGGTACAGTTTTCAAATATATTAATAAAGATTATTCAAATAGATGAATACTTTTTGTTACAGTATCCCTTGCTGGGAATGTCTTAATCTAAAATGTAGGACCGTTTAAACGTTTTCAAGTGTATGAGTTCAAATGTCATAGTGACACACAGTGTGTACCATGTATAGCAAAAGGGACATGAGCTCTACCAATCAGAAGTAAAGTGTTTAATCTGTGAAAACCTTAACATGTTTTCCACATCCAGTGAGGAGAAAATTAATTCACTTTTTGCCTGCAAAAGGCTTAAGGGGTCAAGATAAATAAGAACAATAAATATATGTCCTTTGTAATATGCTATAATTATATAGATGATTTTTTTTCTTAAAGAGTAATCAGCCTTATAGAATCTTGTTTTATAAAATGTAAAGATCTATCCTGAAACCTTGTTCCCTTTTTTGGAAATGAAGCTTCGGTTGAGGTTAGCTTTTTACCCTCATATTTACCTGGAGGGCATTTGCTTTCTCAATGTCAACAGTTAGGTAATTGGCCAGAGGCAAGTGGTTAAAAGGGCTTGGCCCCAGGCTTGTGTTTGCAAATGCTAAGTGGGTGCAGAGGCTAGAAGTCCCTTAATCTCATATTGGAAAAATTTACTGTAGAAAGAAATGTAGGCTCTATAACTAGGAAAAAAAATTATTCTAAGATCATTAATCTGTTGAGTTGTTTGAGCGAATCCTGAATCACAGGAGGAATGTAAGGGGAGGGTTCAGGGCAGCCGAATGTTTGCGCTTTCTGAAACTTTAGTGTCAGATGAGAGCAGTGGAAGGGAAGCTGAGGCAGGAGTGGGCATGGTTAGAGAAGGTTTACAACAGCAGTACAATGCGTTTAGGTTAAAAGAAGGAGTCAGATATTTAAGAAGGAGTCAGATATTCGGGTTAAAAGAAGGAGTCAGAATGGGATGATGTCATAATATATGGGTCTCATTTTGGAAGGAAGAGCCTGATTTAAAGGGAGAAAGAGAGAAAGGCCAGGAGGCAGCAGGACCAACAAGGAAGAATGCCCAAGCTGTGAGCCTGCCGAGGAGTTAGTCTTTGTTCTGTGGAGCCTCCTCTCAATCTCCTGTCAAAGGATCTGAGCCTGTTACGGATTTTCCAACTGAAGAAGAGAGTCTTTGATGCCTAGAGACCAAGAGCTCGCCTACTCCCAGGGCAACATGTAGCCAGAAGGATAATTTTATTTCAAGCATGCATAGTAGAGTTGTGATGCCCTTTTACGGTGGGAAACACATTTGTTCTTAAATAATTTAATGCAACATAATGTTGGGACTTCAGTTTCAGTTAAAACAGAGATCTTTTGGAAGATGGGAAAGTGAGAGGATTTCTTCTCAAGTTTTTCTCCTCTAGGCTTTCTCTAAGCCTGTTAAAATTCAGTTTTCTATGTGAATATCTTTACATATCTATCTACACAAACATTTCTACATAGACAATATGATGAGTTTGTAATCTTTTTATGAATACTATTCCAGTGTCCTTTATTTATTTCTCAACCTTCTATGCAGGTCAATTTTTCAGAAGGAGGACCGGGTTCTAATTCCACTGGCAGTGAAGTAGCATCAATGTCCTCTCAGCTTCCAGATACACCTAACAGCATGGTAGCCAGTCCTATTGAGGCATGAGGAACATTCATTCTGTATTTTTTTTTTCCCTGTTGGAGAAAGTGGGAAATTATAATGTTGAACTCTGAAACAAAAGTATTTAACGACCCAGTCAATGAAAACTGAATCAAGAAATGAATGCTCCATGAAATGCACGAAGTCTGTTTTAATGACAAGGTGATATGGTAGCAACACTGTGAAGACAATCATGGGATTTTACTAGAATTAAACAACAAACAAAAGGCAAAACCCAGTATATGCTATTCAATGATCTTAGAAGGACTGAAAAAAAAGACGTTTTTAAAACGTAGAGGATTTATATTCAAGGATCTCAAAAAAAGCATTTTCATTTCACTGCACATCTAGAGAAAAACAAAAATAGAAAATTTTCTAGTCCATCCTAATCTGAATGGTGCTGTTTCTATATTGGTCATTGCCTTGCCAAACAGGAGCTCCAGCAAAAAAAGCGCAGGAAGAGAGACTGGCCTCCTTGGCTGAAAGAGTCCTTTCAGGAAGGTGGAGCTGCATTGGTTTGATATGTTTAAAGTTGACTTTAACAAGGGGTTAATTGAAATCCTGGGTCTCTTGGCCTGTCCTGTAGCTGGTTTATTTTTTACTTTGCCCCCTCCCCCCTTTTTTTGAGATCCATCCTTTATCAAGAAGTCTGAAGCGACTTTAAAGGTTTTTGAATTCAGATTTAAAAACCAACTTATAAAGCATTGCAACAAGGTTACCTCTATTTTGCCACAAGCGTCTCGGGATTGTGTTTGACTTGTGTCTGTCCAAGAACTTTTCCCCCAAAGATGTGTATAGTTATTGGTTAAAATGACTGTTTTCTCTCTCTATGGAAATAAAAAGGAAAAAAAAGGAAACTTTTTTTGTTTGCTCTTGCATTGCAAAAATTATAAAGTAATTTATTATTTATTGTCGGAAGACTTGCCACTTTTCATGTCATTTGACATTTTTTGTTTGCTGAAGTAAAAAAAAAAGATAAAGGTTGTATGGTGGTCTTTGAATTATATGTCTAATGCTATGTGTTTTGTCTTTTTCTTAAATATTATGTGAAATCAAAGCGCCATATGTAGAATTATATCTTCAGGACTATTTCACTAATAAACATTTGGCATAGATAAATAAATAAACACAATGATCCAGGGTCCCTCTTTTATGTTTACAAACAAGCTATTCAAATGTCTGAAAGTAAGGATTGCATGTGAATTGGGGTAAACTGACACACAGTAGGAGTGATATTGTATTGTAAGTAGTTAAGGTCGAGTTTGCAAGTTTGGGTTTCAATAGTTGGATCAAAGTTGGTTGGAAGCCCCTTAGCTCTCAGCTATGATAATGCTACTGGTTTTGTGAAAATGAGATGCTGTTCTCTGCCTCTCTTTCCTTCCCCCAGTCTCTTTCTTGCCGTACCCCACCCATCCACCCACCTCAAATAGGAAGAGGGTCTTGCTTAAAATGGCTTTTTATTTTCTTAGAATAAGTGATTTATACCAAAGTCTCCTGCTTGAGATTGTTGAAATGACCCATATGTCAAATATATAAGCTCTTGGTGAAAGAGAGACTTTCTGCCTAGCCAGTGAGGTATGAACATTATTTACCAGTGGCGGCTGTCAGCCGATTGAGAAATGCTGCTCTATATGTGCAGAAGGAACAGGCCTAGAGAAGAGAGTATGCTCTGCAATTCCCAGACTAGTCAGTGTGTGCATTTTATTGCCTCTTCTACCCTCTCCCACCTCCGCTTCGTCCCTTGCCCAAGTCCAATTTCAAAAATCATGGGAAGGATGACTGGCTGTGGGGAGAAACATGGCATATATTCTGTTGGGAAACCACCTTTTATGGGATGGGGTAGCAGGTCGTGTGCTTTGCTGGACCCGTCAGCTATCAGGGTTACGGGCATGCTCTCTGGGACAGACTATTCCTCCCCTGGCATTTAGCAATAGTTCAAGTGCAAGAGCCAGAACCCTGGAAAAGATAAATGGCACTGCCCGAAATCGGGCTTATTGGTGCTTCTTCATTTGCTGGCATCGAATTAGGATTTGGGGCTCCACCCTGTTCCCTCTCCTCCCTTTACCCCCACCCCAGGATGATGCTTTGACTCTGGAAACTGCATTGATTTGTATGCGCGAGTGTAATGCCATTTTCAGTACCTGACAATTATTAATAAATATGAAAGCTAAAGTACCCTAATCGTGTGTCATGTGGCATACCCCTCCAGGCTCGATAGGGTGAGGTGGAGACTGTGCCCCCCAGCTCTCAAGTCACTTTCACCCTCTCCAAACCTGCCGCAAGTCTGGAAGCCAGCCTCAATTAGGCTTTTGTTTGGCTTGGTTCTACATAACGGGTTAATTACAGGCTCTAACGTGGGGGCAGAGAGAAAACAAACTTCGCATTGAAAATGTTACAGTGCATTAGACATGCCCGTTGATTACTTTGATTGTTGTGTCTAATTCTTGACAGAGGGGTAATAATTTGGCTGGTGGTAATAATGGCTTGCAGTCTTCTGCTGAGAAAAACAGAAGTTATGTCTTATCTCACACGGGTCTTCTCTGGGAAAGGTTTTCTTATTGTTGTTTGTTTGTTTTTTGTTTTGTTTTGTTTTGTTTTTCACTCGGATCTCCCTCCTCTAATCTCTTGCCAAGGGACTTTATTCTTTTAGCTTCCCATTCACTACTTCTATTGGTCTCTTTTTTCCTTTTTCCTCACCATTATAGCTGAAATGGCAACTAATATGCATGTGTAAGGATGGCAGGTTCAATGTGAATATTGGTGTCATGCCTGCAAAGTGACTGAGAGTCCAATCCTTCCTTACTTGGAAAACACTGGACCCACTTCCCCAGCCATAGCCTCTGGTGGACTCAAAAATGTTAGGGACTAGAGATGGAAAACACTTTATTTAGGATTTGAATGCAATAGAGAGACTTAAGTGAGGCACCCATCTTTGAGAAGCTTTTTCTTCCTCGAATTGATTTCTGAGATTAAGAATATGTTTGCATGTTTGGGTGGGGGGCGGTGATGGTTTACATATATAGATGTCGGTATTCTGAAGTCCATCGCTTGAATTTAAGCACAATAATTTGGGGGGGTGATGAATGATTTGGTTTCACTTGCTAGATTCAAGATATTTGTTGCCTGATGGCTGAGAATGGATTGATGGGTCAATAGCATTCTAGTTCTTTTATTATTTATATGAAGGTGTGTCTTCCCCTTTTAGACTCCTCAGCCTGCACTCTAAAATGTGTAGCTGAAATGTCATTTTGTTTGCAAATCATCTCTTGCATACTTTTCTCTGCACACCTCTGGAGACTGAGTTTTGAGCTCTGCTCTTGTAATGAAATTCCTCCTGCTTGTTATTATCTTTGATCGTCCCTCCCTTATTACTCTGAATTCTTCCTTCTGGACATTATGACTCATTTCCTCCAGCTTCTGCAAGCTAAAATTTAATGCAGCTAAAAACATCTAGTATGGTCCCCTTAAATCTGAAAATTCATATCAATATACATAGCCTTAAAGACAGAATATTGTTTCCTCTGTAGTTTCAGCGCAATACTATCTTCCATTTCAGCCTATTTTCCCTCTATCCCATTCATCAAATGAACTTGGGTTTTCTTACAAATCAAAAAAGTTCTTTTCTAAGTTAGAAGCATGTTTGAAGATTTTTTTCTCCTTTGAAACAAGGTTTCTGGTTATTTGTAATTCTGTGTGGGTATGTGTACCCACTTGCCCATTGACAACTTTCTTGGAGTTCAAGATTAAATAGATGACTTTGTGATGCTTGGCTGCTATTCACCCTGATCAACTTGTTAAACTCATAATGTTGACCTCTTTTCTGGTGTATCTTATCCTTTTGAGACTAGCTAAAAAGACAATGTGCTTTCAGGTTACCTTGGAAGTACCTTGTATTTCCCTAGCACCTTGAATTTTAAGCCATAAGATCTATCTCATGACATGTAACTGTTGTAAAATCCCATGTGGCTTTACTTAGCTTTTTCTTTTCTCTAAAAAAAAAAAAAAAAAGCGTAAAGAGCTAAGTTTGGATGGCACCCAGCCACTTTGGGTTTTTAATCTCATACCTAATACGAGTGAACTGTCTAAGCAGAAAGTACTTCTTTTCTTATTTGTAAAGTTAAGTTTAGTCAACTTTTGTAAATGAGATTCATCATCCAAATGATGCCTGAGTTCTATTTCTTTAGGAATATTTAATTCCTTTTCACTAATCAACAATTAAAGATTTACATCACAACAGGGCAAATTGTTTTTCTTGGGGGGGGGCAGAAGAAGAAAAAGGAGGGAGCAATTTTTGTGTATTTATTTTAAAAGTGTTCTCTTAAAAAACGGCCCCACATCTTGAATTCTCAATAACTATTTAAAATAAAAAGTAACTTTTACAGTGCGAGTTGGTATTTTTAAACTAAAATGCAAGTAGTTAATTCAAGGCTCTGGCAGCCGATTTTGTTTACTGATCCTTGCTGTTTGTTGTTTTCTTGATAATGGAGCAAGCCACTGAATGGCTGTTTGAGCCCAGGCGCCACAAACATAAACTTCACAGCTTACAATGTCCCAAGCCGTGATGGAGGATCTCTCCACACCTCCCAGAGACTTCTGAAGTGTAGACAGAGAAGTTGGTTCACAGGGAGTGAAGGAGGGGGAGGGGCGGCAGGGAAGGCTGCTGAGTGTTTGCTGTGAGCATTGTTACTATCATATCCTTTAATTTTTATGGTACTTAAGCTGTTGGCTCCAAGAAGCCAGTTTCTCTGTCTCGAGGAAGCCTGTCTCTTACCGGAACTGCACTTAGGACTCCTTGATTCTAATTTCTAAAAATTTATTTTGCAAATATTTCTGCTTAATTATCTGCCTGCAAGAGCGCTCAGCATTGAGAAGCAAAAGGTTCTAAAAAGAAGATTATATATATGTATGTGTGTGTGCATACATACATATATACATACATATATAATATACACATACCTATATGTAATTTTCTTTCTATCATTTATATGTGTATGTATACACACACACAGCCCCCAAAAGAGACCACCTGGATTTGGGAGAAAGATGTAGGGTAAGATTGCTTTTTTGCCAGGTGGGAAGGAAAGACACATGGACTCCCCCTTTCCGAAGCCATGTAAGACTCTGCTTAGCCTTAGAACTGCTTATTCCTTGCCTGGGATCCTCTTTCTATTCCATTGATCAGAAGTTAGTGTTCATTTTGAAGTGATGTTATTTGTGGATTTGACCGAGTTAGCTACTTAATTTTGCGGGTTGTCCCAGTGGTTCTACTCCCAGGTGCGTTGCCCAAGTCCAGCGGGCAGGGCAGCGCCTATCTGCACTCAGGTTAGGGGTGGGAAGTGCTGGGAATGGGGGACCCGGACACTGGTCTAACCAGCCCCGCCACTCCCGCGGGCAAGTCAGCCCTTGATCCTTTAGAGCAGGGACAATCGACGTGGTCCGAGAGAGGAAAATAAGGGTGTTTCTGGGCCCTTCTCTTTCAGGAGTTGATCAGGTTGGCAGATCTGGAGGGCTAATCCAAACAAGGCGCTTGACTTGTGAGGTCGCGAGTCTAGACAGAGCTGGTGGCTCGGCGGCTCCTTATCTTTCCCTGGAATCAGCCGAAGAGGCGCTCCCCGGCCCACTCCGCTCCGCTCGCCCGGGTCCGGAGCCACCGCTCGACGCAGACGGCACAACAAACACAGCACCTGAGGCTTTACAGCTCGCTTTATTGTTTAATGGAGAATGCGGCATAACATTCATTTGTCTTCTTGGTTCCGCGACCTGGCCGCTTTGCAGCCGCAGACGCCGGGTCCGGGCGTGCGCAGCGCCCGGCAGTTCTGCTCCCCACGTTGGGCAGGGCCGGGCGTTCCACTTCGGCATCGCGCGTGTCAGCGCGCGCCGCTCTATCCGTGCGCCCTCGGGCCCCTGGAGAGGTACCCAGCTGCAGCCCCTTTCTTGCTTCCAAAGCCCGGAGGCGGAAGGGTGGAGGGACAGTGGAAGAAAGCTTAAGCGAGGTGTCTTTGACTAATCCAGTATCTCCTCTTGCTGCCTGGAAATGACAGTTCTGCGCCAAAGCCATTTATGGTTCTCAGGGTCAATGGGCTCTGACTCAAGGGCAATCAATAAAAACATTTAGTTCAGTAATAAGCCGAGTTTTTTTCCCGAATGTACAGAGAAGGATGTGTCACCATCTTGGACAAGGTGTCCCCGCGCAGCCGATCGCCCTTTCCCCAAGAGTATAAACAAGTGGCGTGACTTTCCAGTGTTTTAGTGACCAGTTCACGGACACGTCATGGAAGCCTTGGTCCTCCCTAACCGGCTGCCACCGCAAAGAGACTGGCAGTGTTATCCACTTGGGAGCAAGGGAACTATTGGGACAGATTTTGTAAAGCCCTTTTTGGAGGAGCCAATAGCTGGGCTTGGAGATTTATAGCCAAGGATTTTGTGGCTCGAATTCCAAATTAATTGAGATTAAGTTATTTATAATTTTGGCCCTTCCCTATGGGATTTGTTTTTTCTTGTTTCAAGAAAAGGGGGTTTCTAGTTACATCTTCGAATTGACTATTCTAGTTTACGTGTGTGTGTGTGTGTGTGTGTGTGCGCCAGATAGAAAGAGAGAGATTGGCATAGAATAGGTAATACTGCCTCTGTCTGAAAACTACCTATAGATGTAGGTGAGAGTAATTTGGTTATGTGCCTAACGTGGTGTTAATACAAATACCACATTTCCCAGGTTTAGTGACACCGAAAATCCACACCTTCGTGTTTTCCCTGCCTGTTTTCTGTGTCACAGCTGTGTGTCACCAAGAAAAAAACGACACAACAAGGCAAAACACAAGTTTTGTGAAATTGAAGAATTTCTGTAGGGAGGTTTTTTTTTTATTATTTCTTTCTCCAGAAAACAATCTTTAGCAATAACTCAGGCACAGACTTTTCTTCTTCTCATGGGTAAAGGTTGCTGTTTATTTTGACCTGTCACAAATACAATGTGTTGTTTGAAACATGTTAAAGTTAGCAGGTATGTAGAGATAATACTAGACAGGCCACTGAATATGATAAAGTAAAATATGGTGGGAATTAACTTTTAAAGGCTATGAAAGATTTTACTTTTTTCTAATAGCTTTTTAATTAATATTCCTTCAGAAAGTATTATCTATTTTCTCAGAGTTCTGTAATAAAAAACAGTAAACTTGTTCAATGCACAGTAAAGTTATGATTTGCAAAATGTTACTTGTGCAGGTTCTATTCTGTGATTTTTTTTGCTAATTTTAATTACTCATATTCTTGATTAGTTTTAAATAAGTTTTCTTCCCCTCCATAAAAAAAAAAAAATTGCCCACACCTAGGCAAAGACATGTTTTGTCTTAAAATTTTCAATTCTTATTTATTAGAACAACCATTAATTTGGTTTATTAATTATAAACAGGAGGTTTACTCTACAAATAGGTTTAACAAAAAAAAATTATCCCTGATTTTTGGAAGGATTAGGAGGAAACAGAAAAAAAAAATGAATGAGATTCATAAAAAGAATATATACTTTGAAACAGTGTATTTTAAGTATGGAAAAACTTTTGGTCCCAAGTAATAAAAATCTCATATTAAACTCTAAAAGTATAACTGATGGTTATTTGAATTTTTATTTCAGTAGTCCAAGAATTTTTGTTATGGGAGATCAGTTCTTAAAAAGAAATAGTTGAAATAAAAATAGGCTGGCAGCCTAAAAAGCAGTGTTTCATTTACAAAAAAAATGAATGATTTTGTTTTCAAAATACAGCACTTTACTTTCACTAACATGGATGGCTGATATCTAAAAAGATTACATGTGGAAAATATGGATTAGCAGTTTCTGAAGAATAAAACTTTTTAGTAAATTCTGAAATAATTCATTTACTTTCCTCCATAACTTATGGAGATGTTTTGGAGATTGCTACTTAGAATTCTGTTTTTGTATCAAAGCACATTTCATATTTTAAGACGATGATGTATTCTTAAAGTCTTCGCAACTTCAAAGGCACTAGTCTCGTTAACAGTTTATACATGGGCAAATTTCTATCTATTTACTAGAAGTTGAACATTTGGGTGAAGGATGCTTTACTGCCGATAAAAACTTACCTTTCAGGTCTGTTATCCCATCAGGATGGACTCATAAGTCTCATTAATGTTAATGGAAAATGCCCTTGTCTGTCATGTGGAAAAAAGGGCTTGGAGATATTTCAACCAGCAATTTCTTTGTAGCAAGTATGCTAGGGCTAAAACCACCTAAGAAGTAATTTTGATCCCATCTAGGCCCTGGAAATATGTTAGTCTAATAAATGAAAATAAGCATATGAAATGGTAGGATTAGAATTGACTTTAAAGACAAATGCATTATAGAAGGGGAGAAAAAGGCCTGAAAATATTTTTCTCACATTTTAGAATTTTAGGAGTAATCCCTTAGTTAACTGATAGCTCAGAAATACTGCTGCTAGGTAGGTGATATAACTTCTCTGCTACTGAGATCTAGAACCAAAGTTGCTCTATACTGCTTACTTACCACATAGGAAGTTGTTTGTATTGAACTATTTACTGGAATTTGAGTGATGCTTTGTTTATGTTTTCATTTTGTAGTAGTGATAAATTATATGAAATCAGTCTTGTGGATAAATATATGCATTCCTAATGTGTATGGTGGCAGCCTTTGGCTGTGGCCTAGAGTTTTCTCTAGGGCAAAGCTAAGTCTATGGTATTAGACTAGATTCTCTAACATTATAGAACTGAGTGATAGTCCAAGAGTATAAATGATGAATGTTGTTCACATTCAATATTGTTTTGGTTATTCAAGCTAAAATATTCTAGAAGCACTACTTTACAGGGAACATCAAGAAAGGAGTCAGTTTCTTCTAGGGTGAGAGGTGCATAGTGGTTGTTTCTGCCATGGCATAACACTTTTCTATCTGTAAAGCACTTCACAGTCATCAGTTATGCATGAGAGCCACCAGAGCCCGTTTTCCTAATGACCTCTGTACCTGTTTTTCAGAACAACCCTCAGTTCCCTTGTTTTTCCTCTATATGTGTAATAGCAGAACTTCAAAGAAGTCCTTGGTGACTCGAGGGAGGACTATTTTAGATCAGATAATGAAAATTATTTTACCAACATTTTCAGTGATCTCCAGTCTTCTTACTTCTAGGAAGTGAGGAAAGAAGATGACGGGGAAAGGGATGGGTGCCAAAAACTGTAGCAAAACTATAATTTATCACCTTAAAGCAGTGGCTCCCAAACCTGCTTTACACTCTTAGGAATTATTGAGGACAAAAACAGAACATGAGAAGGGACAAACAAGGGAATAAAAGCTGGCCATCCCAGCCAGCAGTGGCAACCCTCTTCCCTTCCATGCTGTGGAAGCTTTGTCCTTTTGCTCTTCAAAATAAACCTTGCTACTGCTCAAAAAAAAGAAAGAAAAAGAAAGAAATTATTGAGGACCTCAAAGGTTTCATTTATGGGAGTTATATCTATGAGTAGGTATCGTATAACATATTAAAAATAATTTACAAATATTAATTCATTAAAAATAACACTACATGTTAATGTAAACAACTTTTTAATAAAAATAACCATAGTTTAACAAAACAAAAAATTTAATGTGAAGAATGGAACTATATCTGTTTTTGCAAATCTTTGAAATATCTATCTGGCTCAAATGAAGACAACTGAATTCTTGTATCTGCTTCCTCATTCAAACTATAGTGATATCATGTAGCCTCCGAAACTCCAGGTTCACTTGTGAAAGAATGAAAGTAAAAAGGCAAATGAGGTCTTAACTTTTTTTCTTTTTCTTTGAGACAGTGTCTCACTCTGTCACCCAGGCTGGAGTGCAGTGACGTGATATCGGCTCACTGACCTCTCCCGGGTTCAAGCTATTCTCCTGCCTCAGTCTCCCACGTAGCCGGGATTACAGACGCCCACCACCATGCTTGACTAATTTTTGTATTTTAGTAAAAACAGTGTTTCACTATGTTAGCCAGGCTGATCTTGAACTCCTGGCCTCAAGTGATCCACCCACCTTGGCCTCCAAAGTACTGGGATTGCAGGCATGAGCCACTACGCCTGGCCCAACATTATCCTGAAAAGAGTTTTGACCTCACAGACTCCCTGAAAAGATTTTGGGAACACCTTCTTAGAGTTCCCCAGAGCACATATTGAGAGCCATTGCCTTAAAAAATGGGCTTTTGCAAAATGATTACAGAGAAACTATTGCTTGAGGAAATTTATAATAATTGCTTGTATCAATGCTCTGGTGATATAGGTTTGTTTTTTACATCAAATCTAGGTTGCAGTTTTATTTTGTGACTTTTCAATTACATTATCAAACACTGTTCTAAAAGCCCCTTATATACAGGGCCTTGAAGAAAAATATACGGTGATGTTATATAACTGAAAATTTAAGTCTCCACTTTAAGGAACTCTAGGAGAGTAAGCCACAGGAACATTGTATGTAAAATGTGCTGGACTTTAAGAATTTTTAGAGCCTAACTTTGTGAAGTTGCGGAGGATATCAGCACTGAAGAGAATTTTGAAATCCATCCCAAATAATTTGAACTTGTCATAGGTAGTAATTGCTAGCCACAGGATTTTGAGACCAGGAATTAAAAGTCATAGTTATAATTCAGAAAAGTCATTTGGCTTTTGAAATGAGATAGGGTGGTAAGATGAAAGACTGAAGGCCAGGAAAATAACAAGTCAAGGATCCTAGTGGTTCAGGCAGGGGGTGGCATGAATAGAAAGGAAGAAATTGATCTGTGACAAATTCCAAGGAACTTACTCATATGGGGAGTCTGGTAGTTGTGCATCAGAATTTGTTTTTCCCTTCTTTATAAGCATATGGATAGGCTGCGTATGCCAGGCTCCCTTATAGTTAGGAATCTAAACAGATTTGTTTTTTGATGTAAAAAAAAAAACCTGTATCACTAGAGCATTAATACAACAGAAGTACTGTGGGTCCTTCTAGACTTAGACCTTGAGATAGTGAGTATGCTTCCTTTATGCTGTCTTTTTCCATCCAACTAGCGGGTACTCACAAAGGTATACATATAGAAGAGCAACATGACAGAAATAACCAATGTCCCAAGTAACATCAGGGAGTGGAGCTGCCTGCAACTTGAAACATTCAGCTCAAACTGTAAAGGAGAAATAAATGTTTTAGTTTCTTTAAGCCACTGAATTATTGTGTCTTATTTGTTGCAATTCCCTAGCCTAGATTAAGCCAGATATAGACTAGAGCATTAAGGCAGCATTAAGAAGTCAAGGATGACTGAGGTTCCGAATCTGAATTACAGCATCTGAAGGAAATGTGCATTTACTCATTTACTCACTGTTTCATTAATCCATTCAAATTTTTCTCTGGTGTTTACTATGTGTCATGCACTATTCTATGTGCTAGTTATGTAGAAGTGAACAAAACAGAGAGTTCTGCCTTCATGGAGCTTACATTTTTGTGGTGCATTCAAAGAACATACAAGTAAGTACATACTATAATGAAGGCACGGATAGACACTATAAAGAAAAATCACGCAGAGAAAGGGGATGGAGAGATTGATATCAAGTAATGCTTCCTTGAGGAGGTGACCTTTGAAAAGGTGGTGAATGCTCAAAAAAAGTGAAAATGAGATAATTGTGTATGCATAAATTGTATTAATATATTGAAGCTGTGTGTTTGAGTTTTGATATACCCTTGTTGTATCTAACACTGTACATAAAGAAATAGATCAGTGTTAGGTATCTGGAAGTTATTCTCTTATATAACTTAGTGAAAATAAAAGAATCTGTGAAGAGTTTTAAAAAGCAGGAAGACACAAATAATACAGTAATTCATCAAAGATACATTGGAAGAAAAGTGACTGGAAAGGTATAAGAAACAAAAGAAAGACATAAATGTGAGAAATAAGTGAAGAGATCAGGGTGGTGATGAGGAAAAATAAAAGACAATAGAAATGTCTCCGGAACTGAAGCCAGAAGTCTTCAAAGGGGCAGGTATGAAAAGCTGTGCCCCATACATCAGAAAGATCAAGGAAGATAAGGACAGAGAAAATGCCTTTGAACTTGGCTGAATGGAGGTCATTGGATACCATAAAGAGGCAAAGATGGAAGCCAGATTTAGGAGGGGAATTAGGGAGAAAATATTTTAAATATAGTTCTTCTAACTCTTCACTATTGTTATTGGACATTTATTGAGTGTGGTGATTCTATAGAGATCTACTCTAATAACCAAACATTCACTGAGTCTAGTTACCAGGCTTGTGAAGAATGACTGAAGAAGTACCAGAGGCTCGTACTTCTATTAACCCTTTTAGGTGGGTTCCAGAGGGTAGAACTAACTGAAATATTTTTAACTCCTTTGGCTGTCTGACTTTGCTGAGTTCAAGAAGACTCAAGATTCCACAGTCTAAGCAAACAAACCAATTAGATGTTAAACTCCCAGGGGCTAGAACTAAGCTGTCAAAAGAAAGTGAGTATGGAGAGGTAATTATCCAATAATTACAAGAGTCTAGGCAAAAATCTAAGAGAAATGTCTACTGGCATGTTGTAAAACTGTTTAAGAAGTTAGCAGTTTGCTTGGTTTCATTGCCACTATGCTAAAATATGCGGTGTTTCATCAGAAGGTAATATTCTTTGAACTGTATATTACCATACTGTTAAAAACTCAGCTGCAAAGATTTGAAAACAAGCAACAGACTTAAAAACCACAATAAGTTCTTAATCTGTTGAGCCTTTGAAATTCAGGTGGCAAGAAGCAGTTTTTATATATTTTGTACTGTGACATATCATCCAGCTGATACTTTGCAAGCCTGATAACACTGGGCAATCAGAGGGTAATGTATCATTTTGCATTGCTGAGGTGTCCATGGTAATAGAAAATCGGTAATACTATCTGCCATAATTTGCCTCTCCTGGGATGGATACCCACCCAGAGTTTATAGTTTCTCTTAGGTCTACTTTGCTTTTTGCAAAATGATAGGGCGTATGCAACTATAGGTGTGCCCTAGAATGCAAGCTCATTGGGGGAAATAAAGACCAAACCTAGTAGCACATATAATCACACTAGGTTAGCTATTATTTGTAATGCAAAATAACTTTAAAAGGTTAATGACTCACCACCCAATACTTTGGAGTATATACAAGAGGATAAATCATAAAGTCGCTAGTAAATGGGGAAATGAATAGAGGAAGTACAGATTTGAAGATTTTTGAGGGTCAGTGTAGAGCACATAGAAAGGAAAACCCCATCTGATGGGTAATAAAATGCATAAGGAGTAGTATAAATAAGTGTGTCAAGATAAAGCAAAATAATTTGATGAGTCTAATTGAAAACACTCAGTTTTAAAAATGTTTAGTTATGGTGACTTCTTTAATGCCATTTCCTTCTGGAATGATAAGGATTCCATCTTTTTTCATTTGAGCTCTGATTTTGATTATGCTAAAATTATACAAGGCAGTAAAAGTGAGAATACTTCCATAATTATAAATATTTTAATTATTCCATTCCTTGAAAAATCCAAATTTGATATATAAAAGTCTTCTAATCTAAATCTTGATTTTTTTCTGAATGAACTGTCATCATTCAGTGTTCAGCCATGCGATTACTAAAATGCACATCATGTACAAAGTATATTAACAATGGAAAAATAGTTTACCTCTTCGAACTGTATTAATTTGATATTGTGATATTAATTATCTGTTTTCAAAGACAAATCTTGATTGTCCATATGTGGGAAAGAAAAAAAAAAACGTAACAATTCGAACTACATTTGTTTTCACCAAACTGGTGTTCTTCTAGAAAGGAAAAAAAAAAATTTCTTTAAAATTAGTGATACAAAAAGTATATTTTTAAACTTGAGAGTTAATGAGAATCATTTTCTTTCTCATTACCCACTATCTCAGGGTGGCAGTCCAAATTATTCACTGTGCTTAGCAAGAATACATATACAACGTATCCTGGAAAGTTGTGGAATTAAATAAAGGTCTAGGTTTTACAAGGCATAATACAATTAAATGTCTCAGAGAGATACATGCCTAGATAAATTCATGACAGGCTTTCTACAGGACTCCCCAGACCTCTTGGCATCGAATTGATTAGCTCTACAGTGAGCCACTCATAAGCCAGATGGGTAGCTAGAAGACAGAGGCAGCGAACAAGAACTTTTGGGGCACCTTTTGCTAAGCCTAAGAACGTCCTAACTGTTTCTAGAGTCCTTATCTTGAATGTGTCAAGACTTCTGACTTGAAGCTGTTGATCCATAGCACATATTCTTATTAAAACATAAATGGACATGAAGTAGGGGAAAGGCAGGAAGGCTTTGGAATCATTAGCAAAATTGAACTCTGCTGTTAGTAAAATATTCACGTATTTGAACAACCAGTCAGGACTGAGGACCAAGTATGAAGCAGATGAGAAAATGACTTTTTCTGCTTCTTGTCACTAAATTGAGATTTGAAGATATTTGGCTTTCTAAACTCTTCTACTATAGCTACCACTTAATGGTTATCATCTATGTGCCAGGCCCCTGGCTAGGTGATAATTTTACATTGTTTCTCATTATCATCTGCAAACATGTAAGATAGGTTGCTATAGTTTGAATGTGTCCCACAAAAGTTCATATGTTAGAAACTTAATTGCCATTGTAACAGTGTTGAGAGGCAGGACCTTTAGGAGGCGATTAGGTCGTGAAGGCTCCACCATCATGAATGGATTAATGGTGTTATTGCAAGAGAGGATTGGTAACAGCGAGAGTGAGCTCCTGATAAAAAGAATGAATGCTGCCCAATTTCCTCTCTCTGTCTCACCATGTGATATCTTCTGATACGGGATGACCATCACCAGATAACAGCTCCGTACTCTTGGATTTACCAACCTCTAGAACTGTGAGCCAAATAAATTTCCTGTCTTTATAAATGACCCGTCTGTGGTGCTCTGTTCCAGCAGCAGGAAACATACTAAGACATAGGTGTATTCCATTTTGCAGAAGAGGAAAACAATCTCTAGTTAAAAGAACATGCCCAAGTCCTCACAGAATTTGTGGATACAGCAGCAATTATTTAAGTTAATTGAATCAGTAATTTGCATAACAACACTTAATTTAGATGTGTTTATTCAAAAAACAGTTTTTATTTATTTATTTTAATAAAAAATTATATATAGTTGGTTAGGCACAATGGCGCATGCCTGTAATCCCAGCACTTTGGGAGGCCAAAGCAGGCAGATTACTTAAGGCCAGGAGTTTGAGACCAGCCTGGTCAACATGGTGAAACCCCATCTCTACGAAAATACAAAAATTAGCCAGGCATAGTGGCTCATGCCTGTAATGCCAGCTACATGAGTGGAGAATCGCTTGAACCCAGGAGGTGGGGGTTGCAGTGAGCGGAGATCTTGCCACGGCATTCCAGCCTGGGCAACAAAGTGAGACTCCATCTCAAAAAAAAAAAAAAAAAATCTTATTTACTTAGAAGCATTCAGAATGTCAACAAAAGAACTGAAAGAACTGCACCTTTTTTTTTTTTTTTTTGCAATTACAGTGTAGTATTCTGTTAACAGAACAACAATTATTTCCTAATATAAGCTGCATCAGAGACAACTGAAGATGAAAACACTATTATCCCCATATAAAATTAATTTGTGCTGTGCACCAAGAACATGCTTTAAATTTCCACACCAATTTACAACCCCCACACTGTACCAGGCAAAGTTAATGGCTATTAAAAATACTACCAGGACAGTTCTATCTAAAGACACATTCAACAGTGTGCTGACTATACACAAAATGAATAGTTTAAAAACAAATCTTAGTCTTAGATTTCAGTTTTTTTTTCCTTAAAAGGAGGGAGTTGTACACAGGGCAGTTAAATGTTTTATAGACAAAAGAGAAAAACTGTTAGAACCATCTTATTCATCATCATCTTCTTTCTTATTTTCATTTTCCTCCTCTTCCTTCTTTTTCTGGCTTTTTTCAGCCTTAATAACTCCCCTTTTTGTTGCATCAGGCTTTCCTTTCCTTTAGCTTAGTATACAGCAATATCCTCTTTGTAATTTTCCTTCAGCTTTGCAGGCTTCTTTTCATAAAGCTTCTTGTCATCTGCAACAGTGTTATTCCACCTCTCCCAGTTTCTTTGCAACATCACCTACACATAGGCCAGGATGTTCTTTGATTCGGGGGTGACAAACAGAACAAGAAGGCCAAAGGAGGCCTATTGGGTGCACTGGGATCCTTGATTTCTTTTTTGTTTCCCCTGTAGGAGGGATATTTGTTTTCATTTCTCTTTCATAAACTGGCCTTGTCTGCCTTTGCCCTATCTTCAGATTTCCCTTTCTGTTTTGAACCCATGGTCTTTCACCTCTCTGAGCATTTCTTAGAAAATTCTGAGAAGTTGGCGGAAACATCTGAGCGCTGCTTCTTGTGCTGTTCCTGGCAAGATTTCATGAAGAATGCATATAATGACATTTTGCCTCTTGGCTTCTAAGGCTCTCCTTTGACCATGTTTAGTTATTTTTTCTCAGTGAAGAAGAGTTGTCCAGGGACTGTCCAGCTCTCACTTGTCCCGGCACTTAACTCTGTAGAGCTCAATGTATAGCAATGGCTGTCTCACAAAGCAGTTTTTACTGTTGACATGCAATAAGGCAAACCCTAAAAAGTGTTGAGTGTTGCTTTTGAGATCTTTAATCATTTTTTTCCTGGAAAAGCAAACCCTCCAGGTCTTTAAAAATGTGACTGTTCCAGTTACAACAGTTCTGATGGTTATTATCGCACTCTAAGTCTGGCTAGATGGATCACTTTCAAGTTTCTGGAATGTACCATGGTCGTTTTTTTTTTGGTTTTGTTTGCTTTTGTTTTTGTCTTCTTTTTATTTTTTTTCCCTTTCACCCTCTACAGGGATTTTTTCCCTACCATGCAGCATTCATCTGCCTTTCGTATCTCTTCCTTTAGTTTCTCAGTTCAGTTGCCAGTTTCTCAAGAAGCATAGGTCTTGTGCTCTTGTAACAGACTGCATTTGGCAGTTTGCAGAGTTGTATTCCTGACATGTCTGTAGGTTCCCAAAGTGTTTATTTTTTTTTTCAGCTTTGTATCTCACAATCTTTGTACCATCACAATGCATGGAAGATACTGAAATATTTATTTACTGGATATGAACTGAAGTATGAGTGAATATCAGACCTTCCAATGCCAGATGAAATCTGTACTGCTTTATTAGAGGCTATGGTCAAGGGAAGAAACAGAAAAGAGGGCTACTTCAAAATGATGACTGGGACTTAAAGATTATGAACAGCAGAGAGAACGAGGGAGAGAGACAGATACAGACAGAGAGAGAGGAGAGAGAGAGAAAGAAAGAGAGAGAGAGAAAGAGAGGCTGTAACAGAGGTTAAGGGCATGGAGTCAGGCAGTCTGGGATATGAATACTTGCTGCTTGACCTTGGGCATGTTACTTAGTTTCTCTGAACCATAGTTTCCACATGCAGGAGAAATGCTTGCGGGATAAATCTCATGTGTACCTACTAAGCAATAAACCCTATATGTGGGATTGTTATTAATGTTATTAAGAAGGGTATGAGAAAAGGTTTATTCTCTTGAATGAATTTACTTGGTGTTCTTTGCATCTTTCTTTTTTCTCTCTGTTCAGATGGATGCTAAATCTTTATGTTTTTCCCTAAAGATGAAGTGGGAAATACGTTGTGTTTTTACACTTGATTTCTTTCTTTTTTCACTGTTTCCTTCATGAGAATGCTTGTATACATATATTAATACTTTTGTGGTTTCCTTTAACTGAGGAGAATATGCAACATTAAAGGGATTTTAGCAAATAATTAAAGGACAGTTTACAAAAATCATAGCACCTTACCAAAACTCATTTCTTTTATGTGTAATTACTTGCCACAGGCACAGATTCCTACATAGTTATGATTATTATATGTATTTATAGTGTTTTGCTCTTTTTGCTTAATATCCCAGAATAAATATTGTCCATGTGCACCTCTACATTGAAAACCAACTTGGGAAAATGGCTTTGTTACATCAGTTGTCCCTTAAATGTTTCTCATTGGTTCCCATGCTACAGACTAAACGCAATATTTCGTCTAATATTATGCATGTTTCATTATCTCATCACATTTCTTGTGGGATAGATCCCTAACCTTTTAATTATGGCGAAATATTCAAAAGGTTAGTCAAACAACCCCCAAAGGAGCTTCTGGTACAATGCGGTAGCAGAGGCTTATTGTCCCTGGCTTAAAACATTATGTGAAAGAATAGTGTGCACCTCTAGAAAGGCTAGCAATTCTGCCATCAGATAAATGATTGCAGCCTTCAGTGGGCTGGCTCTCCCTTTATTTTCGCCACTGGTTGTGGAGCTGGGAAACAGATGCCTGTATGGAGAATGAGGGCCCAGACTTTTTTTTTTTTTTTTTTTTTTAACTGAAATGTCAAACTATGTGACTATGCCCGGCAGAAGACGACCCCCTGCGAGATGTGATAAGCCGCAGGCCTGCTCCACACACTACACTGAAAATGCCGTGGGAGGGCTTCCCAGGCTGATGGAACTAATGACAGTAATAGCTCCAGGTAATTTGTCTTTTTCCTTACTGTGCACATTCTCTACATGTGGTGCACTTTACACCTACCACCAGGCACACATCTGGAATGCTATGACCCTCTCAGGCCTGATTCACATAGGTTGAATTCTCCTGTAAAGGAAATCTGACCTCTAATTTTCTTAATAATTCAGGATTATGCTAATGTTACTCAGCAGCCATTATAGAATGGTGCAGGAATACCTAAGAAAGCTTAAGCCCTTGTACTGGAAGCATGACAAAAGTTTCTTTGCATATTTGGCTATAATGTTTCCCCTCTGTCATTCTAGTAGAGAAAATACAATTTTTGACAGGTGTATTATTTACATTATTTGTTCATTGTTTCAAGTCGTAGGACATCCTCTGCTTAAGAAGAAATTTTGTTTCCTTTCTTTGGTGTACAGATTTTCTACTAAGAATTTATAAAACTACTAATGATAGGTTTGGGTTCTTAATTCTAACTGTAAAAAATACTTAGATAGTTAAAGGCACTGACAAAATAATTTCAGGGATAGATAAAACAGACTTCACAGCAGCTTCATCTCATCAATGCAGAGTGCTCTTAGGAAGATTTTAACAATAAAAATCCTATTTTAGTGCTGGCTCCACAACAAGAGTGTACATTTAATATTGTATTTATAACCTGTATTTTCTGTATTTATGTAAAAATAGCTATATTATTTAAAGTGTAAACATCTGAACACATCTTTTAGAAAAACATAAATGATCTTAAGTTTTAAGAAACGTTCGCACTACATTAAAAAGATAGGCTCTTCAATCCTCGCTCTCTGTGAATAAAAAGAGAATAAAAGTTCTCCATGAGTTAGCATGTGCAAGATTCCCCCAGAGAGCAAAATATTTTCAGCCATTGTGGAGGTATGAGAACCACATGTTTGCCTGGAAAAAACGTATGCTCATTACTATGGATTTCTGAATCATTCTGTCAAAATATTTGTAGTTATTTCTAAGTTATAAATAGACAATTAATTTTATTACTTTTTCCCTTTAATTCATATCACTAGGAAGGTACTAGTGAAGCATTTTCCACCCTGCAGACTAAATATTATGCACAGAAATATAACAAATGAAAAATTGTTTATATGGGTCAATAATTTATGTTTCTCACAAACAATGTAGATATTGTAAACTTCTTTCTCCAAGTAATAGCTATGTAATTGACCAATAACAAGGTAATAGTTTATCAAGAATGCTAGTCTCTCTCTTGGCACCTCTGACCACCAACTCAGTTACTCAAACTCCACCCCATTTTGAAGGCAGAAAAGTGTGCACATCTAAGTATTGGGTTCTCCTAGAATTTAATCATGGACTCAGACCACTCCAGAAAACTCCATGTGTACCTGCTGGATGGATGGTACAGATGGATTGCAGAAGAGATCTCCCCCCACAACTTAGATAGCCTAAGAGGTATGTCCCTACCCAGACACACTTATGGAAAAATCAATCCAATTAGAGAGGGAGAAATGAGGGAGGAATGGCATGCCGAGTGTCCCACTGCCCTCTCAGTTCCATTCCCTCTTGTCAGGCATGAGCCTTTTGGAAGGATTGCTCTAGGAAAGTAAGTAATGACCACCATTATCCCTGGGTGAAGCAAAGCAGGCTGCAGAAGGACTGCTAGACAGGCTAATTGTGACAGGTATACTGTATTGACCCTTCCTGGGCCATGTTCCTTGGGGCATGATTTGTGCACAGAGTGGATCATTTGGCCTATATGACAGATTGTGTGAAGAAGTACAGTTACTGACAGCTGCTTAGCTCATGGGTTTGGAATTAGATGAAAGTTTGAAACGTTTTGAATATTACACTCTCTTTTGTACCTAATGCTTTACAATATTTGATACAAAATCTCCCCAAAGAACAACAACAAATTAGATGATATCTGTGTGACTTCAGCAGAATCTGCACAGGCTGAAAAATCAATCAGTGCATTTCACTGAATTATATGATAATCCAGTAACAAGAAATCTGCAAGGACACATGGCTCATGACAATGCCAAAGTTGATGACACTTGCTGTTATTACCAATACCTCCAGTTTGTTAAGCTAGGGACCTCACATGCATCATCCTACACCGCTCCTTACAACAGCTGCAAATAGCCCACATTGTTATAGAGAAGGGAGCTGAACATCAGAGAGGTGCATACAGGGACAAGAGTAAGATATGAACCGAGATTTGTCTGACAGCCAAGCCCTCAGCTCATCCTGTCCCTCATCCTCTAGTCCACCCTCCTTCCTTCTCCTTGCCCACTTCCCCAGCTCTTGGTGGTTTTATTCTCGATAGACAGCAGAGTGCCAAGAAAGCAAGGGTCTGTAGAAGCAATCAGGTATACAGGACCTTGATCCCAGTTCTGCCAGTTCAATGACTGCGCAATTACCCAAACCCTCCAGATCTCCCTCTTCTCCTCCATAAACCACAAACAAGCCCAACCCATAAGAATGTTGTTGAGAAGACTAAGTGAGAGAATGATGTAAACTGCTGAGCATAGCACCTGGTGTACAGTCAGCACTCAGTGAGGGCTATCCACTAATTTATAATGATAAACCTCTCTGTCAAAGTGTAAAGTTTTTTTTTTCCTTTAGGAATCTGAAGTAGAGGTGTTTATAAAAATATATCACTTTTCTTTAGAAGCCTTATAAAACTGAAGTACGCTTATACATAAAGGTATATTTATTTACATTTTTATAAAACATAACCTCTTAGGATGCACAACACTTTTTGGACACAGTTATTATAAGTAAAATAGTACTTTGGAATATTTTTCTTTAAACCAATTTCTTTCATTTGGAAAAATGGTAAGTGTGGCATTTTGATTTAGAAAGTAGTTAAGGTTTTATAGCTGATTTAGCTGATTCTTGAGAAATGTTCATAGTCATTTATCCTGTGTTGTCTTCCTCGCACTACTGTCTTTCCCTGAGAGGGACTTCCTTGCATATTTAGGATAGTATGGGGTTACGTTAACTAGCCCTTAAGAGAAGAGCACGTAATGGGCAAGCACTGTATTCTGGATGCTATCCACTGCTATATTTTCATTGAGTCATAGATTCAGCATATGTCTTAACAATGCCTAAATTACAAAAATATGAAAAAAAGGCCCGTTGAGCTAAAGCAGCTTCTTGCTGAGTAAAGGAGCTGAAGCATTATGTATAAACAGATATAAACCTATGCACAGGGGAAAAAACTGAGTTCACAGGAGGAAGGAATCACTTCCCTAAAGGGAATAGGCTTCATGGATGGGTGATTTGTGAACTTGGTTATAAAGCAGGCATGATTTAGATAAAGATAAGGGGAGACATTTCAGGTAGAGAAGGAAGGAATAAAACGAACAAAGGCATGGGAGTGACAGGACCAGTGCTGTGTGCAGGAAACAATGGGAGTCCCGCTGCATTGAGTACAGGGGTGTTTTTCATCTTAAGTTTATAGCAGAATCACCCACAGGGCTTATTAAATGTACCTATTCCCAGGATTCACCCCAACCTTCAAAGAGTCTGTTTAGTCACTCCGGGGTGAGGCCCAGGAATCAGCATGTTTAACATGGTGCCCAGTTAATTTTGATAGAACCACTGGGAAGTACAAACATTGCTGAGTCGCTGGAAGAAATGGAAGGGCTGGAGGGTAGGCAAATGGTTCTAGTCCCAAACAGTACAGTAGGGTCACACACAGAGCCTGCTTGCTCTTTTTCTCCTTCCCTCCCTTCTTTCCTCTCTCTTCCTTCCTTCCTTCCTTCCTTTCTTCCTTCCTTCCTTCTTTCTTTCTTTCTTCCTTCTTTCCATCCTTTCTTTCACTACCTGAGTCCCAGACCAATTAAGTTAGAATCTCTGGAGGTGGGGCCTTTGTATCAATACATGTTTTTAAAACTTTTTATTATGAAAAATTTTAAATATATACAAAAGTAGGCAGGACAATATAGTGAATGCTCCTGCACCCATCACCTAACTTCAATAATTGCACACTCACAGCCAGTCTTGTTTCATTTGTACCGCTACAGCTCCCCCTACCTTCTATATTATTTTGAAGCCAATCTCTGAGATTATAATACTCCATCCATAACATTTCAATATGTATCTCTAAGTACGGACTTTAAAGTGCCACAATACCATTACTACACATTAAAAAACAATAATTTTTAAATATCCTCAAATGCCCAGTGTTCTAATTATTTTACTCTTTCATAAATGTGGGTTTGTGTATGCTTGTGTCAAAACTCTCATGTACACCATAAATATGAACACCCACAATGTACCCACAAATTTTTAAAAATTAATTTCAAAATTTATGCAATACTTTTGATTCAAATTCATCACTATGGGGTTTTATTTTGGTATTTCCTTTTTTCCAGGTTTCTCCAGAATCCCAGCTCTCAGTGACTCTAGGAATATCAGAATGAGATTATATAATGAACCATTTGCTTTGTCCTACAATGCACAAATGGAAGTTTTAGATTAACAATATTAATAATATGTTTTCGAATTATCTTACCACTGGAAAGTATTTGTAAAAAATTCTTTTTGTTCTAGTGCATATGTCACTACAGGAAGGCAGCCAATTTGCTCTGTTTTAAAGTTACTTTGAATCATTTCTCTGTTTGATTACACCAACTGATTACATGTTAAGGCTCATCTATTTTATTTTTATTTTTAGAGATGAATTTGTAAACTCAATTTTGTTTTATAATAACATATAGAATATTTACAGGGTTCCAAATTTAAATTTGCAAAACAAATTATTGTCAAAGTAACGAAGCCTGTTCTTCCCATATCCTTCCTCTCTCTATAGATCACCATTTAAACAATGTATGGTTTATCATTTTATTGTTTATTTTCAGTAAATAATTATAAAACTCTCCCAGCTTCTTGTAAGAATCTGTCCCTTCTTACAAGAAGTCAGATCGGAGATTCCTTACTGCAGAAAATGATGAGCTAGAATATTTGTCTTATAGAGCAGGGACTTTTTACACCATTTATATTTTCTACATCTAGATTAGTGGCTGGTACCTTTCAGGTGATCAGTAAATATTGAATGAGTGGATGAATTCTTATTTGAAGTTTGCAGTCAGAAGAGTGAGAGGACCAAAATTCCATTTTTTTTTTTTGACAAGTTAATCTGTAGCAGTGGTTAAGGGGGTTAGAAAGACTGAAAAGTGGATGATCAGTTTGGAGACTTATTTAGTTAACTGGATGGCAGTAATTTTGAATAAGGAAACAAAAAGTTGAAGTGTGTGTGTGTGTGTGTGTGTGTTTTGCGTGCTTTTGCTGTGAAACAAAACACTACAAAACTTAATGCTTAAAACAACAACCATTCACTTAGTTCACAGTTTTGTGGATTGGCGCATTTCTTTATCTAGGCTGGCTCCATAGATGTCTGTGGGGTTCACTCAGA
This sequence comes from Nomascus leucogenys, assembly GCF_006542625.1. Classification (NCBI taxonomy): domain Eukaryota; kingdom Metazoa; phylum Chordata; class Mammalia; order Primates; family Hylobatidae; genus Nomascus; species Nomascus leucogenys. The sequence continues at coordinate 40,528,110 of NC_044387.1, forward strand.
TGTCCTTGGTCAGGTGGCAAGTGCTGGCCTCGCATCACGGGCAGTTGGCAGGGTTGTGCCTGGGGGCTGTCTGATGGTTGTCTGTGTAATCTCAGTTCTCTCCCTTGAGGTCTTTTATCTTTCATCTTCCAGCGGATAGCTTGGATTCTTCTCCATTGGTGGTGGTCTCAGGACACCAGGTATAGCAAAAGGCCAGTAAGGTGCAGGTGTTTTTCAGACCTCTGATTGTGCTCTGTTTGGTGATTGGCCCAAGGACCACCACAGTGACAACATTGATGTGAAAGGTAGAGAGAAATCACCACAGTTAAAATGGCTTGTCTCCAAAAGACAGGCAGTAACAAATGTTGACAAGGATATGGAGAAAAGGGAACTCTTGTTTACTGTTGGTGGGAATGTAAATTAGTACAACCACTCTACAGAACAGTTTGGTGGTTCATCAAAAGACTAAAAATTGAGATACCTTATGATCCATCAATCCCACCACTGGGTATATGCCCACAAGAAAGGAAATCAGTATATCAAAGAGGTATCTGCATTCCTATGTTTGTTGCAGCACTGTTTACAATAGCTAAGATTTGGAAGCAACCTAAGTGTCTATCAACAGTTGAATGGATAAAGAAAATGTGGTGCCTATATACAATGGAGTACTATTCACCCGTAAATGAGAATGAGATCCAGTCATTTGCAACAACATGCATGGATGGAACTGGAAATCATTATGTTAAGTGAAATAAGTCAGGCACAGAAAGAAAAACATTATATGTTCTCACTTATTTGTGGGATCTAAAAATTAAAACAATTTAACTCATGAACATAGAGAGAAGAAAGATGGTTACCAGAGGTTGGAAAAAGCAGTATGGGGCTGGAGGGTAGGTAGGGATGATTAATGGGTACAAAAAAAAGTAGTTAGGAGAATGAATAAGACCCACTATTTGATAGCACAATAAGGTGACTATAGTCAATAATAACTTAATTGTACATTTTAAAATAACTTAAAGAGTGCAATTAGATTCTTTGTAACTCAAAGGGTAAATGCTTGAGGGGATGGATACCTCATTCTCCATGATGTGCTTATTTCACATTGCATACTTGTATCAAAACATCTCATGTAAATACATACACCTACTATGTACTGACAAAAATTTAAAAAGAATGAAATGTAGAAAGAGAGAGACTAGCTCTTGATGGAGAGGGAAGAATTTGTAGCCACTTTCAATTTCCCATCGTGTGGGATGTGTGTGAAACAGATATGTGAATGAACTCAGTTACTCCTCATAGCTTTTGGTTGCAAGAAACTTACATGATTATTAATTTCTACTTCTGTGTCCTTTCTTGTGTCCTTTCCTGAAATGTTTCTCATCCACATAGTCCATTTTGAGTTCCATACCCTCCACAAAACATTCTTTTACTAATTTTTCACTTGAACATTTCACTAAACATTTATTTATTATTTCTGGTTTTTCATTTGGTAATTTTCTTTTTATTATGTGCTATTTTACATGTTCCCCTAGTTTTCTAATTTTTTTGTGTATGCGTTTCCTGAGTTCTCACCCAATTCATCTTATTTTGCTCTTGTAACACACAATAAAGTTAGACTAGTACTAAAATCTAAGTACTATATAATGATTGTTACTTGAATTGGGGATTGACTAAGATAATCCTTCTAAAATTGGATATTGCCAAAACTGTCTTTACTTTGGTTTTCCCTGGGTGTGTCTAATTCTGATTTTGCCATGCCTAAGTTAAAAACATCTGGTTGAATTCAGTAGAATCCCTGATTTTAAGCATTTTGACAACTGGATTGAATCTGTTAAAAAGAATATACTTGTGATTGGTTATGTATAATTGTGTTTTGGTGTGTAATAAAACCAATTAAAAGTAAGACATATGCAATACCATTGCTAAGCCATGTATGGCTGAGATGGGCTCTAGCAGTGGTCCAGAGTGGTTTTAAAAAAAGGCGTGCACACCCACACACACACAAGCAGCAGAGACTGTAATGACTAGAGTGTGTGTTATTGGGAGAACCTTCCTTTAATTTCTTTTAAGGCTAGGCCATATTGGGGGGGTGGATCTCAAGAAGGGTTGGTGGTGTTTATGTGAGGTGGAGAATCAAGATGAAGGCTCAGAGAAAAAGAGAAAACGAGGAAGAAAAGAGAGAAAAGTAGTGCAATGCTTAGGACATCATTATCAACTTATATGTGGCTCTGATTTAGTTTCCTGTGGTCTGGGAAACAGTACTCAGTAATTCTCTGAGGAGAAAGGACTAAAGAAGTCCTTTCCTTCTCATCCTTACTGAAAATTTTAGACAAGAGTGAAGCAAGGGGAGATGTTGCTGAGAGAGGTGAGTCAGAAATCTTTATAGGTCATAAGGAGAGGCAGAAGGGGAGGTGAAATACAATTTGTGTGAAACTCTTCCCATAAACCATTAGAGCTCTTTGCACCATGATTAAAGAGATCCGTACACAATTAGGGGTGAAGTAAATTCAAGTGAAACTTACCTATGAGGTCTGGCTTTCATAGGTTATTTGTTAAATGCTCAACCATTTGGAGGGTAGGGTGGTGGGTGTATTGTAAATTGTGCAATTTTTCTGAATAATGAAAGATACATAGAAAGTTCATTTTGTGTGTCTGGAGGCTGTCAACGTAGACTAAAGTGAACCCCAAAAGTCTACATTGATCTCCCGTAGAGGAAAAGGACCATAAAGGAGTTACTATATATATATATATATATATATATATATATATATATATGGAAATATATATATATATGGAAAGAAATTAAATGTAACAAAATCCATAGCAATTCATCATTGAGAGCTGCATTAGAGTACAGAGTGTAACGGATGCTATCTTTGTCAATAATTGTTGTAGATTGCTTGTCAACAGATTGGATTGTTTATCATGGATGCTGACAAACTATAGCATAAGGTCCTTGAACTTGTTATATATGTTTTGAATATTTATATAAATATACATGTGCACATGTATATTTTGGAGACTAAAGTTTTTATGCAATATAAAATTTCAGAATTTGTGTAATAAGGCTTAAAATATTTTTACTAAATGATAGAACTTATCACAACATTTACATACTCTATCATCCGATCATCTTGGTTTTAATGAAAATATTTGTCTTAAATATTTTGAAAGTAAAGCATCTTCATTGAATCAAAACTGACATTTTAATTTGAACTTTCCACTCTGAAAAGAATTTGCAGTCCAAACTTGTCATGAAGAAAACTCAATGAAATGAAAAATAATTTTATGCTGGATAGCTCTAAAAATATCCAGAATAGAATTCTAGTGACAGTATAGTTTAATATTAAGTTGGCTTCTTTTACTGCCATGCAAAGATTAAGTGGAAGCCAACTTTCAGTATAGCAGAAAGGGCCATGGACTTTAAGAAGAATTACATTTATGATAGCGCTGTCTCCCTTATTTATGAAATGACTTAGTTCAAGTCACTTGGTCTTAAGACAATATTGTATGGAAAATTACAAATAATATGTAAATATAAGATTATTGAAGATATACTTTACACATTTTCTAATAAATGGTATTGTTTATAAGTAGGGTTATATACAAATCAATATACATTCATTTCCATTATGTTTTCTATTGTAAAAGGACTATATGGTAAAGGTAAAGAATGCAGAAAATTAAAACAAGCAAAAAGAAGAAATCGAGAATCACCCAAAGTAATTCCAAATAATTATTATCACATGTCTATATAATTTGCATCTAAATTTTTAAATGTGCATGTAGTTTTTTAAACTATGCTTTCTTCTTTATCTGCTGTTATTGTGATGTACAGTATTCAATACATTTTGTTGCTTTTCCCTTAATGTTATATTATGATCATGTTTTTTGGACCATGTGTGTACATTATTGAATTGCATAAATTAATATATACTACTTAATGTGAATAAGCCATAATTTACAATTCATTTAACCATTTGCATATTAATTGAACACAAACATAATGATATTTCCAATCTATAAGAGGTGAATATTCTTTTGTATTAACTCTTGAATATGTTCTTTAGTATTACTGGATGAAAGAATAAACATTTTGAAGCTTTTGATATAAATTGGGAACTTGCCTTACAGGCAGACTAGCAGTGTGTAAAGATGCCTATTTCCCCACATCCTAGTCAATGTATATGTATATATATATGTATATACCAGTTGTCATTCATTCTACTTTTGCTCCACAATCTTTTTGTATTAACTCTTTGGGTAGCTTTACATATTAAGGTTATGAATCCTTTATCATATACGTTTTTCTATGTTTTAATTTGCCCAGCTTTACTGAGGTAGAATTGACTATTAAAATTGTATATATTTAAGGAGCACCTCTTGATGATTTTATATATATATATAGTATATATAGTGAAATAATCACGAAAATCCAATATTTGCCTTTAACTTGTGTTTATAATGCTTTTAAAAATGGTGTACGTGTTTCTAATTCATAGGTAGTAGTGCTTTATTTGTCTAACATTGTCTAAGAATGAAGAATTCTATCCGAATAAAGTCTCTGGATCATTGAGGCTTATAGTTTTTAATGCAAAACCTTAAAAAGAGAAAAACCTCTTTGTGTGTGTGTGTGTGTGTGTGACTGAGTCTTGCTATGTCGTCCAGGCTCGAGTGCTGTGGTGTGATCTCGGCTCACTGCAAGCTCTGCCTCTCAAGTTCACGCCATTTTCCTGCCTCAGCCTCCCCAGTAGCTGGGACTACAGGCACCCGCCACCATGCCCGGCTAACTTTTTCATATTTTTAGTAGAGACAGGGTTTCACCTCGTTAGCCAGGATGGTCTCGATCTCCTGACTTCGTGATCCGCCCGCCTCAGCCTCCCGAAGTGCTGGGATTACAGGCGTGAACCACCGTGCCCGGCCAAAAAGAGAAAACTTTTAAGTGAAAAATTAAGTTATTCTAAATTGTATTATCCATCTCTTTGCCACCTTACGCAACATGTACTAAATATGCTTATGGGCCAGGCACTTCACACATTTACTTGGTCATCAGAACAACCTCGTGAAGTAGTTATTGTTATCTCCCTTATCTGCTGGGGCCACTGAGGTTACAGAGTGAGTAAACAATTTTCTGAGGCTCACACAGCTTATGCAAGGAAGACCTTGATTGGAGACTAAGCCTAGATCCCTTGCTTTTTATACACTCAACACACTCCCATTGTGTGTAAATATTCTGAGTCCCTCAATGTCTACAGAAATGTTTAGGGCTGTATTTGCATGATACTGACTTTTGAGGTTCCTTATTACTTCTTTAAAATCTGTTTTTTATATGTGCCTCCTCAGTTACCTGGCTGAGGCAAGGTGACTCTAAATGGCCTGTTCTTAGCTGACAATGGCAATGATAACAAATACACATTTATAGAAGAGCCACTGTGTGCCAGCCAAAGTGATGGGTGCTCTGAGCTTTCCCCTACCAATGTTTCATTTTGCTAATCTTAGTCTATTGTAGCATGGAAAACAGATAGCCAGGTTTGTTAAAAGCTATGTACAAAAAAATGAATAAAACATTTTTTGAATAGAAGCCTGAGAGACTTTTCTATTGTAAAGTCATGCATTTGTTTTGTTTCAACCTGCTTCTCTCAGATATACTGGTATTTGTGTCACTATCTGCACTAAGCACTTTAGTGACTTTATCTCATTTAGTCCTTAGTACAATACTACAGATTAGAATTATTATTCATTTTCATTTTACAACTAATAGCACTTAAGTTTGAAAAAAATAAATAACTTACGTGAGATTCTGTTTCATAGAGTTTATGGTTTCTGTTTGGAACTCTTTGTCTGCTGATTTTCAGCTGGGTTGTCGGATAAGCAACTTTAAAATAACCTATGAGTTACTGTATCAAAGCATTCAATGGTAGGGCCTGCCTGGAGAATGTCAAAGATGGGAATATGGTCAAACTTTTTGTTTATGTGTGTCAAGCTATAAAGAAAATCTATGTATTTTAAAATAAGGTTGAATTTAATGCAATAGCATGATAGCCAGGCTGAGAGTGTGTATTCCTTGCTGGAAGACAAGTGTCCACTCCTTTGCTAAAGATACTACGAGTGCAGTAAAAAATAAGTTTCCTAATATGATGAGAATGTTTATATAGAACAAAGTACACAGAACTCACAATAGTAGAATAGTGATAGTGATGCTTCACTTCAACATGAGTTTGTTGAATGCTTATTATTACACTCAGAACTATATCATATGATAGAGTTAGGGGAGATGTAAATATAATTGGACAAAAAGCACTAAAATTTTGGATAACTATACATTACAGAATAAAGTTACTATGCATACCTGTAGTACCAATGGCTGTCACTTCAAATTTATTCTTAGTAAAGGAAATTTCAAATAAAAATTCATAAATACATAATCTAAGAAGTACTATTCACTCATTTTTAAAGGGGTTTTGATAAAGAAAGGCAAGTGGAATGAGAGATAAATTTTTCAGTTTAGAGGGGACTAATATTGTATTGGTTGGAGATATTTTGTGGCAACAAACAAATCTGACTCTTGATAACCAGAATTAAACAGAGATACTGAGTAGAGGTCAGAACAGAAAGCAGAGTTTAAAAAGCTGTTCTTTGGAATGAAGGAACTAGGGGAGAATTGAGGGTCCAAGGAAGTAGGAATTACCATCACCAGTGCAATAATTCAGCTCCAACTGTTTACTGTCTCTGTTTCATTCTGCCAAAGAAAGATTATCTGGATGTGTTAAAATCATTGTGAGGTGGTTAGAGAACTTATTTGTGTCTTCTTCAGTCAGGAGCTCAAGTCATAAATGATTTTAGTTATTTGTATCATAATCAGTACTTGTGATCAGAAAGTCAAATCAAAGGGCTTAAAATGAAAGATCTAAATTGTAAGAATCATTGATTTATTCTACACATCATCTTGACTGCTTTTGCTGATTTTTCTGTTCTGACCGCCCTGGCTGTCCTAGACCATGTGCACCCACCTCTCTGTCATATTGGCTTTGACCACACACCGGTCTAGACCTGTGGTGGGGTCTGGGGTATGCCAAGCTGATTCCTAGTTACGGTTCCTCATGATTGGTCCCCCTTATTTTTCCAACAATTTTCCAGACTTAGTCAAATATGTTTGGCTTGGGGTTTAATCTGGTACTTCGCTGAAGAGAGAGTATTATTGGTAATCCTCATTCCTCCTCTCCCTTCAAGACAAAAAGGCATACATATTACTCACATATTTGCCCTGCTCTAATTTTTACACGTGCTCTGATCAGTAAAAACGGGAAGCAATATACCATTGTAGCTAAAAGCATGGAATCTGGAGCCAGTCTGCCCAGTTCAAATCTTAGGTCCACCTCATACTGTTTGACCTTGGGCAAGTCACTTACCCACTTCAAATCTTAATTTTATTATGTATAAAACATAATAATAGTACAGCCTAACATTTAGGATTGCCATAAATATTAAAATAATTCATATGAAATTCTTATGTCTGTTCATGACACATATAGTTCCATATATACATTAACTGTCATTATTAGTGAAAAATTCAAATGAATCCTGGTCAGTATCAGAGAATCTTAGGCTCACTCAAAATGGATGGAATCTTATTTCTAATAAGAATTAATCATTTAAAAACTATAAATGTCTTAATATTTAAAATTTCAAATCAAAGTTCTTAAATACAAAATCTAAAAAGTACTATTTATTCATTTTTAATTTTATTCTAATTTGTCAAAGTTATTAATTGTCCTTTATCAAAGTATACTATTAATTTGAAGTATTCAAAAATGTTCTGAACATTATGGGATTTCTACCTTAAATCATTAGATAGCCACAACCACTCATTGTAAAAAACTAGTGAATATTACATATATATTTCTTCTGTCATAGTATTGTAGAATCCATACATATTTTCAAACAGTAATTTCATGAAACCAAGGCCAAGGCAGGAAAAATGAGCAACTAATATGGTTATAAGAGGCCTAAATTGGCAACTTATGTGGTGCAAACAGGCCTAGCGTTCTCTTTTCACCAAGCCAGACCACCCAATCCATGTTAGAGTTAGGTGGCCCACCTCCATTTTGCTCAAATAAAGAGAAACATATTTTAAACTTTAGCAGTGTACTTACGTATAAAAGGTGCTGTAGGGGTCTACTTTACATGGCATAACTCTTTCCATCTTGACCTGAGGTATGATATGGTGCCACACTTGGACTTAAAACCCTTCAGTGGGGCTGTGTCATCTAGAGGATAAAGATTCAACCCTTTAGCTCACATACCCAGCCTTCTTGGAGTTACAAAGTGCTTGGAATTCTTAAAAGGGGCCATGCTTCTTTTTTTTTTTTTTTTGTACATGCTGGCCCTTCCACCTAGAATGCCTTTATGCTTCTTGTTTGCCTGGAAAAATCTTACTCATTAGTTCTTAACTCAAATGTCATACATTCAGGCAGCCTTTGCAGATAACCTGTTAAAGCTAAATGCTTCTGATTTGGAAGCACCTCTTCATTGTCTTGAGACATTTATCTCATTGCTATAGGAATTGGTTTACATGTCCCCTATCAAACTTCCAACTTCATGAGATAATCATATAATCTATAGTATTTAGTGAAATTCCTGGCAGTATTAACAATAGCAATAATACAAGCCATCACTTACTAGATATTTATTACATAGTAGGCACTGTGTTGTTTTACCTAAATTATCTAGTTTAGATTATCTCCATTTTGAAAAATGAGGAAATTAAGCCAAAGAGGTGCTAAGCCTGCTCATAAGGTTACATAACTAGTGGGGGCTGAGACTTGGTTATTTAGCAGTTAACAAACACTCTCCCACTTCTCAGTGCTTTACAATCACTAGGGTTCATTCCTTACCCTTATTCCATGTCTATGGCACACTGGCTATCATTTTGCTCCATGATCTCTTCACTAGGGAACCCAAGCTCACAGAATTAATGTTTTATCTAAAATATTTTCAGGTATATGACAGAGATAAGAAGACATCCTGATAAACCATGGTGCACTGGCTCTTAAACATTCTACCCCAAAGTGAAAAATGTCACTTGCTCACACTTCATTAGTGAGATCAAGGCTAATCATGCTATCATAGGGTGGAGTAGTTGGATCTTTCCCCAGAGAGTAGCAGGGAATACCCTGAACAATAATATAGTCTACCACAGATACTAATTCAGACTTTCCAGACTCTAGGGCCATATTTAACCCCTATGCTATACATTCTCCTACTACATATCTATTTGTGAATAAACACTACCAAATAGATTTCAGCTTTCCAATCTTCTAATAAGAGAAGGAATAGCAAAAATAATAGAAGAACAGTACATGTAAATAATGAAATGAAAACTATCCAGATGAATGAAATAGTCTATATTACTATTTAAGTAGTACTTAAATGTCATTTCTTCAAGTCCATTTCCTGGTACATTCATTGACCGATAGAAATGCAATGAGTTATGTCCAAGTTGGTTGGCAGAGATTATCACTATTTACTCTCAAAGTGAGACAAAATTTATTTCATTCAGAATTTGATAACAAAGCTATCAATCACCTTGTCTGAGGATAAAGGAGGAAAATCCATTTGTTCTCCAGATATAAAACAAAGATTTTTTTTTTTGCTTTTAATTTACAAGGATTCTAATGAAGAATAAAGGTTGTTCTTTGGAAGGAAGAAAATATACAAATTCCTTAAATAAAATCAGTAAAAAGCAAAAATAATTATACACTAGCCCATACTGGTATAGCATTCTTCCAGCAGAAGACCTCAGTCATCTGTGCTATATACTTGGACCACACAGTAATTAGTCTATTGAGAATATTAATGATTGTTGGAGCCTGAATTTTTTGCAAATTCTTATTGCCATGGAATTTAGAATATATTCCAATACTTGTTAGTGATATATCAAAGTTAGACAGATTTTATTTATTTGAAATAACATGCATTTTACAGTATCTTCAGAAATGACCTTTGAGGCCCTTAGGATTACAAATAGGTTTTTAAGTTTACTTGTCATTTTTGTCACTATTTATTAGACACAATAATTTATAGTTTATAAAAATTATTACTCTGATGTACACAAAAATTTTCTGATAATGTTCATTAAAAACAGCTATATCCACCTTCTTTGCGTCCACGTCAATGTTTAATCTAGATTGGCTTAATCGTGAAGTGTAATTCAGTAACAACGAAGACTAGATACTTCCTGGTCATGAACAAGATAATAAACTATTCTTAAGGCTTCTGAATCCTTGGATTGCTTAACATCAATAAGGGAACCAATTTTAGATGTTGTAAAAGAAACGTGTTCATATCCAATGACGATTTCAAGTTCCTCCTGGTCAGGAGGAGGCCACAGAGCATCACACTGTTTGGTAATTTCACTGCCATTAATTATTCTCTTCAGTTCCTCCATCATACTTTTATATATGTAAGCCTCTTTTCTGATCACGACATTATCCTTGTAATCACTGTCGTTGGCACATCTCAGTTTCTTGTCTGGTTGGAATTTAATCTCCAGGAACTCATGGTCGAATTTATCCTTGTGACTCACGTAGTAACGTAGAAAAAAGTTACTCTCATGGCTTGCAAAAGGCACCCAAGATCAAAAAGCAAACTGTACCTCTGTGGTCTGTGCCCTACTCAAATAGGTGTTTTTCTGTTGTTGTTTTTTCTTGTTTGTTTGTTTGTTTGTTTTGACAGAGTTTCGCTCTGTTGCCCAGGCTGGAGTGCAGTGGCCTGATCTCGGCTCACTGCAACCTCTGCCTCCTGGGTTCAAGCAATTCTCCTGTCTCAGCCTCCCGAGTAGCTGGGATTACAGGCGTGTGTCACCACGCTCAGCTAATTTTTTTATTTTTATTTTTAGTAGAGACAGGGTTTCACCATGGTGGCCAGACTGGTCTCAAACTCCTGACCTCAGGTGATCCGCCTCCCAAAATGCTGCGATTATAGGCGTGAGCCACCACACTCGACCTCAAATAGGTTTTTAGAAGATTCATTATGATATATTGAAAACACACTTAAATAAAGGATTTTCTTCTTTTCACAATAGGATTCTCCATTTTCCTAAAGTGTATTAAATTATACCTCTTTGACAGAGTGGATACTAAGAAATATAAAATTCTAGTTTGGGGACCTCTGCCAAAAGGAAGATCAATCTGAAATTACAATGAGAAAAATGTACCCACATTGACAAAAATTGCATTAATTAGCATATTTATCAAATGAAGTTGGCTTTATCTGAACTGTCTAACAGAGAAGGACAGGTCAGGGGAAAGGAGTTAAGGGGAAACTCTGGTGACTGTAAGTCACCAAATAACCATATGCTCTTTCCAAGTGAGTTTTTCTCTTTTTTAAAAAATTGAGTTCTCTGTAAATAAAGCTTTTTGGGGCTTGCAACCTCTTCTGAGGCATCTATTTTGTCTGCCATCTCACTATCAAATCCATGTTCATATAAAACTGCAGAACCATCGTTCTTAATGTCCTCTTTAGCTCACACAAATCACTGCTTGAATCTCTTGTTTAACTCTTCAAAGGTATTAAGTACATGAAAAATTAAATTATATATATACACATTTACATGCATATATGGATAACAGTGTCACTTCACAAAGTACCAAGAATTGGATAATAACCGCCTGAAAGGGAAACATTTTCATCAAAGGCATAGCAATTTATCTTGATTGACAATTTTTAAGTATTGTAATACTGGTTACCCTTCACCCTGCTCTGCTGTCTTAGGCTAGTTTAGTTTACTTGCAATATTACTACTACTTCTGATAATGAATTTTCTAGTAACACAACATGCTGCTGAAGGACATTCTTCTGGTGAATGAAGACTTGATGGTTCTTTTCAATGGGGCCTGATACCAAGCTCTGTGCATCTCCATGTGTTCACCTCCAATGACGATAATGGGGGGAAAAAAAGTGGTCTTCTGCAAGTACAAAGCTCCTGCTATGTTCATGCTCTAAACCCTTCAGGTCAATCAGATCTTTGCACAACTCCTCCTAAGAAGTCGCCTTGGTATCCTTGCAGAGACAAACCTTGATGTAGGATTACTGAGCAAAGGCTTTCTGTTTAGAGTTACTGCTAGTTAAGGCATCATTTACTGGGCCCACGGTGTGCCCAGAACTCTGTTCTGCCTTTTCAGGGTGAGAGTGGGACCCAGTTGCAACAGCTTTAAATACTGTTGACATTGTTTCCTCCCTACTTACGTGTACAGATTTTCATCATTTTTAATAGTTACATAGTATTCCGCACGCTGATTAGCCATTGATTTACTCGACCTGTTTCTTACTGTTGGAACATCTTTATACATAAATTTCTGCAAAGTGCTGTTCTTACTTTCTTGGAATCTTTTCCAGATGTGTAGTTGCTGAGTTAAAGTATATGTATAGTTGTAAAGACTTTGATCTATATTGTCAAATTGCCATCTAGAAATGTACTAATTTCTAGTTGTACTAGTCACGTATAATCAGCAAATGTCCTGCATCTTCTCCCAAAATAGGTGTTATTTTTAACATTCACTAACACTTTATAGAAGAAACTATAATGTATTTGTTAAGATAATAAATTGTTTCTGAGTTCAATGATGTAATAACCTTTGAAATTCTATTGCCGTATATTTTTCCAATGCATGCTTATTATTAAAAATCCTGATTTTAAGAATAATGATACCTTTTCTTCATCAAATGGTGAAAATGACTAAAGAAAAATGAAGAGTAAATTCTCTACTGTATAATGGTTAATTGACTTCTATATTAGAAAAGCTTTCATATTGTTGGAACTTTAGCACACTGAAAGAAACTTTTGCTTCACTTGCTTTTAATGTCTGTGAAAGGCTAAGCAACAATTTAGTGAAGACTATATAACAAGATCTTAACTAATTTGAATTATTTATTCAAATGTGTTTAACCTATAATAAGAACGAGAAAGCCCATATATTTACAGTAGCCTTATAAGAAAATGAATTAAAAAGTCTATGATTTTTTTTTTTAAATAGTGATGTGCTCCGATTTTTTCAGAATGGAGAAAGATAGTAGGTACAAAAAAGGAAGCCTGGCTGGGCACGGTGGCTCACGCCTGTAATCCCAGCACTTTGGAAGGCCGAGGTGAGTGGATTACGAGGTCAGGAGTTCGAGAGTAGCCTGGCCAACATGATGAAACCCTGTCTCTATTAAAAATACAAAAATTAGCTTGGTGCGGTGGTGGGCGCCTGTAATCCCAGCTACTCAGGAGGCTGAGGCAGGAGAATTGCTTGAACGCGGGAGGCGGAGGTTGCAGTGAGCTGAGATGGTGCCACTGCACTCCAGCCTGGGTGACAAAGCAAGACTCCGTCTTGGGAAAAATAAAAATAAAAATATAAAAGGAACACCGACTTGTGGAAATTCTCCTTTTTGAAAATTTGGTTTTATATTCTCTGAGATCATTGTCTCAACATTTGCACCATAGAATAATTGTATAATTGAGTTTAATAGCTGGTAAATGTGTGGCATATATCATTGAAATAGGAACAGCATTACAATCAATGACATGATACGGTTTTTATTTAATAATTTTAAGTTAAAACAGATGTTCAGGTTTTTAATTAATTTTATTAATTTTGTATAATTATTTCAAGAAGTACATTCCTTGAAAACATTATAATGTTTTTGTATTAATTTCTGCCAAATTTAGTGGCCTATCATTTTACTGAAGTAAATGCTGTGCCTCCAAGTAATATGAATATGTAAATCATAGCCTTCAAGGATGACCCTCTGCTATGTTAAAGTCAAAGTTTCTTATTAGATGTATAATAGAAAAGAATACATTCTCGGGGGCTTCCTTCTCTTCTGCTGGATGCACAATTACCATGAATATAATTGGAAATCTCACTTCTGACAAATGGGAAATAAACATCTTGGACAAAATTGCATGTAAGAGAGACAAAGTGAAAGTTTGGACAGTTATGCAGGCAATATAGATGCCATCTCTACTTTGGTGTGTGACTGCATTGCACAGACGTTTCAGTAAGACACGTGTGTTTTAATACTTTCTTTTTACAACACCTTATATAGTTATGTCAACATTCTCTTACTATCATTATTTCATGTTGTTATAATTTTATGATGCTGGATGACAGGTGCTGTAAAATATACCCTCTTTCTGAATAGTGAGGAGCTGAAGAGAGGCAGCAGTAAGGCACAGGGATGAGATGTTTGAAACACACCTTGCCTATAGAGTCCCTGGTTGCTAAGAAGCAGCACAGCAAACAAACCACACTCAAACTGAAGAAAAACATTGTGTGTGTGTGTTCGTATGTGTGTGTGTGTGTGTGAGAGAGAGAGAGAGAGAGAGAGCGGGAGAGAGAGATATTCTATGCAGACACAATTCATAGCAAAATCTACATTAATACTGAAAAAACCCACCACAATTCTTGTGTTAGATTTGTTTCTGGCAGACACAAACAGTAGGATCAGTTCCCTCAACTAACATTTTTTGACAGAAAGTGCAATTTTATAAATTCAATACTTTTGCCTAATGCTAAAGGTTTAAAGTGAGTTTTATTTTCCAAATGTGAACAGATTTAAAGACCATTTTCCATAAGTAGGGTATTATTTTAATATTTAATGTTTTATATATTTTAATATCTGTGCCACATAAAATCAAAACTGTTATGTTCTTTCGATTTCATTGTACTTTCCATTTTCTATGAGAGGTGCAAAAAAAAAAACATCCCACCAATGTCACTGTACCCGGAACCAAAGCACAGTGCTTGCATGGTATATGAGAGCCACCAGAAGTATGCGAGGGAATCCTAGCATCAGGGGCTGGGCACCATCCTAATCTGTCTGACATAAGATTTCACTGGAAAATAAAAAGCCTTCAGGGAAAATTGAAAATCATGGAATTAGATGAGCTGGAAAGTCTATATTAGTTTGATCATGTTAAGTTCAACGTTTTGCTGGATTTAGGAACCTATTCCTTGGCTCGGTGTTCCTGGATTTTGGAGGTGGTTTCAGGAGATTACTGAGAGAAGTTCATTTTGAAAAGTGGGTTGGTTCGGTCCTTGATTGGTAACATAATTATACATGAGACATGTGCTTTTTATTTTGACATGACCTCTTATCTACACTACTAACATCACAGATATTTGCTGTATTGTGTCATCTGGGTGGATTCAACTAGATAATAATAAAAATGTGTGTTTTCTTCAATTAATATATGAGACAGGGGTAACTATAATACGTGTTTGTGCCCTAACCTGCTCCAAGTGTCTGTTGCATAAGGAAGGAAAAGTATGTTGTGTTCTGTTAGGCCCATAAATTTCTTTAGAAAAAATTCAGATGTTTTCAGAATATTGATTGTGACTCATACATTTATTTCCTGTAAAAATAATAGTTCCTTTGTTCTCAGAGTCAGTCTTCCAGGGAATGACCATAGTGGAGGATGAATGCTATATTTAAGGTGTGTTTTATCTGTTCCTTCAGGCAACTTTCCAAGTTAGGATGGGTTAAATATTAATGCTTTGAAACTTTTTGGAAGAATTGAACTGATAATATAGAAAAAATAGGCACCAATTTCTAATCTTTCTTTCTCCAGACCTAAAACTTAGCTATGCTAATATCCAAGTTTTCCTCCCTTACTTCTGTCACAGTGGAGAAAACCTTTCTCTTCCCACCAAAGATCTGATCCCATTTGTGGCTTTCTTCTCAAGTTCCTTATTCGTTCGATGACAGTATTTTTCTTGCATCGTTTTCTATCACTTCCTTCTAAATTATTACCACTAACATCATCAATCATGCTGTGCTGCTTTCCATCTTAAAAAAATCAAAATCTTCTTCCCGATCTGAGAAAACTCAAGAGAACTGTCTACACACATCCTCATCTTCTTTCTTCTCATTCATTTCTCACAGTTGTAGCTTCACTACGCCATGTACGCTGCTCTTGTCAAGGTCACCAATAACCTGCACATGTCATATCTAGCCAACTCTTTGTCCTCAATTTAATACTCTTTATTCTTCAAATACTCTGCGGGAGCAGGGAACATGCCTCTTCCCTAACTTTCCTTCTTCATAACTAACCCTTGCTATCGGTCTCCTTGGCTGGTTTCTTCTTTGCCATGCTTACATGTGTTGGCATTCTTCCAGGCTTACTACTGGGCCCACTTTTCTACACTATACATAAACTTCTTTTTCCAAAATTTCCAAAGAATGGAAATATTGATTCTTTATCCCCACCGAGCACAATTGCTTCTCCTACTTGCCTCTGACTCAGTAAATAGTACCATCACCCACTTTGTTGTGGAAACCAGATCCTAGGAGCCAACACTGATTTTTTTCCTCTTCTATGCTCTACTCTATCTATTAGCAATCCTGCTTATTCTGTCTACAAAATAGATACAACCCCATTCTCTCTTCTAGTTCCACCGCTATCACCTTAACCCAGGCCATCGTTACTTCTCTCCTGAATGACTGCAACAATCTTCTGATACTAGACTTCTACCCAACTTTTCCTCTCATCTAACCCAGTTTACATACTACAGGAAAAATGGCCTTACTAAAATGTTAACAGAACCACATCACTTCCCTTGTAAAGGCCCTTTAATGATTTCCCACTGCGCTTTGAATGAACTTAAAAGCCTCTTCCCAAGGCCTAAAAATCCCTATGTGACCTGACCCTTGCCTAACACCACTATCTTCCTCCTTTGCTGGGCTCCAGCCCTGCCAGCTCTTTTGCTTTTTCAAGAGGCCTGACCTCTTTCTCTGTAGAGCCTTTGCAGACCTCACCTCTGCCTGGAAAATTCATCCCAATGCATATCTAATTGAGTTTTTCTTTTGGGAAGTTCTCCGATTAAATGATGTCATCTCTAGAAGGCCTCCTCTGAATACCCTTCATCATCCTTTTCCTCAGACCCTTGCTTATTTTCCTTCCTATTACTTATTACAATTTATTTTCTTTGTGTTTGCTCCAATCATGTAAGCTTTATGAGGACAGAGAATATGTATATATAGTGTATTGTTTTGTCTTCAATGAGTAGCAATATTTCCAAGCACATAGTAGGTGCTTAATAAATATTGAATAAACAAATATTTTATTTTATTTTGGGGGTAAGAAAAATGTTATATACAATTATGCCAACTTTTTTTTTAGGAATAAAAAAGTACACTGATTCTGACAGAACAAAGTGAAATGCAAAGTAGAACAAATACTTGGCTGATTCAGAAAAAAATTCCATTTTTATTCTATTTGTCTTTTGCTATGAAGGTAATGAACAATACCATGATTTTAGGCACTTTGAGGGTATAAACACTTCAACTGCAATTTATAACCATACATATTTTATAATCCAGTTTTCTTCAATTATATAAATCAATTATATAAGAATAATAATTTTTGCTTGAATTGATTAAGGAATTATTTCAATAGTCCAATGACAACATTCATAGATAACTTTCTTCATTGACTTTAGTTCCTCTTTTGCGTTGATGGTTTCACACTCTGCCAAGCAGAGGGTAAAGGAAATTTTACTCAGTTAACCTAGAGTACTTTTCAGTCAGGCATTTTCATGTTCTGTTTCAATTAAAAATGTCCTACCGACCCCAAATCAGTGGGATATGGATTTCAAGTTTTATTTAGGCAGGGGTTAGGAATTAATATTATTTTATGATTTCCATCTGCCCCTTGATATGTTTAGGGAAGATGTTCATTGGGGATAACTTCCCACCAAAGGCCGTTGAGGCTCCAATTTCCTCTCTGTGAAAATAAATGTGTTTTCAACCATAGCACTGACTTTGTTATTAATATCCTCTCACGAACTTCTCTAAAGCCAGGCATCCACACAAGATCCCTCTTATCCTGTGTCTCATCCTGGCACAAGGTGTTCCTTTTTAAACACCTGAAATGGAAGTGTGAGTTCCTGCATTCATGGAAAAGACAGAATGACTTAAATGTTTCCTTCATACGTTAGGATTTTAAATAGATATAATTGTGAACTTTTTTCACCTTTTTTACCTAAGGAATTTCTGTGACATTCCCTTCCCCACTTTCTCTAAATTTTAAGAGGTAAGTATTGATGGTTTCAACTGTTGCTTTGAATATAACATTAATTGTTAATCATATCACATATGATAAAGCATTCTGCATGATCATATACTGCCCAGTTTAATGTATGAACAAATATCAATGAATAATCTATTTTTATATTATTTATCTTCCACATTTTTGAACAACAAATCTTTTGAATTTTTGATATTTATGAAAAAGCAAACTTTGGAAAATATTATTTCATAAAATTCTGGTTTGCTTAATAAATATTCAACCTCTTGAGATATAATTTACACACAATAAAATGTTATCGGTTTTTAAAATACAGTTCAATGAGTTTTGAAAAATGTATTTACCCTCACAACGACTACCACATCCAGGTGTAAAACATCATCATCCCAAAATGTTTCTCCAGTCCCTTTGCAGCAACCGCTGACTGGTTTTCTGTCACTATATGTTGGTTTGCATTTTCTAAAATTCCACATAAACAGAGTCATATTTTAAACAGTCTCTCGAGTCTGGTTTCTATTACTCAATCTATGGTTTTATGTTCATTCATGGTGTTGTGTGTACCCATAGTTAATTTTGCTTTATTTCTGAGTAGTGTTGCATTTTATAAATATACCACATTTTTTGTATTCACTCACCTGTTGTTGGACTCACATATTAGTTCTTAACTAATATGAATTAAATATTCTATGAATGCTGTGTATGTACGTTTGCATCTAGAGAGTAAAGGATCAAAACTAAAATTATGTTTGTAAGAGCCTCACACTCAAGAAATGGAACTAGATTAATAAAACTGACAATAAGACAAACTGGTAAATTCTATAACAGAGGTATCAATAAAGTGTTCAAGAACAGAGTAGGAAGATATTCAAGCAAAGACTTTGTGTGGACACGTGTTTTCATTTCTTTTGGGTGTATACCTATGATTGAAATTATTGTGTTGTGGCTGCTTGAAAAAGTGCTGCTCATACTTCTTGCTATGGCGAGCACAGTGACAGACAGCTGTAGCTTTTGCCCCTATGTATCCACCACCAAGTCTGCACAAAGGCCACGCTAGCCACCGTCTTTCCATGCTTCCCAGCCAATGATTTAGCACAGCAAGGGAACAAGAGTGGGTCCATGCCTGCAGGATGTGGAATTGAATTCCTCCAGTGGGTGATTGTTTTGTACAAATTTGTGGGGTACATGAGAAGTTTTCTTACATGTATATAATGTGTACTGAATAAGTCAGGCTATTTAGGGTGTCCATCATCCAAGTAAAATATGTTTTTGTTAAGTATAGTCACCTTACTCTGGATCAAACATTGGATTTATTCATTCTGTCCTACTGTATGTTTGTACCCTTTAATCCACTTCTCTTCATTCTCCCCTCCACCCACCATTTGCCCTTTTCAGTCTTTGTTTAATTTTTCTTTTTTTTTTTTTTTTTTTGAGACGGAGTCTAGCTCTGTCGCCCAGGCTGGAGTGCAGTGGCGCAATCTCGGCTCACTGCAAGCTCCGCCTCCCGGGTTCACGCCATTCTCCTGCCTCAGCCTCTCGAGTAGCTGGACTGCAGGCGCCCGCCACCACGCCCGGCTAATTTTTTGTATTTTTTAGTAGAGACGGGGTTTCAATTTTTCCACTCTCTACCTCCATGTGCTCAAACGTTTTAGCTCCCACCTAGAACTGAAAATATGTGTTATTTGTCTTTTCGTGCCTGGTTTATTTCACTTAAGCTAATGACCTCCAGCTCCATCCATGTTGCTGCAAATGACATTATTTTAAGTTTTTATGGTGGAATAGTATTACATTTGTGTATACATACCACATTTTGTTTATCCAGTGGATGAGTTTTGATTAAGGTCTCCTGACCGAATCTTTCTTGGAATTTTGTGACTCTTCCTACTAATTCTTTCTTCCTTTTCCGTCTCTCACAAGTGTCAGAACTGCATCATGGTTTGAAGACTCTCCTCACTTTTTCTGGGTCCCACCCCTTTATTTCAAAGGTATTTCCACCTCCAGCCCCCCAGATCTTTTGTATCTTTAATACCAGTCATAGCATCTTCTTCTTAGACAAGCTGAACTAGTAACACATGGGTCACATTGAAAGTGTGTGTTTAAATCCAGTATAAACGGCCAAACTCATTTCCAAAGTTGTACCATCTTACATTCTTACCAGACATGTATGAGAGTTCAAATTGTTCCACAGCTTCACCAGCACTGGGTACCGTCAGTGCTTTTTCTTTACTTTAGCAGGTGTGTGATGGTATCTTATTATGGTTTTGAATTTACATGTGCCTGATGACCGAAGATGCCAAATGTTCTTTTCGTCTCTTTGAATTTGATGTCATATGTAGTATCAACGTCTGTGAAATGCTTTACTGAGAGGCAACGGATGGAAATAATGGGAGGCTGAATGAGAGGGAAGTCCAGGAGAGAGCAAGAGGTGGGCAGATGGTGAAAAAAAATAAAGAAAAAAAATAGTTATTGATGGAATTCGTGTCTTTTGTTTTCCTGTTCTTGTATTAGGAAATCCAGTTATTGTTCTAGATGTTAGTGGTTGGGTGTTTATGAATAAATGTATAAAGATGCATGGTGTGTGTGTGTAAATATGTGTATATATAGAATGTGTATATCAATATAATGGAAGCAGTTAAACAGTGCATGTTATTTATTATAAGAATATAAATGGATATAAGAAAGAAAGAGAGAAAGAAAAGAAAGAAAGAAAGAAAAAGAAAGAAAGAAAGAAAGAGAAAAAAAGAAAGAAAGAAAGAGAGAAAGAGCAGACTTCTGGATCAAATTTTTCCCTACTTCTCTTGAAAATATAAATTGTCATAGAAAAGTTGCTAATAGATATACTGGCTCTGATATCAGATATAGACAGAGTGACTCTGACTTCATTTGATCCAGATTACTGATCACACTGAGCTTATTCTGTTTGAATTTCTGTTAATTATGAATTAAACAGATATTAAATAATAATATCAACATTTTAAGGTAATCTAAAAGCTTAAAATTAAAGGAAAATAAGAGAGCCATACTGAGTTATTGGCATAAGATTTCAACAATTTATTTGTAGCCAAATGTAGGCTCGAATGGGGATGGCAACATCAATGAATTTTAAAAATATCAGGTTTTCATTTTCTTCTCCTCAAAGAAGCAAATGGAGGGAGAATCAATGGATGCATTTTGGTTGCAGCATACTTCTTGGGAAGCTCTCATATGTAAATCAATACAAAAGAATTTCCGTCTACATGCTAGCGTGACATGGTGTAGTTTTAGACACTGTGTTTTGCTGATTAGCACATAACCCAGCTGCCACATAAATTATCTTTATAAATAAAACTTTGCATATATACACAGCATCCAGAATAGAACAATAAATTGGTCATGACTCCTTGTCTCCAATGGCGCCACTTCATTGCTTCCTCTAGCAAGTTGGGACTGAGGGCACATTGGTGAATGAGTTTGACTAATCTCCTATCATGACGCACTTCATATTTCAATATCCAGCTGGCACAGTTGGCATTTGGAGGAAAGAAAAGTTCAGTTTCCTGTACTGTCAGTCTTTTTACCTTCCTGCCTACAGCAAACTTAAAAAAATTACTTGGGAGAAATGTTAAGCAACCCAACCTTTTATAAAACATGTCAAGATTAATTGCTAGTTTCACTCATGAGCTGTGTAGATTGTTTCCTAAGATTCTCAACTTATTAGGTACAATGATTCATATTCCTGCTTCTTGGCAAAACATCTGCTTCTTTTCAGATATCCCCATCAATAATGTAGGCAGTGATGGGGTTCTGCCAACCCTGAACTCACTCAAAAATGCAAAGAATAAAATCCTTTCAAGCTATCTCTTTGGTCTTTGGTACCTTAGACTTTAAATATTTGATGCTTTGGTACTTTAGAACTTTCATTCTATTTAACTATGTTACAGGAATGATCTGAATCCTAAACTTGTCTTTTATTTAACCTAAATTGGAATGCTGTTAGTATGAGTTAGTGAGCATTTTTATCCATATTATTCTTTCCTGTGATCTTGCAGTGTTAACTCTAAAGCTTCTGTGTTTCCAAATAATTTCTTCACCTTATCTTTGTGTAGCATCACTATGGCAGACCCTAAGACTGACTGTTTCAACATCAATTTCCAACTCCCCTGGGATTTTTTTATATGTATTCTACTAAACTACTTGTTTACCAGGCTTCTCTTATATCAAAGGAAGGTTTTGTGATATAGTTTTGGCTAAATTAGAAATCAGTGAACTTCTGTTATGGGGTTTCTAAAACATTTTTGCTTTCTTTATACAAAGGAGATACAGGGCTGGAATCACCCTGTCTCCTATCTTCCCATCTTGAAAGTGGGTATGATGTTGTGAGCTGCAACAGCAAACTTGTGGCAATGAGGTGACAAGCTTGAGAATCGGAGACTTACTGGCCTTAACAGAGCTGGTCCTCTGAACCACTGCCTTCTAACTCCGGAATTTTGTCATGTGAGAAAAATAGACCCCTAGTTATTCAAGCCATTCTGTGACAGGCTTTCTTTTCTCACAAGCTGAAAATAAACTGATACAATTACCATTGCATACAGTGATAGAAGTCAGCTTTACATTTGGCCCCCAAGTGTCCCACTGAATTGACAGGAGATCTTTCATCTAAGCATAAGATCTAAAGAGCAGTGAAACAATAACATAGATTTTATTTGTAACTTCCTTCAGACTGATACTGGGTTAGCACTAAAACCAGGCTTCATATTTGCAGCTGTGATGAAAGCTTATTAAAATTCAAACTCTTAAGACAGACTCTCTTCCAATACACGGGTGGTCGATTCATAGTTTCCGAAAAAAGGAAAAAGTAAGATGGATTCTGACCTCTGCTTCCTTCTCATGACTTCTTCAAAATGACACACCCTTTTATTTGCTTTACTCACATTTCTTCCCTTCATTCAAAACCACCCAAGTTTTACCTTACCTATATAGTAGGACTTACCTGACCATGCAAACTCACAATGACCACTCCCTCCCCTGATGCAGTCCTTAATTACGTGACCATTCATTTAGCATTTTTCATATTGTGTCTCTTTATTCTATATTTTGATCTTCAACTAAGATCACATGCTTCTTGGGAGCAGAGAATGTTTTATACTGCATACCCATGAATAGCGCCTTTCTTGTACTAAACACTCAATAACCGTTTGCTGAATTTATGTGCATTAGTACAGATACTTCTAATTTTTATTTATTCAAGCTTATTGTACAGCTACCACAATGCTACATATTTGCCTGCTTTTAAAATACCAACCTGTTAAAGAAAAATCAAGCACTCTTAGAATTCTCAATACAAAATCACTAAAGTCCAAGTAGAAAAGGGCAAAAGAGCTTGATTAGATAATTCACAAATAAATTCAAATGACCAAAGATTCAAATAAAAAAAATCAACCTTACTAATATCGAGAAAATACAACTTGAAACAAGAAGATGCCATTTTTTCAGGTTAAAAACAATTTTTACTTCTAAGGTAATACTGGCTGTGATGCTATAAGTGGGCCACTCTTGTACACTGCTTTAGGAGTGTCGTTCTCACCTCTGGAAAGCATTTTGGCAATATATTTAAGAGTTTTAAAAGAGTTTGTAGTGCATGACCTGTTTTAAGGTATATTCCCATGGAAAATAATGAAAGAAGAGTAAAAATTCAGGGCAACTTTTTTTTTTTTTTGGTAAACATGAATTATTGAGACAACCCTATCTCCTGAGCAATAGGTAAATTGTTAATCTGAGAAAAGGTCACCTTGAGAAGGCAGTCAAAATATTTTCTAGGAGCTCTAGAAAAGGGAGGGATAAGAGATGAATGTTTCTCAAAGTCTGATACTAAAAGAAAGAGAAAGGGACAGAAGAGAATGTATTAACATCCAGTGGAGAAGAAACTAAGGATAATGTTAACCTTTATCTGACTATCTCTTAACTACGTTTGTTAGAAATGAAAAATTTGGCCAGGCCCGGTGGCTCACACCTGTAATCCCAGCACTTTGGGAGGCCAAGGCAGGCGCATCATGAGGTCAAGAGATCGAGCTCATTCTGGCCAATGCGGTGAAACCCCGTCTCTACTAAAAGTACAAAAATTAGCTGGGCATGGTGGTGCTCACCTGTAGTCCCAGCTACTTGGGAGGCTGAGGCAGGAGAATTGCTTGAACCCGGGAGGCGGAGGTTGCAGTGAGCCGAGATTGTTCCACTACACTCCAGCCTGGCGACAGAGTGAGACTCTGTCTCAAAAAAAAAAAAAAAATGAAAAATTTAACATAAGTTATACTGATAATAAAAACATTTGGATCAGATGTGATTACTAATATATCTGTATTTTGGTAAAAAAATGCTAAACATAATAGCTAATGTTTATTGAGTGTGCAGATTCAGAGTCCTGTACTGAGCTCTCTCTCTCTCTCCCTATATACACATTTCTCATTTAATTATCTCCATAGCGCTATGAAGTAGACAAGCTCATTCCAATATTACCATTTTACAAATGAAAAAGCCGAAGCTTCAGAAACTAACTTTGCCAAAGTAACACAGTTACCGAGGAATGGTGCCAGAATTTGAATCTATGTCTATCTGACTCCAGATTCTTAAGTTTACAATCACTGTTTTGTAATCTGCTTTTCATATTTACCTATATATGTCTTAGAGTCATATCATAGGATGGTTAATTACTTAATACCAAGGTACATATCTATTTATATGGGGGGCTTCTTATGGAGCAGAGAATGTAGAATTTCTTTGACTCTCAGTTCCATCTCATGGTTTTGGGCAAGTTACTTAACCTCTCTAACCCCTGGATTTTCCTATTAAATATAGAGCATAATTTCTACCTTGAAAGATTATTGTGAAAGTTTAAATTGTGAAGTATCCATCACAGTGCCCGACATATGCAAATGGAAATCTTTAATATTATCATCCCACCTACACTGTGCTTTGGTTCAAAACTACTGGGAAGATGCATTATTGGTTAAAGTACACATAGATGGGAATAAACTTTTAAACATAAAGATTCAGTGTTCAAATTGCACTACCAATATATATATGTAGGGTTTCTGGTCATGGCTTTCCAAAAATGAGATAATAAAATAAACACTTTTCTTATTGCCTATGTTAATCAATATCTTGTGGAAATATTTCCAGGTCAATTGAGGCAGTGTCAATGTGCTTTTTTAGGACTGCATACTATTCCATGGTAGTGCTTTGAAACTGAACAATTAATTTTTAAATGACCTTTTCTGTATATATTTACATACTGGTACTTTAGCTCCTTTGTGATATATTCTTAAAAGTAGGGATGCTGGGTGGAAGGGGGTCTGTATTTTTAACTTTAGGAGTCTTTGGCTACTTTCCACAAAGTCTGTGAAAATGTGCATTTTACCAACAACGTGTAAGAATATACTTTTCTGAAAAATTCCTCTATTGTTCATATTTGGTTTTGGCAATATGTCAAAAAAAAAGCAAAGCAAGAGAGCAGAAAACTGGACACAGGAAATTAATATTTTGAAGTATATTGCAAGTATGTTCCTTTTCCAAAAACACTAGGAAAGAAAATTAAATAACAATAAGGTATAACTTTGTATCTCATGGATTGACAAACTTTTCCCAGGAACTGATCTTTTTGAATCTCTCTTGTGGACTTTATTTTGCTGATCTTCACAATGGGCTCAGAGGTCGGGAAGCACCACTTTGCCTCCATGATCTCTGACTCCTCCTCCCGTGCCTTGCCTTTCTTCTCATTCCAGCAACTGCTTAGTTTGGCTGATGAGGGTGGAGTTAGATTTGGGAGAGGAGAGTGGCTGTGTTAACAAGTTTATCTCGGCCCAGAATTCCCTGCCTGTCTTTTGGAGAAGTTCATTAAACTTAGAATTTTATGAAGACAACAAAATGTTCATTCAAATGACTGAATTCCTATTAGTAAAACTATATGCTTTTACTATATGGGGATATCTCACATATTTATGTAACCTTTCTGGCCTCTGAAAAACATTGCATTTGGAACCCTTCGTCTAGCTGTAGCAGAGTTGTTTGATGCTCACCACCACCTATTTGCAATCCTTACAGCTGGGCTGTCTAACTAGTTTTGGCAATCAGATAGTGGACATTTGCACATGTGACACTTCCGTGGTGACACAAGGACCACCCCCCCTCACCCTGACCCCTGGCACAATCTTCATAGTCTTCCTACCTGGAAGCCATGTGTTGAGAATGTGGGGACATAGGATGGAAGTATGCTACATCCTCGGGGATTAGCTCCTGCATGGAAGCTCCTGTGGAGAACTTCCAGATCCACAGAGGACTTTGAAGTAACTGAGAATTAAATTAAACTGAATTCTTATGTGCTAAGCCACAGAGATTTTGGTGTTTGTTGTCACAGCTTAGCTTAGCCTTCCCTGACTAATATGCTATCGTATTATACTATTAGCCCTGTGCTGGGAACAAGTCCTGCACGTAATTAAGGTCTCAAGGATCGACAGTCATTTCAGGCATCAGTTACCAGCGGCATACATAAGTCTAGATACCACGAACGAGAATCCCTGGGTGACTGATAAACACAAAGGAATTTGAATGTTTCAGTCCTAATATAAGCTAACATATCTTAGAGGGCTGTTTCCTGATTATCAGGGTTAAGATGGCACAAGCCGTACAGAGGCAGACAAAGCGCTGGGAAATATGAAGTTCAGTCTATGGTGACTGCAAATTTGTGCCAGCTTTTCAGTGCTCAATGAAGATATATTAAATATATAAACATTTTGTAAGCAAGACAGGTTTATTACTTTTACAGTTTTTACTTCGATTTTATTTTCTCCTAATATTCAGTAAGATGCTTGTGAAAATGTCAGCCAGTCTGTTAGTAGTAGTCAAAAGATGAGTTTTGTCAACACTTGGAAAAGAACTAAAAGGGGAGATTGATACAACCCCAGTGTCAAGTGTCTGGTGATAGTGGTGAGGGCAGTGAGAGAATCCCAAGAGGGTGCCATTCACAGGAACAGAATTCTTCCAGTGCTGACCTTAGAGGTTCTAGGCATTAACCTGGTTGTTGAAACACAGATGGAATTTCCAAAGATTGAATTGGGTTTGGGAATTCTAGGTGAAGGGTACAGAATGAGCGGAGAGGCAGGAGCATGACTGCTGGGTAATCGTGGGTGAGGTGCTCAGGGAAAATCCTTCTCCTATCCTCTTCTTCCATCAATACAAAAAAGAAGAACTACCCATCTATCTCTTTCTGATGTAGGGCCTCTAATTGAGTCCTATTTAGCAGGGAACCAGATCACCACTGGGAAACGGCCACTCATATGCCACACTCCTTTCGTGAAGCTGATGCAGAAAGCTGCTGCCCTGTCTGCTCCCTGAGCTGCCCTGTCCACTCTGGTATCCACCCTCTCTCTGCTTCCCCCAGTGAGCTAAGCCACACTCATCTCTTTAGCTCCCAGCAGCAAGCTGATGGGGAAGTTTTCGGTTCAATAAAAGGAGAGAGGAGGTTAGGCTCAGGGAGCCAGAGGGCTCTGCACTGAGCATAATAGGCATGATTTTGATTAGGAATGAAATGACTGCGTGTTCCATTTATATTATTTTATATTATTTAGGGAGCTCCGGAAGAGAGGAAGGGGAAGGAGCTGGGCATTCCTTGTTTCTGGTTAGCCACTGTCAAAAACTAACAAAACTCCATGAAAAATTCTTAAACAGTGATGTCAGTTTCTGAATCTAGTAAATAAGGATATTGATGATTTAACCATCTCTTATGAGAGTGGATAAATGATAAATGATTGAAAATATATGTCATCATTTTAATATATGTATACATTTTTTCTTCAATTTTGAATTAACATGGGTGAGGGTTTGAATCAGATAAGCCTTTCACAATTCTACAAAGTAGAATTTTAGATTGTTTATTTTTATGATGTGATGAAAATGACTTGAAGATATAATGAAATGTTCTGAATTTTCTAATTCTTAAGTATATCCAGATACTCAAAATAGGGCTCATAGACTCAGATCAGTAATCATGTGTCATCCATTTAAATTCAGTAAAGACTTTTCAAGCAAAAATCCAACTTTCATAACTTCATTCTATTAGTGGTGTACTAGCTTCTGAGATTTTAGGAAAGAGATGAGCATGAAAATGGAAAAGTGGAACAAATTCCCCTTTTTACGCTAAGAGAGCACTGGGCATGGACAAGCCTCCCACTGTTCAGTACATATCTGTGAACAGTAGGATAGAAATGAATACTTTAAAGATGCTCTTCCAGATGAATTCTTTAGAGTTCAGCAGTATTACTCTATGTACAAAGCAATCAGGGGGTAAAGAAAGTATCCTTTTCTTTTTCAAAAAAATACAATGGATTTTGTATTTTTGGAGACCTCCTTCTAAAGTTTTTTTTTTTTATTTTAAATGTCTTAAGATTTTCTTTAGACATTTGAGACCCTCAACTGACATTTTCCAGGTACTTAGAGCTTTATCTTCCTTTAGAGAATAGGGACGCATGATAGTTACATTATTCTTTTCTAATGTCTGCAGTTACTGACTAAATAATTCAATACTTATTAAAAAATACTTTCCCAGTAAATATGTCTATAAATTAACAATAACAATAAAAACTCAAGTCTATAAATATAGGCTAGATTTAAAACAGTATTTAAGTACTATTTAAAATATTAATTATATTTACTTCTAAAAATGACTTAATTTTATCTACTTCGAAAAATGACTTGTGGCAGGTCATATAGCAGATAAAAACATGGACTTTAAAGTCAGCAAGATTATGGGGAAGTTAGGCATTTTAATGTCCCCAAAGTTAAGTTTTGCCATTTGTAAAATTAGAAATAATTCATATTTCAACAGTTTTCAAAATGAGGAATAATACTTTTTATCAAAGTCATTAGCGACCTAAAACTTATACTTGTATGGTCCTCACTTTTCTCAATACCTCAGCAGTGTTTGGTGGAATTGACCACTCCTTGCTTCTTCCCCTTTAGGTGCTGAGCTAGCTTGTGCCTTATTTTGGCTTTCCTGCTGTCTCACTGGCCACTTACTCTAGCCAACTCCTGTTCTAGTACCAGCAGTCTCATCAGCTCTTGTAGAACATCACATGTTAGCTCAAGGTTGGCTGTATGTGGATAAGACTGATTTCTATCACCAAGCCCAGACGTTTCTCTTAAGTTCCAGAATCATATATGAAACTCCCTGCCTCATATCTGGATATCTAATAGACATTACCGCCTTAACATGACCAAGTCAGAACTATTGATAAACCCTCTAAGCCTTTTTCATTCCAGTAAATTATTCACCCAGTTGCTCAGACCAATAACTTAGGAGTCATTGATAATTTTTTTCTTTTTCTCCCACCCCATACGTCTGTCTAAGTTCAGTTCGTTCGACCTCCAGAATACATCTTTGATCTGTCCCTTTCTCCCTAATTTTACTGCTACAATCCTATTCCAAGGTATCCTTGTCATATTCCTATAAAACTGCAACAGTCTTCTAACTTGTTCTTTTATCTTCACATTTGCTCAGTTGCAATCTATTTTCTACCTAACGCCTAAGGTGAAAGCATCAGATATCACGTTATACTCTGCGTGAAGCCTTGGAGTGACTTACCATTACAAGTAGACTTATACACAAACTCATCACAAGGCTTCTCAGGATCCAGCCCCTGCCTACCTGACAGACCTCCTCTCCCTGCTTTCTGTCCTTCTGCTTTAGCACTCTGGTATTTGTTCTGTCTTCCAAACATGCTGAGTTTGTTCCTTTTCAGGAGCTTTTACCACAGGCTTCCGAGTTGGTTCCCGGATCTGATACGACTGCTTTCTCATTCATTCAGGTGTTAATTGCAAGGTTGACTTTCAAAGGCAGTCTTAAGTATCCTAATCAAAGCCATTCCCCAACTCACTCTCTACCATGTTATTTTATTTTATTTGTATAGAGCACTTATCAATACCTGAAATTGTTTAGTTATGCCTTTCTTTATCGCCTGTGTCTCCTACCCCTACCCGCTATATTGTAAACATCTTACAGTTAAAGTTTAGTTCTCCTGAACATTGCTGTAAGCCCAATGGCCAGCACTACCTTGGCACATGGTAAGGGCTGAATAAATGGCTACCGAAGTTGTATTGCTATTTCAGTTGAAGCTCAAACACTCACTAATGCATTCATTAGTGGATGTTGTCTATTAATAATTTTTACCTTTGTAAGTCTGTTTATTTTTAAAAAATGAGTGTTACATCTAGATTAAAGTTGGTACTATGTGGAAATATTGGTTAACCTTGACTTCATTAGGAAAGGAAAAGTTTTCTAACTATAGGATTGTGTGTTATTTACACACCTTCAGTTACCATCGGTATATATTATTGTAGAGCCACAGAAATGCAAAGATCTTGGAGATCAGCCAGTTCAACCACTTTATATTAAAGGATATAATCTAAGTAGAACCTTGCCCTTAAATAAATAACTTTATTAAATAATTGAAAATGGAATTAATTATATGACTAATTGTTTTTCCCTGCTGTAGGCATAAATCAGGTTTTGTTTTTTAGTTAATGCCTCTTCCTGGCCACCTTCTTCCAAGGTTCATCTGTTCATTTTTATAAAATATTTGATTAATTTTAGTTATTTGAGGTTTTGGCTCTTGACAGTGTTATTGAAAATTGCGTAGATATACTCCATTGATTATATAATCTTTTATACAGGCTCAGAATTCACTTTTACTAAGAGTATTGTAGTCCAACTGTGGATTTGATATTTCTCTATAATATCAAAATGCATTAAAATGAACTTTTAATGAGTTAAATATTTTGAGAAAAAGTTAACGGAATTGTAGTTTAGAATTTAGTTTCAATAAAATTTAAGCCAACTTGTTTGCCAAATTGAATTCAGATAGATTATGAACCTGGGTTTTTCTTTCGTAATTTGATATGCAATAGTTCTTTTCAGGTATTTAATTGTCTGCACTAGATACTCTGCATCTCTGGGGCCCCTGTAAATACTATAGTCAATTAAGAATCTGGCTATTCATGCCATACTGCTCTTAATCCATCTTATTTTTACATTTGTATCAAATTAAATTAGTAAGTGGACCCATATATTAATATAAATGCAGCTAATGAAACTAAAAATTCATATTATATATATTTCCATTTTAAACATTTATTGAATGTATCTTTTTAAAAAATTCTCTTTTTAGAAATTGGAATATTCACAAAGACAGAGGAAAAAAATTCAACTATAGAAAAAAAGTACAAGGGATGTCAAACCAGTGAGAGAAAAAAATAAAGTTGTTCTTGATTCCCAATTGGATTAACTGTATGAGCATGAAGAATAAACTAATGAACATCTGCTACTGGCTCCTAAGATGGTAGGAAAGGAAGAATAAAATAGGAATTGCTGGATCAACTGCTCAGGAATTTGAAACCACAGGATATTGTAGTCCTTTGGGATTCTAAATATTCAGGCATCTGTTAGGTAGCAGATTCAGCTAAACATAGATCATCAAAGGAATTCCAGAGTTATGTTGAGGACAAGTTTATAATCCATAAAGAAGAAAATCAGCCACTGGGGAAGGTATCCTGGAAGAATGTAACTATTTGAAGTAATTTTGCTACTAAGTAGTTGTTCTTGGAAACAAGTCCCTATTTCCAAAAATTTAACTCCTTCACTTCTTCCCATCCTCACCTTGACAAAAAAGAATGCTAGCAGGCACAGAGCAGGCTGGTTTGAGAAAACCAGCTGGGATATGTAGAAAGAAAATAACATCCATCATTAGGTGCTAATGGACCATCCCAAATAAACTGTAATCTAGTATCATTGCCTCAGTTATTTTCCGGCTACATTTTATAGTCACAAAGGGTAAGTGGTTTCCTTGTTCTTCATAAGTATTTTATTTTCTTAAATTATTCTTTAAGTCATAGATTTCTAGAAGCAGAAATTGAAATGAGAAGCCCAGCCTTTCAAGGACGGAATAGAGATTGAACTCTCAAACTATGGAATAATAAAATGGTGTGGAACCTCTCACATGATTCTCACTTTATCATCTCAGTGATGTTAGTAATTCATTCTTTCATTCAACAAATTCTTGTCAAGCACCTACTGTGTTAGGTTTTAAGAATACATTACTGAAGAGAAACAGGCAAGAATTTCTATTACTATGGAAATTTCCTTCTTTCTCATAGAAAAAAAGTGATTGGAAGTTTGCAGAGGGAAGGGTCTTCCAGAGAAGCGTGATGATAAGGTTACATCACATCAACCCATCTATACCCCTCTTCTCCCACCTTCAAGGGTAGGAGTTCTCTCAGGAAAACACCAGTTTGAGGTACTTTTAAATATGTTTCTCCTTCATTTTTATTAATTTTATTGTATTTAAGGCTGTATGTTTTGATGTACATCATGATCCATGTATGTTAAACCCTCATATGTATGTTCATATACATTTGGAAGTATATTTTAAAAATTTTTCTTTATGCTCACCGTTTTTTCTCAAATAAGGAACCAACAATAAAAATGTGAACTTTCACACATTTGATTAAATGGAAAATAACATACAGCTACTTTTTTATGTGCCTGCTTGTAGGCTTGTATAATCACTGATTCTTAGTCCCTTCACTGCTGGTAGGTCCATGAATCCAGAGAAGACCTTTGGGTTACATGATGAAGATGCTTTGGTGAAGGATCAGAGGGAAGGCAAAAAGTCAGTTACAAGTCAGCTTCTTTACGAAATACGTCATGGGTTAGGATTTTAACTTGCCCTTTCCAGGATTCTTCCAATTAATGTTCATAAGCCCTGTCTCTCCTTTGTTTCTTTCATATATCCCCTTTGTCTGCTTTGATGAATTTTATCTCCTAATCTGTAGAGTCATTTGAAAAATTTGCTACCGTATTAGAGAAATGTTTTGTATGTTGGAAACCAAAATGTGGCTCTGATGCATAGTTGATTTACCTGTAGATGATGCAATTTTCAGTCTTTTAAAGCATTATAGCCTTAGTGTTATTGTCATTTAAGAAACATTCTCTTGGCTATACACATTTTTCACCACCAATTGCTAATGTACAAAGTTGAGCAACATTCAGGACCTTTGCTTTTCCTCTCCCCAGTTGGCATTGTTACATCCTGGTCATTTTATTGCCTACTGACAGCTCTATTAGCTATTCCTCAAATTAATCAATTTTGATAGTTGGCTGGTTAAGTTTGGTGTGGGAAGGAAGTTTAAAACATTTGCTGACGTAGGTTTGGTGGTCTATCTATAATTTTGATACCGGGAACTTGCAGCAAATTTAGCACAGGTAAAATACATTAAAGCTCTAACCCTTCTGAAAATTCCCAGGGCTTATTTTAATGGGTTAGGCATAGTCTGACTGTATAGCTCAGATGGAGCCTTCATATTTACTTTTACAGCGCACTCTTTAAGAGAGAACATTCACAATGGAAAACAGCGGCAAGGGTTAGAAGACTTTTAAAAGGAAGCTGTTAGTGCAGCAGTAAAATTTGGCCAGGTAATTTTTTTTCTGTCTCTCATTAGGTTTCAATCTTCTTTAGTATTATGACTTATCCAAAACAGACTAGCATTGAATCAGAGCTTTCAGTTTTTCAAAAATTATGACATGTTTGTCTAAGCTCTATTTTAACTTGCCTAACTGTACTCTGGGCTTGAACCTCAATAATTCTTTTATTAACATTTTCAGAATAAGAACTTCAGAAGTAAATGCTTGAGCTATGTCACTAGTTAGGTCTTCTGGAGATTTATTGAACTTAAAATTATTTGAATCTCTTTAATAGCTCCATCAGTATAGAAACATGAGCTCTTATGTTTATGTATTTTTCTTTAGAAAAAACTTTTTATTATGAAACGTTCCAAACATAACCCAAAGTAGAAAGTACAATAAACCCCCATGTATCCATTCCCTGGCTTAAACAACCATCAACATTTTGCCATTTATGTTTATGTTTTAATAACAATGATTACTGGATATTAAGAGGAAGGATTGTGTGCTATTTTTAAAAGTGCTGGTAATAATCCTTAGTTTGTAAAGAACGACGATTTTTGGTAAATTTTATTTTAACAAGTAGAATTTATGAATTACAGTATGCTAACTAGATATGCTATATTTTAAAAATTAGTTCCTATTTCTGTTTTTTGTAAATATCACTGAAAATATTGGTGGAGTTGGAAGTTTTGTTTTCCAAATGTCAGCTGTTCTTTTCTCTATTCCTGGTTCAAAGCCAACGTTATCAGAAGGGAGACAAGTTGGCAACTAGCCTAAATACCAGTGGGGATACATCTTTTCTTCTGGACTTATATTCTTAAATAACACCTTAAAAATCTGTAGATAATTAGTGTAGCAATCTTGAAAATATTAATTAAGAAAAGAGCTAATAATTACTATGCTTGAAACTGAAAGTGATATAATTAGACTTAAACTGTGAGGTTTTTATTTGAAATTCATTAAGATCTTCAATGACTTAGTTGGCAAAGAGAAATTCTCCATTTCTATTATTAAGTCTTTACTAGTTAATAGAAATATAAACAGGTTCAAATGTCTGTTTACTTATAGATTGTCTTGACTAATTTCATCTCATTTTAATTATCTATAGATAAAATGTTTTATTTACAATAATGGAATTTAGCAGAGCTGGTGACATTTTGACAAGAAGTGAAGAAATTTGATCATGCCAAACAGTAGTATACTTTAGGCATACAGATTTTTTAACTAAAATTTTGAAATATTTTCTACAGGTATACATTAAGTTTTTCCCAAATATTGTTTATGTACATTAAACAATGCTTTGAATTTCTTCCCTCCCCACCCGTGCTCAAAACAAAGAAACCTGTAATGGTACAGTAGAAAAAAGGCAGAAAAACTTTCTCTCTCAAGCTAAATGATGCCAGTTTGAATAGCTTGGTGCTGACAGGCTGGGTGAGAGTTGAGGAGCTTTGATTGCTTACACTACCCTTGCACTTATGGATGATGATATCCCTGTGAAATACATTGCCCCGGTCTGCCTGCAGAGAACTTAACCGCATCAGTCAGCCTCTCTTGCCTGAACCTATGAGGTCATCATTATTACTTCATTTTTTTATTCCTACCTAATCCAGGCTGAACTTCAGAAGGCTTTCTGCTTTTCCCATCAGAAGTTATTACTCTGAAATATAGAAATAACCTGAGACATCTTTTATGAAATGTATCCTCTTCCGTTTGTCCTAAGTATGTAGTTGAAGCAATGAACTAATTTTCTGGGCAACAGATTTACCAAATCTAAATTATTCTCAGGTGAATCAAATAGCTTCTTTCAATGCAGATAATCCTTTGGATAAAAAAAGACACGTTAACAGAACCAGAGTGGTAGCACAGTGAAGAAGGAAGATGGAGTTTGGTAAGAATGACAAAAGATTTTTTTTGAAAGAAAACAATTGCTAAACTAATGAAAGAATGCTAGAGATTGTTAACATCACCAACTCAAGCAAATTATTCAAGAAATAGTAAATTTTATAAAATAAAATTCTAAAAAAATGGTTAAGATGGCAAAAGAAAAACTTACCAGATTGTCTATTTTAAATATATGCAGTTTATTGTTGGTCAAATTTACCTCAATAAAGCTGTAAAAAAAAAGAAGTAGTGAATTCTATCATCTTAGGAAAAGGGTAAAGAATATGGGCTTTATAATTTGATGTGGATATGAACACCAATGCTACCACTTGTAATTATAATATCTTAGATCTTGCTTCCATCTATGACAGGAGTTGACTTTTTTTTTCCTGTGAAATGCCATATAGTAAATATAATAAATATGTTAGGCTTTTTGGGCCATGCTGTCTCTTTTGCAACTCTCAACTCTGTCATTGTGTGTGAAAGCAGCCATAGGCAATAAATGAATAAGCATGCTGTATTTCAACAAAATCTTATTTATGGATACTAAATTTTGACTTTCACATAATATTTATGTGTTACAACTTATTGTGTGAAATACTTTCCATTATTTAAAAGTAAAACCCAATCTTAGCTTGCCAACAAGAAAAAGCCAGTGGAATGGATTTGGCCTTTGGGCCATGGTTTTCTGAAACCTGATTTAAGATAGTGGCTTTCATAGTGGTGCCAGCAACACCAGCATTGCCTGTGAAAGCCTTCAAAATGCAAATCATTAGGCCTTATCCTAGACTTACGGAAAAATCAGAAACTGTAGGGTGGGGTGCAACAAGGGTTTTAACAATCTCTCCAGTTGATTCTGATGTACGTTAAAGTTTAAGAACCATAGCTCTGTAGATAATGCGACAAAGCTGCTTTGAGTTTTTGTAAGAATTAATGAGATAATGAGTTGCCGGTGCCCAGCCTGACGTTTAACCACCTCAACTGTGCCTAACACCTTTTAGCTGTTTATAACAGCTGAAGTAAATTGGTTAAATTTTGATCAAATTTTCCCTTATTCTTAAACCAGTGACTGTGTAAAACAG
Organism: Nomascus leucogenys; assembly: GCF_006542625.1. Taxonomy (NCBI): domain Eukaryota; kingdom Metazoa; phylum Chordata; class Mammalia; order Primates; family Hylobatidae; genus Nomascus; species Nomascus leucogenys. Next base: position 40,564,603 of record NC_044387.1, read on the forward strand.
GTTTTTTGCAAGAATTCCAAAAGGAATTTGCAAAAGAAATGAAAAGTAGATCATTTGAACCTTCTTTTAAAAACTGGATCGATAAAACATGAGAATTCAGAAAAATCAAGTCTCAACAATGTGACAGGAAATGAGTTTCCTGGAAAACAATCTCCTTAATGCTAACACTTCCTTTGGCCTGTTCATAATTAGAAAATAATAGAAATAGAGGTTTTGATGTAATAAGTATTATAGCAGAATATATTCTTGCTAAAAGAGCAAAATAGGAATTTAAATTTATAGAACAAAGGCACCTGCTACTCAATGCTTCTTGTCTCCTTTCTCTATGAATGTTTGGGCACATGGAATGTATTGGGCCACGCTCAGCCAGCTTAACAGTCAGCGGCTAATGACCGCTACTTCAGATAGGACTGCTTCAGACAGGACTTCAAGTCTCCTTCAGGACTGATGTGAATGACAATGGCTGACACGGTGTTACCTTGTGAAATAATTTATTTGTGCTTTCGTAGAACCGACGTCATGGAAGCCTGCTTTCTTATGGAAACCTTCAGCATTGTTGATTTAGGCATATTGATTTACATTTCTTTGACTTTGAGTTTAATACTGAGTGTAAACGTTCCCAAATAGTCACAAGTGAAAAGAAAACACAATGAATGTAAGAGCTGACATGTTTCATGAATATGAACTTCATAGCAAGCCATACCTATCCCTGTGGAGGGAAGAAAGAGATTCTACTTTTCTCGCAATTACCTAGATAAATACAAATTGAAAGCTTTTGCTGTGATTTATCTGGATAATTTTGACAACATAGGTTTATTAAAATGATTCATATAAAGCATTCTGGATTTCATTTTGCTTTTATATTTCTGTATTTCTTGCAGACGCTCACAAAATGTCTTGGATAACAGCTGGCTTCATAATGTCCTCATCATGACCAGTGAGTCTGCAAAAGCAGATGAAATTTTTCTGTAAATTCAAGTGACCTAGAAATTAAAAAAAAGAGCCTGTACAAGTCCTCAGTATTAGAAGAGTTTTGTTAAAAGTTTTCCGTGTTTTGGTATTTTAATAAAAACCACATGATATGAGGCTTATTTCTCAGTTATATTCACTCCGATTGCCATTTCTGTGACAATCTTAGTAAACAAAGTTCAGACTTTTTTTTTCAGATTTTTTTTCATCATTTTAGCCAGGAATCACAAGAAATGCAGCAGGAATGATATCACAGCATGCCTTTTTGTAGCACATTAATGCATTTTTGACAGCTGAATATTTCTGATGAAGAGAATATTTAGATTTCATTTTTGTATGTTATACAACATCTGGAACTTTAGAATATTTCTTTATTCAGTAAGCTATTCGTTGTGTCTGCAAAAGTAGCCCTGATAGAAAATTATGAAAAGTATTGTCAAGACTTTGCTTGGATCAGAGTGAACATTAAATAGTAATAACCATTGAGCAGTACAACATTGGCTTTCACCTCAAATATAAACAATACAATCAAGATGTTTCCTACTTGCATATCTGCAAATCTACTATGGTCATCCGTAACTTAGTAACTAAATTAAATGCCTTGAACTCTACTGCGGGAAGCTGCGAAACCTCCCCAGTATCTATGGATTTTCTGGCGTGCATGAGCTTCAGTGCAAGTGCACCTATGTACTGATGCTCACTCCAAGCTACCACCAGTTGTTCTGTGGGTGCTCCCTGCCTGGGCTGGCCCAATGCAGTGCTACCCCTCTCATTTCACTCAAGCAAAGAACCCCAAACTGAGGTTCATATGAGTGGCAACTTTTTATTATGGATTTGTGAGTTGCAGAAAGTAGTGAGGGATCAGAAAACACTTCAGCTTTAATGTCAGGTACAGATATGTTCCAAGTAATTTGTCAGCCATCCCCTTCCATAAGGAGTTTTCCCTCTCTGGGTGTGCTTGTGGGCTCTAGCCTCCAGCTACATGCATGCCAGAAGCCCTCTTGCATTTTTTCCTAGCTCTTCCTTGCAACTCCCCTTTCTTCTCAATACTTGGCCCCTCTCTTAGGTTGCCTGTAGCAAAGTCAAATTCTTCTCCCTTTAATAATAAAACAGAGTAGCAGTTCAGCACTGTTTTTTTTTTTTTTATCTCATGCTACCCATCCAGCCCTGCCCAGGGACCTGACCTTTCTCAACCAAAGGAAACAGCATACACCATTAAGGTATTTTTTTTCCAAAAAAAAAAAAAAAAAAAAGAGCCATTTTTTTAGGGGTGAATTATATCCCTTCTCTGGAAGGCAGAATCAACTGTAGTTTCTCCTTCCAGTTGCCATTGCTCTTTTTGTGATGTATAGGGGCATTTCTCTCCAAGGAAGCCTCTGTGCTGTCTCGTAGGCACATTATTTTTTACCCTCTTCAGTACATTCTCCGCACTGCTGCCAAATGATCTTTTAAAGGGATAATTTGATCATGCTGTTCTTTTGGTTAAACTATGAGTAACATCTCACTGGTCTCAGGACTAAGTTTCAAATCCCTAACAGATCCGACAGAGCTCTATGAGCCCCTGGCCCCTGCCCCACCACCTGCCTTGCACTAGGCTTAACTTGCAGGCCTCTCTTTTCTCTACTTTCTCTCAAGGTGCAGAGACTTTTGGCTTCTGGAACAGAGCATGTTCCTTGCTCCCACCGGTTCTCTGTGACTGTTATTTCTCTGCCTCAAAGATCCTCCCTGCCCATGTAGAGATGTCTTAGTTATGTTCCAGATCTCAGCTTAAAGGTTTCTTAAGTTTGGGGCTTCTGTGTGTCTCTGTTGGCATTCTGTACGTCTCCTTTGAACATTCATCAAAATCTTAATTTATTCATTTCGAAAGCAGGGTATCAGGTTGCTGTGGCAACTCCAGGCAGGGTTGCCAAGGATTGTCTGTGTACCTCTACTTAAGGCTTCTATGATGAAGTTTCCCTTTTCTGTTTTGTTTACTGCCTCCCTCCCTCCACTGCCCCTCCAAATTTAGGGTAGCAATGCCTCCCCTCTGTTGACCTATCCATGTTGCTCAAAACTGTCAAGCACTCTTCATCTCCTCTCTATACCTTCATGCTATTCTCTACCTGTTGAGATTCTGATAACATACTCCTAAACTTTTACTATTTTTTTTCTAAGGTCTTAATCATTTGGGTTTTTCTTTTGTCACCATCTTCTTATCCTCCTAATCTCTGCTCCAGCCATTCTCAATTTTTTTTCTTACATCTTCCTGTGGGCCATGGTCTATTTCATCCCTAGGGCCTCACACATGCTGTTCCTACAGTCAGAAAGGAGCAACCCACTCTTACACTGCTCAGTCCTCCCTTTATCTACCTAAACTCTGTTTACCCTTCAAGCTTTATTTTACATTTCAATTCCTCTGAGAAGCCTCTCCTCACTTTTTGTCTTTCTTACCCCCAGTCTAGGTAGGTACTTAGGTAGAATAAGGGACCTCAAATATGTCTACATTCTAATTCCTGGAACCTGTGAATATGTTAGGTTACATGGCCAGGAAGAATTAATGTTGTATATGGAATTGACATTGTGAATCAGGTGACCCTGAGATGGAGGACGATTCTGGACTATCTAGGTGGGCCCAATGTAATCACAAGGGTCCTTATGGGTGAAATAGGGAGGCAGGAGGGTCAGTGTCAGAGAAAATTCCACTGGCCATTGCTGGCTTCGAAGACAGGAAGGGACCACGAGCTAAGGAATGCAAGTGGCCTCTAGAAGCTGACAAAGACAAGGAAATGGACAGATTCTCCCCTAGAGACTCCAGCAGGAACACAGTCCTACTGAAACTTGATTTTATCCCAGTGGGACTTATGACTTTTGACCTTCAGAACTCTAATATAATAAATTTGTGTTTTTTTCTGTGTTTTTTTTTGTCTCAGATTGAGATGCAAATATTTGTATTGTTCTATGTGCCAATTAGTTACAGCAGCAGAAACTATTACTGTATTTTTTTCAGGAGTTTCCATAGTCTACACTTCCCTGTCATGGTTTTTAATCATCCTGTATTATAATTGTCTATTGGTTTATCTGGCCCTTTCAGTAGAGTCTAAAACCCACAGGACAGGACAATTACTGTTTCATTCACTGTCCTTTAGCCAGTGCTAACTACAATGCCTGGAAGGTAGTAGGCTTTCAGTAAGTATTTGCTGAGTAAATTAATGGCAGATCCAGAATTCAAACATGGTATCTTTGATACAGTGCAGTAGCAGTAGCTCTTTGGCTCTGAAGCAGATACTACTTGAGATTTTGTTTTTTTCTCTTGGAAATCTGCCTAAGATCATCTGAAATCAGATATAGCTTAGCCAACTTTAGTTATTTGAGAAAATTTTTCCAAATAATATTGATCCACTGTGTTATGACATCTTGGTTTTCATCTGGACAGAAACACATTATAAATGAATTTATTGGGTCCCCTTAACTTCTTCAAGCAGGAGAATGGCTCATTTCTCATTTACCATTAAGATCAGTTACATGTGTTTCCATGGCGCATTGTTCAGAAATGGCCAGAGCAGCTGGGTAGTGCAAGGAATGGCTGCCTATGGGTGGAACACTGTGTTTCAGATCCCAGTTGTTCACTCTTTCTGGGGCAAACAGTCTCATTTGAAGGTTATTTTCTCAGGTGAAATAGACGCAGTTTCATCTGTTTCAGCCACTTACTCAGAAAGACAGGAACATCCTAGGATTCCTAGAGCAAATGACATGGCAAAGTGTGTTCAGGGCCTCAGCTAGCCTCACCGCGTGTGGCACGTTCCTAGTTACTACCTACATAACAAAACGGAATAAATCATACGGTTTTAATATGGTTAAAATCTAGACTTTTTATTCTTTCCTTTTTAGTATTTCTCTCTGATGAACAATTTGATGGTGAATATCAAAAGCTATTGGAATTTAGCACATTATCACTCTCGATGCCTTATATTTTTAAGATCCAGTGAAAGAATGGAAGAAAAAATACCTCCTAATTGATTCTTTTTTATCTTTGCCAAATACAGTAACTTTTATCAACTAAAATCACTGAGAAATTAAAGCTGATTAGGGAACATTAGGAACGCTGTCAATGGATTTTTAAAAATCAGGGAAAAAGTTTCAGCATTCATTAAGCCCTCAGGGGAGGAAAGATGCATTCTAGCAAATCATAATAATTGAAATGTATTTCTATTATTTTTTTCAAGAATCTTCAAGCACTTACACTGAATTCCAGAATGCTTCAACTTCCAACTGATAGAGTGTTAAACACCATGAAGAATGTTAGTGTAGGAGACAGAGAGAGAACAGCATTTTTTATTTTTGTCCAGTCAACTAGTTGTTTTGCAGAAAATAATTTTGATAATGTTTATATGACCTTGAACATTTACACATATTTCATCGGGAGCTTAGAAGTAAACATTTTGATATAATATTGGGAGTTAAGGTTCAATAAAAGGGGAATTTATTTCCTTCAAAAAGAGCCTAATTTCAGAAAATTAGGAGATTCAAAAAGTAGTCAATGGAACAACTTTTGGATCATGGGAAGCTTCACCAGGTGGTTCTCTACCTCAGTTTCTGCAAAGATGGTTTTGTGAGAGGAAGCAAAGAGGCTGGACTGCTTACTGAAGTGTGAAAACCAAAGCATTAAACAGGCTACTTTAACTCATCTCAGGCCATCCTGAATTCATCTGGAGCGTGGGTAGGAACCTAAAATCTGGCTCCAGAGCAAAACCCGCATGGAAACATTATCAGAAAGAAAATTTCTTTCCATATATCAGCAACTTAAGATCAGTAAGGTGAAAGATTTTGCAAAATAGTATGGGAAGCAAAACAGAGGAAAATAAGAATAAAAGTGAGCCATCTCAAAATTGGTTTTTATGTAAGAAGTGAAAAGGCAAATAAATCTCCTTGAAAAATATATCTTGTATCTACCATAATCTACTCTTCCTTGAATCAAGCTGTCTAGGGATTGATAAACATATACCAAAATAAATCCAGCCTTCACAGTGTCTTCATTTCACATTTACCCAACTAACCAGTACTTCTTTATCTCTTAGTTGTTCTATGGCTGAAAATAGAATTTAGGGTTGGTAATGCCCAGATTTCTAGGCTATGAAGCAGTAGCATATTTGCAGTGTTGGGTCTTCCATTTGTGCATGGAATCCCTTCACACTATCTTCTCTTTCTACAGTGTCAGAACTGCCTGCCTTCCACAGTGTGTTTTACCATGTTTTGCTGGGTCCAACTAACTCTCTGTGTCATACCACTCTCCGAAGCATTTCCATGTAGAAATACAATGTCGTAATAATGCCGAAACAATTTAACTTCCAGTGCTTTTAAAAGCAGATAACTTATATTTGCTTTGATCATGCTAGTATGGTAAAAATGAACAAAATTTGTGTAAGAAGGCATATACTGTCTGTAGAAAAGACAAGAAATGCACAGCTTATATTTTAAGCTCACCAGAATTTACATTTATTATTAAATCTGATGCATCATTTTGGAAGCTGATTTTCTTGGAAAATAAAGGCTTGTTTTTGAGAATAGGTAAAAAGTATAAAATAAACTGAAATTAGAAATATGTAACAAGAAAGTCTACTACAGCAAGAAAAATCTTACACTAAATTAAATATTATATCTACAAGTAGGCATCTTGTAAAAGAAACTCCTTACCATACACAGTGGTTATGTTACTAAATATTGGCTGAGTTTGGTGATACTTTATTTATCTGGCGTTTTTGTTGGCCAAGAGAATATTTTTCAGATTAAGAAATTTCCCAATTAATCAAAGATCGTGTTAATGAAGAATGTAAAATTGTCTCCCTTTCCGTCTAACACCACAGACTGTCACGTATTGAGTTCTTGCCTTTTCTCTTTCATGCTCTGATATCAGAATGATTGTTTTAGACAATAGCCTTTATAGTGGCATAGTTATTACTTGCTTTTTTGGATGTGCTGTGGGCTGTTTGAATTTTAATTTATGCTGTTAATAGTGTGCCTTAACATTAGAACTGCATTTTTTTAACTCGCAATTTTGTTATTTTCCTTGGAATGCGTATTTTTGGTTTACAGATGGTGTTGGTCACAAAAAAGAATTCTAAATTGATAGAAACTCAGCCTTTTTTTTTTTTTCCATGACAGGAGGGGACAAAGAGGCTGAATTCCTAGACCAGTCTATCTCCCAAAGACTATTCAAACACTTCATCAATTGTATCTGCAATAATATTAATCAAGACACAAAGGTCAAACCAGCAGAGCTGCTGGCTTGTTCTGGGCCTACAGTCCTACCCTCGAAATTTTGCTTTCTTCTTGTTGAGCTCCTTGAATTTGAGGAAGGCCAAATGTGAGAGAGGATGATGAAGAAAGGGTAAAAGTTGCTCGTAGCTGGGCATGGGAAACTTCAATGCCACCACAGAGAAAAGTCTTTACCAGTTCAGGAGCTGGGAAAGGGCCCTGGTGGAGGAGAATTTGCATAGGGAAATCAGCAGCTCTATAGTACACTTGTAGCATGTGACAGGAAAAATTTGTCATTGGCTATTTATGAATTAAATCTTAATAAAATCCCTAGGTCTTCCCTAACCAAGCACAAATGTCTTAAGAGGTTACCTATAATTTTGAACATCCTTTCAGCACATTTTCTGCATAGTTAATGTGGGCAGTTGTGTCTAGGCACAGGACAGATTTACTTCTATATCAATATTTGAGGCACTGTATATGGCACAGAGACCCCATTATTCAGTGAAAATATGGCCTATTCAAGGAGATGAAAGTTTAGTGAGAATCTTAACTAGGAAGACAACAAAGTTACTCTTTCAAAGAAATAATTTAAATGACTTTGAAGAGAAAATAAGATTTTTTTTTAAATGGAAAGTTTATTTTCCAAACTACAAGACAGTTAAATAATTAGCATATCTCTTAAACCCTAAATTTTAATTTAGCACTCAGAGTGATGTCACTGATAGTCTCTAGCTCTTAATAAATGCAGTTCATCTTCTCGTGTGTCAGTTTTCTCATTTTAAAAATTAATTATAATGATATAACTATCTTTAAATGATTTTTTTTTCCTGAGATGGAGTCTCCCTCTGCTCCCTCTGTCACCCAGGCTAGAATGCAATGGTGTGATCTCGACTCACTGCAACCTCTGCCTTCTGGGTTCAAATGATTCTCCTGCCTCAGCCTCCCCAGTAGCTGGGATTACAGGCGCCTGCCATCACTCCTGGCTAATTTTTGTATTTTTTTTTGTAGAGACAGGGTTTCACCATGTTGGCCAGGCTGGTCTCAAACTCCTGATTTCAAGCGATCCACCCGCCTTCGCCTCCCAAAGTGCTGGGATTACAGGTATGAGCCACCATGCCCGGCTCTAAATGATTCATAGCCTAATAGTAACACATTTGATGATACATGAACAACTATAGGTAGAGCTAGAGGTAGAAAAAAAATGAAGTGAAATTATTTCCCTGGCTTTTCCTGGGTTGTAACAAATTCCCCGAACATTTGAACCCTCCACTGAATCTAGGTTTATGATATATAATTGAAGAGTAGAAAAGGACATCTTAGGAACAAAAGTACAAAGAAGAAAGGGGTACATCAAATTGGTGAGTGAGCAGAAATAACGACACCCAGAAGGAATTTCTACCCTGACTCTTATTTTTTAGGAACACTTTCTACTCTGCCTCCCTGACTTCTGCCTTCCATCTTAAGCCCTAGCTTATCATCAACACTAAGTGTAAAATCAGTTTGGAGAACAGGGGAACAGAAATATAATTTATTCAGCAAAAATTATAGAGATGATTTAAGGAAGGTAAAAGTAATTTCATAATTTGGAATTTGGCCAGCAAATAAAAACTAATATCCAACTCCTTTTCCCATTTCTACAAAAACATTTACAGTGAGGAAGTCTTTAGCATGACTAGGAGTGAGAATCATGATTTCATATCTCCTGTGAATTGCAACAATTGCAACAATATTGTTGAATATTAAAGCAATTTTCCAGTCCTACAGGGATATGTAAGAGTTTTTAAAAGCAGAAAAAAAAAGACGTCTAGAAGCAAGGTCAGACAGGAAAATAACATTTTAAGGGGCCACTAAATAATTTTTGACACCCCATTTGAAATTTATAAACTGATCATTTAATGGTTTTGGCTTTTGTAAATATGATATGTATTCTTGTTTCTTGATTTCTATAATCAAATGATAAAAGATAATATAATATAAATAGCAGCAGATAATTTTGGACGTGATCATCAAATGAAGTTTTCTAACTGAAAAATTGAAGTGGATGCAGATATACAAAGGAAGTTTACGCACGATTTTAGACTAAAGAACAATCCATTTGACCAAAAGACATCTTATTATTTGTAATAGATGACTTCAATTGCAATCAAATGACAAATGTAAATATATATATACACATTTGATTGTCATTTGATATTATATACATATAAATACAGTATCAAAATATATTTGATTTAAAGAAAACTCATAAAAACCATGGTTAGAATTCACTTTAGCAACTAAGTACAATGATTACACAGCAGCTGTAAGTCAAATGATTCTATGATGAACTACACAATTAGATAAAAAAAAAAACTGTGATAGCTAAAGACCTTGAAGTACAACTTTAAAATACATTAACTAGTATATACACTTGATTTTAATCTATCAAAAATTATGTTAATTGTAATTTCAGTTATATATTACTTAGAGTGGTCTATCAAATCACAAAATGTGCCTCTGCAAATTTTAAAAATCATTTGAATTGTAGTTTTTGTGCCTGCATTCTCTCCTTACACTGTTTTGAAAATTGCCAAATTAGTTGTCTATTTAGTAGTAAGTGTAATGTGGAGAAAAAGCATATTGCTAAAATGTATTTAATCAGAATTTATATTTGCATCCCTCCATAACACATACCTTGAGGTATTTTCTTGATCATGGTATTAAAATTAAGTAGTATGTTCAGTATACACAGAAGCTAAAAAATATGAGAATCATAAACAATAAAGCTCCCGTAAGATTGTTATTGATCAAAATATTAAATCATTTTGGCTTTTAATCTGCTGAAAGTACACACTGAAAAATATATTTTGAGCTTCAGAAAATTTGTTAAATCCAGTTTAATATATCATAATTTTATTGTAAATGATAAAAACCTGTACTAGTTATTTTTGGTAGAAACTTTATTTTCCAGTGTATATAAGTAACTTTTGTCCATAAGTAACCTTTGTTAATTCACCGTACTTTTAAACTGAATATGTTTAAACAAGTTACTTTTCATCTTAATTTTCAAATTATAATCATGGAATGTCTAATAAATCTTAATGCCAGTTATTTCTGTCTGAATTAAATTGCAATCTTTATTGACACATGGAAAGGGAGGGGGGTTTCTTTCCTTGCTGAGAATTATATTGTTCTGGTTGTTAGAATTATAGTGTCACTGCTTTGTTCAAAGCTGGTCAGGGCAAGTTTCTGAACTTGGATTTACTACCACTTACTTGTCTTAGGTCTACCACAACCTCAAACGTTGTGACAGAGACTCTTCAACTTATACCTTAGCAAATTAAAAGGACAGGAACATCAACGGGGACTCTCAGTACAAATAAAATTTAGGAATATTTATTTGTGCAAGAGAAAATATGCTTTGTGGCTCTGCGCCACTTAAAAAAAAAAGTAGTCTTGCTTTAGGTTTCAATTTTCTCAAATGGAAGAAATAGACAGAATATGTCCCCTGGATTTTATGTTCGTACTATGCCAAAGAAAATGAGCCAATGCATCTTAGTGGTTAAGCATTAAAGTATTTTTGAGCAAATTTTTTTCCTGCAATTGATTTTTTCCTCTAATCTTTAAGTTGGTACTATTTTTTTTTTAAACTACATTGATGCTTTTCTATTGCAGCTTTACCTGTCTCTTCCACCCCCACCTTTCTCTTTCAAAGCATTTTTTTCAATCAGCACATGAGGTTCTGAAAGAATACTTAGTCTTGGCTTTTCCCTCAACTTTATTCAGCAAAGCTACTGACTTGAACAAAAGCAGTACTGTACCTGCTCCTGGCCGCCAGAAACAATGACGAGCGCCTTGATAAGATTAGATGTAATTTTAAATGCAGCAGGGACAAAGACTCCCTCCCATTCACCCCACTCCTAACCCCCTACTGTAATTCCACCACAGAGAGCAGTTGAAAAATCCCGGGCCAGAGCCAGACTGCTTGGTAAGCGCCACCTAACAGACATGGAAACATGATCTGCATCATTTTCAGGCTTGGCAGACATTTTGTGCATAAAAAAGAGAAGAAAAGAAAAGAAAAAAAAAAAAAGGCCATCTTTGAAACCAGACACAAGCAAACTTTACACATTCCCAGTTTTATAGTTTCAAGAAGGACTTTAGAATTGAAATAATCAAAGAAAAAAAGAAATTATGTTGAAAATGTGTAAAATCAATTTTATTTAGTTTTGTTTTTGAGCAGAAATATTCTGACTATATCTAAGTTAAATTTTGCTATGGATGGCTTAGTGTTTTTTCATCTTTTGGAGTAGGCATAAATGTTTGTGGTTTCTTTATTAATCTAAGAAGTTAGGTGCCCAACGTGCATTTTTTTTTTAACTGGTGAAAATTTATTTTTTAATTTTGTGAGTGTATCAATGAAGTGTCCGTGTGCTTTCCTTTGTCTTCTGTTTTTTGGATAAGAAGCTTAACTTAATAGATGTCTTTACATTTATGTATTTATTTGTTCTCACCAAAAAACTTTGTTGACTCCTTCATACCTCAATACTGAAATAATAATTTAATCTTGGTCATATTCCACTCTCTCTCTCTTTCTCTATCTACCTATCTATTGTAAAAACAAAACACTGATATTTAGATTTTTAAGAGAAGCAATTATATTAACAAGGAAAATATATTTGTTTATTTAATTATACAGATATAACTCACTTTGCACACACAAAGGCTGTCATAGCATTATAATGTTTGAATTTCTGTGAAACAAATCATCTAAACTGTGCTATATAAGCTGTTTTTAATCTAAGGTAACTCATTTATTAGGTGGATAAGATCTCCTTAATCTGTCAGTCCTAAGATGCTTTTTTGGTATCAAATGTTCTTTATAGGGGGCATGGCAGCATGCTGAAGAAAAGTCAGATGTTGAAACTGGATAAAGAGTCTTAACCGACCACATTTGAGAGGCTTACTAATCTCTGAACTTCTGATCCCATAGTAGTAGGTATTTTTGAGTTAATACAAGAAGACAAATCTCTACACTTGCCTAGTTATGGAAATTAGTGGCGTTCAGAGCTTACCCATTAACCTGACAAATACGCTGCATACATGTGCTGTTATTACCCTTATTTCTTGTCATAAAACTTCAGAAAGCTGAGAAAATACCTTTAGGATGTTAATCCCTATCCCAACTCACCCTACATTTATATTGTTTTTTCCTCTGAGAAATGAGAGAGGCCTAAACAATAAGAAATTTCACAAGATTTCAGTTGACTGGATGCCACTAAACATACTAAAATGTATTATCCTTGAAAGCAGTGAACTATATTGATTTTTAAATTGTTTTGGTGAGAAATAAGGTTTTTTTTTCTTTCATTCTTCCTTCCTTTCTCCTTATTTTTGTTTGTTCTTCAACCTGCCATTAGTGTTACCAAATATCTTCAGTGCTCTTCTTTCTCTCTTTTGTTTCTTCTGTCCTGGAAAGATGTGGATAGGTCCTCCTGACCACCTGTTCCCAGGTGCTCAGCAGCCTCTGGAAGTTTACAGATCCCTAGCAATTTTCATGAGCGGTTCTTCCCTCTCCGCTCCCTCCCTCCCTTCCTTTCTCCCTCCCTTGCTTCCTTGCTTCCTTCTTCCTACAATGTACTAGACACTGTCTTATGGGCTGGGGATTAAAGAAGAGGTGGGTACAATGCAGTTCCTCCTCTCAAGGAGCTCATAGCCTTGTGTCAAGGGAGTCATGAAAAGAAGCAATCTCTGCTTCCAAACTTTCTCTGACACTGTGCCTCCGATCCAACTGAAGCTTCCCATTTTTCCATTCCTTCTATCTACCAGGAACTTGAGAAACGAATGCAAGCTAAAATAACTGATAACTTTTAAAGTATTGCTCATCTCTGCATTTAAATTTTAACTCTTGGCCTTCAAAAGTGGAATAAGTAGTAAGGGCTTTTGTCAGTAAAGAACACAGATGAAGAGGAGAGATATTTTATATCAGAGAAACTTTCTCAGAATCTCTCAATTATGATAAAAATGTATTATACTGAAGATTGGACCTATCTTCTTGGTCCAGAATTTATATAAATCTCTCTGAATTCAAACTCAGAGAAATTCATTACAATTTTCTAAATTTACTATTTGTTTTTTACATTTATCATTTTCAGTATATACTCTGTATGAAAAAAAAACTAGGTCAAATAACTACTTATATGCCAATAAATACTTATCATTAAACAATGAAACTTAGATATTGAAATAATTGTTTTCTGTGTTACTAACATACCCTTGTAAAAATCAAAGATGATATCCACCAGATTCAGAAAATCTGTTCCTGGAAACTCTGTCACCTGTTTGCAGTATATTCCTGCTAGCATTATTTTAATTATTTTAATTATTTGTCATGCTAATATTATAAGATCCACAAAAACAAAAAGAATAAAAATTAGAAAAAAGAATAAAAATTAGAAAAAAGAATAAAATTTTATTATATGCCTAGCATTCAGAGAGAGAAATTCTTAACATCTTCTTTCAACTTTTTTCTATCCAAATATTTTCATATTTTTATACAAGGGAGATAATAGTGTATGTAGCCATTATTAGCCTTTTTTTTTTTTTTTTTTTTTTTTTGCGACGGACTCTTGCTCTGTTGCGTGCCCAGTCTGGAGTGCCGTGGCGCAATCTCAGCTCACTGCAAGCTCTGCCTCCCAGGTTCATGCCATTCTCCTGCCTCAGCCTCCCGAGTAGCTGGGACTACAGGCGCCTGCCACCATGCCCGGCTAATTTTTTATATTTTTAGTAGAGACGGGGTTTCACCATGTTAGCCAGGATGGTCTTGATCTCCTGATTTTGTGATCCGCCCGCCTCGGCCTCCCAGAGTGCTGGGATTACAGGCGTGAGCCACCGCGCCCGGCCTCATTTTTAGCCATTTTAACATACCAATATATATCGCAAGTATTTAAAATACACTAGAAGGATGATACTTAACATTTGTAAATGTGTTTCTACTTTTTAAATACTGCATTGTGTGAATGTAGAATGTATTAAGATCATCCCTTTTGTTTCTTGTCTTCCTCTTTCTCCATTTTCTATTAGACTAATGTCTCCTATTTTGGCTCCTTACTCTCAGTCCTCCATGCCTTTTTTGGTTCAGCCCTGTCTAAATGGAATGCCCTTTCCCCCGTTATCTGCCTATCTGGAAATTGTGTTCACTCTACAAGACCCAGCTGATAGGCCCCTTTCTCAACAGAACCTCAAATTCAGCTTCATCCTCTGCATTCCTATCCTGCCTTTGGGGTGCTTTCTTTATGGAATTTATCACACTCTGCATATGAAATGACATCAGCTGGACCAGAATCAGGTTGTGCAAGTGTCCTAGAGGTCTGTCTTGCATGCTCTGGGCAGAGCAGCCTCTAGATGGCATAGAATGTTTTAGGAACTTCTTACTTGTCATGAAAAGCAGAGGACCCTGGAGCAGCTGCCTGGCTAAGTTGTGTAATTTGTATCAACCCAAGGAGCCCTGTGTGACAAGATATGAATCCTGATAATAACTGAGGTCCTGGATAAAACAAACCTGATTGCAGTACTGTGAGTTCCTCCAAAGAGTTTCAACTGGAGGAGATCACAGCTCCCGAAGAGAACATCACTGGTGAGTTGAGAGAAACTGACTAATATGGGTGAAATGATAGAGAAGCCAGTGGCTACTGTTGTATCAAGAGACCGTGCCTGACTTGGCCATGCCTGGCCATCCCTGCTACGTCCTGGGAAGGAGACTACCATCTGTAAACAGAAAGACTTGCACCACAAGGGACCTACAGAGTTTGCTGTGGAAGTCACCCTGAAAGAGTAAGTCAGGCTCAAGACGGAAGTGCACATCTGGAATGCAGCCTGTATTCTGTTGAGGTCCCTGTGCAATTTACTCTGGTCACTAGAAGCGGCTCAAGACGGAAGTGCACATCTGGAATGCAGCCTGTATTCTGTTGAGGTCCCTGTGCAATTTACTCTGGTCACTAGAAGCGTGGAGATCAGCTTGGGCAGAAGAATGCTAGTGGCAGAGTGCTGAGGTCCAGGGTGCAGAAGGACTGATCAAGTGCAAAAGCCTGAGCAAAGGGATCCTCTTGGAGAAACTCCCTCCTCAGTGACCCCATTTGGCCTACTTAGGACTCCTGGAGGGGTCCAAAGCAAAGATCACACTTCCTCCAGGCAGAGTGGTAGGATTTAGGTTATGGCTGTCAGTGTGATGCACAGATACACACAGAAATGACATCTTTTTTTACCCTTGCATATCCTGTGGCAACTTAGTATGATGCCGTACATATACCCAACAGATCCACTTATTTATTACACTCACAGATATTGCTAAGGCCTAAAATATATCTGGCATTATTCTAGGTAATGGGACAAAAATGGTTAGCAAAAACCAGACATAGGTTTTGCCCTCATGGAGCTAAATGTTAATTGAGCTATAATTTATGCAAATAGATTTGCATTTCATTATTCTCTTATCTCTCCATCAGGCTATTTTGAAATATAGCAACACATGTTTCATTTAACTTTTATAATATGCCCTTAAAAATGTGGAGAATCAAGCAATGCTAAAACATAAATAAGATAACAGGTTATAAATATTCCTTTATAGGTTTTGTTAGATAAGTTAACCCTTTGGAAGCTATATTAATTTTTCCAAGTCCCTAGGTCAATTACTTGCTTTGGAACCCTAAATTGTCATGCGCAAGTGGGGAAATGCACATTCTGTATATATGCAATGCAATTTATTTGGAACTGTAATCCTAAATCTCTTTTCTTT
The DNA here is from genome assembly GCF_006542625.1 of Nomascus leucogenys. NCBI lineage: Eukaryota > Metazoa > Chordata > Mammalia > Primates > Hylobatidae > Nomascus > Nomascus leucogenys. Next base: position 40,580,579 of record NC_044387.1, read on the forward strand.
GATCTGACCATGAAACATAAAATGAACATTGATAAATTACTTTGGATTAAATTATTTAATAAATATTATCAATTTCTTAATGTATTCAAGATCCTATGCTTAATTCTGGGAGAGAACAGAAGGTGAATAAAATAGAGTTCCTACTGTCAATATAGTATAAAAACTAGTAGATTTGGCCAAAGATGCAGTCTTTCAAAATTAATGAGCTGCAAAGTGCTACTTTCCCCACTGTTGGCAGATCACAGCCTTAATCCACGGTGCTCAGCCTGAATGGGAGAGAGGACGAGAGGGATGTGCTGGACACAGCAGGAAACAGTGCTGTCCAGATAAGCACAAAGTAGTCTCGGGATGCCCGGACATTCATTTGCGCATAATAAATGTATCCGAGGTGTTTCTATTTCTCACTTGAGTTGTATTATTTAAAAAATCATAAATAGATGCATTTTCTATAAAAATAATGAGAAAAAGGACAGTAATTAGGAAAAGAACAAAAGCCATCTCTTTTCCAAAGCTCTATTTACTCCTGCAGATAGCTTAATCACAAAAGTAACTAGCATGTATAGCATTTCATGTTTCATAAAGAGCAGTCACACATTTAATCTTTGTAGCAATTCTGTGAGCCTGGTATTATATCTTCATTTTAGAGATGACAAAACTGGGCTATAGATATTAAGCAATTTGACAAATTTGACTAAGACATGATAAGATTTTGGTCAGTAAGCAGAAAGCGAACATATAAATAGTAACCACTTATTTTTCTCCCACTTTGGGCAAAACACAATATTTCTAGGTGTTTGTGGGAGATGCTCATGTTATGGATGTCATGACCTCTGTCCACAAAGACTGGTCACTAGCACAGTGTATGGGCGTAAATGAAACCACATATGTAAAAGACATAGATCATCATATTAAAAAGTGTAAAATAATACAGTGCAAGTTACAGTCATAAATTCTGAGGTCATATGGAGTAATACTATAGCTCAGTGAGGTTAATGCTATTAATACTGGAGATATTGCTTTCTGAATGTGTAGGAGAGGTGTTGGGTGACTACCTTTGAGTCACTAGAAGTTTATCATAAAATAATAGCAGAGAAACCACGAAAAGTGGATGTCTCTGAGCAGTTGGAAGGGGTTTATGGAGAGGCATTCCCTTTTATAACTTCAAATTTCATTACTAGTGAAATGAAAAAGACAGGAATTAGAATGCCATTACATTTTTTTTAACCAAGTAGATGATATTTTCCATATGAAAAAGTCCGCATAAATATTTATAAATAAGTATGAAAGATTATTTAAACACATCAGATTTTAAAGCAGGAACATTCCTTAGTCTGAATTTTTTGAGCTAGGGTAGAAAAATTGATCCTTCCACCACTTCTCTCTTCTCTCTGGGTGCCTGAAGTAAATTGTACAGGGATGCATATTCCCTTCTAGAAAAGCCTTAAAGAAAAGGAGAATGCAATACCTCACCTCCATGTAATGCAAGGTGATACTTTTTAAAGTAGGGGTTTTATTCTACAACAGACCTACAGCATATATTCTCACAGGTGTCACAGTGATCTATACCAAGAGGTTCTGAGATATGTGCTAATCAGGTCGTGAAGTTTTTAAAGAGAAAAAGATTTGAAAAGGGGAAAAAAATTTACCTACATCTCCTAAGCCCCAGGACAGCTACTATTTACATGGGCAGTAACAAGTTATGCAGGTCAAGGCGCCTCAGCTTGCTGTTCATGGAGAAACAATAAAAGCAGGTTTTGCTGAAATAATTTTTTCCATTAGATTCCTATCTTTCAGTTTTGACTGAAAACAAAATACTTATGAAGGTGTTAAACAAGGAAGTGTGTTTAAATGTAGACAGTTGAGTATGATTTTTTTCTTGCATTTATTTTTACAGCCAACAGTTTTATAGACTGATATTCCTTAAAATTTCTACTCCTTGATTCATTCTTCAGATATTTTGCCTAGATGCTAGCTGATAAGGCCTAGGGTAATAATCTAACATTTGAAACAATATTTGCTTAAATCCCACCAGCCTACTCCCAAATTATAAGCACAGAAATCAAGTATTTTGGATGATGTCATTGGCTGAGTATTTTTTGTTTTATAATTTTTTGTTTTATGTATTCATTTATTTTTTAGAAACAGGGTCTTAATCTGTTGCCCAGGTCTGGTGTGCTCGCTGTAATCTTCAACTCCTGGGCTCAAGCCATCCTCCTGCCTGGGCTTCCCAAAGTGCTGGGATTACAAGCATGAGCCATGGCACTTGGCTCCAAGTTTTGTTGAATTTTAATGTTCTCAATGAACATTGCTTTTGTGAATAATGTTGAGATCTCATGATATGTCACACTATTTAGACCTATTATTTTGTCTTTAAAAACTGTTAGATACCATGTTAAGTGGAAGCCAACAGGGAGTCCCAGTCTGACCTTCTCATTAATTTAGTCTACGTGTGACTTTACCCAGGTCGCCTAGTTTCTTTGTGTCTTGGTTTTCTTCATGTGTCCAACAATGCAAATAAAAGCCCTTCCCTAAGTTATAAGATTTGGAAAACATATGCAATATTATTTGTAAATGGAATCTGAAAAAGGTGAAGCATTCACATACAAGTGATATGGCGTAAAATATTCATTTTAGCTCTTTGTATTAACCAGAGTATAATACACAATGTTATTGATACTCTCCCTGATACCTTAAAATTTATTTAAAAGTAAAAATATACTTTGGCCCTGTGGAGATCCTAAGATGTAATGTGGTATAGTATAAAATGCATAGCTTTTGATATCAAGGAGAATGTAGCTGAAATCCTATCTTTGCAACTTAATAGCGAAGTGATCTTGGCAAGCTATTTATCTTAGTTGAGCCCCAATTTCCCTATCTGCAAAACATGCATAGTGACGTCTCTGTAACTGGGTTTTTACATAGATTATATGAGGTTCAGTGTTGGCCATAAAAAATATTGACTACTTACAGGATAGGCACTTTGAGAAAGTTGATTAATCCATGACAACAAGACATATTAATCATTAATTAGACATTAACTAATTACTGATACACTTTTTTCATTGTTTTAAAATATGTGATCAGCATGGTAGTCTGAACAAATCCATGTTCTTCAAAATGCCTGGAAGTAGTAGTATTTAGTTTTTAATTCCCTAAGAAATAACGATTTTAGAATTGACATATGTAGATGTTAGCTATGTTGCAAAGAGTTTTTTTAAATCGGATACTTATCCAGACATAGAGTGTATGCAATAATGGCAATATTTACCTAGAGATAAACAAAACAAGTTCTTCTATTCCATGCTGATTTCTACACAGGTTACATTTGTAGTCTCTAAGCTTTTGAGAATAAGAATCTTTATGTATTTACCTTATACAAATGAACAAAATTATACGCTAATCTTAAATTATTAGCTGTCATTATTTTATAAGTAGTTGGTTTTACTCATCACTTAGTAACTTAAAAATTGTAAAAATTTTAAGAATTTGATGTGTTTCCTTATTATTAGGTTTCTGAGGAAAAAGGATAAAAGTTTCCTTATAATAATAATAATTTGGAATGGTATGTACCATTGTCATAATGATGATAGAATTCTGAAATATTTGTATTACTTTGGACCTTTTCTGGTTCTATTTCTCTCCTTCCAATCATAAACAAAGAGTCATATTAGTAACTGTAGTTAAATTTTAAAAAATAGAATGAAAGTCGTGCGTCTTTGTGGACATTAGAATAAGACACTTGGGGCATCATAGTTGCTCTCGACTATCTGTAATTTATTTAATCTTTGAAGAAGCTAATAGAAGGTCTATGCTAGTTTTAAACAAGATATAAAACAAACATTCAATACAGTTAAAAATTATTCTTTGGAAACAGTAATTCAGCTATGAAAGAAAATTTGTATAATCATACAGTAATTTTGGTTACTATGCGTGAAGTTTTAAAAAAGAATATGGAAAATAAATAGTTTGAGAAATCATTTTATACATCTGTTCAATACGATTACATATCAAAATGATTCAAGAGATAATGGTAAATATAAGCTCATTAGGGTATTCATTAGAGACAGAAAAGTTACAACACTTTTTTAAGATTTATAATAACAGAGTTAGGTTTAAAAATGAAAAGAGTTTTTTTCAGTTGGTAATAATATGGTGCCAGATCTACTCTGCCAGTGGCAGAGGGGCATGGTGCTGGTGAATTGTTTTCTTCACTCCTGGGCAAGCCAAGAGAAGGTTTACTTCCAACTCAGAAGGATATATTATTAGAAAAAGTAATGAAAAGATGCCTGGGAATCTTAAAAGGCTGCTTAACTTTTCCTCCAATTTTTTTCTTGGTCATGTTAATATTTTGGGCAGAATCTCCGAAACACAGAACTTTTCAGTTGTAGACAATTGAAAATATCTCTTGCATGAATATTGAATAAGAGTAGATAATTTAGAAGAATGTCAGGACTCTACATTATTTCTCCTCTGATAAAGGGTTAATTTTCAGAATCCCCACCCATCCTTTCTATAGTGAATTGCCGATATACTCATAAATTAGACCAGGAAGTGTTAACACTTCCTTCTAAAGCTAACTTCAAATAGCAAAGAGGGTATCTATGTTAAACTATGGTTCAAGTTGAAGCCATTAAGAATAGAGTCAAATTACTGTTTTTAAAAAAATGAATACCATTTTAATGATGAATATGCCTATTTTAGAAAAGTGACTGATACAGAAAAAGTGAATAATGCTTATGTGCTTTCTTAGTAATTCTAATTGAGTTTTAAAATATTTTAATTCATTAATGAAAGTAGACAAGGTGAAATACTGACATGTTTTATCTCTCTACTTATTCACATGATATTTTTTCAATAAAATGACTACAGCACACTTTCTTTTTTTTTGAAAAAATATATTCTTATAAAATAAACTTAGTCCTCATATATTGAATGTATGAAGTTAGTTTTTATTAAAAATTCAAGCAATTTATGTTTTAAAATCATAAGAGATGAACAGGTTGGGTAAAGGTCTATAATTTATGATGGAAGATTTGAGGATAAAAATCTTGAAATGTAAATCAAGCATTAAAATATTTTGATACATGACATAGTTCATTTTGTCACTTAAATTTTCAGATATTAAAGAAATAACACCAAGCAGTAAACACATTTTGAGTGTACAAAGAAAAATAGAGAAACACATTAACAACTGGATGGATAAAAATCTACACACACACACACCCCTTTGATCAATTATCTAGATATATTAGGCATTAATGATTCATTTTTTACCTGTTCATAAGCATTAGCTTTGTACACTATTTCAAACTTCCACTAAGCCTGCTAGTTGTGTCACAGTTACTAAGTTACTAAATTAAACAGTTACTAAATTAAAATCACCTGCTTGTTTTACAACTATCACTAAATATCTTGTAAGTGATTATAACCTCCAGATACAAACTGGGCATCTCAAATGAAAACGGCAGGCCAAGAGGACCAAAGATTAACACCTAATTTAAGGCAACTAAGCTAGTATGTCCTTTTAATAAATACTTTTACCTCAACATTGCTGAAGCCTAAACAATATATTACATATTTTCTAGATAGGCAATGTGCTTATTTTGTGAATATGTCATCTTGTACCTTACTGATAAAATGGTCTTGTGCATAAGTGATACTCACACTGCAGCAGTTTTAAGAGTTAAAGTGGCCAGAGAAATTAACAGTGCTGATAGTACTAAGTTACACATTTAAAAACGACACCTTTGTCCTTTGATATCATTTCCCAACAAGGTTATCACTGAAACTTCTTCCATTCCAAAGAATTGTATTTCTCAGTCAGCTAAAGTAGCTGACAACACAGTGTGACTTGACGTGCAGCTCTAGCTCCTTTCCTCTTTTTTTTTTTTTTTTCCTTTTTGGAGTTCTTGTAAAAGATTCCAGTTATCTGTCATCAGGCCCAAGTTTAGATTCTCCCAAGCCAAAGCAGCTTGGAATGTGTCGGTGAAGAGGACACTCCAGACGGGACAATATGCTTGTCTACGGGGTGAGCGTGAAGAAGAATGCTAAGAGCTTGTAGCAATGTTGCTTTGGCTGGTGTAAGCCACAGAGAGGAGAATGGATCTGCTGGAAACGAATCCTGGTGCTGAAAGGGTACACTTCAACCTTTCAGTTTGTACACAAACCTCAGAGCAACAGCATTATCTGGCAATTGGCCTTCTTATGCCTAATTTTCAACCCACAAGTAGGAGAGAGGTTGTTGAGGATATCCTCACCCTTAGAGTTATTCACTTTGCATAATGACTCTACTTAGCACCTTAGGAGGGAGTGCTGATGTCTAAGTGCTCCATAGTCATGACTGTGTACCCTTCAATTAAGCAGTCCAGATATGAGTTCTTTTAAGATAAACGGAAAGTGATTATGGTGGTGGTTACAGGGGTATGTACATTTGTCAAAACTCATCTAACACTTGAAATAGGTGAATTTTATTGTAAGTAAATTATAGCTCAATAGAGCTGATAAGAAGCAAGTTTAGGAATCTTGAAGCATGAAGAACTGTTAGATAAAATAAGAAAGCTGCTGTCATTAGGAGCATACTAATTTTAGTTATTCTTATAAGAATAAACTTTTTTGAGTAGAGAATACATTAATCATTTTACGATTTTTTTTTTGAAAATATATTTATTTTCTAATGGACATATTGCAATTGTACTTATCCGTGGGGTACAATTTGATGTTTCCATACATATTTGTGTTATATAATGATCCAATCATGGTATTTAGTGTGTCCATCGCCTCGTGCGTTTATCATTTTTTTGTGATGAGAACATTCATAAACCGCTTTTCTAGCTATTTTGCAATATACAATATTTTCCTGTTAACCATAGTCACCCTACTGTGCAATATATCAGAATTTACTCCTCCTATCTGATGATAATAACTTTATACCTGTTGATCAACCTGTCATCATGCTCCCTCTCTCCTCCCTATTAATTATTTGTAATAAACAATAAACCATTCCATAACTGACTCATTTTACAATGATTATATGAATTAAAAAAGCATTCCTTCCTTTTTAACCATTGTATTCCCAGGGATTTGTCTGATTTATGGCAAATAGTAGGTACTCAATAAATATTAATGGAATAGTTGATGCCTAAAATTGTAATCACTAGCATATAAGATGTTATTATGCTTTTTTTTTTTTTTAGAAATGGGGGCCTCACTGTGTCACCCAGGTTGGTCTCAAACTATTGGGCTTAAGTGATCCTCCTGCCGTGGCCTCCCAAAGTGCTGAGATTACAGGCATGAGCTACTGAGTCTGTCTTCATTATGCATTACTGACTTAAAATATATTATATATATAAAATATGTAATATATAAAGCAAATGGAAATAGCTGAAAGTTAATTAGAACTGCTTTGCTAAATATCCTTTAACACTGTCCTAGTTTACTCATTATATGATAAGTTTCCCATGTTGGATTTTAGTGCACTAACCTGATGATCAACATCACAAGTAGCAACCCAACCTCTTTATATTGTGCTTGATTCTGATGTGTCCTCATGGGAGAATCAAGAGATTTCCTGTCTATTTCATTTTGAGGGTATGAGGCTTTCTATAACCTGATGCACAACAATGTGCTTACTTTGGGAGATGTGTGAGAAAAATAACAATATTTGAAACTTTCGGCCTCTGTTTCTTCAAGAAGGTGGTGGTGGGAATGAGTGAGAGTGAGAAGCATGGCCCTTTAAAGATAGTTGCAATGCTCTGTGCTGTGCCATAGAGTCACAGGTATTTTCAATGATTTGGGGAGCATGCTGAAGGTAGAATTACACCTTGATTTCTGAAGAATTCTTTGCCAGTTAGTTTGATTGCTTTCAGAAAACATTTAAGTCATTTTGGAGTCTAAAGAGACCAAAAAAAAAAAAAAAAAAGATAGTGAAAGAAATAGGCAAATCTTTTTGGTTGAGGGGTGATGGCAGATAGCGATCACAATGTTTGGAGAAAATGAATTATTTTAGGGTGAAATGTACAACTGGGGACTTGTCTTACTTACTTTGCAGCTCACAGCAATAGTTTAGGTTGGCACTGAGTTGAGTAGCCCACAGTTCAGAACACAACCCTGAAGAATATGGGAACGGAGAAGAGACACTCCCTTCTATTGTGTTTAACTCTTTCCTAAAGACAGTATAGGGGAAGGGACTACAAATGTCATTTTGAAGTGGTATATATGAGACCCTGCATCAATGGTACTAAATATTTAAGACAAATAAATAAATATTTAGGACAAATATTTAAGACAAAAACTAAAGAGTTTCTCAAAATATTTATGAATTAAGACTTCTTCCTAGAATGTTTCCAACCAGATTTGGTTACAAATACAAATATCTTGTAATAACCTCTTATTTGGGTAAGTAAAATCACTTTACTTAATTTTTATGTGAATATTTGTAGACAGGCGATAAATGAATACATATAGTGTTGCAGGCATCATGAATCCTCTGTGGACTAAAGTTTGGACCTAATATTCTCTTACCAATTATGACTACCCTCATCATAGACTCATTACATTTTAATATTTTTTCCATTACACTCTAAGCAGTTTCATGGCTGGGACAAGTCTGCATCACAGGCAGTATCTAGCATGTATATGATGCTCATTGATTATTTGTGGAATTGTTGAGTGAATAAATTAACAAACAAATGAATACATGTGTGTAAACACCTGTGGTAAAACCTATCAATTGCTCCCTGGTTTTTCTTTTTCCATCCATTTTTTTATTACTAGAATCATCCAAGTATAAGCGGAGCACATAATTGCTCAGATAGTTTCCATTTTCAATTTTTCTTGCAGCTAATTTTGATCATCTCACTAAGTTTGGACCATTCTGATATCATCAGAAAAGATGTCTGCAAATTTTGTGATTTCCAACTGAAGACAATCTGCCGGCCCTGGGTTTCCACTCTTTTCCCTCACCATGAACTGGAACACTAACTTGATTGTGAGTTAGGTCCAAATATGCAGAGGGAGAAAACACCCTGTGAGATAACAGAGCACGAACATGGAGGAATTTGGACCTCTGAGTGATGACTTGTAGCACAATCACCGCTCCAGCCTGGACTACTCAAACTGGAACAAAAGGGAAAATTATCTATTTAATTTAAACTATTTTATTTGAGAATCTTTGTTATAACAGCTTCACATATCTTCTACCAATATATGCAGACAAGTATATGGTATACTATGCAATCACCTATGTATGAGTTGAATTACAAGGGAGAGGAAGAGAGTGATCTCATTAAATTTTTTTAAAACTCCTTTGCTATTATTCACTTTATATGTGAACACACAATGCTTATGTAGTAATTCACCAGTTTTTAGACTTAAAAAATTACTATTACAGAATAAGAGTTGGAAGTCTATGCCTTAACTTTGAACTTGGAACTTAATCTTAGTGGGTCCCATTTTCAAAATTGAAGATTTAAGCAATAAAATTTTATTTATCCTGAAATTTTAGGAATCATTCTTAATGTTGTGGTCATATAAATTTTAAAAAATTCCAGTGAGGTAATTTCCCACTGATTTTGCATATAGCTAAACTATTTCCAAACTTAACCACAGGGCTCATTAGAAAAAAATCTACATGCTTTCTAAGATGTTTCCTCCTCAGTCAATTATAGACGTGTATCCTTATATTCTAAGTAATAATAGAATATAAGGTTCTACCCATATTTTAAATAATTTATTTATATTCTAAGCAATAGAATATAAGGTTCTATTTATATTCTAAATAATAAAATTTATTTATACTCCAGGTAATAGAATTTATTAAGGTCCTTTGAATTCTGTTCTTTGGATTCTCATCTATCTGTAAGGACAATCTAACAGGCTTTACACTAGTATAGATCTAAGAATGGCAGGAAGTAAACTTTTCTTTATTTCCTTCTAAATTTTGCTATATGAACAATTTTCACATCTGAATTGAGAATATGTATTTCACTTACGAGAGTATCAAAATTTTATCTTCTTAGTTTTCAGTTCTCCCAATATTTGTCACTCTAAAATTGTTGTAAACATCTATAAATGTTATAATAATGTAATACAAGGCAACTGTGGTTGTTCAATGAGGAATACAAAGAGGTTTCAAATAGGCTTTCTGTTTTAAGGGTGCCTGAAGACTCATGAGAAAATAGAGTACACACCTACACACACAAATATAAATGAAAGTAGTGTTACAGATCTTTGCACAGCACTTGGGCAGCTCAGATGTGAGAGAGATATGAGTAAAATGGGGAACCGAAATTTCAATAGTCTACTAGTCAATGGGAAATTGAAATGGAACTTGAGGTTAGGAATAGGCACTAACCAAGAGCCTGGAAATATATTTCAGTCAGATGGGGACAAGGTGGGAATGTATATCATATTTGCAAAGCTACGAGTAGCCTGGTTTAACTGAAGCTTGGGTGGAGTATATGGGGAATACAGGCTTTGGGGCTAATTTTGGGCCAAATCATGTCAGCTCTTGAAGACAAACATGAGGAGCACGAATTTTATTCATTTTTTTAAGGATAAAAGGGGACACAAAAATTGGCTTTTTAGAAAGATAAATTTGAGAGAATTATGTGACAGGGATTAGAGAAAACAAACTGAAGGGAGATAATTAAACTGGGGGAAAGTCACAGTTACCCAGGCAGGCAGGGATGTTGAGTTGAACAAGACAAAGTGGCAGGCTGTGTGAATTTTAGAACCTTATTGTATTGACAAAGAATTTGATGGAATGTGTTTATGTGTTTCCTGGTGGTTTTTATTGTATTCTCTTCACTGACTTGCCTTAATTGAGATCTGTCTTCTTGTGTTAATTCTGAAACTCTTATGACTCTGCCACACTAAGAATTTTTATTTTATTAGTTGTACAAGTACTAGTAGTAATAGTAGTAGTAGCTATCCTTTCATGATAACTTTTGTCGATGACTTACTGTGTGACATGCTCTATCTTAAACAATGTGCATGTATTATTAGGTTGAACTACATAAAATTGCTATTCTTACAGGTCAAAAATGATTGAAGAGCAGCAATTTCATGTGGTTCACTTAATCTTCACAACCACCATATGAGTTAGTTACTATTATTATCCCCATTTTCATGCAAGAAAACTGAAGCATAGAGAGGTTAATATTTGCCTAAGGTTGTAAAACCAGTAAGTGGCACAGCTGGTATTCAAACACAAGCAGTGCTTCTCCAGAGTCCAACCGAACCACCTGCTCTCAGCTTACACTGTACTAAACTCATTTATCTCATGTAATCTTCCCAGCAAACTTAGGAAGCAGGCACATTCCTGTTTTACAGATAAGAAAAGTGAGGCACAGAAAACTAGTTTGCCTATGGTTACCTACATAAGGAGAAACAGTCATGATTTGAACCTAGCTGTGTCTGATTCCCGAATGGTAACATTCACCCTTCATTCTGTAGCCTGAGAGAGCAGGCAGGATGAGGATTCTCTTGGCTGCCTTTCAATGTTTTCAAGAGATTGTTCTACAAATTCCTTTTCATTATTCCACTTTCCTTTTTAATTTATGGACTTTATCAGCATCCCAAAGCATTCCATATCTGTAATATTTTGAAATTTTCTTGACACTACAGCTTGCTACCATTCTCTCTCTCTCATGTTTACTAAACATTGCTTTTGACCTCACACTTAACATCAGTTTCTTAATCCAATTTGATTTTACAAGTTCCTTTCTTGTTTCATTTCATATGCAAACTATAATGGATGCCATGCTCAGTTATTTCACCTCTGTCTTCCTTATCATTTTCCATTTCCTAACTCTAGCAAAGTTATTTATTTATTTCAGTTCGTCAGTTAATTCCCCAAACCTAGCTCAACCAAATGATCAATTTTCTCTAATTCTGCTCACAAGCAATTTGGATAGAGCTGGAGAAAATTACAGAAGTGTATTAAGTTCAATGTAAATGTGTGATCTAAGTTGGACCCTTGATACTGTACAGTAATGTTAATTTAAAAAACTAATTTATCTCATTTATTTTTTATCCAAGTTTCCATATACCTGCAGAAGTCATTTTAAACTGTATCTTCTTTTCTCAAACTATCAATTCTTTTTCTATCTTTTTCATTATCAATTCCTAATTTAACAGAAAAATCTTGCATTCCCTGTCTTACAACCATGCTTGTTCACTTCTTTTCCCAAGCTAATAGTATCTCATCCTACTCAGAACAAAATATTGCTCCCCTTTGTCCCCCCCTTCACAAAGTTAATTCTCCCAGAATTTCACCCCTTTCTGGGAGTTTGAACATTAGGTTATCTTTTATCTTTGGAATCATCATCTCCCACTCATTTGTGATTGAATCTCTTGTTGCTGCTTAAAAAATATACCCAAAGCGGTGTTTGGTTTTCTGTTCCTGTGTTACTTTGATGAGGATGATGGTTTCCAGCTTCATTCATGCCCCTGCAAAGTGGGAGTTGAACAATGAGAACACATGGACACAGGGAGAGCCACATCACACACCGGGGCCTGTGGGGGCATAGGGGGAAGGGGAGGGACAACATTAGGACAAATACCTAATACATGCAGGGCTTAAAACCTACATGACGGGTTGATGGGTGCAGCAAACCACCATGGCACATGTATACCTATGTAACAAAACTGCATGTTCAGCACATGTATCCCAGAACTTAAAGTAAAATAAAAAAAATTATAAAATAAAATGGGAAACAAACAAAGATACCCAAAGCTTCAGCCACCCCTTCTTAAGAAGAAAACAGATCTTTCCTTGATGTGGATTCCACGAAAACTTCTACAGTTACTTAAAGTTGCCACCTCTGACCCAGTGCTGGAGAGTGGCAGCCTATTCCTAAACCACTTGTCTGTCTTACTTCTTCTCACAAAATGCTTCCTAAACTTCTCCACGTCTTTCCCAGTTCTCATCACATGCTCGATTTGCCATTTATAGCCTCATCTTGCTCTTTATCTCACGAGCTCGGCATTGTCTCCACTTAAATCTGCTGCTTTTGGCTAAATACAGACTCAACCCATCTTAGAGTAGACTGTGCTGGAGGATTCTCTAGCTGTATGATTGGAATGCAAGTAATTTTTCCTTTACTATCTGCCACTCTGACTCCTTTCTTACATACTCTGAAATCTATCTCCAGAGTGGTCTCCCCGTACGACCTACTACAAAATTGTGTTTGATGTTTCAACCTCTTGCAGTCTGGCTTTATTCTCAACACTCTACTAACTATTCTTACTATCATCATCAATAACCTTCAAGTTGAGTTTTCAAATCAAATGTTCTGATTTTATTTTCCCTCCTTCCTTCCATGTTGTCAAGGCATCTTTATCCAATATTTTTTCTTTTCTGAATTCTTTCATAACACTGTCATTTATTAATTAAGCCTGTAAAATTTTTGAGCATGTTTTATATTACAGGCAATACTAGGCACTAAGGAGAGAGAGATGAACCAAACACACTTTTTGTCCTCAAAAAACTGATGATCTGTGAAGGGAGAGAGACAAGAAAATCAACATTTAAAATAAAATATGTAAATGGCTTAACAGAGCATTAAAAAACCTGAAGAGGGCCGGGCGCGGTGGCTCAGGCCTATAATCCCAGCACTTTGGGAAGCCGAGGCAGACAGGTCACTTGAGGTCAGAAGTTTGAAGCTAGCTTGGCCAACATGCGAAACCCCGTCTCTACTGAAAATACAAAAATTAACCAGGCATGGTGGTGCATGCCTATAATCCCAGGTATTTGGGAAGCTGAGGCAGGAGAATTGCTTGAATCCGGGAGGCAGAGGTTGCAGTGAGCCGAGATCGCACCTCTGCACTGCGACGCTGCACTCCAGCCTAAGTGACAGAGCCAGACTCCATCTCAAAAAAAAAAAAAAAAAAAAAATCCTGAAGAGGGTATGGTAGAAAGAGAATAAAAGGATATTTTCTCAGCTTGGAAAAGTTTTTAACATCCCTTCTTTCATATCCATTCACTAATTTATCTCCTCTTCCTGCTCCTTAAATATCAGCACTCTACATTCTTCTTTTCTAACACTATTATATTTTCTCTTTCAAACTATCTTCCACACCCATATTTTACCTTACCTTACTAGAAGAGTATCAGTAGCCTAGTTCCATCTGCCAAGTTCAAGATATGTTGGTGCTGTCTCTTCATTGTGTTAAAAAAAAAGGTCATTTGTTCTTCTCTAAAATCTATAGAAAAAAAAGACAAAGAAAGTTGTCTTTCTTTGTTGATAGTCTCATTTATTCAGTCCCCAAGTTAGTGATCTCACATTATCTGAATTACCACCATCTTATTTATGTATTTAGAGCCCGAATTAGGTAATGAATGAAAGACAGACCCATTGCTTCTTCAATTTGTGGTTGAACTTTGCCTAACCAGTTGAAGGCATAAAGGTGTTTATAAATGAATGCATGAAGGTGAGGAAAGAGATTAAGAATTATTAACAACTTATTCAGAATAATGCAGTGTGGTGATTTGCAGGCTTGAGCCTTGGTAATTGGGAGAAAGGCCACGTCATTAATACTAAGTGAGGAAAGGAGGAAGCATAAACTCTTGGTTTGCTTTTATATTTTTAAGTTTGATGTATTGATAAGCATTCAGACAGAGGGCTGCAGGTTGCATTTGGAAATATTGCCCTGGACTTGAAGAAGGCTGAGAACACTTGCTGACAATGGGAGTGGTACAGTCAGTACTTGGATGCAGGGAAAAGAATAAACGACTCAAAGCTTGAGAATGGTTGATAGCATCATCTCAGTACTATTACAGACATAGAGAAATGTAGGGGAATTTTAATTTTAGATATACTGTGTGTGGGGTCAAAATTTAATACCCAAGTGGAAAAGTCCCTGCAGATTTGTTTAGGCAACTATGGAGAAGCTACAGAGACAAATTTGAATTGGACCAGTGTCCTGTCACAAACATCAAAGCTGATAGAATACAAGGGTCTGTTTGGTCTGACTAACCTGGAGAATAACAGTGGTGTCCTCTCTTCACTCTTCTATTGAACAACCAAGAAAATGAAATTTTATAAGGAAGTGATGAATCCCAGTGAAAGGAATTAAAGCTCAACCTGAATGAGGAGAGAAAAAACAAAACAAAACATCATGAATTGATTGTCCCATTTGATTTAGTAACCATGTGGTACAAAATTACACTCGAATGGTAGGGGGAGGAGTTAGGCAATGAGTGATTAAGAAGAAACAGATGAGGCAGTAAACATAAAGCACATTTCAAGAAATTTGGCAGAAAATGAAAGGAGAAGTGTACGAAACAGTAACTCTAGCAGTAGCAAAGTCAAATTAATTTAATTTTAACTTCCTTTTCCTTTCTTTTATTTGAAGGTGGGGTGGGGTGGGGAAGGGAGTACCTATTATGTTCACGGGTAGAAAGTAGGTAGCATAGAAGAGAAGGGGGAAATTGGCAATTGAGTATGAACCAAATGGAATGGATAGCTAGCTTGGAAAATGATTTTCAGTTGAACATAACCCACCCAATTGATGTTCAGTAAGTCTCTTCATAACACCAAGCTGCAAATTGTTTTTTCTCGAGGGCATAATACTACTTTGGTGGCCTGAGTCCAGGATTCTAAGGCATTTTTTTTTCTTTCTTAAGTTGGGAATGTTCAAGCATGTAGAGATCTAATCCTCCCTCTGACCTTTACATACCTTACTTTGTGGTTTTAAGGAAAATGGGCCAAAGCAATGAATGGAGACACGGGATTCACAGTTCAGAGGCTGGTTATGCATATAGCAGATACAATTTACAATCATGATTTCAACATTTTCTTTGCTAACAATTTTTTGGGGGAACAGGAAGTTAGTATTTGCTTCAGTGTATCCCATAGGGATATTATCAAGTGTAATAAAATAATTAAAATATTTCATAGAAATTAAAGGAATTACATTTATATTTTACTGTAAGTTGCCTTTGTGAATACCAACTTATTGATATAAATGTTATGTACTTTTCTGTGGAAAATGTCCTTACAAAACAGATAATTGACTGGTGTTACTGTGTTTCATCAAGCTGGCAGCACTCCTGTATCAATGTGGTATTCTTTATTTAGGAGAAAATATTTTAAAACCTGCCACATATAGTAATGTGTATTTTTAAAAATAATACAATAATTTCATTCCAGACTTTACATTTATTTGTTAGGCTGGTGCAAAAGTAATTGCAGTTTTTGCCAATAATACCATTTTTTAAAATTACAATTTTGTTTTACGACTTACCTGATTACCACAGGTAAAACATATTGGGGTTCCAGGATTGAAACGCATAAAATGCCCATGACTGATTTAAGCTGTTTCCCAGAAAAAGTTAACATGATATCACATAATGAAACACTCTTATGCTTAATATGTAATACTTTCATATTGTTAAATTAGATTGCAAATAAATCACAAATTTTTTATTAGTTAGAAATTTATGCATATTTCTGATCCAGAAAAATCCCTATAACTTCATGAAAATATTCAATTCTTTCTTTCTCGGTGCTGTCATCATTTGTAAAGAGATTAATGGAAGTTGACAACGTGCCATTTATGCGTCAGGCTGGTTAGTAAAATCTTGTGATATGCAGAATTATTTGTCAGGTAACACATTTCTAGTTCTCTCTTCACCTTTAAGTGCATCTATCTACTTTGGGTCACTCCTATCTGTATCCGATAGAACAGCTTTAGCACAAATCAGCCCCATGAATTTTGTGTTCCTCACTTATTCTCCTGTCTTATAAACACTCAACAAATCTTATTTTTCAATTACCTATTATACTTTTCTCAGCAGTAGCACAACACAAATGCAGTAAAAGCACAGAAGATAGGTTCTAGTGACTAACTTGAACATTTGGGGAGTTAATCTCAATTACTTGAATAATTATTTTAGTTTGCTATCGAGTTCATATTTCAATTTAGATATAAAATATAGTATCTAAAATTTCAAAACTGACTCAAAGTGATGTTACCAAGGGTTTTCTATTCTCTTTTTTTTTTTTTTTTTTTTTTTTTTTTTGAGACGGAGTCTCACTCTATCGCCCAGGCTGGAGTGCAGTGGCGCGATCTTGGCTCACGGCAAACTCCACCTCCCGGGTTCACGCCATTCTCCTGCCTCAGCCTCTGGAGTAGCTGGGACTACAGGCACCCGCCACCATGCCCGGCTAAGTTTTTTGTATTTTTAATAGAGACGGGGTTTCACCGTGTTAGCCAGGATGGTCTCGATCTCCTGACCTAGTGATCCGCCCGCCTCAGACTCCCAAAGTGCTGGGATTACAGGCGTGAGCCACCGTGCCTGGCCAAGAGTTTTCTATTCTATACAAGTATCTGACCTTAAGATAGTTTAGAACTACAGCATTTGACAATCTAAACAAACAATTGAACAAAAAACAAAACACCCTATTTTTTCACTAATTCCAATATTCACTTGCTATATTTTCGTTGTCTTGAACGTTTTTATGATTGTGCAGTTTTGATAGTAGAAAATGAATCCATGAACTCAAAGTAAAAGTAATTTCTTTAGATATCATTCCTTTTTGGGGTATTATCAGTAAATTCAATCCTAATTTTGTTTTCTTGGATGGTAATATTTGACACAATTCCTTTTTATTATCAAAGTCACTATACTTCTATTTTGATGACATGTGAAGTTAATAAATCAATGGCTTTAGAAGTCTACACTGAGTGGTAAAAGAAGTCAGGAGCAGGAAGAAAACGTATTTTTGGACCGTATTTCATTGGCATGCTATTTATTTAGAAAACTGTGTCACTATTCTAATTGGGTATGTAAATCATTAGGTTTTTTTTTTTTTTTTGGTAAAATGGACAGTTAATTATATATTTGGGAGTTACTGCTTCTTAATATTTTTATAACAATGGGTCATGCAATTGTTTTTTCTTGACTAAGTAAAAATTAAGTTGTATTCATATGCTTTCAAACTCAAATGTAACAGTTCCTAAAACAGAATGCAAACTTTTACATATAAAGAAAAGTACATTTCCAGTGTGTTATTGCAATATTTAGAGTAGTCTAGATATTTCAGAAAAAAAGCCCTGTATATCTTTTATAGTGATTAAATGTATTTTCCAATTTCTCAAATTCAACTTTCAATTATTTTTATAACGTCAACTAATTTAGCATTAAATTTGATTTTGATATATTGTATAAGATATGGCTCATCTTTTAAAGAAGTTTTATATTTCTAACATATGGAACATGCTTTTATGTCACATTTTCTAAAGGTTACAATTTCACGAACTGGCAATTAAAGGGTTATTTTATTGAAGAAGTTCAGCGTTGAATCAGCATTTCCCAGTGGCACGTATCTTTAGCAGTAAGTATAGAAGCAAACTCGGAAGAAACACGTTTGAAGTGGCAGAACTAATCATGCAGAAGCAATTTGTGATTTTTTCTCTCAGCCTAGATAAAGCGGAGCATTATGACATTGGCTGTGCTGAACAAGGTCAATTTACTGTGAAAAGCCAGCTATAGACTACAACTTCAAATAGACTTTTATCCTGCATAGCTAAAAACAGGATTTAGCCTATTGCTTACACTGCAGAATGGACAAAATGAAGTGGACAATTCAATTAGGATGCACCCGTATTTGTCACTAACTTTTTTTTTTTTTTTAACTGTTTCAGATAATCAGCTTGTAACTGGATCCGAAGATTTCTCCCACCCCTGAGAACAAAGTCTAAATGCTTGGTTGTTCATGTTCTCTGCAAGAAAGTATATTTTTTAGTGTTATAAATGTAATCAATAAGAATCCACCAGTTATGTGTAAACAAATTTTAGCACCGATTTTCTTTTCTTCCATTTAGTTTACTTTAGACTTTAAAATGCAAGCTTTCTCTCAGAAATATATACGAAACTGTCTTTACAAATTATATATTAAAAACCTAAAATAACTTTTTGAATTTAGCATTTATGTGATGTGCTATACGAATATTTACCTATTATCCCTTAAATAGAAGACACTTCATAAAGATGATTCTGCCTCTTCTGTTGGACTAGATGTAAAATTCTCATTAATTTTTCAAAATGATTATATTTATGGGAGTAATCATATAAATTGTTTGGCTAATCACAGTGAATAAACAGTCTTCTCTCCTAGCAATGGGGAAAAAACCTCTCCTACCTTGTTTTCTGGCTGATGTCCAGAATAGATTATTCTTATGAAAAATGAAATAAGAGTGTACCTTAATTATCTGTTCAAGGATTCAGCCATCTGCGATATTCATGTTTTAGTGCATTTAACTTTATTAGGTGCATCTGATTGACTTCCTTTGGCCACAATTTATATTGATAATGGTGTCAATAATCAATTATATTCAAAATATCATGAAAGCTGATGGCATTTATTCCTGGAAGCTGAGCTAGAAAGTTAATGAAGATATGATTAAATGTCATTGTTAATATAGTTTGTAATAAAAATATACATCCATGCCTAAAGCATAATGGCTCTAAAATTTAATGTACCAGTCAACAGTTTGTGGGCCATAATCTACTGCTGCTGTTAAACGTTTGGCAGGTGATGGAACTCCATGGTGTTGACATTCAATCCTGGAAGATTGTAGAAGTCAGTCTTTTAATGTTTTCATTGGCTCACAGAGATGCTGAGGTCATGTATCTCAGTAAGACAAGCATCATTGGAGTCTGCTTTTGCTGATCCAATGATCGCCAGTAACACACTGTTCTTTTAGAGTTTATGACTGCGTAAAGGACAGAGTAAAATATGTGACTCAGGTCAAAAATGAGGATGAAAGAAATCAGGGATGAGGTAGTCATTTTAAAAAGAAATGTACAATCACTGCTTGTTACTATTACATATTAAAACTCGAACTCCAGATAACTGAAAACAGATATATTTTCCCACAGATGTTAATGTTTGTACTTAGTAACAATCAAGAATCTATTAAAAAATTAAAACATGTGTAAATTAATTTTGTCTTTATTTTTTCAAATTTAGGCATTTCACATCATTTGTATGTGTAGCTGCTTCTTTTTGTTTTGTAAGACATTACCGCTTAAATAATCCTCCAAAATTCAGTATCTATTGTGAACTTTTAATAGTTAGGAATAGTGGGTTATAAACTTTATATTTCTGTTGTGCTATAGCATAACTATACTACGTAATGTTATGTATTCACACAAGTAATATTTTAGATTAAAAAATAGAGAAGTTTTAGATATGGAGAGTATGTATTTTGAATACAATATTAATATATGTGTAATATTCTGTAACTGATAGTTTTACACTAAAACAGATGATATGAATACTGTTACATCACCAGATCACATCACAGTTCTCAGCCTTCATTGGAATCACCTGGATACCTTCAAAATATGATGTGGTTGATTCCAATCCATGAAATTGTGATTTAATTGATCGGGTATATTGCCTGACACTATTTAGAAACCAAAACATGCCAACTAATTTTTTTTTGTCTGGATAGTGACAATTCAACTGGCTAGTTCATTACAAATTTTGAGGGTAAATATCATAGGTTTAAATTTTTTTTCCAATTTTTTTACCCAGATAATTTCTTCAGTTGTCCACTTTGCTGAAGTAGAGCCTGAATTATAATACTTTTTTGTGTGTCTATGTGTGGAGTAGACTAATTTCTGAGAAATCAGTTTTAATACAAGCATTCTAGTGTTGCATATACTAAAGAACTTTAAATGTACTACTTGTAATGCACCTATACAGATTGTTTCTTTAAATTATTTGCAGTTTAACAATCACTACAATGGCAATTTTATGTTGAATAAAATTACATATAAAATGATATAATAGATGTGAAGGTGCTTATAAAACTTAAAAAAGCTAAACAAATGTGAAGTATTAGTATTATGGTATCATTGTGTATCAACAAATTCACTTAATTGAGAAGTCTTTATATTCAGATTCAACTGTAATCCAATCATTCTCTTGGTAAAGAATTTTTAAGTACATAGTTACACAATCTCTTTGACATTTTACATTTATCTAACATTAGTGAAACTTCATAAGGCTTTAAATTTCAGAATTTTTGTATTCTTATGTTGTGTGTTTATCTTCAAAGCAATCTCTACTATGGCACATATTTTGTGTTTAGATAATTCAATCATGGTAAGTTAATACTCCTGATTTAGGCTTACTAATTATCAAACAAGTTATGAAATTATTTCACTTTCTAACCTGCCATGGCCAAGATAGTTGACTTGCATAATGTAGTTTAATTACTCTTAAAATTGCCACAGTCCTTCAAAAAGAAATGAGAGAAGCCAGTGATCTGTGACAAAGCCAACTTTCAGCCTCTCATTGACCAACCACCCAACAAACATCAGTTTTGTTTACATTTTGAATTACATGATCCCCAATGTCTTACAATCTAATTGACAGCATACTGTCTGTTAAGAATACAATGCAGCAAATGAACAAAAATGAACAAAGTCATCATCACCTCTATGCCTACTCTCATCACAGGAAATAATCTTGTCACTCTGGGAAATGTAAAAACGATCGGGAGAAGCCAGGGTCAATATACTTCTCTTGAACACAGGCATGCAATAATTTTTGAAATTAAACCATAAAATATCCTCATTAAATGTTTCATAGAAAGTTTTTAACAATTGGTATAAAATTAACAATACTGAATAATCAAAAGAAAACAAGAGAATAGCTATTTTGAGTGACATTATGTTTGTCTAACCCCCAAATATTCAAGAACAGAAATTTCCAGTATGAAATAATGAGAAAATGAGGGGTAAGCTCTGTATAGAAATATAGAAAAGGAAGGTGACAGAGACATGTGAATCTATAGTTTTATAGAAAATTATTAAAAAAAAAGAGCACAGGAGCTGGTATTGACACTATGCCACAACCTATGTGTTGAAACTTTGCAGACATGTTTCCCCTTGTGATAGTCAGCTAAGTGTGTATTTGTTCTTACGTGTGTGAGAGAAGAATAGCAGGTGGAGAGAGAGAGAGAGAGAGACAGAGAAAGTGCTGGGAAAGGGCAAAATAGCAAGTGTTGTGTTTCATCTTTTTAAAGTAAGAGTTATAACCAGAATAAAAAGTAAGGTAAATATAAGAATAGTTAATTATACCTGTAGAAAAGTTAGAGTAGAAAATAATTTTTGAATATTCCAAGATTTTTAGAATAGTGTAGCAGGCTTATGAAACTACAATGTTTTCCCTCATTTCTGAATTACAATTTTAAGTAGGTGTAAATGGAAGTTGCTTATTGGTGAATAGCAATTTTAAACATTCAGATGTCTTTGAATTGAGATGATCCAGAATGATAATCCAGAAAATGAATAAACAAGCAAGCAGACAGTCCTCCTTTAGTTCCTCTTCAGCGATCTGTATCTCTTTTTGTTCTATTCACGGATACATCCTAGAGTTATCCCTCTTCATGGGAGTTTGTAAAACATGACAGTCCCATGACCAGATGGGAACCCTGTCTGCTTTAAGTATATTGAAAAGTAGGAAAGCAAGTATATTTTATTTCATTATTAAATGGCAGTAGATTCTATTGATGTTTTCTTTTTAACTCCTTTCTACTGCTATTTTGCTGCTGTTATTCTGGAAACCTAGCATGTACTTCTGAGAACTGCTTATGTTTAACTCTTTACCTAAAAGTATTTCAAGGCTTTCTCCTCATTATTTTCTTGCCTATAAAGGATACTGTGAGCACAAGGACAATGGTGACAAGAGACTGCAGGCACCAGTAAACTGGCTACGAAGGGAACAGCAACTCATTAATTTCAAGAGTCTTGAGTTACTATGAGATAGAAACTGTACTGGCCTTGATGGACTGAAAAACACTGAGTGTTCTGACTTTCCTACTATAAAATGACACAGCCTTAAGTGTTAAGAATGATCTGTGTTGGAATAATTGGTGTTTATTTTGAAAAACATTAACTCTGAGACTATAAAGGAATGAGAAAGTTAGAAAACAGCATAGCCTAGCGGGAAGGTACGTGATAGAGTGTCAGAACATCTGGATTCTGGCTTGAACTCTGTAATATTACAAAACTCAGTGGATTTCACCAAGTCTGCTGTTCCTCTTTGCAAAATGAGATTTTGTTCTTTTACCTGCCACAGAGAAGTGCTATGAATATACGTGATCTTAAGGACTGAAGATGTTTTGCTCGTACTGAGGGATGTTAGACAGCTCTGCATACTTCTTGGCCTATCAAGCAGAGTTTCTCCTTCTCCCCCCTCCATTCCTCTCTGCCTTCATCATTGGAGAGCCTTTTTCTACAGAGTGCCAACCAGGACTACTGTGGGTGCTTGTTTGTGATATTTGTAGTTCAAGGAGCACCATTTTTGCTGGATATTTATTTAAACAAACTTCAGGCAGATGGCAGTAAAGTGTTTTGTTCCAAAAAATATCCATCTATTACAACAACAATATTCTGACATGTGGAAATAAAGTGTTTTGACAAAGGGATACATTTTTTTTTCTAATGATCACAAAATCATTTGGTGGTATTCTAATTGCATATAGGTCTGTCTTCCTCATTAGAAACTGGCAATAAGAGACATACAAGAACTTAATAAAACATTGTAGAGGAGACTTCTGCATCTAGATACAAGAGGACTGAGTGAAGCAGGAAGTGATGATCAACTTTAACATTCTGGGTCTTGTGGAAGTTTTTACATAAATTTATTTTAACAGTTCTGAATTCTCCAAATAGCTCTTAGACTGTTATTGTTATTAATTGTATTTTATGGACTTTGGTGGAAAGAACCTGGAAAGGTTTATTTTTTTTCTTTTAATATCTCTAACTCCTCTACTTCCACAAATATATTAAAGGAATTCTTTCTTAAAATTTTTTTAGCAAGTTCGTTCATACTTGGAGTTGATCACATATATGCAGTATGTGGAGAGGGTGTAACAGAGGTGTCTTCTGAAAATTAGAAAATAAATTTGCTCTCTGAGAGTTAAACCACAGATCAAGATATGAGGAATCAAAGCAGATATTTTCAAATACAGATATTTAAAAGGAGCCCAGCAAGATCTGACTTTACCCTGATAAAAGACATTAATAGATCTAAAGAAGAAATGAGCCAATCAGAGGGGGCCTGGTCACCTGTGTAAGGTTAGAAAAAAGAGGATTTCCACAGACAAACTTTTGCCCCTCTCAGAAGAGTCCACGCCGCATCGCTCCCTTTAAATTTGTCTTTTAGAACCCAATGTCGTGTCTCCTAAAATCCAGAGCGGTCATTTAAAATAAAATAAAATTAGGTCGTGCCCATGTTAAAACTCACACAGCTTTTTCTTGTGCTGAGAATTCCTCACCCTGGCCTCCAAAGCCTCCTAGGATATTTTCCCTGTCTATCTCTCCATCCACGTCTCTGAGTTCTGTATCCCCTGCAGACATTCCAGCCTTCTTGTGTTTCTCAAGCTTGCCACCAATTTTCACTACTAGGGGCCTTTGTACTTGCTTTCTTCCCTGCCTGGAAGGATCCTCCAGGGCAAGCTCATTCTTTTTATTTTTTTTTGAGACGGAGTCTCTCTCTGTCGCCCAGGCTGGAGTGCAGTGGCGCGATCTCGGCTCACTGCAAGCTCCGCCTCCCGGGTTCACGCCATTCTCCTGCCTCAGCCTCTCCAAGTAGCTGGGACTACAGGCACCCGCCACCGCGCCCGGCTAATTTTTTGTATTTTTTAGTAGAGACGGGGTTTCACTGTGTTAGCCAGGATGGTCTCGATCTCCTGACCTCGTGATCCGCCCGCCTTGGCCTCCCAAAGTGCTGGGATTACAGGCGTGATCCACCGCGCACGGCCGGCAAGCCCATTCTTAATCTGTCAGTTTAAAAGTCATTTCCTCAAAGATGTTTTTCCCACACCATCTGAATAGAAACCCAGCCACTCTCTGTAACATTAATGTACTGTCATTGTCTCCATAATTAGCAGAAACCTATCCCTATCTGATTGTTTATTTGTTTGCGACCAATACTCCCAAGCTAGTTGCCATATTTGTTTACTTTTCTTTCTAGGGACACAGTCAGGTGAACGCAGTGCCTACAGCCTGGTTGTAGAGACAGACATACGGAGACCTCCCTGGAAATCAGAACCATGGGCAAAAGCTGGGGTGGGGGGATCCAAGCAACACGTGGGATTCACGGAGAGGTCACCGAGGGTATGGGCTGGTGGAGTTCCAGGCATTTGGTTTCCATGGCAGGGTTAGGTAAGCTGTCTCAGGTGGAGCCAAGCCGCACCGTTGGGCCTGCACTAGGCAGGCAGCTAGGCGCTGGGAAAGCCACGGAACTCGGAAGAGGAGGTCGAAGCACTGAACTTGGCAGGTGGTCTGAGCAGAGGACACAGGGTTCCAACTTCAAAGTACTTTTCCTCTGAGGTATATTTCAGCTTTCAAACATTTCCCAAGAAGACAAGAGTAAATCCCAGAATGCAAGCGTACTTTGGCTAGAACTCAACAGTGATAAGGGCCCGATTACATGCTCTCGCTCTATCATGTTTGCATTTGGCCATATCATGAACCAAATTATGCGCCCTTTACCCTGGGTCTCCAGGTACTTACGCAGAGGTTCAAATATATTTGAACCTAATCTAAATTACTTCACTTTGACTCCATCCTCCTCTAACAAGTCTTCCCATGCCCCCACTAAGTTGTTGTCTATTAATTGCAACATTGTAGTTGTTGTAGAAAAGCAAAGAACAATGTTAGACTTTTTGTATGTCTGCACGTTTATTCACCCTCACAATCTCCAAAATCCTTGTGTTTAACAAGTCTACATGTTTTTCAAATATAGTTCAAAACCTGTCTTGTTTTGTTTTCAATTTTGAGTACTGTGAATTCCATCTTAACTAAGATTAAAGATAGGATAGCAATAGGAAAAAGTTAAAATAAGTCAGTCAACTTAATAATCAGGAACCTACACAGAAGAAAGTTTGTAATTGCTGCCTGTTAATCCCCATGGCATGTATAACTGGAGTACGCCAGAATGCTGCAGGGAAATTGTCAGAATGAGAATCAAGGACTTCAGCTTCAGGCTAAAAAAGTCAGGATTAGCTTGTGACTTACGGTGCCACCCATGACTCAAAGAACATCTATTCTTTCAAATGACAGGTTTTCTAGTTTAAACCATACGAATGAAAAGGAACACGCCTTTCACTGATGCATCATTGTTACTGTGGTTTAACTTCTTAACCCCTCTTCCTGTTGAAGATTCCTTCAATCTGAAGAGTGTCTGCAGCTTCAGTCACTAATTATGTTCCTGCCTACTAGAATAAAACAAAATTAGGAAAGCATTATTTCTTAAGGTGTTCACTGAAATTATTTTAAACAAATTTGTATTTTAATTTATTCTGCAAAAGAAAAAAAAGCTCTGGCAATCTATGTAATTATTGAATAATGGGTTTTAGTGAACTTTATTTTAATTTATTAAAACTAATAAAACATTTTAAAAACACAACTACTATAATTGTATTTATGGATCCATAAACTTCCTTATTTGAATAATTTTATATTATATGCCAGAAAAGTATTAAATTGTTCAGAAAAAGGTTGTGTTAGTATTTACAAATTAATTTCACGTATCGTATTTGAATCAGTAAGGTGTTATTGCTGCCTTCAAGAGAAATTTTATTGTCTGATTTTAGATATTTTCACACAGATAAGAATGTCCTTAATATCCTGACCCCATTTGCTTAACATTACTTAATATATCCCATATCTTATTGTCTATTTGTCTATACCTTTCTCTTAGCTGCCCCTGGTATTCATCTTATGCTATGGAACATGTATCAAAACTAAGAAATTATCATTGGGAAAATACTATAAACTAAACTACAAATCTTGCTTGGATGTCATCAGTTTTTCCGCTATGTTCCTCTTCTGTTTCAGTATTCAGTCCACAGTGAATTTAGTTGTCTTGTTTCCTTGATCTCCAATCTGTGCAAGTTCCTCAGTCCTTCCTTGTCTTTTAAGACTTTGACTGTTTTGAAGAGCCACGTAGTTTGCAGAATATGCCTCATTTTAGATTTGTCTGGTGATTTCTGATGACGTTTTGTATTTTCCGTAAGAAACCATAGAGGTAGCATGCTCTTATTTCATTGCATATTGGGGATACAATATGTCAGTATGTCTTATTACTAGTGATACTAATCTTGATCATGTATTGAGGAAGGTGTCTGCCAGATTTCTCCACCACATTATTACGTTTCCCTTTCTATACTCTACTCTTCTAATAAATTTCCCCACATTCAATGGGAGGCGATTAAGCTCCTTTTCCTCAAGGAGGTATATCAAAGAATTAAGCTTCACTTTCTTAAGTGTCATACATTAAAAACCATCACAGTAATTAGTAAATATTTTAGGGGAGAGTGAAATTTTGTAATTCTCTCATGCCTTCTATATGAGTTATCTTTTATCTATATAATCAATCAGCTATATATGTATATATATCAGCATGGACTTATGAATATTTGTTTTATTCTTTGGAGCAGAAGTGATAATCCAATAGGATTATTACTTCTTTTGTTGTTCAAATTGTCCCAGCTTTTGCTACTGACAGCCCTTTCTTTCAGGGTAGGCACTTATTTTTGAAAAGCCACCTTCCTGCCCATACCTCTCCACACTTTTTCTGAGCACTTTTTAACTTTCTGGTATCCCAAGATACTCCACATTCATTCAGCATGTACTTTTTGTGCCCTAGCCCTACAACCAGTCACTTCTGCAGGAAGTTCTGGCTCCTTTAATTGGAGTATGATATTAGAAACCAAGATCTGGGTGTCAGTGAGATTTGCTGCTCCTGGGGTGTCAACACACACAGCTGTATTTATCTATTGGAATACACACACACACACCCCACTAATATCTCCAACTTCAATCCATCACTGTGTGGTTCATTCTAGCCATTCCTCCTTTGCTTATTTGTAATGTCTTTTCTTACACTGAGCATTCTGGCATTTCTTCCCTACAATACACTTAGTTATAAGTTCACCTGTAGTATAAATCTCAAGTAGTTTCAGAATTGCTAACAGTATCCCACCCTTACAAGACACAAATTGACCAACTAGAATACAGTGTTTGTATCCAGATCTTTTTGTTTCTAGCCTTACAACAAAACACTGTTTAACGAAGTTACTTCGGTCAGCTATTTCCTTTCCTTTCCTTTTCCCCTTATTGTGGTGACATCATACATGTATAATACACTTAGAGTCACTTGTCGTTGTCTGTAATCAAATTTGGCTTTCTCATTTTATTGATTTTATGTTTAATGTTTTTTACAATGATGTTTGTTTTTTGTGGTGTATGTACAGTTCTATGGGTTTTCACAAATGAATAAAGTCATGTGTCATACAGAATGATCACAGAATCATACAGAACTATTCCATCTCCCCAAATATTTCTTCACGCTGCATCCCCACTCCAAATACCCAGTAATCACTCAAGTCTTTTGTCTACAGTTTCATCATTTCCAGAAGGTCATATAAATGGAATCATATAATATGTAACATAGGTTTATAATTCATTTATATTGCATTAATTAATAATTTATTCCTTTTTATGGCTGAGTAGTATTCCATTGCATGGATGTACCACAGTTTGTGTATTCAATCACTGGTTAAAGGAAATGTGGCTTGTATCCAGTTTTTGTTAAATATGAATAAAACTGCTATAAACATGAATGTTTAGATTTTTATGTAAACATAAGTTTTCAATGCGCTTGCATAAATATCTAAAAATGAGAATACTAGGTCATACGATAAATGTATATTTCTTTTGAAAATAAATTGCAAAACTGTTTTCTAAAGTTGCTATTCTATTTCAAATTCCACCAGGAATGTTCAGATTCTTCTTGACTTACGGTGGGGTTACATCCCCAAAAATCTCTCATAAGTCAAAAATACTGTTAAGTCAAAAATGTATTTAATACCATGAAAACACATTGTAAAGTTGAAAAATAATAAGTCAAACCATCATAACTTGGGGACCATCTGTATAAGAATTATAGTTGCTCTTAATCCTTGCTATCGCTTTGCATGTCAGTTTTTTTGTTTGAATTTGAGGCATTCTAATACATATGTATTATAATAGGTATAGAGTAGTATATCATTGTGCTTTTAATTCATTCATTTCCCTAAGGACTAATTCATTCATTTCCCTAAGGACTAATTCATTCATTTCTCTATTACTTGAACTTATTTCTCATTTATATATCTTCTTTGGTGAAGTGTATTTTCAGATCTTTTGCCTACTTAAAAAATTAGATTGATTGTTTTTGTTATTTGTTTTTTAAGAGTGTTTATGTATTCAGAGTACAAGTTACTTTACCAGACAGTTGATATTTTTTCCCAAATTTTGTCTTGTCTTCTTATTCTTTGTCTTTTGCAGAGAAAAATAATTGAAATAATTAATTTTGAAAGAGTCTGATTTATCAATTTCTTCTTTTATGAATTGTGTTTCTGGAGTTATAGCTACAATTTTACAAAAACCAAGGTCATGCCAAACTTCTATGATTTCTTCTCAAATTTTTATAGCTTTACATTTTACATTTAGGTTTATAATTTATTTTGAGTTGTTTTAAAAATAAGGTAGTAGGTATCTTTTTTTCATATATATGTCCAATTGTCCTAGAAGTTTTTGATTGTCCTTTCCCCATAAGTTGCCTTTGTACTTTTGTCAAAAATTATGTAATTATATTTATATGTGTCCATTTTCAAGTTCCCAATAATATCCCATTGATATATGAGTCTATCCTTTCACCAGTGCCACACTATCTTGATGACCAAAGTTTCATACTACATCTTGAAATTGTGTAGTGTGAGTTCTCCAATTTTACTCATCTTTTTCAGAATTATTTTCTTGGTTTTAGATCCTTCCCATTGCTCTACAAAATTTTAAACCAGCTATTCTGTATCTGCAAAAATACCTGCATTTCATTTGAGATTGCATTGACCTTGTAGATTAACTTAGGAAAACTGACATCTTAAAAACGTTGAGTCTTCCAATCTAAATTCTATCCAGTATACTTCTCCTTATTTAAGTCTTCAACTTATTCCATCGGTTCTCATTGCAATATTCTTCATATATTTTGTTAGATTTGTACCTTAGTATTTTGGTTTTTTTTGGGGGGGTGATATTATAATTTTTTAAAATTTAAAACATTAAATATTCATTGCTGGCATCATAAGAATAAAATTGACATTTATATACTTATTTATTTTGTATTCTGTAACCTTGCTAAAGATATTTACAGTTTAAAAGATTTTTTGTAAAATCAAAAAGAAAATTTTTAGTAAAATCTAAAACAAAATCTAATTTTCTTATAAATTTTCGAAATGAACAGTTATGCTGTCTGTAAAAAGAGACAGTTTTATGGCTTCCTTTTATATATATATGACTTTTTTCTTTTCTTGCCTCACTGAACTACCTAGAACTTTAAGTATGTTGAATTGCAGTGTTGAGAGAGTTCAACTTTACCTTGCTCCTGCTCCTGACCTTCCAAGTATTCAGTTTCTCACCATTCTGTATGATGTTCATCATAGGTCTATGTATATGCTCTTCATCAGGTTAAAAAACTTTCTTCCAGTTCTAAGTTTGCTGAATATTTATCATAAATGTGTACTAAATTTTTTAAATAAATTTTCTGCAACTATGGAGAAAATCATATGGCTTTTCTTTTGTTTGTAAATATTGTGAATTACATTGATTTTTTTAACATTAATTGACTGTACATTCCTGAGAAAACCTCCAATCAATTGTTCATGGCATACTTTTCTTTCTTTCCTTTTTTTTTTTTTTTTTTGACAGGGTCTCTGTCACCTGGGCTGGAGTGCAGTGGCATAATCACAGTTCACTGCAGCCTTAACTTCTTGGGCTAAAGAGATGTTCTTGCTTCATCCTCCTGAGTAGCTGGGACTACAGGTGCATGTCACTATGCTCAGCTAATATGTTTAGAAAAGGGGTCTTCCTATCTTGCCCAAGCTGGTCTCGAACTCCTGGCCTTAAGCAATCCTCCAGCCTTGGCCTCCTAAAGTGTTGGGATTACAGGTGTAAGCCTGTAAGCCACCACATCCAGCCTCTCTCTCTCTCTCTATATATATATATATGTGTCTGTGTCTGTGTGTGTGTGTGTGTGTGTAAAACTATAATATATGTAATATATATGATATACAAGCCCATAATATACTAATATATGTATATATTAGTATATTGCAGAATTTGGTTGAATAATAGTTTGTTGTGAATTTTTGTATTATGTTCATGAGGTATATTGTCTGGTAGTTTTCTTTTCTTATAATGGCTTTGCATGGTTTTAGTATAAGGGTAATACTGGCTTCATAAAAGCCATTGAGAAGTGTTCCCTCATCTTCTATTTATTTGAAAGAGATTGCTTAGAAATGGTATTATTTAGTCCTTGTGTATCTGTTCGCTTTTTACTTTAAATATCTATTTTAAAATTTTTCTTTAATTCTATTGGGTATTGTCTCGTATATTTTGAAGTTTTATTTTAGGTAAATTTACAGTTAGCAGTTTTATGTCTTCTTGGAAAATTAACCTCTTTATCAGTATATAATGTCTTATTTTATCTCCTAAGTAGTCTTTCTTCTGAAATGTGCATTGTTTGGTATTAATATAGCGAATCCAGCTTTCTTTTGCTTAGTGTTTGTATGATACACCTCTTGCCATTCTTTTACTTTACCTTCATATTAAATTAGATTTCTTGAAGACAGCATATAATTGGGTCTTACTTTTATATACAATTTGACAACCTCTCTTCTTAACTGGTGTGTTTGGACCATTCACATTTAAAATTATCACTGATATAAATACAACAAATTCTACCATCTTGCTGGCAGTCTTTTTATTTGTTCCATTTTATTTTTCTGCCTTTTTTTGATCTGAGTATATGTTATAAACTAGTTTTATCTCCTCTATTACTTCATTTATACTTCAATTATACTTCATTTTAAAAGAATTACTGATTTCCATGGTTTGCAATATAAAGTTTTATTTAATCTGAGTTTACATTTTAACTTAATTATACTGAATCAAGTATAATGTACAGAACTTACAATAGTATATTTCCAATTTTTTGCTCCCGTGGTCTACGCTATTGTCATAATTCTCTTTTTACTCATGCCATAAACACATAGAACATTGGTCCTAATTTTGCTTTAGGCAGTCAGAGGTTAAAACAAATTAAACAGAAGGAAAGATACAGATTTTATACTACCAGGATTTATTCCATTCCTGACACACTTTATCTTTGTGTAGATCCAAGTTTCTGATTGATACCACACATCTTTGCCTGAAGAACTTCCTGAAGACTTACCAATGTAGGTGTGTTCTCAAAGCAGTCCCTCCACTTTTCATTGTGTGAAAAAATTTCACTAATTTAAAAATGTTATTTTTTCCAGATACAGAGTCCAAGATTGCCAAGTTTTTTTTTTCTTTTAACACTTTAGGAATATCACTCAATTGTCTTCTATTATGCCTAGGTTTCTTACAAGGAATTCTGCTATCATCCTGACATTTGTTCCTCTGCGGGTAATGTGTTTTTCTCCTCTGGCTAGCCTCAAGATATTCTCTTTCTCCTTGGTTTTCAGCAGTTTGAATATTATGCCTAGGTGTTCATTTTTTTCCCTATATTTAAACTACTTGCTTTTTTCTAAGCTCTTGCATTCATGGTTTGGTGTCTGTCACTTATTGTGAGAAATTCTTGGAAATTATTTCTTCAAATATTTCTCTGCCCAGCCAGGCATGGTGCCTCACGCCAGTAATCCTAGTACTCTGGGAGGCCAAGGCAGGTGGATCACTTGAAGCCAGGAGTTTGAGACCAGCCTGGTCAACATGGTGAAACCCTATCTCTACTAAAAATACAAAAATTAGCCGGGTGTGGTGGTGCACGCCTATAATCCCAGCTACTCAGGAGGCTAAGGCAGAAGAATAGCTTGAATACCGGAGGTGGAGTTTGCAAAGAGCTGAGATGGCAGCACTGTACTCCAGCCTGGACAACACAGCAAGACTCTGTTTCAAAAAAAAAACCATATATATTTTATATATATATATATATATATATATATATATATATATATATATATTTCTCTGCCCATTTTTTTCTTTCTTCTGCTAGAATTCCAAAGATCTGTGCTAGTCTTTGATATTTTTCCAGAGCTCTTAGGTACTCTGTTCTTTTTACTGCTCCATTTTTTTTCTCTTTGCATTTTATTTTGAGAGATTTCTATCAACTTTCTTTGTGTTCACTTAGTCTTTCCTTGACTGCATTGCGTCTACTTACTAATGAATCTATCAAAAGGATTCTTCATTTCTGTTACTATATTTTTAGTTTATAGCATTGCTATTTGATTATTTCTTACAGAGTCAGTATTGTTTATATACCTATCTGACAGTTTACGTTTTTTATCTTTCCCATCAGAGACTTTAACACATGTATAATAATTATTTTAAGTTCCTTGTCACCCATGCCGTATCTGAGTCTGATTCTGATGGTTGCATTTTCTCTTCACAGATTTTCTTCCGTTGACTTTTTCAATACCTTGTGCTTTTATTGTTGAAATCTGGGCATCTTGCTCAAAACGTTAGATACTGAGGTAAATATGTTTTTGATGCTTAAAGATGAGCACACCTCTTTTTTTTCCTGCCATGGATTAGTGTGGGAGTTTTATTAATTTAGACAGGAGTTGGGCTGACTTTAATATTTGCTGTTGCTATGGTTTCTCTTAGCACACCACAGTCTACATTCTTCTAGTGGTAATGTGTGTTTAAGGTGTCGACTGGTTCATTAGCTGCTATTTTCTCATTGCCATCTCCTCCTTCTCTTTGGATGTTCTTTTACTGTCGCTCTCCAGAGAGAATTTGTCTTTTGTAGCCCTCCCAGCTACTTCCCATTAGTATTTTCACTTGATGCTGATTATCCTGATGATATAAGGCAGGGAAGGAAGGAGAACATCTCAGATGTTCTGGTGAAGCCTCAGTCTTTCGTAGGTGCTATACCCTGTTTCGGAGTATGGCCGTTACAAGTATTCTTGCCACACCTCCACCCATAGTGCTGGGCCTATGATATATTCCTGCCTCTACTCCATACATAATGCATTTTCTCTTTGCTTCCTTCCCTAGCTGCTTTTTCTAGTACCCTAAAGCAACAATTTTGTTGCTCTTCCTCACATCAAGGCTTTTCTTCCCTAGGGGAGATAAAGAACAGGGGTCTAGTTCTAGTTTCTGCAGTGGTTACTGGTCCTCTCCCCTAGTCAGTACTAAGAGAATATATTTTTCAGGATTCTCCCTGATCCTCCCTGTGAGTGCCTGCTAAGGTTTATGGAGAAAAGCTTACAAAGGGTGCAAATTACCCTATATCTGTGGTCCCCAGGTGCAGTATATCTATCAATAGCCTAGAATTGGTATTTAGCATTAGAAAATTTAATTCTATATTCTTACCATATAAAGCATAAGTTAGCATCTTCTGCAGACATGAAAGTAGTCAGATCCTGTTTTCACCTATACAGACCTATCTCTCCCCAGATTTGGGGCTATGTTTTTGCCGGGCAGCCTCAATTTTCTGGTGGTTTCAAGAAGTTACTAATGTGCAGTTTGTGTAGCACTTTCTTTGTTGGAAAGGTAGGGGCAGTGCTCTGGCCAGCTCTCTAAATCACTGTGCTAGAACCAGAACAATTAATTGTTAATGATTTTGAAAATGAGAGGTTCAAAGTCCACAGTATAAATATGATTAAAGATTGCCTCCTAACTTTCCCAAATCTATTTCCAATAGCCATGAATTTCACTTTGTACTTTGGGTATGGGCTGATATTTGAATTGACAAGAGTTTACTTTGCTGACCAACACCCATTTAGGGTTCAAGTAGCAGAAATTTGATGGTATCAGTGTCTTGTTTTCCCACAACAGCATTAATGTGCTATCTAAATCAATTCTCTCAGTGGAGAATCCTTGCTGCTCCTTAAACATTGTCCTCTGTGGCTATGCATGTGTTTCTGTGTCTTTATGTAGTATAATCCTATTAGCAGTGCCTGTGTAACACTTCACACACTTACCAGTTCTTTTTAGATATAGAACTCATTGATAATAACAAACCCGAAAATTTAGGCATTACTGTTATTATTATTGTCTCTCTTTTACTGATCAAGGAACTAAAGACTACATGAGGGAACCTACCTATGGTCATAAGCAAGTATCAAGTAGAACTGAACCCCAGACTTGCAGCTTCCATTTTGTTTCTCTAAGTTGCGTAGTAAAGTTCTCATATAATTCATTCACTTGTTCATTAATTCAACACACATTTATTAGACATCTTCTCTGTTTATGGCATATACTTAGACTGAGAACTAAAATTAGACTCCAGTCTTAAGCTTCTTGGAATTTATAACATGGCGAAAAAAAAACATGACAAGTAAAATATTGTAATGGTATCTGTATTAGTTCATTTTCACCCTGCTATAAACAACTTCCCAAGACTGGGAAATTTATAAAGAAAGGAGATTTAATTGACTCACAGTTTTGCATGGCTGGAGAGAAACTTACAATCATGGTGGAAGGGAAGCAGCCACCTTCTTGACAAGGTGGAAGGAGAGAGGGGAGGTGAGTGAAGGAGGAACTTGCCAAACACTTATAAAACCATCAGATCTCATGAGAACTGACTATTATGAGACCGGCCTGGGGGAAACACCCCCACAATCCAATCGCCTCCCACCAGGTTCCTGGGGGTTACAATTCAATATGAGATTTGGATGGGGACACAAATCCTAACCATATCAGTATCTGATGTTGAGAGGAAGAGCATAGATTTTGGGGCCACACACAGAGTTGTTCAAATTCCTATTTTGTTACTTTCTAGCTAGGTGAGCTTAGAAAATTAGTTTACTTTTTAAAGTTTTTATTCAAATGAGACAGTAATTAGTTTTTCAAGATCTTTACTAGCACTGGGAATATATCCTTCCTTGCCCATATCAGAGGAGAGAGAGGGATGAACTCTTCCCTCAGTCGTCTAAGAAAAGAACTAAGGTTTGCTTTGATTGGACCGTCTCCGAAACAATCACTGTGGTAGAGGAAAAAGGTCAGTCTGTCATAAAAATGCATGGTTGTTATCCCATTGGGAAGGAGTAGAATCAATGCTGTGAAGACACCCATTGTTGTTCTTCCTAATTTTTTCATCATGAGCAGTAGGGCTTCTTCATTTGCTTTCAGCTATTTCTTTTCCTTCATTTAACATTATTGATGTTTCAGTTTTTCATTTCTAAGAATTAGGTAGCCTATATATGTGGGGTGTGTGTGTGTGTGTGTGTGTGCATATTTTGGTAGAACATGTGGTAGAGAAGAACTGATTCTCCCTTAAGAAAAAATACTTATCAAGCCTCACTGAATACACCCGTATTGGTCTGTTCTCATGCTGCTAATAGAGACATACCTGAGACTGGGTAATCTAGGGAAAGAAGTTTCATGGGCTCACAGTTCCACATGGCTGGGGAGGCTTCACAATCACGGTGGAAGGTAAAGCAGAAGCAAAGGCACGTCTTACACGAGAGCAGGCAAGAGAGCTCGTGCAGGGGAACTCCCATTTATAAATCCATCAGATCTTGACACGTGGGAATTATTACAATTCAAGGCAAGATTTGGGTGGGGACACAGCCAAACCATATCAACACCTAAATTCCAGAATAATATTAATGATGATAATATGTAATAATGTGACTACTTTTAGTTTTATTTGCTTTCCAAGTGTGGTTAAACCCATGATTCTATACTGATCTTTATACATTATGAAAGTAGATTTTTTTTTTTTGCCACCTATTTTGTTCACCCTTAGGTGAGACAAGAAGGCCAGCAGGGGCTGGAGTTGAGTATTTCCTGTCCCTTAGGTTGGTGAAGTGCTGGCAAAAACTCTCAGTTAGGCTCTGCTAAAATAGTTTTCCTTAAGAACAGGACACATTAAGAACAGAATGCTCTCAGCTTATTCACAGTGGTTACTTTTCCCCTTCCCCTGCCAGAAGTATGAGGATATTTTTCTCTCATCTTCCTCATGAGAACCTGGTAGGATTCCTGAGAAGTCCAAGATCAAGGCAGTGGCCAGTTTAGTTGTCTAGTGAGGGCTGCATCTTCTGGAAGAGAGGAACACCGTGTGTTGACATGCCAGAAAGCAGAAGGGCAAAGGGGACTATAACTCCGTGAGGCAAGTTTGAGGGCACTTAATCCCATTCTTGAGGACAGAACCCTCATAATTCAACCACCTCTCAAAGGCCAAATCTCCCAATATTTATTGTACTGGAGATAAGGTTTCAGCATGAATTTTGGAAGAGACAAAAACATTCAAACTATAGCAGCTTCTAACGTTAACCCTCCAACCCCCTTCCCCACAAGAATTTCAAACTCTCAAACTTGCCTACACTGAACTCCCAGTAATTTACAAATTATGTAGTTTAAGTCCCTACTCCCCCCGCCCAACCCCCTGTGCCAGCTCTAGCAGCAGTTTTTCTCCAGACTTCTGCTCCAGTAAATCATGATTCTTTGTATCCACCTGTCTTGTGAATTTTGAGGGCAGTGGTTTGCCCCGTGACTTCAATTATCTGATGGACCTAAGAAAAGTTGTTGATTTTCAGTTTGTTCAAGTTTTTTTCTTGTTGTAAGGATGAGAGTTAGAACTTCTACGCTCCTTATAAGCTGGACAGGAAACTGGAAATCAAATTAAGTAATTTTGCAAAAGATAAATAACTAGCAAGTGATTCTGATGTTGATCTCTTTTATAATCAAAAGGAAAAATTTTCTTTAGTTTTGGTAAACACATGTCTTTCCTTATTATTAACTTGACATAAAGCTGTCTTATACCTTCACTGGAAGTACATGCTACCACAGTCTTTACTGTACTTTATGACTTTAGTGAATTCAATATTCCAACTAGCAAACTTCACCACTACACATGGTGTGTATGCAGATGCTGCAGAAATTGAGTCTGCTTCAAATTTGTTGACACTGGTTTTGTTTTGGTTGCAGATCAGTAACATATGTGCAGTTAGATAGAAATTCAGAATCAAAAGTATAGTGGTTTGGGCTCCATACTTTTTAAAGTGCTAAGATTTGCAATAAAATTTACTCGTGCTTTAATTTCGCTGTATATCCTGGTGTTGGTTACTTAACTTCTCTCACCTTCATTTTCTCACCTGGGAAATGGGGATAATAATATCTAACTCAGAGAATTATTTTGAAGATTAAATAAGATGATATGTAAAGGGCTAAGTACAATGTCCAGCATACAGAATGCCCCAAATTATCATTGTTTTTCCGCGTGGATCTGAAATGGATCTCAGAACAGGGTAAGAAAGATTATTTCATGTTGACAATCTGTAGTGTGGCATGGGCATATTTAAGGGCAAATCACCTCTCAGCTCCTGGAAGTATTTAAGGAAGAATATTCTCCTCTGAGGATGTAGGAAAGGAGATTTTGCGTTGGGTAAGAGTTAACTAGATGACCTGTAAGAGCCCATACAACTTTGAGTGTCTGATTTAATTAGAAAATGCCATCATTACAGTTCTGTTTGTATTTGAGATGTCAGATTTAATTACTGGCTTCAAGAATTGTTTTCTTACCTCGTTAAAGTTATTAGTACCTATTATGCCTTTCAGGGATTATTAATTGATTTGAAATTTTCAAGTAGCATTCAGAGACTCGTAAGATCATTGACTAGGCTATGAACTTCCTTAAAATATAAAGTTCTTCTGATTCAGAGCTCTCAGAAATGCTTTGTGTTGCCAACACGGATTTTTCTTCTAATTAAAATTAGTTTCAGCATGTAAGGGCTGTACATATAGTGGTCTGGAAGTGATATTGCCAGAGTTAATCGTTTCAGGACTCTGGATAGAACATATGCTCTCCAGTAAGCCACAGTCCCTACCACTCCCTGATGTTCTACACAGAGCCTGCTTTATTCATTTTTATTGCTTGCTCATTCTCTCTGGGAATTTGAGTTTGCAACTTCCACTCTAATTTTTTATTTATTGTTCCTATTCATTCTTTCCAGTTACTTAAATTGAACCCTTTATTTTTAAACATAGTATGGAAATTCAGGACAAGGACAAATTTGGTTACATAAAAAGTTGTTGAACTTTCAGTGGTGTATTTTGATCTAATTTTCTAAAGACTGGTGAGATTGTTTTTTTAAAAAAAGAAGAGATCCTATGTTCTCAAAGGGGGAAGGGCAGCAGCTACATTGTCAAAAGGAACTATATATATATAACTGTTACATCATGAGTCAATAAAAGCTTAGGGAAAGTTTGAAGAGAAAAAAGAGAACTAGCCTGAAAAGTTAGATCTATCCCTAGTTACACAGATCAAACTGGCAGAATTTGGCATTACAACGATTCAATAGAAGAGAAATATACTTAGGTGTGCTATCAAATAACTTCATGCATGTGACTGTGAAAAATGAGCTAAAAATTATAGATTGAATACAAAAACATCTGGCTTTGGGATTGGGCTGCAAATTAAGCATACTGATTTGCACATTTAATAAAAGTCCTAAAAATGTATTTAGATGAAGGCCTTAAAACCAAAACAGTATCATTGTGAATAAAAGTTTTTTTGGAAAAAAAAAAAACACAATATGGTAAAGTGTATCTACCTTGCTATGTTTTAAATGGAAACATTCTATAATATCATGTACTATTCTTTGTTCATTCACTTGACATCTGGATTAATTGTGAACACAATATCGATTTTATATTCTTGGCTCAAAACATGTTAAGTCACTATATTTCTAAATAGATATTTTATTTGTGGTATTCATATATGTTCTAAGAAAAATAGATTTTTCAGTAACAGATGTAAGTACACACTAAATATAGATATTTGAAAATACTGATGAAAATCTGGAATAATATTTTAACTGTAATGTAATTCTTAAGTTATGTAAAAAAGAATTGACTCATGGCTTTTGTAAGTAAATTTTATACAAAGTATATATAGGCTACAAAATGATACAGATATGGTTGTGCTGCAATAAGAATTGTACTTTTTGTGTTATTCTATCAATAGTTACATTAAATCCTATTTAAGAAGCTAGTTCTGGTATATACACCTATTTGTTTTTTTTTTATTTTTTGAGACAGAGTTTCACTCTTGTGGCCCAGGCTGCAGTGCAATGGTGTGATCTCAGCTCACTGCAACCTCCCAGGTTCAAGCAATTCTCCTGCCTCAGCCTCCCAAGTAGCTGGGATTACAGGTGGCTGCCACCATGCCCAGCTAGTTTTTGTATTTTTAGTAGAGATGGGGTTTCACGACGTTGGCCAGGCTGGTCTTGAACTCCTGACCTCAGGTGATCCGCCCATCTTGGCCTCCCAAAGTGTTGGGATTACAGGCGTAAGCCACTGTGCCTGGCTGTATACACCTATTTTAAATGTAACTTCTTACAATTTTATAGGCAAAATCCTTCAATGAGAAATGAAAAGATGATTTTAAAAAAAAGGTTGAATAGAAAAACAGCTGGCAACAGTAATCCATTCTGGATACAATTTTGCTTTTCATGAATAAGTCTGTAAAATATCAACATAAAGAGTGTAGCTTTTTTATGAACACAGCCACAATACTGAAAGCCAGTTCAAATACTGAACATTTTACAATTCTTATGACATGGGATTACGCCCTTGTGGCTCACCCAGCATATGTTGCGTGGGTTTGATTTTACAACTCAAAGAGGAGGAAAATGCAAAGTAAATCATTTGTTTTTTTGCTTTTTTTTTTTTTAAATCTGTCATTGCATTTTTCTATGCTATTTAGGAAATCCAGTACAAAAGTGCTCTCTGGATATTATGAGTATTTCAAATTTCATGTGTATTAAAATACCAGTATCATTAATAAATGCTCACTTTATATGAGGTAGTATCCAGAACCACCAGAACAACAAGGACTTTGTGATTAAAGCAGGAACACTATAAGGGATACTTACTAGCCCATATAAACATTTTACCAGCTCATTCTGTCCCCTGGAACTATAGTGAAAAGAATTGGCATTTGTAACTGCTGTCCAGTATCAGTGGTTGCAGACTAGTGAAGTAGGCAATAACTTTCATTTCTCCTAGCTTGAGGAAATGGTAAATAAATTAAACACATCAGAATTCTGCCCCCTTTCTAACTTCCACAGGCCAAGGACACATAAAGTGGGACAGAATCCCGCTTTGTACTAGATGATCAAATAAACATGAAATCTTAAAAATATTCTTTTTTCAAAATACATTCTGCAGTTTCTTTTAGGAAGAAATTCCGGGGCAATCACTCTTCCTAGAAGGGAGTAAAAAGAAATAGAGTCAGAATGATCTACCCAGAGAAAATGAGTTCTGAAGTATAAGTGTATTAATACATATAAAGTAAGATTTTACCAAATGAAAATCATACCAATAAGTTTGTTAAAGCTGACCCTAAAGAGTTGTTACTGTAAAAAT
This sequence comes from Nomascus leucogenys, assembly GCF_006542625.1. Taxonomy (NCBI): domain Eukaryota; kingdom Metazoa; phylum Chordata; class Mammalia; order Primates; family Hylobatidae; genus Nomascus; species Nomascus leucogenys. The sequence goes on from NC_044387.1 coordinate 40,622,010, forward strand.
TATATAATTGGAATTATTACCAAATTCGTATTAAGTTCTTGATCTAGACCATGCTTGTCCAACTCCTGGCCTATGGACTGCATGCAGCCCAGTATGGCTTTGAACGTAGCCAAACACAAATTTGTGAAATTTCTTAAAACATTATGAGATTTATATTACGTGTGCACCTTAGTATTATTATTATTATTATTATATTTTTAGCTCATCAGTTTTCATTATTGCTAGTGTATTTTATGTGTGGCCCAAGACAATTCTTCCACCAATGTGGCCCAGGGAAGCCAAAAGACTGGACACCCCTGATCTAGGCTATAGCAACAAGAGAGAAAATACACTAAATGTTTATTAAAATAATTATCTTAGGGAAGATGATAAAGGGGAGATTCTTTGCTGAGAAAGCTAAAATTCTGATTATGTTTTTCAGTATATTTAAATTTGGTTAATAACATTTCAACATTTACTTAACTTATAATAGGCAATATTTCCTTGTGGAATTCCTGTTTCCCTAAATGTGTTTAAATTAAAGCCAGGCATAACAAGCTTCAGCCAGTATAAATAAAGATAGTCAGAGGATTCACTTAAAATAATGACAGCCTGGGGTTTGACTTATCTTTTATTTATAGTTTTCCAAAAACAGTAATATGAATTAACTGTAGTAAAGAAATGGAAAAATACACAAATATATAAAAAATTTAAGAAGACTTGCAATTTCAGCACCCAGAAAGAAGCTTGCTCATAGTTTAGTTTATTCCTTCTCATTATTTAAAAATATATATTCATGGAAATATAAAGGCTATATATTATTTAATGGCTGAGATCATACTACATATACAGTATTGTTGACAATTGTCTAATATAATTAAATATTAAACAATTAATGGCCCCATAATATTTCAAATTTGTAGATAAATTTTATTCATTTCCCTATTCAAGAACATTAAGGTTGCTTCCATTATCTTACTCTTATGAACAGCTCTACACAAAATTAAGCATTCTTAAACATAAATTCCTGATGAAACCTCTGGGAATGTTCACGAGAAAAATTTCTATGAGTTAAATGTATCCAATAGTGTACTATTTGAAGTGTCTTGATCTATATTTCCCAATTGTTTCCCAGAAACTTTGCTGCATTTAAAACACCTCCAGAGTGTATGAAAGTGTTCCTTTCATCTTACTTTTATGAGAGCTGAATATTATCAATTTAGTATTCACCTTTTAAAAAGTCAATAATTATTACTTTACTATTTTTATGTATATTTAATAGTTACCTCTGTGAATCGTTTAAATGTTCTTGTCTTTGCTATTTTTTTTTTTTTTACAGAATTGTTGGTCTTTCAATGGACTTATAAGATCTCTTTACACTTCTAGACTGTTCAAACTTTGTTACATTTGGAGCAGTATTAAAACTGAGCTTGTGCCTGACAAAAACAAGAAGTGGGGAAAGGATTCCCTATTTAATAAACGGTGCTGGGAAAACTGGCTAGCCACATGTAGAAAGCTGAAACTGGATCCCTTCCCTACACCTTATACAAAAACTAATTCAAGATGGATTAAAGACTTAAATGTTAGACCTAATACCCTAAAAACTCTAGAACAAAACCTACGCAATACCATTCAGGACACAGGCATGGGCAAGGACTTCATGTCTAAAACAACAAAAGCAATGGCAACAAAAGCCAAAATTGACAAATGGGATCTAATTAAACTAAAGAGCTTCTGCACAGCAAAAGAAACTACCATCAGAGTGAACAGGCAACCTACAGAATGGGAGAAAATTTTTGCAACCTACTCATCTGACAAAGGGCTAATACTCAGAACCTACAAAGAACTCAAACAAATTTACAAGAAGAAAACAAACAACCCCATCAAAAAGTGGGTGAAGGATATGAACAGACACTTCTCACAAGAAGACATTTATTCAGCCAACAGACACATGATAAAATGCTCATCACCACTGGCCATCATGGAAATGCAAATCAAAACCACAATGAGATACCATCTCACACCAGTTAGAATGGTGATCATTAAAAAGTCAGGAAACAACAAGTGCTGGAGAGGATGTGGAGAAATAGGAACACTTTTACACTGTTGGTGGGACTGTAAACTAGTTCAACCATTGTGGAAGTCAGTGTGGCGATTCCTCAGGGATCTAGAACTAGAAATACCATTTGACCCAGCCATCCCATTACTGGGTATATACCCAAAGGATTATAAAGCATGCTGCTATAAAGACACATGCACATGTAGGTTTATTGTGGCACTATTCACAATAGCAAAGACTTGGAACCAACCCAAATGTCCAACAATGATAGACTGGATTAAGAAAATGTGGCACATTTACACCATGGAATACTATGCAGCCATAAAAAAGAATGAGTTCATGTCCTTTGTAGGGACATGGATGAAGCTGGAAACCATTATTCTCAGCCAACTATTGCAAGGACAAAAAACCAAACACCACAGGTTCTCACTCATAGGTGGGAACGGAACAATGAGAACACTTGGACACAGGAAGGGGAACATCACACACTGGGGCCTGTCATGGGGTGGGGGAATGGGGGAGGGATAGCATTAGGAGATATACCTAATGTAAATGATGAGTTACTGGGTGCAGCACACCAGCATGGCGCATGTATACATATGTAACAAACCTGCACATTGTGCACATGTACCCTAGAACTTAAAGTATAATGAAAAAATAATAATAAATAAGTAAATAAATAGAAAAAAAACTGAGTTTGTGGTTTGATTTTAATGTCTTTCATAGTGGAGGTTTTTAAACATAAACCTAAAAATTACATCACATTTAAACAGATTTTTGTCTTTGTAATTTTTCCATTGATTTATATTTAGAAACTCCCTACTGTAAACGCAATAAATATTTAATATTGCTATGAATAAGACAGGAAAATATTTAGAAGGAAGGAAGATTGAAAATGGAAATATGTGCCATATCAGAGATTAAAGTAAACTTTTAATAATGCATTTAAGATAACAATATAACTAAAATAATTATAACTAAAATAATGCTATCTTTAAATATATTATAAAGTAGTTAATACATTTGGAATTTATTTAAATATATTATATGGTGTGGGGGAATCTAGTTTAATGTATTCACTCATTCAGTGACTCTTTAATACCAGGCACTACTTTAAGTGCTGAGAATAGAGCTGGGACTAAAACAGACAAAAATTGCACACTGGTGGCATATATATTTTATTAATACCTAATTTTTCTAATGGAGTGTTTAACCAGTTTTCCAACATCATTTCTTTACTATGCCTTTCTTTCTCCATTCATTTCTAAAGATTTTTCTCAATTATTATAAAAAGTAAGATCTGCTTCTGGGTAATGTTTTTCTTTTATTGATTAGACTACTGATACTTACATAAATACAATTGCACATTTATAGTACAATCTAATTTCTGACATGGTATATATTCCCTTCTGCAACTTTTAGTTTTTTAAAAAAAATTCCTGGCCTATTTATAGCCATTTGGTTTTCACCTAATAAAATTTAGAATCACTGATAGCATACTAAAATGCTAGTGCTGAAATTTGGATTCGAATTCAAATTATTTCCAAAAGATGAGGGATCTTTACATTACTCATCCAGAAACTTGGAAAGTCTTTCTTTTATTGGCATCTCCATTTATATCTGTTAGTAAAGTTTCAACAAATTTTCTTCTTTTAGGTTTTATATATTTGTTGTTAAAGTTTTGCTTTATATTTTAATTGCTCTTATGAATAGAATATTTTCATACATTTAACAATTGTTACTATACAAGAAATGGCATCTATACTTTTTCATTGCGTCTTGTCAATTTGCTGGTCAACCTTATTAATTCTAACAGTTTTTCAGTTGAATTTGTAGGATTTTCTAGACAATTTTGTATCAGCAATAATTGCAATTTTTGTTTCTTTTTTCCAGTAACTATATTCCTTCTTTATGTTTTATGTTTAATAATTGACTAAAATATCCAAACTTGTAATATCTAATCTTATTTCTAAATTTATTCTTAAAAACCTTGAATGTTTTTCCATTAAACATGAAGTTGGCTATCAGATTAGGTTTGGTATTCTTGATCATGGTGAAGAAATGGTTATTTTTCCCAAGGTTACTAAAAGTTTCTGTGTTTTGGTTTTGTTCTTGGGCAGAAATTTATGGTAAAGTGATAGCTTTTTTCTTTTAACCTCTATTGAGTTTTGTCCCCTTAACTTATTGATGTCATATATAAGTTTCTTCTATTCTTTTTACAAATTCTCCCTCATTATTCTGAATAACTTTAGAAATTCACTCCTACATTAACTTTAAAAATGTTTGTATACATAGGCAAGAAGTGAGAGTATCTGTAGTATTAATTATTTTTCTATCTGTGTAATATTTTGGATCTATAACTATGATTAACTTGAAAGTTTTAATTCTGTGTGTATGTGTGTACTCTAGAATTATTATTATACCACAAAATATGCTCAATTGCAGAAATTTGGAAAGATTCCCCTGCGAAACTATTTTGGCAAAAGTCTCTTAGGAAGATAATTCTTCAGCACTTTTTCCATTTTTTTCTAGTTTTGTTTTACTTTAGCAAGTACTTTTGGATGAAAATCAATGAGAACAGACTCAGAAGATAAGTGAAAGAAATAAATATAGGAAGCTCTTCTCTGGAAGAACATTTCAGTAGTTACATCTAAAATTATGAACAGTTGGGTTAGGTAATTTCTTTCAGAACTTTTTCTATACATCTTGTACAAGTAAGCAAGGAAAAATACAGCAATTAACTCACACTGACAAGAACTAAAGGAAAGGTTGAATTGATTTTGATAGGGATTATAAGCAGTGGGAACATGAAGCCATGCTTTTCCTGTGAACAGTCTAGTTTAGCGAGTTTGCAGAGCTAACTTGTGAGAGCTACTAAAATAGAATGAGAACCATAGAGTAACTGAGGAAAATGAGAAGCAGCACCAAAACAGCAAGTGGGGTATGACCAAGAACAACTTTCCAGTTGTATTTATGTCATATTCAATAGTGAATTCATATTTGTTTTGTGCCCTCTCCTCTACTCTATCATCATTGTCATCATTATTATTATCATAATCATGATGTTGTAGGGACAATCTATATAGTATTACAGATCCTATATGTTGATTAATGTTTCATATATTTAATGACTATTACTCTCCTTACATTTCTATATAAGACACGGAGAATACCAAGGAAAATGATAATCACAATAATATATTGAGTATATTATACTTTACACAACATTCTTTTTCATTCATTACTGAATTATAATTTGAGGATATAGTATAACTATTTATCAAGGGTTTGGGTTGAATGATAAGTCTTAAGGACATGCCATTTTCAGCTGCTGAGGCCAAGGAAGGCATCACAGAGGAAGAAGAATGTGAATAAGCCTTTGAGATAGACCATCCTACTTGGAAGGATTGTCTTCTTTGGCACTAGTGTATGATTGAAAGATGTGGGATAAAACGGTGTCATGATAAAATGAATGCTTAGGATCTAAAAGTCATGGATCTGAAAATCATGTGTAAAAATGAAGTACAGAAAAGGAAAGACCAGGGAAAGGCAAACTAGTTGAGAAGCTACTTTAATAATCTGGAGCAATGGTGAAGTGCCTCAAATACAGAAGCCTTGTGTTGGAGAAGAATATCACGGTTTTGTTGCATCAGAATATTTAAACAGTTCTGTAATGTCTACTGTTTCACCATTTATATGATGTAGAGTTTGGATTATTTAGAAACTCTTTCCATGTCTAAAACACGGTGATACTATGATTCAACTTGCCGTTTTCCTCCTCATCCTACACTGGAAAGCAACTAAGGGAAACAATCATTTTTAGTGTTTTTGTCCTCTCAGAGTTTGGGATAGACTTTTGGGATAGGTCTTAGTGTTTATTAACAAGATGTCAAAGCCTTCAGCTATTACCTTCACTTCAGCCAACTTCAAGCAGTCAAACTGATGAATAACCAGAAAGCTGTTTATGATCCACCTGGTCACAGAGTTTAACATAATACAGAGAAGGTATGGCTAGAAATAGTGTATTTATATAAGAATTTTTACATTTGGATTCCAAAAAGTTTTATTCTTATCTAAGATATTAACAAGGATTTAGACAATAAAAATTTGGATTTCAAAAATTAAAGCTAGACAACAATGATATATATTTTTTTAAATTTAGGCTTTTTGTTGCTCCCTCTACTGGGAATCCCACCCCTCACGCCTATCTCAGGTGGCCATAGAAATTAAGAAATAAAAGCAGTAGAGGATGGAACCTTGTTTTCTGGGAAGTATATGCAAATAACATACACCACAAAATAAATGGCTGTAGAAATGAAAGATGTTACATTAAACTAACTTTTATTCTCCTTTCTTGGACTCCTTATCCCTTTTTCATATCCCAGTTATTATATTTTCTATTCAAACCACAAGAAATATTTCCATAATGAAAACATAAATCCATTTTAAAGACCTTTTAAAAATTAAAATGCATCCAGCCTATGAGAGTCGGAATGAATGACAAAGGTTTCCAGGAGCATTTAGGAAGTTCCAGGAAATACTACAAACTTCAGGCAGAAGTATCAGGTCACACTTTTCAGAGAGAAAAGAGGTTCAGTGTCCATAAAAGTTAGAAAAAAGTAAATGTTTTCAATGGACAAAGTTGTTGGAAAATATCAAGTATAACTTTTAAGCTTAAATTCCAGGCTACATTTTACTTTTTTAAAAAGTTATGACATTTGGTAATTTCTCCTCTTAAATTTTGGTACTTGGCAGAAACAGAACTCATAGATGTCCTTAATTTAGAGATATTCCAGAGCCTGGATTTAGATGGGTGCAGTGAAGTTTGTAGTTTCACTGATAGAGAGATGTAATAAAGATTTGAAGGTAGCAGCTGGTTTCTTGGGAAAAGTAGACCTCAGAAAAAGAGATACAAGGCAAGAGATCTCAGGTCAAAAGAACGATGGTAGTCTTCCAATTATATTAAGATATATTTTATAAGAGGCTTTTATGTAGACAATTATATGTGGGAAGCTTAACTTTAAAGAAAGACAGACTTGGAAACAATGATAAAATGCAATTAATTATGACAGGTTTTGTCACATTGTTTTTCTAAAGGTTAAATTTAATCCAAAAATATCACACTTGATATTTTGAAATTCTTTTGTCATCAAACTCAGTGATACTTAACAGTATGAGTCAACATACACATACACAGAGCTAATATTTTAGAATCTTTCCCTTATCTGTGTATTATTCAGCTCTCCCCATAAGTACTTAGATGTTACTAGATGTGAAATTTACATGACAAAATATTTCAATAGACATTTGAGCATATTTTTAAATCGGGCATTTTCTTTAAAGGCTTGTGTTTTCATATGAAATTTTAATAATGTAGAATTCATTCTTCCTCTGAAATGTTGCTAGTTCAAAGGTTTTGGAAAACTGAAGTGTTCTTTGAAGTGCTTTGAAATATTTTAAAAACGTCTTTCACAAACAAATTTGTTTTTTACAGACTGCTCTGCTCATTGACACACCGAGACACCACTTCAAACGTTACGGCAGAGCTGTAGACAGGCAGGCAGCCACAACAGACAGGACAGTCTTGAGACAGACAAGCTGCAATCATGGGGAGAGGGACTTAGAAAAAAAGAATCTCAGGAGTCTCTCAGACTGGAGGTGAAAAGTCACTCACCAAGTACACCAGGTTCTGTAACCAGAGCCTATAGGTCCAGGAAGGTGCTATGGATATTATGAAATATGCTGCTAGATCCAGTGTTTTCTGCAGCTAACCAGATTCTCCAAACAGAATATGGTTTCTTGCAGCAGTGTCTTTGAATTTGGAGATCAGCAATAATAGCTCTACTTATCAGTTAAAATGTATTTTTAGGTACATTTGCAGTATTAACAATAAGAACTAAAATGAATCATTCTGATACTTTCCAAATAAAAAGATCTCTTAAAAAATGTTTTTAGAAATCCCATTTGATCCTAAGAAGCTCTCAATGCATATTGACTGGGAAAGTATTTATTTAAAAGCTAAAACTATTAAAAATGTATAATACCTTCAATAATTTCAATTTTATTAATCATGAGAATATTTATGGTCCTTTGAACTTGGTACATACATGTTGATAACATAGTTTATTTAAACATTTCTTATAGCTTTGGACATCTTGAAATAGGCTTGAGGTCCAGATTATGGGAAAAAATACCCTACTCTTTGTTTTCTAGAATTTCCTTTTTGGCTTTTACATTTAATCTTAGCTATTTGGAATTTTCAACTATGGATATGGTTTCATTTACAAGTCTCTCACGAGAGGTTTTATAAAGCAAGTTATGTTTAAATGCATTCAATAGTTTAAAGAAATTGTTTTTTTGTAAAATCTTTGGAAAATAAAGAAATATTTTATAAAGGGAATAATGTATATTTCCCATGGTTGGCATCTCCCATATTGTGTACCTATTTAAGAACTTGTTTACATACAAAGATAGACACTTAGAATATGACAGAAAGGTCTTTAATAGCAGTACTGCAACAACTTACTATCTGGCTGGTAGGAGAGTAAATGTAATAAATTTAGGATAATATGATCAAAGATTAAATGCCAGTTTAGATATTCTCACCACACTTATAAGTACCAGTTTGAAAAAAAAAAACCTAGTATTTGGAATAGAAAGGACTGGGAATCAGAAGTAGAAACTGGATCACAGAACTGGTTCAATCAGAAGAGAGTAAATTATGAAATATATTGACAACTTAAAACGGTGGATGGGAAAAGAGGCAGACATAGCATTTGTACATCTGAGTCACTTACAAGGGGGTACATAGGGTTCAGTTTTAAAATTATTCGGTGGGAAGATAAATATTTTTGGGCATTGAAGATATTTACAGTAAAAATGATCCATACTATCCAACGTATGAATAAAAATGATGAATCTTGGTCTGTCCTCCTAAAATCTAAGAAAGGCTATGAATCTATCAATGGGAAGTTTCTTTACTTAAGTCAATGACATTATATAATAAGTCTGACAAAAATTAAATGATATGATATAAAAATTTAATTATTCAAAATTATTCTAGAAAAAAATTGATTCATCAAAAGAAATGTAAACAGCTATCAAAGTAGCTATCAAAACTCAGCCACAGAAACTAAGAATTAACAGATCATTGACTTTAAACCTCAGAGAGAAGAAAAAATGTTGTGTGTTACATGCCAAAAAACGCCAAATATTTGAGGTGATGGATAATTAGCTTGATTTAATCATTCCGTGTTGTATTTAAAAATCATAACATCACTTTGTGGCCCTTAAATATTTACAGCTATAATTTTTCAATAGATAATAATTTGTTTTTTAAACCAAATGTTGTATTTATGCTCAGAGTATGAAGACCTTCTTTCTTGGTGTTAATTTTTTAAAATGTTATTACAGTTCTTAGATGCTCAAGAGTTAAAGTAAAAAATGCCTCTAAGGATCCTATCATTATTAATTATGACAGTCAATTTAATGAAGAGACATTTTAAAATTAACACTCTTCTTAACCTCCATCCACCACTTGGCCAGCAAATTAAAAAACAGTCTTTTGTATTGTTGTTACAGTTGGTAATCAAGATAAAGCAACTCCGCAGAACCCTGCTGCTCTTAATGTAGGTTTATCTTTGATGGCTGAAGCAGCATTACTTGAAGAAATCGCCCTCCATTTCTATTTACCGTATTCCTAAAAAACACTGTCTCTGTGTTTTCGGGAAAAGGATATCAATATATTGTTAATATTAAATAAATGACAATGAGAGAATATAGTATGTTCTGTTTCTGTGTTAAATTGCTTATTTGCCTTTTTTGTCTTCCTAAAATTGATACAATCTCTGTTTAGATTTCTTCATTTATTCAATTTATCCTGTTGCAATCCAAATTAAGACCATTAGAAGAAAAAGACAAAATACTATGGAATTAGAGTCAAGGAGCCCATTAGGTGTTAAAGAGTATTCTAGGTACTTACATTTTTAAAAATGAAGATTCATTTTTAAATAAAGAAGCATAGGCAAAGAGAAAACGTGATATTGTCTATGTTGTATATTATGCATTATTTTATTTTTATACATCCAAAGGGAGAATGGAATAACTTTCTTTAATACAGAAGCTGTTGCTCACAAGCTCTCGTCTCCCTAGTAGCTGATGGATTGGGTTTTTCCACTGCCATTACGAACAATGGCCGTCAGAAAAAAAAAAAAAAAAATCAGTCTTTGAGACCCAGCAAAAGGATTTTTGTTTGTTTTCGTTACTAAAGAGTAGAAAAAAGCATGCATGTATATAAACAGCAAATACTTCAGTTGAACTTGAGGTCTTAGATGAAATTTACACTAGACATCAAAATGCAGAGACAGATAGGAAAAATATTTTGTGAAGAAAAAGCAGAGGATTTTTATATTGCTGAAAATGTACATAGAATTGTCCACACGAAGATTGGGCTTATAAGGAAAAGTCTGGGTAAAATTTCAGGATTTAAGAGAATACCAATAAAGTGAAGATTGACATTAACCAGACCAGGCTATAAATACCACACAAAGAGACCAAACAAGTCCTCCCCTGACAGGTCTGACCACCTCTCCCCTTCTGTAATGAACAACACTGGAAAGAAACCTGTTGTTCTTTCTGGATCAGCGAAACTTAATATGTTAGTTAAAGAACTTTTGTTTTTGGACGATTTTGCATTTGCGAATTTACCTAATACCGTCCTACTGATATGTGTAGGTTAAATAATGCAGTGTAATGGTATAGTCAAGTCTCTAAAGTGTCATCATTTAATTATCTCTATTGTCTTCTTTATCACTCAAACTAATATGACTTATTTTTTCTCAATATCAGTTTAGTGTGGAGGAGGAAGCCACTTTCATGTTTAAGGAAAAGCTTTAATTGCCTGTACTGTAAAAAAGGAAAACGTTAACATGGAGGTAAACATATCATTTTCTCTGCTCTATTTTATGTGCTTGAAAAATGTTAGGTCACAAAGCTTGTTTTATATTAACATCATTGATTTACATATGTATTATTCTCTTTTTTAGTCTTTAAAATATGCGTTATATTCTAATAAGACTACTGCAGCTGTAACAAATGGTGGCTAATTATATATTATTGACCGTGAAAATATTTTATTATTTAATGTTCAATATCCAATGATTTTAAGAGTATAAATTATAATAGTATTCTTAAAACTGTCTTCCAGAATATTATTCATAAATAATATAAATATGAGCAATATATAAAAGCATTGATATTTCATTATTTAATATTTTCAAATTATTGTTATCTAAAATATGGTTTGGTTGAAAGCTCTAAATTCCATTTTAAATTATTCCATGTGCACATGTACCCTAAAACCTAAAGTATAATAATAAAATAAAATAAAAAGAAATATCCAACAAATATTAATTGAAGATTTGCCACATAAACTTGTTATGGAAGTTTAAAAATTAAATCTTATATGATCAGCAAAAGGAAGTGAAGTTGACATATGTAACTTTCCAAATTAAAATGTTTTATGAAAGGAACATTAATAAATAATATATAAAGTGAATATGTCGATCTTACTAGTGGCTCAAACTGCAAATGTTTTGCAAAGAAATACACTTCATTGCAGAAAATTGATTAATAAAATTAAAATGATCTCTGATACAACTTTCAAAGTATTGTCTCCTCTATAGAACAGGATTAATTCACTGTATTTAACTAATTGTGGTCTAAGCATAGCCAAAGCCCCATTTATGTTCCTTAAAAATGATGATGAAAATGGGAGTCTATGTAACATAAAATTTGAACTGCATCTTATGAAGTTAAGACAAATGTGTGGCTCCAACATGAATGAAATACATTACTTATCAAAATTTATTTCTTTCTCTAGTAATTCATCAACCACTACCCTTGTAACTTCTTCTGATCACATTTGATGCTGGTAAGATCCAAAGTTTTCACCAGAGAATGTCGATGACATCTGTATTCTTGTTATCATTTTCTAAAATGGCACTGAAACTATTTGTCCAGTTCAGATCAGAATACTAAATTTTACTGTATCTTTATTATTGCACACTAGTTTTATTTTCTCTCTGCATCTTCTAAGCAAGTTGAGGTCAGAGATTATTGCTTATCTACTTTTGGTTAGCCTAGTAGTTGTACTAGAGTAAGTATTCAATAAATAATTTAAAAATGAACAAATGAATAAATGTATTATGCTGCAGAAGCATTTGTATCAAAGAGACATTTAGTATCTTCCTTGGAATGTAGTTTGATACACTGTTTTCTAAAGTAGATGAGAAAGTCCAAATCAAGTGTAGATAAGACAAGATATCCAAAGTGGTAATTTTGTTTTCTTTTTTTACATTTAATTTCAATTTTTTAGTTTTAATTTTTATGGGTACATAATAGTTGTACCTATTTATGGGGTACATATTATATTCTGATACAAGCATACAATGTGTAATGATCAAATCAGATTAATTGGGATATCTATCACCTTAAACATTGATCATTTCTTTGTGTTAAGAAGATTCCAATTTCACTCTTTTATTTATTTAACAATATACAATAAATTATTGTTAACTATAGTCACCCTATTGTGCTACTTAACACTATATCTTATTCCTTCTAGTTAACTGTATTTTCGTATCCATTAATCAAAGCAGTGATTTTTCAAACGGTGTTCCATGAATTCCTAGTGGGTTTTAGAATGTTGCTCGAAAGGTGAGGAGGTTAAAGGAGAGATATTAGGTAGTGAATATAATTTACATATTGGCATTAATAAGACATTCTTTGAGGAAAGAGCTGTGCTGTTAAAGAGTGATATGAAAATCCTGTTTAATAATCTGTAGAGATAGTTTGGAGGTAAAACAAGTGTTTGATTTTATCATGATGAGAGCTTGGACTGTTTTTGTACCCTATAGTATCTCCAGTATGAAGCATAGTCCTTGAACATTATAGCCATCCAATAAATATTTATTTTTATAAGGCATTACAATGACAAGTTGGTTAACATTCTGGTTATATGCCATGATATTTAATTCCAATAAGCTCAGTAAGCAATAGCACAGGTTTACTTATAATTGTTTATTCTCTTTCTGTGTTCATGATTAAGTTTGGCGCACTTCTGTGCTCACTTTTAAGTTTTTAAATTTTTACATGGGTTCAAGATAAATTGAAACAGTATTTCTTGAAACTGCATATTTAAAGAGGGAACATTTAAAAGGATAAATTTAACAATAAAACTGAGACTGTTCAGGCTCAAAATGAAGCGACTGGTGGAATCATATTCACACTCATCAATTAAGTGCAGCTGTTATTATCCATACTGATAAGCATATATCCAATGAAAGTAATATTCCAAAAACTCACACAGAAGCCATTGGTCATCTGGGCTCACTTTTTAGAGGATATAATTTCTGCAGTTTCTCAATAAGTCTTACATAATACAATTTTCAAAATTGTTCTATGTTTCCTGCCAAATCATTTTTGAGCACAAATAAACAAGAATAAAAATGAGATTCTCAATTTATTTCAGCATAAATGGAACAACATAGTGTCATAAAAATGTATGCAACAAAATTTAAATATGACAATTGAAATGCATTTATAGATTTAAAAAAAAAACTAAATGCATTAGATGTGAGGAAGAATCGCATAATATTAGGGAAAATGCTTTAAACCTTCCTGTATAGATATTGCAACAAGAATGTGAAATGGATGGACAGTGATGAAAATATAATTATTCCTATTGTCTCATGATATAATCTAGAGATAGTCTGAGTGTGCACATCCTAGATATTATTAAATTAAAGTCTTATCTCATGTGAAGTCTAACAATTCAGCTAGGCAAGAGGAGGGTGTTACAGATATTCTCATATTTTTTTGTACAATACATTCTACAGTCCAATTAAAAGAAGGTCTAGCACTTGTAAATCATTGGAAAAATATGTAACATTAAAACAATATTTAAAGATTTTGTTACATCATTAAATAATTTGGTCAATATCTAGTGATGGTTGTAACAACTGAGAGCAATGGTAAAGAATGTAGAAGTAGTGGTTTTTCCAAAAGCTGTTGCAGAAAAATATGTTCAAGTTTTCTGTTATTGTATGTTGCATAGATAAATGTAGCAGTTTTACGATGCATCAACTTTCACCAGTGTTAGATAAATGTCATGCAAATTATATATTTTGTTAGGGTCTGATCTTTCAATTGCAGATTTTTCAGAGCTTTTTGAAATGATACAGCAATGAATTTAAAAACTTCCATTGTTTTTATGGTAGAGTTTGTTGACTGCTCCAAGGAAAGGTGTTAGTACAGATATTTCAAATGATACAATAAATGCTCCTGTGTTTTAATAAAGAGACTCCGTTAACTAAAATTGGCTCAGATATTACATGGCTTTCCCCCATACATATCTTGCTAATATTCGGAGTAAGCCAAAGAAGCTCCTTGTCATCACGTATTATCGCAATGTCATTTTACTTACTTAAAACTGCAGATGAAGTGTCAGCAATCAAAACAGAGCTTTAAAGTTTTGATTTGAAATGCAAGTAACATATATTTACTGTTTTGAAACTTTGATAGAGATAGGGTGATTTAGTTAATTTTAGACACTGACATTGTTGAACACAGAATGACTAAACGATACATTCAAAAATTATTTTCCCAAGAATGATCATTTAAAATGGCTGAGGAACTGTTCATCAACCAATTCCAACTTGAAAATTTAACAATTAAGGTTTGAGAGCAGATGTTAGATAATGTTAGTAATTCAACCTTGAAACAATTTTCTGCTGCTTCTCCTTTAGTCTTCCAGATGAGTTAAATTGAAGAGCATCATGAAATTGCAGGATGAGCTGTTAAAAAACTGTTATCATTTGCAATTGTTCTATGTAATACAGAATTGTTTTTATGTGATGCAACCCAAAATAAAACAGAAATAATTTGGATGTTGAAGCTGATATAAGACACTAACTTGCATTTACCATTTCTACATAGAAAGTTTTGTTTTGAAAATAACCTTTGGGTTATCATTGATTGCCACTGCTATTATATATTAATAAATAAGAAATAAATGCATACAAATAAATTAGCACTTTATTTACTGTTTGTGGTTGTATGTTAATTTTCATTTGGCAAAGGAAGGTCATCTGCTAAAAGTGTTGGAAAATAATGTTCTAGATGTCCTATTCAAGTATTAAATATCAAGACACATCTCTAATTTCTCCTTTAAAATATGATGACTGTAATAGTTAATCTCCAAGATTGTTGTAAGAATTAAAGATAATATGTGAAATGTTTACAGAGAATTTATGAGGCAATATTGAAGCACTTAGCAAAGTGTCCTCAAATAATCATGTCATAAATTCTGTTATTATTATTACTCTAGGAAGTATCTGCCTTGTGAATGAATGAAAAAAATTCACTGAGAACACACTGGACAGTTCTGGCTTTTCTGATCTTGGTATCATAGCTCGGCCACTAAAATTTCTTAATATAATTTGTTACAGTTCCATCTGGGAATATGACAGAAACTACGGGCCTGCTTCCACTCATGTCACTTTTTGTATTTTTCCACGATGTTCACAGTTTTCTAGGGGTTGAGTCTATCCAGAGACTCCAGATTAAGATCCCTACCTCAAGTCTGTTCTTTAGAGATACCAGTAATGCAACCAGTTATTCAATAAAATAAGCCTGGACTTTTAAAATTTCCAATACATACTTAACCATCACCACAACTACACAAGATTTTAGAACTCAGCTCATTGGCTTTTTGTTTTGTTGTTTGTAAAGAACATTCTTATGGCCATTAAATTGGCTATTCAGAGCTCCAAGTTCAGATATCTGTCAGTTTTGTTTCTTGTCTTAAAATAGAGAAGACAGCTGTGAAAAAAGAACATGGAAACTGGCTCTCCTTCTTTCAGCAATAAA
This sequence comes from Nomascus leucogenys, assembly GCF_006542625.1. Classification (NCBI taxonomy): domain Eukaryota; kingdom Metazoa; phylum Chordata; class Mammalia; order Primates; family Hylobatidae; genus Nomascus; species Nomascus leucogenys. The sequence goes on from NC_044387.1 coordinate 40,637,977, forward strand.
CCTGTACTTTTTCAAAACTTCTTTCCTCAGTTATGATCTGATACAAAAATTAGAAAAGTGTGTATCATGTATGTGTGAAAAATAAATGAGGATTGCAAATGAGCTGAAATACTGTAGCTTAGATTAGTAATTTATATGTACCAAAATTATAAATTTTGTTAAGTGCACCACAGCGTATGTCACTCATTCCTTTTTTAAACGTTTTAAAAGATTTTCAGAGATGAACACAAAAAATTTCCCTCTTCTTTCTTTTAAAGAAATAAAAGATGTAGATGATTAGCATTACGGTGCATCAATTAGTGCCTCTGTTCTCTTATAATATATCATATGTCAAAACTTCTGTCTTTGGAATAACAAAAATGACCTTTTGGTGCCATAAGCTCTCGCTGACCTTTTAGTAGCCATAACAGTGGCAGAGAAACAATAAAGATACATCAAGCAAGAGTTACTTCTTGCCACTGGGATTCTCAGGGAATGAACCAGGATGCTATAAGCAACTTGCTCAACTAAAGTTGTAAGTAAAAATGAACAAAAAGACTTTCTATTATGAGAATCAACTTCATGACCTTGAAGTGATATTTAAATATTTCAGTTAACATAAAGCTTACAGCAGTGTGCACTTTAGAGAAAGTGCAATTTTCAGAATATACTTAGTGAGTGATGTAAATATCAACATTTTGAAAGCTACCTATCTAGCTTAAAGTAAATTTATTAATGGAAAATATAACTTAAACACAAGAGTAGTGTAGCTTAATTTAGAAAAATGTAATAGAGAATGATAGCTTTTTATTTGACTTCCTCTCATCAATTAAAATGTTAACATCAGCTTGTCACAGAGAAACCATTTCTTTTCAAAGAGCTTGGAACCACACACTGGGCTGATGTTTGAAATCTGTATCTGTATGATTTATCTATAGGGCACCATTTGAACATTTATTATCTTTGCTGTCCAGAGTGTCTAATTTTGTTTATGTTTTTCATGAAGTGTGGAATCACAATTATGAATTTATATAAACCCAAGCTCCATAGTTAAATAAGATGAAAGACCCGAACTACTTCAGTACATTCCAGTGTGAGCAAATCAGGATTCTGGTTACCATGAGGCTCCAGCTTCCCGTGAAGTTGTTGCCGGGAGAAGGAGTAGGGGGTGAGGAGCAGGGTGGGAGATAATTTCATCAAAGCCAGCTGGGTTTGTGTGAGAATTTGACCTGCTAAAGAACAATGAGTTTAGCTCTTCAAATACGGTTTCAGTAATTATTTTCATGATGTTATTTTGTTATCCGATAGACACCTGTGATCACTTTTCTGTTGGTTAGTTTTGCTGTAATCTTTTAGCATATATTTTTAATGCTCAGTCTTTTTTATTTTTAACACAAACAATCTCAAAGTCTATAGCAAAATACTCTTAAAATAGTGGAATCGTCATTCAGTTCTCTTGAACATTTGTATTTGAATTCATTTTGAAAGCAACATGTTCTTATTCTGATATTTTCTTTGCTTGATTAAAACTTAGATTTAAGTATATAGTCACTTTTATTATAAGAGTTCTTATAAATAACTCTTAGCTTCATTCAATTATTCAATGGGCATTCTACTAAATGTCAGCTATTCTGGGCTCTGTACTAAGATTTGGGTGACAAAAATGAATAAAACTAAGACAATGCTCAGAAACAGCAAATCTTGTTGAATTGTGCTTCTCCTCTCTAGTTCAGCTACATCATGCTAAAATAATTGGTGGATTCATGAAATCCGTTCTTTAAAACATGCATCATTTGCAGCAGGAGGTGGGGAGATGGGGAAGAGAATAGAACAGACATATTAAGTAATTTTTAACAGAAATAATTTCAAAGGCATCACTGGTCTCCAGACTGCCTCTCCTCACTGTCACCCTAAATAGAAACTCCCTTTCTTTTCTTTACTTGTCTTCCTTTCAAGATTCAGGTCATACAACCTGTTCCACGCAGCCATCCTCTTCTCTAGTCTTTAATGAGCACGTGGAACTTCGCAAGACTCTTATTGATGGTACACTCAATTAATATTAGAACATGCTACCATGAATAATTTATCTTTATTTAATGTTTGCCCTAAATTCGCAATCCGGATTTACATCCTGCAAGGAAGGATCCATATCTTCTGGGGTTTCATATCCCCAGTGAGGTGCTTTATTCAAACCCGATACTCTTGACGTGGTTGTGATGATATCTTCTATTAGATGCAACAAATACGGCACCTAATTTTTTACTGGTTGGTGACATATTCTTGTATCCTATTGAGTAATACACATGACCGTAAGAGGGAGTGAAATGACCCAAGTCTCATCAAGCCTCAAGTGACACAAACATCGATAGGTTCAACCTCCACAGTGGTCATTGAAAGGATGATACCTGTACTAAAGTAATGAATTTCCCTATAGGAAGGAATTTTAATGGGCATCCAAGTAAGAAACTGTTTTCTTCCTACAAAAATTCAGGAAGGTTTAAGAAATCCATCATGCCATAATTGCAACCTATTTATCCTATCTGTTTTCCAAAGGACAACCTCTTTAATTCAGAAATCTGAGACTCACATCCTTCTATTTAAAATTCCTTCAGTTACCCCTTCATAATGAAGTACAAACTCCTTAACATACCATGTACAAGTCTTCTCATGATTGGCTCCTGACTAACTCTTTGGTTTCACGGTCAGTATTGTTTCTCATGATCTCCATTCTGTTTGATTGTCAAGTTGAATTCCTGACTCCTATAAGAGCATCTCTTCCTCTCAGCCTTTGTAAGCAATAGTTTCTTTTGGTATAATATTCCCCCTTCTTTTTTGTTGGACAAATAATTCCTTAGGTCTCTCAAATATTACCTCTTTTGTGAAAACTTCCCTTCCCTGCTGTTGGTGTCCCTTTCTTTTTCCATAGCACCTTAGGCAAAGGCATGCATAGTACTCCTTAGCTGCTCAACTCCAGGGCCACTGTCTACATTTTAGTCTATTCGTATTGCACTGTGAAAAGCCATTTATATAGAATAAAGTGTGAATTTTCTACCACTCTGAGGCCCTATCTGTGTCATAATTTTAACTTACTACATACTTTGTTATTGTCTTTTCACTTATTTTCACTCCCTCTTCCCTGGGAGCAGCGTTTCTAGAATTGTGTTGTGAAGATGCCAGGCATCAGAGCCACATAGGAGTGCTTATAAAACCTTCAGAGTGCCTTAACTGGCCCTATAGCGTCAAAGTTGCTATTTATGGGATCCAGACATCTCCTTTTTAAACAAGATGCCCAGGAGACAACTTTACCTCCTATAGTTTGAGAACTATTACAGTTGACTTAGAACTCCTTGAGGGCACCAACTATGCCCTACTCACTTTTGTATCTTCAGCACATATTCTGGCACGCAGCAGAACTGAACACATATTCCCCAATATGAATTATTGTGACTATATTATGAATGGAAAAATCTCTCAACTGTACGATTGTGATTCTTGGATGTTAAAAATAACTGTGTAGTGGATGGAGCTGGAAGCCATTATCCTAAGCAAAGTAATGCAAGAACAGAAAACCAAATACTGCATGTTCTCATTTATAAGTGGGAGCTAAACAGTGAGAACACATGGACACAAAGGAGGGAACAATAGTCAATAGGGCCTACTTGAGGGTGGTAAATGGGAGGAGAGAGAGGATCAACAAACTACCTATCAGGTACTATGCTTATTACCTTGACAACGAAATAATTTGTACACCAAACCCCCATGACATGCAATTTACCTATATAACAAACCTGCACATGTATCCCTGAACCTAAAATAAAAGTAAAAAAAAAAAAAAAAAAAAAAAAAACTATTCAAGATATCAACTATGCTGGGCAGGACATCAGTACTTCTTATCCTGCCTCCAGCTACCCTTTGCTGAAGCTAAGTTTCAGGCAAGTGTGGTAAAGAGGTAAGGGCTCTTTTCTCCCACCCAACCCCAACTGATAAGACACAGACTCTTTCTTGGACACAGCAACACTGAGACTACTGTGAAACATTTGCCTTTGCCCTGGCTCAAGGTAGTGATTTCACACTGGGAGAGAGAAGTTGAGAAGATCGGAGCCTACTGCACCCCCCTCCTTTTAGCACGCGGCTCCTAAAGCAAGGATGTCTGTCTCAGAGAAGCCTGCTATTGTTTCTATCCTAATACCAGAGCCATAGCTCAGAAATTTGGCTCAGGAGAAGAAGCAGGTTGGAGAACAGAGAGCTCCAAATCACTCTTCTCCCAATCTTATTTCATTTACAGTATAGCATGAAGAAGTTCAAGCCTAAGGACGCTCTCAAAAACAATGCAGGCGATTATGGGGAAAGGTAATTGAAAGGAAATTGGTAGACTCATTGGACAAGTAGGCTAAACTGCAGCTGGTTGGTTTATACGAGAGAACCACAGCAAGAACCCGCTTGGGGTCATAAGAAATCTAAAACACCAGGCCGGGCGCGGTGGCTCACGCTTGTGATCCCAGCACTTTGGGAGGCCGAGGCGAGCGGATCACGAGGTCAGGAGATCGAGACCACGGTGAAACCTCGTCTCTACTAAAAAAATACAAAAAAATTAGCCGGGCGTGGTGGCGGGTGCCTGTAGTCCCAGCTACTCGGAGAGGCTGAGGCAGGAGAATGGCGTGAACCCGGGAGGCAGAGCTTGCAGTGAGCCGAGATTGTGCCATTGCACTCCAGCCTGGGCGACAGGGCGAGACTCCGTCCCCCCCCCAAAAAAAAGAAATCTAAAACACCAACCTGCAGTCTGAATTTTATTGGTTTAGTTTGTGGGGCAATTTATGTACCAATAGATTGTTGAAAATAATAGAGTGCAACCGACCAGTGATTAGTGGATATTAACAGCTGGGATTGAACAGGGAAAGAAAGAATCAACGAGAGGCCCGATAAAATCACTTTAATCGAGGATGACTGTGGGCATATACAAGAATGCAGCTTTTGAGGAATATCAGAGGCTTACTACTGCAGAGATAAGTAGACACCACTAAAATAATTAACTAAATTAAATTATAAACTAAACAAATAATCAAATAACCATAATGACCTTGGGGAGGTGGTGGTTACCAGCACTCAGTATTACAACAATATATTATTTAAAATATCTATTCTCCAAAAAATCATGAGATATGGAAAGAAACAGAAAAGTATGTCCATATACCAGAAAAAAAACAGGTAATAGAAACTATCTCTGAGAGTAATCAGCTGTTATATTTAAAAGAGAAAAAATCTTCAAAGTAGCCATTATAAATATGTTCAAATAAATTAGCTCTTGATTAAATAAAAGAAGGTATGATGTCAGTGTCACATAAAATAGAAAATATCAATGATGAGAAATTATAATAACCAAATGGGAATTTTAAATTTGAGAAATGCAAAACTAAAATGAAGCATTTATTATGGGAGCTACACAGTTTTAAACTGGCAGAAGAAAGAACTAAACTTGAAGATAGATTTATAGAAATTATGCAATACAAAGAACAAAGATAAAAAATAATTAAGAAAAATGAACAGAGCCTTAGAGAAACATGGGCTACTATTAATCACACATGTGCCATGTGATTATCAAAAGAGGAGAGAGAGAAAAGGAGCATAAAAATGTTCAAAACACTAATGGCAAAAATCTTTCCAATCAATTGAAAAACATTGAAATATACATCCGCAAATCTCAACAAACTCCCAAAGGGTAAATGCAAAGAGGTGTACAAATAGAGACATTATAGTAAAAATTCTGAAAGTCAAAAGACAAAAAGTAAATGTCAAATGGAGCCAAATCTTTAAAAGAGAACCCCAATAATAATACAAGCTGACTTCTCTGCAGAAACAATGAGGGTGGGAAAACAGTGAGATAACATATTCCAAGTGCTCTAAGGAAAACACACACACACACACACACAAACACACACACACACACACACACACACACCAAAAGCTGTCAAGCAAGAATCCTCTATCAAAGCTATCTTTCAAAAGCAATGACAAAATGAATATTTCAACAAAGAATGAAAAAACTTATTTTCAGCAGAAACACAATATAAGAAATACTAAAGGAAATTCTTTAGGCTGAAAGCAAGTGATCCCAGAAGGTAATTCAAATTGACACACCTACAAAACAAAAAGCACCAGTAAAGATAATTATGTAATTATAAAACAGTAGGAATGCATGCTTATCTCCCTTTTAAAATGATTTGTATAAAATAATATGCATATAATGTACTATTTGACCTATAACATATAATCATGTGTCACATCACAAGGTTTCAGTCAAGGACAGATGGCATATACAACAGTGGTCCCATAAGATTATAATGGAGCCGAAAGATTTTTGTTGCCTAGTGACATTGCAGCTATGTATACAGCTGTAATGCAATGCATGACCCACACGCTTGTGGCGATGCTGGTGTATGTAAGCAGACCTACTGCATTGCCAGTCATATGAAGAGTATAGCATATGCAATTATACAGTATATAAGACTTGATAATGATAATAAACAAATCTGTTAAACATCTATGTGTGTATTATATTATACTTTCTGTTGTTATCTTAGAGTGTCCTCTTACTTATTTTTTTAAAGGTTATTGTAAAGCAGCGTAAGGAAGTTCCTTCCCAAGAATACTTCTGGAGCTATTCCAGAAGAAGGCATAGTTTTCACAGGAGATGAAAACTCCATGCATGTTATTGCCCTGAAGACCTTCCAGTGGGGCAAGATGTGGAAGTGGAAGACAGGGATATTGATGATTCTGATCCTGGGTAGGCCTAGGCTAATGTGTGTGTTTATGTCTTAGTTTTTTATTTATTATTATTATTATTCTACTTTACATTCTGGGATACATGTGCAGAACGTGCAGTTTTGTTACATAGGCATACACCTGCATTGGTGGTTTGCTACACCCATCAACCGGTCACTTACCCTAGGTATTTCTCCTAATGCTATCCCTCCCCTAGTTCCCTACCCGGTGTGTGATGTTCCCCTCCCTGTGCCCATGTGTTCTCATTGTTCAATTCCCACTTATGAGTGAGTACGTGTGGTGTTTGGTTTTCTGTTCTTGTGTTAGTTTGCTGAGAATGATGGTTTCCAGCTTCATCCATGTCCCTGCAAAGGACATGAACTCATCCTTTTTTATGGCTGCTGAATTATTTTTTCAATGTACTGTTTAATCTGGTTTGCTGGTATTTTGGTGAGGATTTTTCCATCTATACTCATCAGAAATATTGGCCTGTAATTTTATTTTTTTGTAATGTCATCATCTGTTGTTGGTATCGAGGTAATACTGGCCTCAAAAAAATGGTTTGAAGGTATTCCTTCCACTTTGAGGTTTCGGATGAGGTTGAGAAGGATTAGTATTAGTTCCACTTTAAGTGTTTGGTGGAATTCGCCTGTGAAGCCATAGGATTCCATTTACTGATGAAAAACATTTTATTACTGATTCAGTCTCCTTCCTCAATATTGATTGGTTCAGATTTTCTATTTCTTATTGATTCAGTTTTAGTAGGTTATATGTGCCTAGGGATTTATTTATTTCTTCTAGCTTGTCTTATTTGTTTGTCATATAATTCTACATAACAATCTCTTGTAATCCTTTTTATTTCTATGGTATCAGTGGTAATGTCTTCCCTTTCATTTATGATCTTATTTATTAGTCTTCTCTCTTTTTTCTTAGTCTAGCTAAGGGTTTGTCAATTTCCTTTATCTTTTCAGAAAACTTACTCTTGATTTTGTTGATTTAATTGTTTTGTAAGTGTCTATTGTATTTATTTTTGTTCTGATCTTTGATATTTTCTTCCTTCTACTAACTTTGGGCTTAGTTTTGTTTTGTTTTTCTTTTTCTAGCTCGTTGAGATATAATGTTAAGTTGTTTATTTGAGATATTTATTTTTATTTTGATATAGTCATTTATTGCTGTAAATTTTCCTCTTAGAAGGGCTTTTGGTGCATGCCATAGGTTTTGGTATGTTGTGTTTCCATTTTCATTTGTCTCAATATAATTCTAAATTTCCCTTTTGATTTCTTTTGACCCGTTGGTTGTTCAATTTTTACATATTTGTGAATTTTCCAACATTTCTCCTTTTCTAGTTTTATATCACTGAGATCATAAAAAATGCATGATATGACTTCAACCCTCTGAAATTTGTTCAGACTTGTTTTGTGGCCCAAACTATTATCTATCTTTGAAGAAATTTCTGTATGTGCTTGAGAAGAATGTGAACTCTGTTACTGCTGGATAACATGTTTTATATATATATATGTACTTTAAACTAAAGGACCTAACAGACATGTATATATATGTCATATATATACATATACATATATATATATGTATATATCAGTCTATCATATATATGTGTGTGTGTGTGTGTGTGTGTGTATGTGTGTATATATATATATATATGTCTGTTAGGTCCTTTAGTTTAAAGTATAGTTCAAGTCTAATGTTTCCAGAAAGATTTTCTGTTTGGATGATCTGTTTATTGTTGAAAGTTGGGGTATTGAAGTCCCCTACTATTATTGTATTACAGTCTGTCTCCTTCTTCAGATCTATTAACGTTTGCTTTATATACTTAGGTTCTCTGACTTGTAGTGCCTCTGTATTTACAATTATTATACTCAACAAATCGACCTCTTTATCAATATATAATGACCTTCTTTGTTTCGTTTTACAATTTTTGACTTAAAGTTTATATTGTCTGATATAAGTATAGCTACATCTGCTGTCTTTTATTTTCCATTTGTATAGACTGTCTTTTTTTTTCATTCCTTCACTTTCAGTCTATGTGCATCCTTAAAGGCGAGGTGAGCCTATTGTAGGCAGCGTGTAGTTGGGCCTTTTTTTAAAAAACTATTCAACCACCATATATCTAATTATTGAAAAGTTTAATCCATAATCCTTTTACATGCAATGTAATTATTGATAGGTAAAGACATATTATTGCCATTTCGTAATTTTTGTCTGTTTTTTAAAGTTATGCTTTGTTTCTTCCTCTGTTGCTCCCTTCCTTTGTGGCTTGATGGTTTTCTGTAGTGATGTGCCTTGAATCCTTTGTATTTTTGTTTTTGTTGATCTACTATAGATTTTTGCTTTCTGGTTACCATGAGGCTTACATAAAATACCTTATATTTATAACACGCTATTTCGAACAGATGACAACTTAACTTTGATTGCATACAGCTCTATAATTTTACTCATCCCCCACATTCTATGTCTGTGGTATTAAAATTTACATTATTTTGTAATTTATGTCCCTTTACAATTTATTTTAGCTGTAGTTTTTTAATAGTTGTGTCCTTTAATCATCATACTAGAGTTAAAATTGCTTTTAGCACTAAAATTACAATCCTGAAGTATTCTGAATATGACTCTATGTTACTTAGACAATTGAGATTTGTATTTTTGTATATTTTATGTAATTAATTAACAGGTTTTTGTTTTAGCGCAGACAACTCCCTTTAGTAATTCCTCTAAGGTAGGCCTAGGGATGAGGAAATCTCTTAGCTTTGTTTTTCTGGGAAATTTTTCATTTCTCACTTTTGAGGAATAGTTTTGCTGGGTAAAGTATTCCTGGTTAGTGAGTTTTTTGTCTTTTTGGGTCTTATTTTCCTTCAGCACTTTGAATATATCATTTATTTCTGCCTTGGCCTGCAGGTTTTCTGCTAAACCAAGTTGGGACTCCTTTGTGTGTGATATGTTTCTTAACTCTTGCTACTTTTATAATTTTTTTGTCTTTGATTTTTTTTATAGTGTGGTCATTAATGTGTCTTGGTGAACTCTTCTTTTGGTTGGATTTAATTGAAGAACTCTGTGATTCCTGAACCTGGGTCAGCAACTTTCCCCAGATTTTGGAAATCTTCAGTCATTATTTCTTTAAATATATTTTCTGGATTTTTTCCTCTTTTTTTTTTTTTCTTTGGTAAATCCTATTATGCAAAATGTTAGGTCTCTTTATGGTGTCCAATAGTTCCAGAAGTCTTTCTTCATTCTTTTTTTTTATTATTATACTTTAAGTTCTGGAGTACATGTGCAGAATGTGAATGTTTGTTACATAGGTATACACGTGCCATGGTGATTTGCTGCACCCATCAACCTGTCATCTACATTAAGTATTTCTCATAATGCTATCCCTCCCCTATCCCCCAACCCCCCGACAGACCCCAGTGTGTGATGTTCCCCTCCCTGTGTCCATGTGTTCTCATTGTTCAACTCCCACTTATGAGTGAGAACATGCAGTGTTTGGTTTTCTGTTCTTGCATTAGTTTGCTGAGAATGATGGTTTCCAGCGTCATCCATGTCCCTGCAAAGAACATGAACTCATCCTTTTTATGGCTGCATAGTATTCCATGTGTATATGTGCCACATTTTCTTTATCCAGTCTATCATTGGTGGGCATTTGGGTTGGTTCCAAGTCTTTGCTACTGTGAACAGTGGTGCAATAAACATATGTGTGCATGTGTCTTTATTTACTGTATCTATTTCCACACAAAATGCCAAAGACCAGGGTGGTGGGAAAAGATGAGTACAGAAGAGATGGTATGTTAAGTCTGCCTTTACAGACTCTCAATCAAATACAGTTGAACAACATGGGGGATAAGCTGTGCCTTATTAGAAAATAGGGTATTTGCAGATGTAAATGGTTAGGCAATGAAAATACAAAAGAGGTGTACACTGAGGTCACACTGAATTAGAGTAGGCTTTAAGTTTAATTACTGGTGTCCTCAAGAGGAGAAAGACATTTGAAGACATAGACACACACAAAGGGAAAAAGGCAATGTGACCACAGAGGCAGAGATTGGAGAGATGCAGCTGTAAGTCAAGGAGCACCAAGGATTGCCAACACCCAGAACCTATGAACCAGCAAGGGATCCTTTCCTAGAACCTTCAATGGGAGCATGCGCCTGTTCGGCCTTCTTGCTGTTGTCACTCTGTATGTGTTATTTATCAAGTTAAGGAAGTTGTTCTCTATTTCTAGCTTACAGAGAGTTGCTTAATCATGAATGAGTGTTGGAATTTGTCAAATGCTTTCCATACATATATTGTTATAATCATATTATTTTTCTTTCTTGGAATGTTGATGTTATTACATTAATTGCTTTCAAATGTTGAAATAGTCTTCAAATACCTGTAATACATCCCACTTGGTCATGGAGTACAATTAATTTTATACATTGTTGGATTCAATTTGCTAATATTTTATTGAGGTTTTGCATCCATATTTAAAAGGCATATTGGTCTTTAGTTTTCCTATTTTAAAATTATCCCATGTTCTTTGTCTGGTTTTGGTATTAAGATAATGTTTGCTTCATAGAATAAATTAAGTAGTCTTGCCTCTGCTTCTATTTTTTGAAATATTTTGTAGGGAATTAGTGTGATTTTCCATAAACAGTTGGTAGAATTCATTAGGAAACTATCTGAACTTTTTTTTCTATTTTGGAAGCTTATTAATTATTTAATTTCTTAATAGATATAGACCTATATATGTTGTCTATTTCTCCTTGAATGAATTTTGGTAGATTATGTCTTTCAAGGAACTGGTTCTTTCATCTAGGTTATCAAATCTGTGGGCATAGAATTGTTAATAATATTTCTTTATTATTCTTTTAATGTTCAAGGATCAATAATGATGACATCATTTCTTATGTTTGTAATTTGTTTCTTCTTTCTTTTTTTCCTTGGCTAGACTGATTACATTTTAACTTTATCAATTTTCTTTCTCTTTCCAAAGAATCAGTTCTTGATTTTACTGATTTTTCTCTAATCATTTTCTCCAATTTCATTGAATTCTGCTTGAATTTTTATTATCTCATCTCTTCTGCTCACTTTAGATTTAATTTGCTCTTCTAATTTACTAAGATGGAAGCTAATATTATCATTTTTAGACATATCCAGTGCTATAAATTTATCTTTAAGCACAGCTTTAACTCCATCCCATAAGTTTTGATAAGTTGTATTTTCATTTGAAAAAATTTCAAAATATTCCAAGACAGTTAAAATTTTTGCTTGAGACTTCTTTTACCCCATTCGCTATTTAGAAGTGTGTTGTTTAATCCCAAAACATTTTGGGATTTTCCAATTCTCTTTCTGTTATTGATTTCTGGTTTAATTCCATTGTGGTTTGAGAGTATATATTGTGTTATTTCTATTCTTTTATATCTTTTAAGGTGTTTTATTATCTAGAATATACTCTGTCTTAGTGCGTATTCCATGTGAGCTTTAGAAGAATATGTGTATCCCACTGTTCTGCCTGACTTTATAATTGTCAAGTAGATCCAGTTGGTTGATGGTGCTATGTCACTTAACTATAACCTACTGATTTTCCGTCTGCTGGGTCTGTCAATTACTGATTGAGTGTGTTGAAATCTCCAGCTAAATTAGGATATTTGTCTTTCTTTTTTCAGTTCTTATACCATTGTCTTCTTTATTCCTGGTAATTTTCCCTTCTCTGAAGTCTGCTTTGTCAAAAACATTATAGGTACTTCAGCTTTCTTTTGATTAGTGTTAATATGATATATCTTTATCATTTACATTTTAATCTACCTGATTATTTATTTAAAGTGAGTTTCTTGTAGACAACACATAGTTGGGTTTTGTTTTATTATACTCTCCAGCCGTCTCTCTCTTTTAATTAGAATATTTAGATAATTCATATGCAAAATTATGATTGATATATTTGGATTCACATCTATTATATTTTTAATTGTTTCCTATTTACTTCCCATGCTCTTCACTTCATTTTTGTTGTCCACCTTTTTTCTATGCTCTCTGGTTTTATTTGAGCATTTTATATAATTTTATGTTATGTCTTTTATACCAAGTCAGTAATGCTTTTTTAAAGATTTTTTTTCAGTGGTTACTCTAGAGTTTGCAGTATACATTTACAACTAATTTAAGTTCACTCTCAAAAAATATTATACCACTTCATGGACAGTGTAGGTACGTTATAGTAGAGTATTCCCAATTCTTCCCTCCCATTCTTTACTGCAATGTGGTCATTCATTTCACTTACCCATCAAGTGTATAAATGAATATATTATTGTTAAAATTATTTCAGTGAAATCTATCAGATTAATTAAAATCAGTGCTATCAGAAATATTACCTTTATTTATTCCTTCTGCCATGCTCTTCTCTTCTCTAGGTCTGAATCTCTATCGTTGTTGTTCTCTCTGAAGCACTTTCTAACATTTCTTGCAAGTCAGGTTCTTCAGTGACAAATTCCCACAACTTTTATTTTTCTGAGGAAGTTGTTATTTCTCCTTTATTCCTGATGGATAACTTCCCTGGATGCATAATTCTAGGTCTAGTTGGTAGCTTCTACTTTCAAGACTTTAAAAATTTATATCCAACTTCTTCTTGCTTGTGTGGTTTCTAAAGAGATATCCCAATGTAATTCTTATTACTCTATAAGTAAAGTTTTTCTTCCCAGTAGTTTATTTCAAGATTTTTCTTTGTCTTTGACATTCTGCAGTTTGAATACACTATAATGGTATGCCCAAGGGTAGAATTTTCGGTATTTACCTTGCTTGGTGTCCTCTGAGCTTCCTGGATTTGTGTTTTGATGTCTGCCATTAATTTTGAAAAATACTCAGCTATTGTTACTTCAAAAATGTTTGTTCCTTTCTCTTTTTATTTTTCTGGTATTCCCATTATGTGTATTTTACACCTGTGTAATTGGATATTCTCGTTTTTAAAAATTATGTTTCCCTTTTTTCACTTTGGGAATACCTATTGACATATCTTCAAGCTTACTGATTCTTTTCCTTGACTATGTCCAGTCCACTAATGAGTCCATTAAAGACATTATTTATGTATATGCAATGCTTTTGGTTTGTATTTCCTCTTAATTTTTTTTCTTAGAGTTTCCTTCTCTCTGCTTACATAACCAATTTATTCTTGCATGTTGTCTATGTTTTCTATTAAATTCCTGGGCATATAATTCATACTTATTTTTTTAAAATCCCCCAATATCTGATAATTCCAAAACCTCTGTTGTAGCTGGGTCTGGTTCTGATGCTTGCTTTGTATCTTCCAATTGATTGTTTTTTGTCTCTTACGATACCTTGTAATTTTTTGTTAAAAGCCAGACATAATGTACTGGGTAAAAGGAACTGAGGTAGATGGGTCTTTAATGTGAAGTTATACATTTATCTGGCTAAAAGTTAGGTTGTGTTTACTATTCACTATTGCTGTGGTATTGGAGGTTAAAATTTCCATTACTGTTCTTGTTTTTTGTCTCCTTTTTGGCTTTGGTTTCTCTAGAAACTCCTTCAATAGTGTCAGAAGCTTGCAATTTGTTCAGCTGTCATCCCTCTTATTACACAAGAACCTTATTGATGAGGTCAAATTCACAGAAAGAGAAACCAGATTGGTATTGCCAGGTTCTGGGGTGAGAATGAAGTGGAGTGATGGCTAATGAGTATAAGACTTTTTGGGAGGTGATTAAAATGTCCTGAAATTAGATAGCAGTGATTGCACAACTCTGTGAACGTGCTAATAATCAGTAAATTGTACCCTTTAAGGGGGTACGATTTTTTTTTGGTATGTGAATTACATCTCAACAAAGCTGGTATATAAAAAAACGAAACATAGATGAACACATTATATTGACTGTGGGGAAAATTCAGAATTTTTATATAATGTGTACTTTGGGGAAATTGGAATATCCTAAATTGCATTATATCCAAACTACAGAGTTTTAGGGAGTCATTAAAAATTACATTACCAAAGATGTTACAAGGTAAGTAAAAACTCAAGGTAAAATTAGATGCACAGCATAATTTGAACATTATAAAATAAAATGTTTTTATCTCTATGTGTGTATATTTCCAAATCTAGCTTTAAAATTACGTATTTTAAAATGAAAATAGCATAAGAAAATTCATGTTAATGTCAACAGTATTTATGAACATTAATATTATGGGTGATGGTATTCTTTAAAATTGTAAAAACTTTTAAAATTCTACATAATGAGTATGCATTATATTTACAATCATAAAAATACATCACTAAAAGATACATTATCTTTTTACTTTTGATTCTTAAATACATAGTATACAGTGTGAGGGGAGGCTCCAGTATATCACTTAATTATTTGAGTAATAATTATAATAACAACAATAACTGATTAATCAATACCTATCATTGAGTTCTCACTCTCTTTACCCCATTCATTGGTTTTGCCAATGCCGTTGTGATCTTCAAGCAAATGGACACAATGACACTGCTCTGTCAGTCTGCCTCATGAAAAGCCATTTTAAGATGGGGATTAAGCAATGTACTATATGGTAAGGCAAGGCTATTTATAGCACACCCTTGGAACTAAACTTAATTGTATCATCATTATGAGGCAATCTTTACAGAGTTCTGTGAAATGCATTCTATAATTGTAAAAATTGCATTTGCAAATGTCCCTTTAGTAACTAACCACAAGATAGAGTCAGTAGGGAAAAATTTAATTTAAGAAAATAGAATAGAGTTGAAAATTTATGGGAAATTCTGAATAAAGTTCATAATTTTACCCATTACTCGTAATTATTACTCAAAAACCAGAACAGGAAGAAACTGGACTTATTAAAAGAAGCATTAAATAAAGCACTAAACAATGTAGACTGGCAAACTACTGTATCTAGAAGCCTTCTTCCCCTGTGGACACATAAAAGACTAAAAAATGTTGATGATATAAACTTAAGAAACAAAATATCCCACCTGGAGCAGTTTCCTCAAAAGTTATTTAGACTTTGCTACTCTACCTAAAAGCAGTTCTCATTATACTAATAGGTCCAAGCAAGCAGTTTAGGTTGCATAGTACATGATATCCATGCTGGATCTGAGGCTAAAAGCAGTTGGTTTTTCTGGCTTCCTATTTTGTTTCCTTTGATGACCTAAGTCCTAATGACATACTTTTTCAAACATTCAACAGCACTTAGGTTTTCATTTAAAATTTTATTTTATTTTATTATATACAATTGTCTTTAATTAAATCAAGATGTGTTTCTTGTTTGAAATGAAGTTCCTCCAAGGAAAGAATTGTGTGTGTTTCATTTTTTTAAATATATTTTTCTCAAGGATCCAGGACTGTGTGGGGCAATGCTTAAGAAATACATAATCTCATTTTATTGTGTTAGTCTCTTATCTAAACCTCAGTTTTATTGAACTCAGATTCAGAACTTCCCCCCATTACCTATGCATTTCAGCAATACCGTACCATATCACCACATAATGTCTTCTCCATGTTCATTTATACATCCATCCCTCTATTCAACAATCCATATCCACAGTGGCTTTTTTTCTCTTTAGTCCAGGGCTGGGATACTTTTCTTTAAAGATCCAGAAAGTAAAATTTAAGGCTTTCTGGCCCATATCATCTCTGCAGCAATTACTCAACTCTGCCATTATAGCACAAAAGCAGCCAAAACAATTCGTAAGCAAATAACTTTGGCTGGGTTCCAAGCAAATTTTCTTTATGAAACCCAGGCATAGGCTGGATTTGGTCATGGGTTATAGTTTGCAGATCCATGCTCTAGTCCACTTTCTTCCTCACTTACCAATTTACAAGGTATGTATTTTAATCAGCAAGAGACAGAGTGTTCTGAAGATGATGCTGCATTATTGCTGATAAATCTTCAGTCACATTAATTACATTCTCAGCCTGGTTTTAAATAACTTATTTCTGATTTCTAACATTCCTAAAGATCTGCTACTTCAACTACACTTGCTTGTTCCCCAGAGTTCAGAGATACTTTGAGTCTTCCCAGCACGTTATATTTATCTACACCCCATTCTATTGTTACTAAACTGCCCCTTGTTTATTTATTCAAGAACCACTTCCCCTATCAAACTTACAAAAGCTACTCTCCCTGACCACTTAGCAGGAAGTGGCTTAGCTGTGGTTATTTGTATAATTTTTGTAACCATCTATCATTGCCTGTATATTTTACATCTTTTTTGTTAAGCAATTTTTTAATTTAAATCATCATATTAATTTTTGTTCATAATGTTATGTTTCTAATTACAATAAAATTTCTTGAGGAAAAGAAATGTATTACACTTATAAAACTTCCTCATTGCATCTAGCATAGTAATTAACAAATAATAGAGGCTCATCACTATTTTACTTGGTGGCTATTACTCTGAAGAACAAACTCTTCTCAATAGCATATTCATTGAAGTTTCTCAACATGACACAATAGATTGCAACTGATAGTTGGTAAAGTTTTTCTCCCTCAGAGAAAAAATTTTCATTGGACAAATGAATAATTTTTCATAAAATGGATACTATTAAAGAATATTATTTACTTTCTGATTACCTTAATGTTCAGTACTGTACATATAAAATAAAGTTTATTAATTGCCATAACAATTATAAATAGTTGATAAAATTTTAACAGTATTTGACCTTGTTGCTAGAAGTTTATCAAAATAACTGATATTTATCAAACTAACTGATACTGAAAGTTATAAAATATGATTTAAAATAACAGGTTAAAACAACATATAGGTAAAAATTCACCTAAAGCTCTTTTTCACTGGATAACGTATTTTTTTTTTTTTTTGGTTGAAAGGAGAATGCTTTATTGCCCTTTATGCCCCTTCAGCAATGCTTAACTTGTTTGAAGTTTCGGTGAGATTATTTTTATGTACTTTTAGTGCATATATTATGAATGCTGAGTTTGTCTGTTGTGAATTCTTATTGTTACAGTAATGACTAACATAGCAAAAGTCAGCCGCATTTTATATTTTCTGTAAATGGAAGCTTATGTTGACTTATTCTCTAAGTAGCCCATAAAGTTATTGCTGGAAATGAGATTTTCGAAACACATAGATGTGATGGTTAATTTTAGGTATCGACTTGACTGGTCCATGGGGTGCTCAGATATTTCATTAAACATTATTCTGTGTGTGTCTGTGAGGATGTTTCTGGATGAGATTAACATTTGCATCAGTAGACGGAGTAGAGCAGAGGGCCCTCCCCAGTGTAGGCGGTCCTCATCCAATCTACTGAACACCTGGATAGAAAGAAAAAGTCTGAGTAAGGCAGAGTTTCCTCTCTTTTCAATTGCCTTTGAGCTGGGGTATCAGTCTTCTCTTGGCTTTGGACTTTGACACAGACTGGAAATTATACCGTCAGCTCTCCTGATTCCCAGGACTCTGGACTCAGACAGGAATTATACCATTCCCTCTCCTGGGTCTCCAGCTTGTCAACTATTACATGTTAGGACTCCTTACCTTCCCAAATCACATGGAACAGAAGCCTCATAATGAATATCTTTGTGTAGTTATAAGTAAATAGATTTTAACTTGGCTTAGGCTAACTCTTTGTCTAAGACCCCATTCTGGTGCCCTCCTGTGCTATCCCTACAGGCTGTTTGGTGGTGTTTTACATGTTTCCAAACTCATCTGTATCTCAGTTTCTGCACACACATGATTTTTGTAGGTTTTTCTTCAAATATATATGGAGCAGCTGGAAGACAAAGTTGGTATCATTTTCTTCTTGCCTGATACAGTGCCTGACATTTAGTAATGACTCTGTAGAGTATACTAAACTCATACATGTACATATGAAAATACATAGAGGTTAAACTTGCCTCAATCTTCATACTCTCTTCCAATTTTACCTGCATGGTTCTTTGAATATCAAATCATGTTTCTTTGAATATCAAATCTATATTCAAAGGCCTAACAGAAGCAGATAAAGACACAGTAATGATTCCTTAAAGGAATCATTTAAAGTCAAGTTAAAATTACTAACAAGCTAATTATTTTGAATAAGCATTAATTAGAAGATATCTTTTTCTGGACTCTAGTATCTGTGCTAAAAATTGGATGTGTAACTATTATCTTCCTCCATTCACTGGCCTATTTTAATGTTCACACCTGCTTTTGTAGTAGATACAACTTCTATATGTAAGTTATGGGTTTTGGAGATACTTATAATGATATTTATATTATAAATGTGATTCTTATAAGAAATTTCAAAATAGTGGCCAAATGGGTAGGCATGGAAATAGTTTTAGGGAAGAAATAATGAGGTAAACAAAAGATATCTTCATGAATGAAAGAAAATAATGAGGTAAAACAAACCAATGCAGATAAAAGAGCCTCATTCTAAGTGTCTATAGACAGTTGGGAGGAGAAATATATGAGTTTTTGGTGTGGTTGTAGTCAATTAGGAAATTTCGCAGGAGTGCCAAAGACTAAGGGGAAGCCCCAAATGGCTTCACAAAGGGCATAATAGACTGAAATTTAAGTAGAAGCCATGTTAGAAAATGGTCGAGTACATTGCCTAGCTTTCCTGTGTTGAAACAAATTAGGTCTAAGAAGTTAAGATCCAACTTAATGGTTATCAAATAAAACTGTAATTAATCTATGTTGTTGCTTGGAGAGCAGGGTCTAATTTTCATGTGAATCACATGTGAGAATCTACGCACCAAGCTGAAAAGGGAGCTGAATAAATACTTGCACAAGTTTTTTATTTTCTAAAAAAGAAAAAGCATGTTTTTAATTGAAAATTCTGGGTTGTTTCAAGATCCTGATTAGAGATGATCTTTGAGTAAATGTCCCAATGAAGATTACTCAATGTCAATCATTAAACAAAATTAAATAAATAAAGTACACAAAATGTTAAATAGTGATGAACGCTAAGGAGAAAAATAAGGCAGAAAGAGCAGTAGGCTAAGTGTTGGAGGGGTTGACATTTTAGGTAGAGTGGCCAGAGGAGCAGATGAGACTGAATAAAGATATGAAGGAAGTGAGGGGAAAATTCATCAGCTATCTGGGGCAAGAGATCTGAAAGACAGGCAGCAATTGATAATGCAAAGGCCCCAAGGCAAACAGGGCCTTTAGATTTCACTAGAGTGAAATCTAAAATGCAGGGAATGCATAGGAAGCAGGATCCCTTTGGAGTTAGGAAATAAGTTCTTAACAAACAAGATAAAATTCTATCTTTGTTGCTTTAAATCGTAGCTCACAAACTCACATACTTACAGAAGTCAGGGTAATAATGTAGATGTCTGAAGCATGGTGTTTTAACTTCCCGGGGCTACCATAACAAATTACTACAAACTGGGTGGATTAACACAACAGAAATGTATTCTGTCACAGTTTTGCAGGCAGAAAGTCCGAAATCAAGGTGTCAGCAGGGCCATGCCCCCATTGAAGGTTCTAGGAAAGGATTCCTTGCTGTTTCATAGCTTCTGGGTGTTGGCAATCCTTGGTGCTCCTTGACTTACAGCTGTCTTTCTCCAATCTCTGCCTCTGTGGTCACATTGCCTTTTTCCCTTTGTGTGTGTCTATGTCTTCAAATGTCTTTCTCCTCTTGAGGACACCAGCAATTAAACTTAAAGCCTATTCTAATTCAGCGTGACCTCAGTGTACACATCTTTTGTATTTTCATTGCCTAACAATTTACATCTGCAAATACCATATTTTCAAATAAGGTCACATTCACAAATACTGGCAGTTAGGAATTGAACATATTTTTGTGGGAGACACAATTCGTCTTACAATAATGGGGAAAGTGGAAAACTCCTGGGAAGATGTTGACTCTAACGGGGTTAGCTATGACTTAGCTTAGCAGATTGTTGTCAGTTTGCATACTTTGCTTTCAGGAAAGGATTTGCCTTGAGGAGGGTAGTTTATTACTAGAAATTAACAGAGGGGGTCAGGTGTGAGTGCGGAGGATCTAGTTCAACATGGCTTTAGAAAACTTTTAGGGAGTACTTCCTACCTGTAGTAGAAGAAATGTTCGAAAGAATGTCAAGATTGTCAGAGACATTTTGACTTTGGAATATCAGACAGCCCTATGATAAGCATTCGGGGTCAAAATTAAAAATTACATCTAAAAGATGTAGTTAGCATGAATTCTTGTGACAGATGTAACATTCTGATCAAGTTTTCTCAGCAAGTTTGCACATACATGTGCCTTAATCCATAGTTGTTGGTTTCATCTCTTTCCCTAGGCTCACATTTGTTGGCTTAACAAGGTGGCTTCTATGTAATGAATCTTATTTGAACAAGCAATCTCCAAAGACATAAAATGGGACTGTAGTCTGTTGAGACTTAGAATTACTAGAGTGAAATCTAAAATGCATCCCTTGATCTACAAAATGCAGTTTGGTAGTTCCCAGTGTGGAAATTTCTATCTTGAGGGATATTTCCCTCAAGGTAGAAATTATTTATCTCAAGAAATTATCTATCTTAGGGGATACTTCCTTAACTATAACTTAAAGCCATTATGCAATTATGAGACTATATTTTCCACTGGTAGTGAGAGACAGGACTTGAAATCTAAAGAGACTGCAAGTGAAATCAGAGTTCATGTCTGAGACCTGTAATGCTACCAGGGATTAAATGAAGGAGATTCAATTCAACCGTCTCTTCTAGGATTCAATTATGAATAGCTGCCTCGTTGATGAGTATACATTTTGTAAGGCCTTATATTTCTCATCTCTATTAAGTTTTCCTTCAGAATTGGGTAGATCATTTTTCCTTGGCACAGATAATTTATACATTATCTCAATCATTTTTTTTGTTTGTTTCCAGAAGCAGTGAGGCAGTGAACTATGAACTTTACTGCTGGAACAAAATTTAAAGATGGTCTTTTTAGTGGAATTTTGTTCTTTCATTCCTCAACCAAAGATAGACTTTCTAACATCTACAGTCCAGCTGTCACAGGATTTATTAATCACACTGTAATGCAAATGTTTCAATTTATAACTCCCAAGTTGACAAATTCCACAATTAATTTTAGGAATTACCTTCTCTATCATCTTTACTCATTTTCTTATATTAATTTTGTCTCCATCATTATATGGTAAATTCTTTTGAGGGCAATGAATCCTTTTCCTCTCCTTCCCTCTCACCTTGGTGTGCTTTGTACATTATATTCACTTAGTAAATACTGGGATAGCTTTAAAATACTCCTTTGTAAATAAAAATAATACAAATAATACAATTTAATCACCATAAAACCATCAGTGTAAAGCAGCAACAAAATGCAGTTTTAAGATAAGGCTACTTAATACATTTAAATTGTTATTAATCACCTAGTGAATGCCAAAGTAAAGAAAGTGAATTATTTGTGTCTAGGGTAAATTTTATATTATGACTTCTCCCATATGTTTCATGAAGGAAATACATTCATTAATTGACAGCTCTCCCCTTGACTTTATTAAGTACCAAGTTGAGTTTACTTTGAAATTTAGAAAGGATTTTCTCTTACCTGAAGCAGTGAAATAAATTTGTTATACTTATGTCTTGGAAGAAGAATAAATGCAGACTCTGAAAAGATTTAGCTCTTTGGGGATTGCAGTATTTCAATTAATGACACTCTTTCAAATCTCTTAAATCCTACCTCTTTGCTCAAAATTCTTCCTATTATCATAAATTTATTCTCGTGTTAGGACAAGTCTAAACTAGCAAAGTGAAGTGGAAAATGGAGCCAATTATTCAGATAATTGAAGTAAAATACTTTTTTTTCTCATTACTGTATATTTCAGATACAATCTTCTTTTTCTAAACCTGAGTATGTAGAATTACCCCAGTTCCCTCTCAAATAATGTATTTAGTTAGATCATATTATTTAAAGTTTCTAATTCTTGTGAACTTTCTGACTTTGAGACTTGGTCCATGTAGGTAAATAACTCCATTAGCAGGGCTAAAATATGTCTGGGGAGTTGAGTCAGAAGTAAAATGTTAGGATTCACTTGATTAATTTAAGGCGTTAGAAAGTTTACTCAAATAGACATATAAAAATCTCTTCCTTAGAGCCCAGATCCACATATGTAAAAGAAAATAATGAACCAAAGTAATTGTCTCAATAAATGAAATCCCACATTTCTCTCTTAAATGCAAAATATACAGATAATATGTTTTTTTTTAAAAAACTTTTTACTTTAATCATTCAAATTTGTCCCTCATTTTGATACCAATTATTACTATTTAAAACTTTAAGATGCAATGATTTTTTCTAGAGTGGTATAGAGTAGGCAAGCAACAAATATTTGCTTTCTGGAACAGAAATTATCTGCTAATAATCCAGAAAATTATCAATTATATTCCATCTCTTTATTTGTTATAATTTTCCAATTATGTTAGTTTCCTTTTCACTTAAAAACTCCCATAATTCCATATTTTTATATTTTTCTATTGTGCCACTAAAATATTTATTTAAGGCTGCAGATATGATGATTTTGGGACAGCTACCGTATTATAAAAGAAAACTAAATTTTTAATAAATAAAAAGGAATAATTAGGGTAAATAAAAAATATAATGTGAATGGATAAAACAATAAAGAATTACAATTTTGTGGTAAAGAATTTCTTAAATGAGACACCTAAAGAAATACCATAAGGAAAATATGAGAGACTGATCACATCAAAATTAAGGACTTTTATTCAAAAAAGAGCAGAATCGAGAATACCACCAGCAGGTGGTGAGAATACATTTGCATTCTTCTAAAACTGACAAAAATTGAATACCTAAATATGACTCATACAAATCAATAAGAAAAAAAAGAAAATGAGTAGAAAAATTGTCAAAAAAAGAGAAGCAAAATCCAAATGGTTCACAAATATATGAAAAAAGATGAATCACACAGCTAATCAGATAAATGTAAGTTAACAATAAATAAACACTTATATGCATCCAATGATTGAAAATTAGAAAGTCAGTACCAAGCAAGTCAGTTCAGGATATTGGAAAAGACAATTTTTTATGTACTGCCTGAGGCAAGAGAAGATGATATAATTCTTTATGAGATACATTTTAAAGGTTTTGATGAAATTAAGTATACATGTAATATACGATCCAATCTATGATCCAGTCATATTACACTGCTGGGTATTTACGTGAAATAAATCTTTGCATAGCTAGTTGTTATATGTTTTGTGATAGCAAAGATATAGAAATAAACTAGGTTTCCATCATGTGGGAATAAATAAGTGAAAAAGCGGTACATACAAACAATATGATGTCATGAAGGAGCTACAATCAATAAACTAGATAAATATACAGCAAAATGGATAGATCTTAAAGTGGCGGGCTAAAAAAATACAAGAAATACAACATTTACAGACTGATATAACATCTGGAATCAAAATACATCCATATATAAAACAGCATTACATTATTCAGGAATATAAATATTTCCAAGTACTATATTACATGAGAATGAAATATGTGTAGAATGGAAGTGATTTTTGGTAATGAAAAAAATCATAAAAAAGAGAAATCTCACATAGATTAAAGATGATTGTGTTTCTGTGTTTCAAGTCAATAACAACAACAAAAATAAGCCTTCGTACTTCATCCCTAGTGAGATCAGAGACTCTTGCCTTCTCCTCTGTGATGCTGTCTTTGTGTTAGTTCACCCAGTGACATTTATACTTCTCAGTTCTGTCATTTCTCCAACAGACCTCTGCTTCATCTATCTCACAGTTTGTTTCTTTGTATAATCTGGCTCTTGTTGACTCAATGTCTATTGTTTTGTTGTACCACTTTAAAATCAACTTATTTTGTTATTTAGATAGTAAACGCAATGTAACAAACACATTTGTAAGTTCACAGCTTTGGAATATTCCTATAAGGTTTTCAGATTAAAAAGAAAAAGATATTTTAACTCAACAATACACAGTGAGTCCATTATCATTCATGAATTGTATCTAAGTGGAATGGTTCGTTACTTGAATTGTTTACTGTCTACAGAGGATGACATGGGGGGGACCCAGGAAGACACTTCCCTTCAAAATATTTTCCCCATGTGCCCAGTATTACCTACAGTTTATTTACCTGGGATTTAGCTTTTCATTCCATAGTTAGTCATATAGTTCACCTCTGTTGAGAGCAATGGACCTCAAGAGAACAAGTAAGAGCATCAGGGAATACAGGACAGAGCAAAAGGATAATATTTTCAAATTTTTTATATAAGATAGGCTGTTATCATATCACAGTGTGAAGAATTCTTTAGTGCAAAGCTAGATCTTTCTCTTCAACTTGAAAAAAGCATGTGTGTGTGTGAGACAGAGACAGCGAGAGAGAGATAGAGAGAGAGAGAGAGAAAGACAGTGTCAGTGGAGGCTGCATATTGATTCTGGACTTCTGCTCCCAACAGAAGATAACAGGGCACCACACTCCTGCCTTGCTGATGTCATGTTAGATGAGGCCTAGTGGAGAGTGAGGACTTCCATCACCATCCCACAGTAATAAGGGCACTTTTCCATGGTGTCAGTGGAGGCCACATGGGGAAGAGTAAGAAGGAGCCGCTCTCCTTCTCAGAGGGTGGTATCAGTGGAGGCCTAGTGGGGAGCCAGAACGCTCACTCCTGACCAACAATAATTAGCAGCCCTTCTCTGGTTATGGAAGGAAGCTGAGATGGGAACTTGAACTTCCACACCCAAGTGGCAATAACTCAGTCACTTCTCACTTCCCATGTTCAGATTATTGTCAAAAAAAGATCTGTTAAAGCAAAATATTTAAATAAGATCCAGAGATTCATGACACTCCCAATATGTCCAAGTTTCAGTTAAAAATTACCCATCATACTATGAGCAGGGAAAATCTCAAATGAAAAGAGAAAAAAAAATCAACAGATGTGAACACTGAGACAAAACAAATGGCAGACTTGTCTGACAAGCATTTTAAAGCATCTATCATGAAAATGTTCATCAAGTATTTAGGCATGTGCCCGAAATAAACACACATACAAAAATAGAAAGTCTCAGGAAATAAAAATTGAAAATCTGAAGAAGAACCAAAATAGAATCGCAGAACTAAAAAGTATAATGAATAAAATAAAAAACTCAACAACAGAATGGAAAGTGCAGAGGAAAGAACCAATGAGCCTGAAGATAGGATAATAGAATTACTCAGTCTAAACAACAGAGAGAAAATATGCTGAAAAAAAAAAAGAGAACCTGTGGAACTATTCTACAAGATTAATATTCTTGATATTGGAGTCCTGAGAGAGAAGAAAAGAGGGTGGGTCTGAAAAGTATTCAAATAAATGATAGGTTAAAACTTACCAAATTTTTCAAAAGACACCAATCTATAAATCCAATAAGCTGAGAAAACACCAAGTAGGATAAAAAAAATCTATGCCAAGACACATCATAAACTTCTGAAAACTAAAGAAATATAAAATATCTTGAAAGTGGTGAAAAAAATTGAGCCTTTACCTATCGGAGGAAAATGCTTTGAATGACAGAAGATTTCTCATCAGAAACTATGAGACCAGAAGGAAATAATGCTACGACATTTTACAAATGCTGAAGGAAAAGAAATCTGTCAATCCAGATTTCTATATATAGTGAAAATATTCTTCAGGAATTAAGAGGAAATCAAAACAATCTCAGATGAAATAAAATGAAGAGAATTTGTAGCCAGCAAATGAAATTTAGGCTAAAAGAATGGATAAACGAGGTTCATGAAACTGAAAGGAAATGTTCAAAGAAAAAAACATTGGAACATTAAAAAGAAAGAAGAAAGAAAATAGTGAAAAGATAGATAAATACAGTAGAATATCTTTTTCTTCCTGAGTTTTCAGAATTATTCTGAATCATTGGGACACAATTATAGCATTATCTGACATGGTTCTTAACATACATAGAGGATGGAGTGATAATAGGGAAATATGGTTTTTATACTTTAGAAAACCTGCTGAAACGTTGACAGCAGTAAAATGTTATTTTATATATATATATATATATACACACATATATGTAATATGCATATGCATACACATATGCATACAAATATATTCATACATATACAAATATATTTTTGTGTGACTTGTGTGTTTATATACACACATGTATAAATTACTAACAAATTATACAAAGATACAGTAAAAATATGATAAAGTCGAGATAGAATTTAATAAATTTTCAAGTACCTCACGAGAAAGCATGAAAAAGGAAATAGTAGGATGAAACAAGAGGAAACAGATGACAAAAAAAGACATAGCTGACTTAAGCCCTCACATATCAATATTTTTATTAAGTGTAAGTAGTTTAAACACACACACACGTGTGCACACACACACACACACGCTGTATGCTATCTAAAAGAAACTCACCCAACTGTATGGTGTCTAAAAGAAACTCACTTCAAGTATAATGATATAGGTAGGTTGGAAGTAAAAGGATGGAAAAAAGATAGAAAAAGATATTACAATGTAAATATCAACCAACGAAAGAAGGATCAGCTATATGAATATCAGTTAATGTAGCTTTCAAAGCAAAGAAAATTACCAGAGACAGAGATGAACATTACATAATAGAAGTGTCAATCCACCAAGAAAACCGTCATTCAATTTTGTGTGAACCAAACTACAATGCTGCAAAATATAAGAGGCAAAACCTATTAGAACTGAAAGGAGAGGCATACCAATGTAAAATTATAGCTGGATACTTCGACGTGATTCTCTCAATAATTGATAATACAACTGGAGAAAAGAATTAGCAAGGACATTGAAGAACTAAGTAACACCAACCACTGTCAGGATCTAATGAAGATTTATAAAACCTTCCACCCAGCAACAGCAAAATGCATATTCCTTTCAAGTACAGATTAAATCATACCAAGATACAGCATATAAAAACCATAACAAATTTAAAAGGATTGAAATTATACAAAGCTTGTTCTTTAATCACAATGAAATATAAATAGAAATCAGAACCAGAGACATGATGAGAGTATCTACAAACACTTGTAAACAATAAACTTCAAAATAATCCATGGGTCAAAGAGAAAGTTCAAAGGGAAATTAAACAAAAACACATTGAAATGAATGACAGTGAAATGTAATATATCAAAATTTGTTGGATCCAATCAAAGAGTGTTGAGAGGAAAATTTATAGCACTAAATGTTTATATTAAAGAAAATTCCCAAATAAATAACCTAATCTCTCATCTCAAGAAAGTAGAAAAATCAGAGCAAAATAAATCAAAACAAGAGGGAATCAGATTGTTAAGACACAAACAGAAATCAGTGAAGTTGAAAACAAGACAGAAAATTAATAAAACCAAACTGATTCTTTAAAAAGATTAATGAAATTGGCAAATCTTTCCTGTAATAGTTAATTTTATGTGTCAACTTGGCTAAGACATGGTACCCAGTTTTCGGTAAAACACCAGTCTAGATATTGCTATGAAGGTATTTTTTAGAAGTAATTACCTTTTTAATCAGTAGACTTTGAGTAAAGCAGATTACTCTCCATAATATGGTGGGGCCTCATTCAATCAGTTGCAAGTCTTTAGAGAAAGGACTGAGGTCCCCAAGGAGAAAGAATTCTGCCTCCAGGCTACCTCTGAACTTGAGATAGCAATGTGGACTCTTCCCTGGGTCTCTAGCCTGCTGGCCTGCCCTGCAGATTTTGGATTTACCAGCCTCCACTATTGTGTGCACCAATTCCTTCAAATAAATGTTTTTCTGTATATATTTACACACCCTGTTTGTTCTGTTTCTCTGGAGAACCCTGACTGTATGTACATCTAGCAAAACTGATAAAGAGAGAAGGAGAAGGCACAAATTATCAATATCAGGAAAAATAAACAAACAAAAAATAACCAAGGGCTGTTACTATGAACTATTTTACATCAAAAAGACAAGAGAATACTATGAACAACTCTACATATACATTTCACAAATTAGATGACATGAAATAATTCCTAAAGACATACAAACTATCATAACTTATCTAGTGAGAATTAGATAATTTATATTTGAATAATCCTGTAACTATTAAGGTTATTGACTTCTTAATTTAAAAAATTCATAAAAAAAGAAATCTCTAAGCCTAGATCGTTTCACTGGAGAATTCTGCCAAACACCTAAAGAATTAACATCAATCCTACACATTCTTTTCCAAAAGATGTAAGTGAGAGATAACACTACAAATGTATTTTATAAAGCCAATATTACCTTAATACCCAAACCAAAGATAGTACTAAAAGATAAAGAAGAAAACAAAAGAAAAGATAAAAACAACCTACAAATTATTGGATTACTATTATTGCCAATTTATAGAGTAATAATCCATCACAAAATATTAGCAATTAGAATCCTGTAATATATAGAAAGAATTACATACCCTAACCAATTGTGTTTGATACCAGGATGCAAACCTGGCTCAATATTTGAAAATCAATCAATGTAATCTATTATATTAACATGCCAAATAAGAAAAATCACGATGATATAAATTGATGCACAAAAATTATTTAAAGAATTTAACATCCATTCATGATAAAATCTCTCAGAAAGCTAGGTGTAATGTGGAACTGTCTCAACTTGATGAAGAACATCTATAAAAACCCTACAGCTATTGGGGTACTCAATGCTAAAAGCCTGAATGCTTTCCCTCTAAGATTCAGAGCAAGGCAAGGATGTTCACTTTTATTGCTGATATTTAGCATTATACTGGAAGTTCTAGCCAATGCAATAAGGCATTGAAAGGAAATAAAAGGCATATAAAACAGAAAAGAAGAAATAAAACCATTCCTATTTATATATGCCATGGTGGTCTATAAAAATTTCCAAGGAATTCCCAAAAACCTCGTAGAATTAATAAGTGAGTTTAGCAAGGTCATATGATGTAAGATCTACGCTTAAAAATCAACTGCGTTTTTACACACTAATAATGAACATGTGGAAACCAAAATTAAAAATAGAATGCATTTCTAAGCACTAAACAACTACTTAGGGATAAGTATCCCAAAATATATCAAAGCACATATAGGAGTCACATGCTGGAAAGTATAAAATGTTGATAAAAGAAATCAAAGAAGATCAAAATAAGTGGAGGAATATAATGTGTTTGTGGATTGCAAAGCTCAATATGGTAATTATGTCAATTCTCCACAAATTAATATACAGATTCAACAAAATTCGTATCATAATCCCACCATGATTTGTTGTAGAAATGAACAAAATTTTTCTAACTTTAAAAAATGAACCCAAAGTATCTAGAACAGTGAAAATAGTACTGTAAAAACAGAATAAAGTGGGAAGGATCACTCTGATTTCAAGATATCATATATTACAGTAATCAAGATTTCTGTGTGTAGGAATAAATAAATATTAGGTTGGTGCAAAAGTAATTGAGGTTTTTGCCACGATTAATGGAGAAGACTTCTCAGATATAACATCAAAAGCACTATTCATAAAGAACAAACAGTCAACAAATATGACTTCATCAAAATTTAAAACTTTTGCTCTTCAAGATCCTGTTAAGAGGATGAAAAGATAAATTCCAGGGTGGGAAAAATTTTGAAAACCTTATATGAAACATAGGACTCATATCTAGAATATATGAAAAATTCTCAAAAATTTAAAGTAAAAGCAAACAACGTAATTAGAAAATATTCAAGAGACATAAAGAGTCATTTCAACAAAGAGGCAATATATGAATGGCAAATAAGCATGAGAAAATATGTTTAACAATAAATCTAGGAATATGTGTAATAATGACACAATGAGATAGACAGTACTTTCCCCTTATATATGGGGGGATATGTTCCAGGATCCCCAGTGGATGCCTGAAACTAGAGATAATACCAAACCATATGTGTGTGTGTGTGTGTGTGTGTGTGTGTGTGTGTGTGTATAATGTCTATATAGGTACATATATCACAGGTACATATATATATATATGTACCTATGATAAAGTTTAATGTATAAATTTAACACAGTAAGAGATTAACAATAACTAATAAAAAATAGAACAAGTATAACAGTATGCATCACCACTCTCACTTTGGGAGTATTTTAAGTAAAATAAGGGTTACTTGAACACAAGCAATGCAATAATCAGAACAGGCTAGCTGATAGCTGAGATAGCTAATGGGCTGATAGCATATATAGTGTGGATATGCTGGAGAAAGGGATGATTAATGTCCTGGGAAGAGATGAGTAAGATGGAATGAGTTTTCATCACACATCTCGGAATGATATGCAACTTAAAATTTATGAATTGTTTATTTATGAATTGTTTATTTCTGGAATTTTCCATGTAATATTTTTGGAATGCCATTGACAGTTTCAGTTACCCATGGTTTTAGTTACTGTGATTAACTGAAACCAGGGAAAGCAAAACCATGGATAAGCAGGACTACTGAACTATATGTTTGTTAAAACAGATAAAAATTTTTAAAAAGTGACAATATCAAATGCTGGTGAGGTTGTGGAGAAACTGAGTCTCTCAGACATTGACGATGGGAAGGCAAAATGGTACCGAAACTCTGGAAAACAATATGGCAGTTTCTTAAAATGTAAACGTACATTTACCAACACACTTTCCTTTCCAGAGAAAGGAAAATGTATGAATACACAACAACTTGCACATGAATATTCACTGAAGCTATATTCATAATTGCCCCAAATTAGAAAAAGCCAAATGGTTTCCCCTGGTTAATTGCTTAAACAAAATGTGGTATATCCTTACTGTACAACAACTTGGATCTCAAGAGCATTAATCTGATTGCAAAAAATGCCAATCTCGATAAGTTACAGGCTGCAGAATTCCATTTACATAGCATTCTTGAAATGACAAAATTATAGAGATGAACAGATGAGTGGTTTCAAGGTTTAGAGATAGAAGGAAATGAACACACAGGACTGGCTGTGAATGTAAAAGGTGTCAAGAGGGAGCTCATGGTGATCAAATTGTCTGGTGTCTTGATTACAGCTGTGGTTACAAGACTCTAAGCATGTAATAAAATGGCATAAACCTATACATACACATTTTACCAGTGTCGAGTTCTGGAGGTCTGAGAGACTTCAGAGTTCGAAATTTGGCCTTTCTTTAGGACAAGCGCTGTCATCAGACAATTTCTTGAGTTTTCTTTCAGAATTATGACCCCTCCTTCTTTCAAAAATGAACTGAACTGAGGTTTCAGAACATGTGCATCATTACCTTAATTAAAATAAACCAGAAAATCCAAGAGTGCTTCTGACGATTGCCATGTTTGGCTCCATTTCTTCCATAATGTTAGTTCTCTTTCTAATTAAAAGTTGATGTTAATGATGAGTTTTAAGATAGCTGGAGCATGGTATTAGTGCATTTATCTCAAACTTCTGTTAGAGAAAGTCAGAGTATAAGATAATGGTTAGACAGCACAGCATATTTTCCTTTATGTTCCCAGGGATAATTTTTATTGTTTACTCTTAGGACATTTAATGTGTACATTCTTCCGTCCCTCTCCAAAGCTACCTAGGGCTGTATAATTGACTATAAAGTCGTCCCAAGCTAAAGATGTTGCTCTACCAGTGTGAGAAGGACGTTTCTGACTCACTTGCTGATGATTCAGGTTAATTTGGCATTTAGATCATTAGTTTTCTCAATTTTTAAAGTGTTATTTTTATGACAAGCATAAGTTTAGCAGATAAGGTAATTTTGTTGTTGCTGCTGTTAAAAGTATGATGGGGTATATACAGTATTGCTAAAGAAATATAAAACTAGCTCTTGACAATCTGCTACTGCACATAAAAACTGTGTTATGAGAAGTACATGGAAAGAATAATTGTATTCAGTATTATAGAGTCTAAAATTCTAAGGGAATTTGTAATTTTTCTCAGTGAGATATTGCAAATATTTAGGTAACAAAGTGGCTGGTATTACGGTTCACGTAAAAGGACGGTGGGATATTGGGAAAAACACAGACTGAAAGTCAAGAAAGCTAGAATCAAATCTCAGTTCTTCCCATTTTAGTGGACAAGTCACTTAATCTCTCTGTGTCTCATTTTCCTCTGTATTTCATTTGCAGACTGGAGATAATATCTATTTATGATGAAATATATTGTTAAGTCTTACTAGGAATGAATCTTGCTTTTATTGGGTAAGAGGGATGTTTTTAAGCTTGTATTTATTTTATCATTTCTCATTAAAATATAAATAGCTTTTTACAAAAACAACAATAAAAACAAAGTAGGAAGTCTTCTTTAATTTGGCATAATATATGATTCATCAACATTGGCTGCTATTGATATACCAATCAGTGAAAATGTTCCACGTTTGATGTTGCTCAATAGATAAGCTAAAATCTATAAGCCCTCACAAGAACCTGTATTTACAAACAGATGCATCTACCTCTTAATCAGTTTCTAAAAAGTATTGTTTATATGTTTCATGCAAATTGGTTTGAAGTGTTGCTTAGACAATCTTATTATATTTAAGAATAAAAACTTCCATCAAGAAATTGTAGAAAGAAAATGGACACACCAGCTGGATAAATCTATCATGTGCAGGGGGGAGTAGGGGAAGCAAGCACTTTTAATTAGCTGAGTGAATGCAGTTTGTTGAACACAGAAAGCACAGCCTTAGTCATATTAAAATGTGCCTAATTTTCTGTGAAAAAGTCCCATCTGAACAGGCCTGACCACAGTCAATCATACTAAAAGCCACTGGTGCTTAATTTGATTTACCAATATAAAATGCAAATTAGGTTATTAAGTGGAGTGGCAGACAGAGTAGGGCCCCTTTCAAACCATCAAGTTAAATGCAAGCAGACAGCAAACTGGCTGTGCAAAGAAAATTTTAGCATATTCGTTTGATTAGTGCTACAAAAATTTAATTAGGTTGGCTAATTACTTGACAAATTGCTCTACACAAGAGAAAAGGCAGAGGAGTTCTTTTTTCTTTTTTCATTGCAAATATCCTGTGTGTATTTTAGCCCAAATGCTATCCGCCAATTTGCAAAAGCCTTATTAAATGAATGGAAGATGTCCCCAATAATAGCAAATCGTATAATGCATATAATTAGACAAGGCCCACACTCTACCCATATGTCCATACTCTATCATAGCTAAAAATATTTAACACAATATTTATGTATGTGTATCTATTGTCAAAACAGATTATTACAAAGCAGTCAGTTCTTAAGAAAGAAAATATTGTGCATGATATAGAAAATAGACGTTTGTGACATTCCTAGCTCCCAGAAGACTTTGTTTGTTAACTATTAAATGAAGCAGTAGTGACATGCTGAAGTTTGTCATCACAGAAAGCACCAGTCAGCGAATCCATGGTTGAATGAGGCCAGTGCTAAGATGGAGTAGAGAAAATTGTCTCCTTGTGATACATTCTAAATGTAAAGCTATTAATTTACAATTAGAGTTACTGACGTTTCATAAAACAAAATTTATTTTTTCAAAAGCTATTCAAAGGGAAAGAATTTCTTTAGAAAAAGGATGTTTATATCAATATTCAAGAGAATAAGATAGATTTCATATAATCACAGTATTATTTGGAGACTTCCACAGTTTTTTCAGATACTTTATTTGGTTTTCATTGATTTTCAACAGAACTAGTGAGCCTGTTCTAACTCAAGCCCTGTGATTTTACAGAGATAACCACTTTGCCTGTCCAAGTGGAAAAACTAAGTATCATATTTTATAAACAGGCTTTGCAGTTAGTAATTAGATACTATATTTAACCTGTTCTAAAGCAACTTCTTATGAAAGTATGAACTGCAAGAACTATTTGCGAACAATCATTTATGCAGGCTGCATAATTTTTTTACAATTAGAATCTGCTCTGTTAGTTTAGAACTCAGATATAGTTTACACTGGACAGTGCAGAGGCACTTAGGATTTTATGTAACACCCTTACCATTACTGCCATTTTATCTTAACTTGCCTCTTTTACTCTTTTTAGATTTACAATCATTGCCAAAAATAGACTAAAAATTTGTGGAGATTATGATAGGTGTGGATTATGCAGACAATTTTACTTATATAAAGTCGTGGGATCAAGCCGTGGCCTCCTGAGCAAACATTTGGCCATATTGCTGACATTACATTTGGAGACATTGAGGATGTCCTACGCATAGATTCTATAAACACAGAAAGTGCAACATTTAGTGACAAAGTATTATATTTTAATATAAGAATAATGCCAATCACTTGAGGTTTTTTTCTTTAATGTATTGATTGTCTCCCTCCCCTGTCAATTATTTTTAATTTGATAAATTGACTAGCATTTTAAAAAATTTAACAGATGCAGTCTATTAAATAATTGAAACCTGGGACATTTTGATAAGGGTATAGGTATGAAACAGTGAAATTATTGGCTTGCAAACATATTGAGGTGCTTCTCATGTGTTAATATTAAATGTTATACTTGAGTGTCCAATGGCAGCTTCTGTATTAATTGCCGATAAAACAATAATCTTGATTATTATTTTTATGTGTTACCTAGAACAAATTACATGCATGTAAAATAACGGTAGCTCCCTTTTATTGAGCCCCTACTATGTGAAGATGCAGGGTTTGGTGTTTACATATATTTTATTCAATTCTTCTACACAACTAAAGATATAAGTATTATTGTTTCCATTTTATAAAGTATAAGATTGAGGTGAGATAGTTTTAGTAAAGAATTCAAGACCAAAAAACGAGTAATGAATCAACATAGGTTTGAACCATAGCCTGGGTGAATTGTAATATGTTCTTCCCAATGCCATGAATAATTTTTGGATATGTATTTTTAAATATGATTTTATGTATGTATGTATACATGATATACAGTGGTGTGTTTGTATCTATTCGAGAGTTGCCACTGTGATTGTATATAATTGAGATTTAAACCACTGATTGTCATTTGTATATTACACACTTATGATATATGGTCCATTTTCTATCTTTCTATCCTAATAACAGAGAAAGGGTTTTTATAAAATATAATCAAACATGGCCATTGATATATTTTTAAACTCTATAATTCAGTCATATATATAAACAATTTGATGATGGAAGTAAAGAGATTCAAAGCCCACGGATTTCAATAGTTCATGAACTATGGTGATTCAGGCTGACAAAAACCTTTGGAAACATCACATCCGTTAAAGTTGTATAGGCAGAATCAGATTCTTTGCCAAACTGGAGACATCAAAAGGAATGCAAAATAAGTATGGAACTGGATTAGAAAAAGCAAAGTTTCCATCTACATGACAAGTGTGTTGGGGAGAAATACACCAGTTCATAAGACATGAGCTTAAAACCAGCTTCAGCCTGTTGAAGGCTTTATTATCATTTTGTTAATTAAGAAAAATAACTTGGTTTCCAGATAGGATGAGATTTTTTTTTCCTCATTAACATTTTAGGTTAAATTTAAGAAGGCTTGTGTAAGACACATGCATATCTAAAAGTAGTAAAGAATGATTAGTCATTTGTGTGACTTTTCATGTTACTGACATTCCTGAATATTTTGTTGCAAAAACTTGATAGACAATAAATAATTTTTATACTGAAATACCAAACATTTTGAAGTAGATTTGAATGAATGGTATGAATTCCCAATAAGATTCTAATTTGAAAATAATTTTTCACATTTTGAACTGACAGATAATATAGGCAACTTTAAAATATATACAGAATTACAACCATTAATTCACTGGATTTTAAAAGTCACTGCACTGTAAAATGCATGGTGATAATTCAATCATTAATATATAATGAGTTATAAATCATAGTGAAGGAATTTTTTTCTAGGTACGAAAGTATTACATTCATACGTCCATACTGAGAAAAAACATATCTCAATTTAAGTTGAAACTTAGAGGAGAAGAATCTTGAAGAGTTTTAGAATTCAAAAAATTATTTAGTGTTCGGATCAAATCATTTTCTGGTCTAGTTTTATTCTTCAAGTTTCTTGCTTTTGTCAAAGAAAATAAACACCCTGTTATATACAGCTCTCAAATTATAATGAGAATAGTCTTGCTGGGTATAAACTTCACCATTTGCTAGGGCCAGGGAACACTTCTTTCCCAAGTCTGGAAACTTCCCTCATAAAAAAGTGGCCATTTGTTCATTGGTTCTTTTCTGTGGTTACTAAGAAAAAGATTGGCCTATGACCTATAGTTTCCTATTAATATGTCACTTACGATGCAAAATATAAACATAAAAGCTGGTACTTAGTGTAGTAATAGATGCCTGGACTTACTGAGTTGAGAATAAACCAGAAAAAAAAAACTGCACAATCTTCCTTGGTTATTTCATAAGCAGGCAATTTTTCCTGATACTTAAATTCATAAACCTAAAGAAAAATGACTTTACCAGATAAAAGTAAATCTTAAGCATCAGAGAAAAGAGAGTAAATTGATGAGAAATGTATCTGGATTTTCAATCTATAATGAACTAAAGAAGCTACTCTAAAAAATAAACTAAAAAATACATTAATAATTATTGCAGTTCCATTTCTGTTTAGATGTTCAAATGTTTGCATTATTAAGATTCAGATTTTCACTTCTTGTCATAGATGTAAAGTTAGCAAGAATGTTATTTATTTGCAGGAGAATTCATAGTTCATTGCATGAGAAAGGATGATCTTTCCCTTAACATTTGAGCAAAATTACACAATTTATTTGCAGGTGTAAGTATGTTGGACAGCATTCAAATGAGCACTGAATAAAGCATAGAAACAAGAACAATTAGGTCTCGGATTTTTTTGACTAGTTGGTTTAAAAGCAGTTTTCTGTATCATGGAACTTCATTTTAACCATCTGATTTAAGAGCTTAATAAAACACTAAACTTTGTATAATAAAAACTGTATGATAGCCTAGAGTTCTTTGTTAGGCAATAGCTATGCTCAGGATATTAGTATCTGTGGAGGCTTTGCAATTTGGTATTTATAATCATGGCTATAATAATAATCATTGAATTTCTGAAAAATTTGATCCAAATAAATTGTAATTTTAGAAAAAATTTCTGAGGCTGACTTACTTGCTGTTGGAATGATCAATAGATCCCTATGTTTGTATCTTGAACCCAGAGGATTTTTATCTCCTATATATTAAGCCACTTTCTGAAAGTATCTGAAACTACTGTGTAACACTTAATATATCTGGTACTTAGTAATAACTGTTCCTTCTCTTGCCTTAGCTGTTAGGCCCATTTATTTTTAAATAGTTGAGAGTGACTCAGATATCAAGAACAGAAGCTGTTAAACTGGATTGTCCAAGTTTTGGCATATCTTTGCTTTACTAGTTATCATCTTGGTAACAATAGTCATGGTTTAGACTTGTGCTAGGTACTGTGTACAGTGCCCTGAGAAGCCAAAGCAGTTTGCAAAAGTACGATTAAACTTTTGGCTATATAGTACTAAACTAACATAATTATTACTGAATACTAACTCCCGACATGATCAAACGAATAAAAATTGTGCTTTTGGAAGGGCAAAAACCAAAATATAGTGCTTTCTTAAAACTGTAAATGCAGGAAAATTTTTGTTGCCAAAGAAATCCTTTCCTGCTGTTTCCTCTCGCATTTTTCAACAGTAATTTTTCAATAGTAATTGTTTTCTTTTTTTTCCCTGATGCTGAAGAAATTATTGCCTAAGATTAAACAACACAGCTTGTTCATTTGAAAGACTTTTTTTGTTTCTACAGATCCAACTACCTTTGAGTTTTAATGAGTTGAAAGATTCCCATGAGGTTTTTGCTGCATTGGAGCTGATTGTGTCTTTGTTTCTTCCAAGAGTTTAAAAACAATTGGTACATGTCACATTAACAAAGGCCCACCTGTACTGAAATGCTCAAATGAAATCTAGCTAGGTTTACTGTTATCATATAGGGCATGCATTAATCAGCATGATCTTTCACTTCCTTGAGAAAGCAGCCTTCTTTCTCAAAGGTAATAGTCAAGAAA
The DNA here is from genome assembly GCF_006542625.1 of Nomascus leucogenys. NCBI lineage: Eukaryota > Metazoa > Chordata > Mammalia > Primates > Hylobatidae > Nomascus > Nomascus leucogenys. Next base: position 40,676,615 of record NC_044387.1, read on the forward strand.
AGAATCACCTGAATGTGCTTCTATAGAAAGACCCTTCTATAAAACCAAAATATTCACAATAAAACTGCAAATCGTCTCTGTCTTTACCTTAAAAGTAAACTACTGATGGGAATATATGAGAATAATATTTTATTTACAATGAACCTGCTATAACTTGATCAATTGTTCACTTCTAAAAATGTTGAAAAGTCTCCATGACTGATAAGGTACTGGCTTCTTTTATTTCCTAATATTCTCTAAAGTATTGGTTACACATATATGAAACATTCTTAGTTTATCAAGATACTAGAAGTCTAGCATTACCAGCTGTGAATATGTTTTAGATACCTGAGAAAATAGGTACAATGTGCAGAATGACCATTTGACCATCTGGGTCCCACTGTGGTTTCTTTGCAAAGGAAGAAAAATATTGGATCTTGCTGCAGAATGCTAGCAACTCTATTTTCTTTTCTTGTGTATGGGGAAATTTTGCTGAATGTCAAAAAGAAAAGTAGCCCAATAATACCAAGATAAGAAAAATAATCTCCTCCTCCCCAACGTGTGACAATTTAAAACTATTTGATTAAGAAGCTCTTTTCAAAAATAAAAATCAATCTGCTCTGGCATCAAATTACCAAATAAGCTTACCTCTTTTCTACTAGTTGACTAAAATAGTTGTAAATACTACTGTTTTTAAATCCTAAAACAAAATTCTAAACTTTGATCTTAATTGAATATGCTTTATAGAGAAAGGAAAGACTTTTAAAAATTCAAAAATTATTATCATAGGTAGGTTTTCTTAGTAAACACTTTTAAATTATTTTAACTTGTTACATTTCCTTCTCTTCTAAGGATAATTATGCTCCTTTATACTTAATTATGGAGATCTTCTTATATGTCATCCTTATCTTTGCCTACAGTGTAGGACAACATAAATCTTAGATATCCAATATTTATTACATTTTATTTTATATATTTTCAGCAAGTCAGTTTTAGATATAGAAATATTTCTAAATAAACTCTTTTAATAACCAAATATAATAACTACAATAGGAGCAAGAGGGAATATATGCAAACTATTTGTTTTAAGTTATCCTATGGTGAAGGTGTCATGATTCTAAAATGATATTTTGACTAACATTTTCAAGTATTTTTCTTCATGTTTTCCTCATCTAAAAGTAAACTTTTCTGGAGAATCATATATATACATCTATAGACAAATGGCTTTTAAGTTAGGTTAAGAGTGTTCAGCTAAATAGTTAAGTGGTATGTAAATATTAATAAAGATTTTTTTTTACCAGTTTCAAAATTTTCCTAAAACTCATTCCTTCCCCTAACCCCTCAAATACAGACATATAATAGTGCATCATTTGCAAAAGTTCACTCTTAAAGGAATAAATGATCAATAAATATAATAATATTGTTTTCTTATTTCAAGTATAAGTCTAAAAGTATATATACATTTTTTTTCAAAGAGTAGAGTAACTAGGCCTTACTGTATTTTTCTTATTTTTAAAGTCACTGAAGGAAGGATAATATTGATGTCTTCTATTATGTCAAAGATCTCATTCATTTATTATTAATTCATTCATTAATCACACAAACTTTTATTTAGTAATGAATTCACTTATTACAAAACTTTTAATGAGTATATGAGGCAATGGGAAGCTATTAAATTGGTGAACGTGACTATAAAATATGATAAAAATAAATATACACAATTTTGGATTATTCCAAATATTTGAGAGTAGCAAAAAGTACATAATGCAAAAAGGCAAATTAAATAATTAATTCAACTCTGGAGGTTATTTGTTCAAAACTACGGACTCATTACAGTGTATGTAATGAGAAATATATAAGAAATATAAGCTATTTTTATGTTGTCAAGGAAGTTATATAAAGAATTAATATTCAACTGTGAACTGTGAATTTTGTATTCAGGCATTTCTGATAGTAGAAAATTCCCTTCTCAGGGAGCAACAAAACCAACCTCTAAAGACTTAACAACCTGGGTCAGGAAGCTTTTGGGTCTGTTTTTCTCAGGAGCCCCTACTCTCAAATACTTCTTGAGTCCTCTTCATATTGAAGATAGACTTTTTTTTCCTCAGGTGAATATACATTTATTGTCTTAAACCTTCCCTGAAGCAGGTAAATGAGTACTAACATTAAACTTCAAAGAATTTCTCTGCATGCAAGCAATTCAGCTGTCAGAAAAGCTATGATTAATGATATTTCATATGAAAATTAATGGAAAATAACTAGATGCAATTAAAAATACTAAAGATGAGAGCATTCTTTCTTGAACACTTGAAGAATTACATATGCTTATTGTTACTCAAGGATTAAAATAAAATATTTTGGACAACTTGTTGAGTTATGAGTTATGGTTAACAAATCTAACTTTGCCTGAGGGTACTTATTAGGCCTTGTGATAAACGATAATAAATGAGAGGTTTATTTTTGTTGGGAGATTTCTATCACTCACAGAGAGAGGGAGAGAGAGAGATAGAACTGAGACATATTTCGAGAGGACTTGGCTGTGCTTCTTCTGTACAGAACATATTGCACAATTACAAACCAGGAAACCAGAACTGTGATGTTTCCAAATAGAATGAGAACATACATATGAACCTTTAACTTGCTGTATCGTAGAATCAGGTAGAGACTTTCCTAATTGTGACTGTATATATATATACACGTGTGTGTGTGTGTGTGTGTGTGTGTGTGTTGCTTATATTTCAATACCTTTTTAATTTCACTTTCCTTCATTTTTAACAGCTGAAAAAAATAGTATCATGACACTCATCTGGGTCAAAACAACAAATGTATTAATTTGATAGTTTTCAAATCCATCATCCCTTTTCTTGAGCAGACAGAAAACAGTTATGTACACCAGAACATATTGCTGTGTTAAAGAAACATGCACCAGTATTTTTTTAAATGACCCTCATTATTATTTTCCACTCACTTTAGTAATACCTCACATATATCTTTGTGTGTTCATTCCAAACACTGAACAGCTTTCTGATGCTTCTGTTACAACAGCAAGTGAGTCATAATTCCAAGTAGATAAGCATCACTGTTCTTAGGTCAAGCCTTTGCATCAACTTGAGTTTGCTTGTTGGAAGCTGTAAATACATGACTGTCCTGTTATGTAACTTCACCTTTTGTTTTACTGTTATTTGTATGCTTTTAAAAAGGTTAAAATAGAAAGATAATGCTTTCTAGGGAAGATAAGTAACTTTTTATTGGGCACTCTATTATGGCTCTAAACATTTACAAACAATCACATGTGTAACAGTGTCATTGTCCACACATTACTGAAATAATGAATATATTAGTATAAAAACGTTGAAAATAGAGAAAAAATAAAGAGGAAATGAAAATAAACAAGTGTTTCCATCCAGAAAAAGTTAATAATTTTGGCATAGTTTTTCAATGAAGGTGTCTATGTTTGCATTTTCTCTCTTATTTTCATAATATTGAAGTCATATTATATGTGTGCATACCCTACATTTTTCACATCGCATCATGAGCATTTTCCATGTTACGGAAAAAAATGAAGATGCACTAATGAGCACGATATTACAAGAGGTGAAATATCATAATTTATTTAAACTAGACTTTTTCAACATTTTTATTTTACAATTATACTGAGGGTTCATGTTTGTAAAATATTGTGTATATTACTGATTTTTGTTCTAATGGATTTTTGTTAATACATATTCATAGGGAAAAAATTCACAAAGTATAGACAGGTTTAAATATGAATAGGTGTTTTCTTCCCATCAGATGCCTGATCTGGCTTGCAGACATTTCTACCACTAACAGTTTTTTATGTATCCTTTCAGAATATTTTAAAAATGAGAACATTTTGTATGTGTTGCATCTTGCTGTTTTAAAAAAAATATCTCAGTCTATCTTGGGAATTTTCCACATTTGAATATAAATAAATAACTTATTTCTAATGT